>NC_090265.1:129272143-130472143 GCF_040414725.1 Anabrus simplex | reverse complement strand
ATCTATATCTCAAAGGTTTTAAAGTTTAGAGATGTAAAAATTAGTATTTAGAATCTTCGTTAAAAATAAAGGAACACGTACTTTTTTTGTTTTCGGAAAATCCCAATACGAGGGGTGAAAAGGGGTGAAAAATGGGTTGAATGCCTTTAAAGAGAATACTTATATCTTAGAAACTGAATATATTACAGACCTGAAAATTGGTATCTGGGATCTACTTTAAAAATAAAGAAACAGGTATTTTTTTTGTTTTGGGAAAATCCAAATATTGGGGGGTGAAAAGGGGGATGAAACTTTTAAAATGAGTGTATCTATATCTCAAAACTTTTAAAGTTTATAGATGTAAAATTTGGTATTTAGAAATCTCCTTTAAAAATAAAGAAACACGTACTTTTTTGTTTTCGGAAAATTCTAATAGGAAGGGTGAAAAAGGGTGAAAAATAGGTTGAATGCCTTTAATGAGGCTACTAATATTTCAGAACCTGAAGATATTACAGACCTGAAAATTGGTATTTGGGATCTACTTTAAAAATAAAGAAACAGGTATTTGTTCGTTTTTGGAAAATCCAAATAATGGGGGGTGAAAAGGGGGGTGAATTTTTAAAATGAGTGTGTCCACATCTTAAAACTTTAAACGTTTACAGATGTAAAAATTGGTGTTTAGAATCTCCCTTAAAAATAAAGGAACACGTATTTCTTTGTTTTCTCTAAATCCCATTCGGAGGGGTGTAAAAGGGTGAATAATGGGTTGAATGCCTTTAATGAGGATACATATATCCCAGAAACTGAAGATATTACAGAACTGAAAATTTGTAAATGGGATCTCCTTTAAAAATATAGAAACACGTATATTTTTGCTTTTGGAAAATTCAATTAATGGCGGTTAAACAGGAGTGGCAAATTGGGGTGAATTTTTTGAAAGACTATATCTACAGAATATCTTAGAAGCGTAAAATGTTACAGACGTACATAGTGGGTATTTGGAATCTCCTGTAAGTGTAAAGAAACATAGGTGATTTGTCTTTGGAAACTCCACTTAAGGGGAACTAAAATGGGGTGAAATTTTAAAATGAGAATTTCTACAGTATATCTCAAAAAACTTAACATGTTACAGAAGTGAAAAATGGTCATTTTTTATCCTATTAAAAATAAAGAAAAGTGTATTTTTACTTTCGGAAATACAACTTGGGTAGTGGGGGGGTAAAAGTGACTGAAAATGGTGTTGAATTCTTTTAATTAGGCTACTGATATCTCAAAAATGAAAATGTTACACACGTGAAATTTTATTTTTGGAATCTGCTTTAAAAGTAAACAAACACGTATTCTCAGAAAATCCAATGAAGGGGATTTGGAGTGTTAAAGGATAGAAAAAATTAATTGACTTAATTGTATGAGAATACATACATCTAATAAAAACTAAACTTGTTACAGACGTGAAAATTGGTATTTTGATCTCCTTTAAAAACAAAGAAAAGCGCGTTTTGGGGGGAAATACCTTGGGGGGGGGGGGGGGAGTGAAAAGGAGTTGAATTCCTTTCATGAGGACACATAAATCAAAAAGTGAAGAGGTTAGAGTGGTGATAATTGGTATTTAGAAGATCCTTTACTATTAAAGGAACAAGTATTTTTTGCTTTAATATCACTTTGTGAGGGGGGTGGGGAGTGTGGAAGGAAGTTAAAAAAGTGAATTATTTTTAAGGGGATACTTATATCTCAAACCTGAAGGTAATAAACGTGAACATTGGTATTTGGAATCTCCTTTAAACATAAAGAAACTCGCCTTCTTTTAATTTTTTGGAGGGTGGGAGTAAATAAACTTAACGGCGGTGGGGTGTAAAAGGAGGTGAGACCAATTGATTTTACTGTTCGTAATGTACTTATAAGGAGCCTCCGTTGCTCAGTCGGCAGCGCGCCGGCCTCTCACAGCTGGGTTCCGTGTTTCAAATCCCGGTCACTCCATGTGACATTCATGCTGGACAAAATGGAGGCGGGACAGATTTTTCTCCGGATACTCCGGCTTTCCCTGTCATCATTCATTCCAGCAACACTGTCCAATATTTCATTTCAATTGTCACTCATCGATCATTGCCCCAGAGGGGAGCTTCGGCAGCCGACACAATTCCTATTGTCGCCGCTGGATGGGGCTTTATTCATTCCATCCCTGATCCTGTCGAATGATAGGAAACAGGCTGTAGACTTGCGATGTACTTATTCTGATCATAAACCGATCATTTTTAATCTTTCCTGGGTTCTTTTCCAACAGCCATATTTTCCTTCGGAGAACGCTCTTAGATTAGAGTAGATTCTCCTGGCATATAAATAAAAATTTAAACACATTTGAAATAAACGATAGGAATGAGATTGGCCGTCAAATTGTTCACCTCTATAATAAGGTCAATGATACACGGAGGTATGTCATTCGTATCGCCAGAAATTCCGCACACTTGCCTACGCGCAACAATGGTGCTGGTCACATTGTTAGCAATGACAATGGCAGCAGATGTATTTTACCGCCAAGTAGCGGTCTTGCATATTGCTGTGGGGTCCAGAACATATATATAATAATAATAATAATAATAATAATAATAATAATAATAATAATAATAATAATAATAATAATAATAATAATAATGTTCTGGACCGTCGTCAAATGTGCGGACCGCGCTGGAAACGGGTCCTGGACGGGCAGGCCCTAATGACTAAGAATGCAGTCTGGTCGCGGGTTCAGTACCGCCAAGACACCCAAGACGGCACCACGCCTGATCTGAAGGATTTGTTCCATATTAAAAATGCTTTTAGGAAAAGATGGCAAAGATTTAGGGACCCAAGTGACCGGGTGGTATACCTGGAACTAGCCCGGGAAGTACGAAATCGATTGCCGGAAGGAATGATTGAAAAGTGGGAGGAAACTTCCAGTAATCTATTAGAAAACGAGTCAGATCGAGAATTTTGGCTGATTCTCTCAGAAAGAGAGTCAGATCGCGAATTTCGGCGGATTATATATAAAACAATAAGCATTAAAATATAAATTTCAGTATAATACCGTAGCGAAGCACGGGTATCATGCTAGTCTTATATAAAGTCTGCATACTTTCAAATCCTAATGTGTTTGAAATACTCACCCCTGACTTAATGAATTCTTGTTTCTAAAGTCTTTCTGTACAAAATGATCTGAACACATAACATAACTTTTGTTCAAACGTTCTGGTCCTTCTCTTTTGAATATATCATCCAGGTCTGCTCGTCTGCTCCGAATAACCCACTGCTTGCATCTAATAAAATCAATAATAAAAATTAGTACATGATTGTCATAAAACAAGGTATTCTATATAAAATGAAATTATGTAAATATATGGAAATCTAACCTAACATTTCAACTCATACTTACATTTCTTTATTTTTTGGAAATCTGTAGAAAGACTTTGGTGCACTTTGCTGCCTGTAATTCTTACAACCATATACAGTGCAAATACTGCCCCTTCCAGCCATTTTTCTTAAAACAGGCCTAATAAATTAAATATTATTAACATTTGATAGTGTATTACTTCACAGTTGCCAAAGCCTAGTTTTTAGTGCTTCACAGTTGCCAAAGCCTAGTTTTTAGTGCGCACTTTGAGGCACCAGAGTGAGTCACAGTTGCTGTTTCAAGTTTTCACGCCTGCTTTCCACTATTATTTTTGTAACCCATTTGATATTATATACACTACATATTTTAGCAAATACACTTCTAACACTAAACCACAAGGATAATAATAATAGTAATAATATAACAAAATGGTCTTAAGAGCAGATGATGGGAAAGAGATGTTCATTTGTGTGCTCAAATATGGCTTATATGAAGAAGGAATTTACCATGTGAGAATCATACATTCCTATGAACTGTGCCATTTTCCTCTCGATCGATAGTAGCTTTAAGGTCCGAGGCATTGCAGTCAGACTTGTCAAAGTCTTCTTCGAGAAAGCTAGTACAGATATAAAATGTATATTGCTAAGTTTGTTACAAAACCAACATCTGCTACTTTGCAGTTAAACTTCTTGAAATGCTGCTGTCTACCTGACTTCCTAATTTAAAAAATGCACATGAACACCTGAAAATGAATTTTCTTGAAAATGGCACCCTCACAGATTGATGTCTAGACCCAAAAAATCCCTACTCTGTGAATTTCATTGAAATCATTACAGCCATTTTCAAGAGAGCTAGTGCATATACACAAGAATTGTTTGTTTAATAGTAGATGAGAGTACAGGAGATCAGAAATACTACAGAAGAACCATTCAAATCTCACGGCTACAGAATTTACAATGGGAAACCTGGACTAAGGGTTATGAAACAATGTCCCCAATTTGGAACTGGGTTTATAGTCAATGTAAAAATAATAGATTCAATAATCGATTTCTAAGCCATCTCACCTAGAATTTCAACTTTGAGTTTAAAAGCATCCAACAAAATTTATACCATCATAAATGCCCATGTCCCTACTAATGAAAAGCATTTTCTAACAAAGACTAAGAAAGAAGTGGAAAAGATTTGGGAACTCCTTGACCAAACAGTAAACCAAGTAAATATTAATAACATTAAGATCCTATTAGGGGACTTCAATGCCCAACTCGGAAGAGAAAAGAAATACCTATCACTGGGAAATGGGCTCCACATAAACGTACAAATAAGAATGGTTAAAGACTTGTTGAACTCAGTAGAGAACACAAACTGATCTCAAAGTCCACATACTTCAAAAGGAGGCCAAACAAACTTAAAACTTGGAAACATCCTGATTGGAGAAAAGAGGAATGGCAGCTGGATCACGTATTTATGGACAAATCCTTCACACAGAGAAATTGACAATGTTAAAGTATTAAGAGGAGTAGATACAAGTTCAGATCATTTCATAGTAAAAATTAAGTTCACACCACTAAAAATGAAACCAAAAGCAATAAATGAAAGAGGAACTTTGATCCACACTAATTAATTAGAAATGATAAATATACAGAAGTCACACAAAACATAAAACTGACAGACAACTTAGAAGAACTGGTTCCAATTCTCAGGCAACAAGCTGAAAATTTAGTCCCATTGAACACACATAAGACATGCCTGGTGGACCTCAGAATGTGACAAAACATGAAGAAAGGCATCAGGCATGGTTAAAATCTCAAACTCACAAAACAGAAGAAAGTGCAACCAACCTCAGAAATATAAGGGAAAAGTTCAGACAAATTATCAGGCAAACCAAGAGACAATCATGGACAGATCTAACTGATTCAACAGAAGAAAATTACAACAAAATCAGTTCCAGAGACTTTTACACAATCGATGGTCCCAAGTAGTAACACTGTATCTCAAAACTCAATGTTTGCGCATTTCTCACAAATCAGGAAAATTACTTAGTGTTCTTTTACAATTTACTGTTGATATTGAACATAAAGACAACAATATATAAAAATTTTGATTTATTTTAAGTACTGATTACAAAATTAAATGAGATACAATAATCAGAATTCTGATGATTTAAAATATGAACATTGTATGTTGTTGAGTTACAATGATAATACTTGTAAAACACACAAGAATTTGACGATTATTTGATAATACTTGTAAAATACACAAGAATATGACGATTTATTTATTTATGTTTCATTGTTCATTGTGTTTCATCATAGGCACCTTTATTTATTCATCTACAACATACAATTTAAATTATTTAATACTCAACAACAATGATTGAAACTCCATGCAATAAGTTCATGTGTAGATTTGGTGTGCAAAAAATAGATCTGTTTGGAATAATTACGCTTCATTTATACTTTCAGGGAAGGGATTCCGACATTGTTTTGGATTATAATTACGTGTTAGTATCGTCTGGTGAATTTATGGATTTTTAATCAATATTTTTTATAAATTTTGTGCCCTAAGTGGGAACCATCTTGTTTTGACTATAATTGTCCATAGTTAATACTAAGAAGAGGGGTACTTGATTATGATTACAATCTTGCCCTAAGTGCCCAACATCATATTTCAATTTACCATCGCTCTCACAGAAATCACGATGAAGACGAAAACCCTATACTCTCTGCATGATGTTGCCTAGGTCACAGAGTAGGCCTATACATTATTTGTTTACTACTTTTGACATTAACTAAGACACCATCTTTATAAAGGACAACCTGCACTCTGTGCACGGTGCTGCATAGGATATGACAGGGCCTCTCAAACGCCCAAAATCTCACGCATGCAAATTGAGGCGCAAGAGCTCTGTGCACTGTGCATCGGTCCCACTTGGCTCGGACCAACGCTTCATCTCTGGGCTACTCGGCTAAGCTCGGCTCAGATTTGGAGCGCTACGGAGCACATGAGGAAGAGGGAGACGGGAGAGCGAGCGAGACAGGCGTGGGGAAAGAGAGAGACAGCGCTATTGCTCCAAATCGAGGAGTGGGGGTCTGCACTCTGGTCAGCCAAGCGAAGTCGTCTTTTGCACCGTGCACAGTCATGCACCAGGCGCATGCACCCTGAGAGGCCCTGGGATATGATCTACATTTCACTCAAACCTAGCGGAAGGTATAAAACGTGACCCAGTTTTATGGAGATAATAATAAAGTAAGATATTTACAACTTTAAACTTACAATTTTTACAGTTTTTGCTTGTGGAGTACATCCTTTATCCGAAAGGACTAGTTTTAAATTTTTTTCGTGTGGTGCAGATTTTTTATAGGTGAAACGTTTAGTGAGGTTAACTTTTATACATGTCTCTTGTTATGTGATTGTCGCTTGTTATATATTTTAGTATTCCGTTGCCTCATTCAGAAAATCAAGTCGACACAGCAGTGATGTTAGAAGATTGCGTGGTTCATTTTATATTCCTTTCTAGATAATAGCGCATTGGTAAGAATATTTCAATTATATATATTATATTTCAATTCAGTTATATGGTCACATATACGTGTTCATAGTACAGCTAATCATCTTTCTGAAGAACAACAATCACATGGTGTACAATGCACGCACTTTGGAAAATATTATCGACCCGACAGGGGTGTAAGCATACACATTAGCAGAGCTCACCCTACACTGTACAGAGATACCCTGGTCAAGAAGCAAAGTAAAGTCAGTATTTTACGAAATTCCCCAGAGAATCGCAAGACAATGATACCACGACCAACACCACTACTACTCCAGCTCCGAATATAAATGAGTACAACAGCGAGCTGATTAAATGGAAATCAAAGTTTTCTGAAAACCTAATAGACAATTTCGACAATTCAGTGCCTAATATTCTTCCCGGACCGAAACACCCCGCTCAGAAGTTTTATGAATTGACAAGAAAAGGCCAATTTAATTCTGCCCAACGTTCATATAGGAACTCTTCAAACCCTCAAAGATCAATAAAAAGGGGAAGAGAGAAGAGAAGAATGAAGTACATGTATGAATTAACTCAGTTCTACTATTACAATCAGCGGCGAAAAGCCATACGCAACATGTTTACAAACGAACAACTGATTTGCAGGCTGAAAGAAGAAGTGTTGCACACCCACTTTTCGGGCATATTTTTTGGCGGAACAACCACAAAAGACCAGAGTTCCTTCAAAAAGACAATGAGAGTGAACTCATGGAGACTAATGACTTATACAATCCGGTCATTGCAAGTTATAAATCTCATTCCGTATTGACGGTTGTCACTTTACAAAAGAAAATATTTTCTTTTGTAAAGTGGCAATCCGGTCATATCTAAAGAAGACATTGTTCAGGCAACACAGAAAATCAAGACAGACACTGTAAGTGATCCTGACCATGTAATCGTCCGAGCTATTAAAAACAGCACGATTTCAGAGATAATCGCAATCATTGCCACTAGAATGCGAACAACAGGGTTAGTACCATCGTCTTTCAAGAAAGTCCGTACAATTCTAGTTCATAAAGGAGGTGATGTAAATGATCCCAGTAACTAGCGTCCAATTACTATATGCTCAGTTATTAGACGAGACATCGAGAAAGTTCTTGATAAACAGTTTCAGAACTACATTCTGCTTCATGACAATCAAAGGGGTTTCACCGATACACCCGGTACTTACATAAATACCTTGATTTTGGAAGCCGTTTTACAGCACACTAGGCAAGAAAAGGACGATGCATGCATTATATTTCTGGACGTTCGAAAAGCTTTTGATAACATCGGATAAGCGCACCTCCAGAGCACATTAGAGTCGGTTGGAGTGCCCAAAAAATTGACGAGGCTGCTAATTGCTCTACAAGATGGAAATGTAACACAGATACAGAACCCAAAAACAGGGAACAAAACCCATCAAATTTCATTGCGGTGTGCTTCAAGGCTCCTCTTTGTCACCAGCATTATTTAACATTGCCACCAATCATACTGTGGAAGAATATCTGAAGACTCTTTAGCAGGGAATTATGGTTACTCGATTGCAAACGAGCAACCTAACCTCACTATAATGTGTTTCACCGACAATAGGGTAATATTTGAGAAAAACACTGAATCTGTCGCCGAACTAGCCAGGATTGCCATAGAAAGATTTAAGGAACTCGGCCTGGACATAAGCGCTTCAAAATCGACTTGTCTTTCTATCAAGAAAGGTCAGCTAACGGAGGAGAATATGATCATAAATGACGACTGTGAAATTAAATCACAGTGCAACGAAAGTGTGATTCGCTACTTAGGTGTGAACTTCATTAATGAACTTAAACTGGATCCACAAGCCGTACTTGACAACACGCAAAACAAGATTGACACCCTTGTTAGCTCACCACTGCTGCAATCGGACCAGAAATTTTCAATTTTAAATAGTTCAATATCCCCTACTCTTATTTACCCACTTCAAGTTACTCCCCTAAACAAGATCCCTCAAACTTTTCTATCAGATGCGGATAAAATATTTAGAGTGGAACTAAAGAATTATTATAACTACCAGCAGACGTTCCGGTTCATATGGTGTACACTGAAAGGAAGTATAAAGGCCTCGGTTTGTTTCACGCCTCTTGGGAAGCCAAACTGCAGCATATTAACATCTGTAATAAATTAACACTTGCAAATAACAGCTACATTAATGCAACTAGAAACTTGGAGAAAGAACATATAATTTGTTTGCAAGATCTAGGCATAGAAATGAATGATCAAGTTATGTCCAAAAACAGCCATCTTCCCAATGTAAGGAAGGTCTGACAGATACTACGAGACAGAGAAGTTCAGTCATGGACGAAACTGCCGCACAAAGGAAAGGGCGTTCCAGGAATACACGCCAGGGAACAAATGGATAGGAGATCACCGAGGCTTATCCTGTGCACAATGGAGAGAGGCCATCAAGATGACAGCGAATGTGTGTGCCATACGCTCTGTGCCGGGAAGGTCCCAGGACAACACCCTCTATCAGCGTTGCCACAGAGAGCATGAAACTCTTGCCCATGTCCTGGGTGCCTGTCCACGGGAAGGTATCAAGAAATTCCCACCATCATCCAATACGACCTCGCTGAGGGATCACGGTTGCACGGTGCAAGGAGAGGTTTCTGTCCTAGCTACGGATGGGAGTAACAGGCGTATTGACATGATAGCCTTTCAATCAGGTAGCAAGCAAGGATTAGTCTTAGATCCCACAATCACACATTGGCCAGGCCGAAGAGGTGGACGCCGAGAAGTAGATTTACCAGCCAACTGTGGACTACTATAAAGACAGATATCATCTAGACAATATTACTGTTCATGGACTCATGATCGGAGCTCGAGGCACTATCCCTAAATTTCTTGTACAGCTATGGGATTCTCTTGGTCTCAGCCGGACATGACTTCATAACATAGCTATCACCGCAATACGAGGTTCAATAACCATACTCCGCAATCATCTATATAACTTTTAACGAGCTATACATCATGCCACATTTCAGATTTATTCTTGAATGCTGTGGTAATTATTTCTGTCTGACGCACTAGCAAACTCATCAATAACTTTGGAAGACAAAATACTGTTTATCACACAAGTAATTTTAATGTAAGGAAATCCACCTTTTCAATACATACAAAACCGTTGCACATAAATTATACTACAACATTATTATTATGAAGGTACCGATTTCGATATGTTTTCAATGTCATCATCAGCCTTTCGTAAAACCAAGCAAGAGAGTAAATTCACATATAGCAACAATATACACATACTAGGTAAAAATTTGTGTAACGACACACATTTAAAATAGTTTATATAAAATATTTGCGGATTGTTTCGCCTTTAGATTTACAAAAGGAAGTAAGACTAGATGTAAAAAGGAAATTGAGTAAAATATATACTTACGAAAATAAAACGACAACTCCTAATCACCATAGTAATAATAGAAGTTCATTCGTTGAACGGGAACAGGTCCTTAAGTTTAAAAAGAAAATCAAGGATCATAAAAGCAGACAAAGGGAATACGACCATTATTATGGACAAAGACAAGTACATAAATAAAACAAACTTTTTTAATTAATAGTTCCTTTTCTATAGTGAAGAAAGATCCTACCCAGAAAATCCAACGCCGTTTGAAACAAATCCTAAAAAACTCCTCATTTCTTTTCACTGATCAGGAAAAAGCAAAACTTTACAACATGAATCCAGGTCCGCCCACCGCTAAAGCATTCCCTAAGATCCACAAGGCCACCCAATTATTAATTATAGGCCTAGTCCGCTTTATAAATTTTCTCAGTTCATTCAGTATTCTTAAAGAACAACTACAGGTTTTTGTCAAATAAATCTATAAAAAACACTATAGAGCTGATCAAGAAATTATGTAAATTTGAAACAGAACCCCATTATTCCACCCACTCGTTCAACATTACTAATATGTATCCAAATATTAACATAAGAAAATTAATTCCCATCATTGAAAGAAATCTAAATCCACACAGTTCCCTAAGCAAACTTGAGATCCATGGCTTCATGAAGGTCCTGAAATTAGTAGTCAATAATAATTTCTTTATCTTTGACAACATCATATATCAACAGGATGGACTGACAATGGGGTCACCGGCTTTGGGAATCTTAAGAGGAAATATATCTGGATTTCTTAGAACATCAATAATTGACAACGATGACATTTTTGCCAATATTCTCAATTCTCATATTGTCAATGATATTTTGGTAATACTAGACTAGACTAGACAACAGGGTTACTAGTGCTACCTCTACTCTTGACAACCTAAACAATATAGATCCAGATATTAAATTCACCCTCGAGTCAGAATCCAACAAACAAATTAACTTCTAGACCTCACGGTAAGCAGGCTCCCATCCTCCCTAACATACAGTATATATAGAAAACCCACACAAACTGCTACAACCATAAGACACATCCTTACACACAAAAATTTGCTACTCGTAATAGCATGGTCGACCGAGCATTTAAAGTACAAATGTCAAAGACAAATTTTTAAAAATAATTCGACACAATCCATTCCATTGCCAAATTTGATTGATATAATGACTGTTTCATAGAAAGAATAATAAACAAATTCAAGCATCGACTAAATACGTTACAAAAAGAAAAACCCAACCCTATTACATATTCTACCTTCACTTTCAACAAAAACGTTTACGGTATCACCAACATTTTTAAGAAACATAATATCAAGATATCCTTTCGTACCAGTAATAGGAATGTGGAAATACATAACAAAAATAATACCTTCGTGACATCAGGGGTATACCGGTTTAGTTGCAGTAACTGCTATTCCTCGTACAATGGATAGACCGGACGAAACTTCAAAATTAGGTACATGGAACACGTCAATGCTCTTTTCAGCAGTGGGCCAACATAATTTTACCACTATAGACCAAGAATTAGAGATTCTCAGGACCTTAGGAAAAGGCCCTCTCCTAAATATCACTGAAAATTGCTTCATACACCTCGATCAGTTTTTCAACCCCAATTTAAACCTAAATGAAATTTCTGAGAAACCCAAGGTTATTTATGACTTTCTTATTACGGTTCTTAAAAGTACCAAGTTTTTGACAAAGCGTTCGATCTTCCACGCATTACGTAACACCCTCCCTTACCATACGTCCCCACCGCATTGCCCTCCAGACCTGCCCGCAACACCTCCCCCATAGGCAGTTCCTTCCTCCCCTCTCCCATATACTTCTACTCTACCCCCGCAAACCAGCTCCAGTTGTCAACTACTCTCCATAAAGTAAGCTTATTGGCACGCTGCAGCTAGGTGAGTCTCACAGTATAATTCTCTTTACCTTTGCTCCATATAACTTGCCCTTTATACAACACCATATTAAAATCAGCTCCCCTTTTTTTCTCTAGGTTTCACGTTCTGCTTGAACTGAGGAACCTCGGTCCTACATATCATCCTAGGACCTACATGTACACTAAAACCACCTTTTGACGTGCATCGTACAATTTTAAGATAAGCAGACTATGTCACCCACAGCGCTCAGATTATTCCTCAGTGCCGCATTTCACTTATCAAGAGTTTAACGTGTTCATTAAGCTTTATCATACCAAAGCCCAACTTTACAGGAAGTGTCTCAACTTATGTACCAAGACAATATAAGGCTATTATGCTGCCAACGCGTAGCAATCTTCATATATTTTATATAAACTATTTTGAATGTGTGTCATTATACAAATTTTACCTAGTGTGTTTATAGAGTCAATAGGTTGTGTGTGTGACATTTTGACATCATATTCACTTGCAAAATACACTGTAGATTAAATGTCTTTAGAGCTAACATTCTGATTTTTACATATCATATAGACCTGCAATTACATAACTCTTTCATGTTTTTAGTTCGTTAAGAGGAACAGACTTGAATAAAAAATACGTTAACCTTTGTTGCGTGCGTGACAAGTTAATACACCTCTTACCCAAGTAAATATTTTATTAAAATTCTGTTCTCGTGGATGATGAATGTGATTGAAAATTGGTGGTAATATAGATAAAATATACATTTATAAGATGATATACTTGAAGCTGCTCAGAAATATTTTTATTCCATGTAAATTCTAATTTGAGTCTCCATGGCTAAATGGTTAGTGTGCTGGCCTTTGGTCACAGGGGTCATGGGTTCGATTCCCGGCAGGGTCGGGAATTTTAACCATAATTGGTTAATTTCGCTGGCACGGGGGCTGGGTTTATGTGCCGTCTTCATCATCATTTCATCCTCATCACGACGCGCAAGTCACCTACGGGTGTCAATTCAAAAGACCTGCACCTGGCGAGCCGAACTTGTCCTCGGACATTCCCGGCACTAAAAGCCATACGCCATTTCATTTTCATTTCTAATTTGAGTATGTTGCGTGTGTGACAGTTGGAGACCTGTTAAGATTATACATATTTATCAGTTGTAATGTAAAACAAACCCCATGGCGCAAGAGCCCGTGAAGGGCCTAGGCCTACCAAGCGACCACTGCTCAGCAAGAAGGCCTGCAGATTGAGGTGACGTGTGGTCAGCATGACGAATCCTCTCGGCCGTTATTCTTGGCTCCTGAGACCAGGAGTTGTAATGTGACAGATATATTTATTCACAAAAGAAAGAAACAAAGGACCATTGCTCTTACAATAATTAATTTTTAAAACATTGTCGTAAACATTAATATAAATGCAAACACAAACATAATCACCTAAAAAACAAACTGACCCCTGTTATTAAACAAATTAGGAGGTTTCACTTTCTTCAAAATCACTGACATGTCTTCCCAAGATGTATCCTCATTCGCTGGCCACACCCAACACTTCCCACTCGATGCATATACTTGAGCAAAACTTGATCAGTTTCTTCTGCATACTCCATCACAACAGCAATGAAGTCTTTTTTTTTTCTGCTAGACTTCCCTGTAGCAGTTAAAGATACAAGTACAAAGTCCCCTGGTTCAATTTTAATATCATCCTTGTTGCTTAATAAAGATCCAGACTTCACTTCTTTTTCCTCAACCTCGTTTTCTTATTATTATTATTCAATATGTTGGAGTAAAACTGGTCTTAAATCTTCTGGTTGAGAGGTTACAGATACCTCCACCACACCTTCTTTAATGGGAGACACAAAGTGAACTTTATCCGGGCTTGGAATAAGCAGTGTATTTTTCCAACGATCATCCAGGAATGATGATGAATCCATTTCTTCAGCAGATATGAAGAGCACTGTTACATCTTTTACATTCTGTTTGGCACAATGAAAGAATTCATAAGGTGTGTTTATTATAGCTTGCTGCGATTTGACCATTCGCCAAACAGTCCTTTTCAAAGTTCCCTCAACACCATCAACTGCTCCTCTGCCATGGGAAGTGGCAAAAAATTTCCAGTCAACAGATGTTGAAGTCAGACTTAAAATGTGTGAGATTTAACAACGTGAAGCGGTTCTTGAACTGTACAGCACAGCCATCAGAAAAAATCTTCATATGATGAATAGTTGGAACATTTAGCTTCAAGTCTTGTAGTAAGGTTTTAAGAAATGCCCAAACAGAATATTTGCTGTGTGACAAGTCGTCACTTATAATGGCATAATTGTATATATTTAAACACGGTAACCAAACAACAGCAGTGAAAATCGTGGTTTGCCGTTGGCTCCAGTGAGCACTTTGTATTTCATCTTGACTCACAGCAGTGTAGTTCTCTGCAAAATCAATCTGAATAAGTGCATCATGAGATAAGTTTTTCTTTACATCTTCAAAGTGTTTGGATTGTTTTCTTTTCACAAAACAATGGAGCTTGAATGCTGTACATCTGTATTTTCTTCACACATTCAGATACAGTTCCAGTTTCAATGACAATTTGAGGATGTCCTTCCACATCTTTCCACTGTGGCCATTTAATTTCATTACTGATTCTCTCCTCATCACAAATTATATTTTGAACAGAACTGCAGGCCGACTTACATTTCTCACATACTCCCGACATACAGTCAAAGCGTTCAATATCACACACAAGAGTGCCTAATAAATCTTGTGCACTACGTGGAAATACGCCTGTTTCTTTTTCTACACTTTCCACTAAAAACTGCATGTTCGCATGGTAACGACATACACATACATTATGGGTCATAGAGGAAACAGGAAATACAAATGGTGGGCGAAGCTCAAAAAATTTAGATTTCTTTATCACACAGTCACGATTTTCCTTCACAAATTCTTCATAAGCTTCAGCAATGGTCATCATCATTGTACGTTTCTGTACAGCTTCTTTCTTGCCAGGTTGAGTATACGTAATGGTGACTATTTTTTATTCCTGGCTCAGTCCTGCTTATATCATCACAGAGATAAAACTGCAGAACATTATCTTTTGTTTTTTCATTGAGTCTTTTACCAGAATCTTTTCCCAAATTCAGGTAATTCATCAATGAACAGTTTTGCTACTACAGCTTTACGTTTCACTGGACTGTTCGGTAAACCTCTCTTCACTTTGAAAACTGCTTTCCCTAATGATCTGCTGCTCCTATATGAACCCTTTGTTGGAGATGCATTGCTCGTCTCAGGTGGTGATTTTAACGATTCTCTGTACCACCTCTGTCTTATTCTATCTTGCTCTCGCTTTAACTTAACTTTATCACTTTGAAGTGCTTGTTTTTGTTTTTCTCTTCGTACGGTCAAGAATGAATCAGTGGATAACTCGGGAGATACTAGACCTGACTGACGAACAGCAAAAGTACAAGAATGCAAAGAATCAGGACAGAAAAGAACGCAGGGGATTAAAGAATAAAGTAGACAGAAAGTGCAGGACAGCTAAAAGAAATGAATGACTGAAAGAGAAGAGTAAGGATATTGAAGGTTGTATGGTCACAGGAAAGGTAGAAGCTGCATACAACAAATCAAGGCAACCATTATAGAAGGGAAAACTAGGTGTCTGAATATTAAGAACTCAGATGGAAGACCACTTCTAGAAAAAAGAAGATAAGGCAGAAAGATGACAGGAACATATTTAACAATTGTATCAAGGGAAGGAATTATATGATAAGGTTTTGGAACAAGAAGAGGCTGCTGATGCTGATGAAATGGGAGAGACAACTTTAAGGTCAGAATTTGACAGAGATTTGAGAGACCTAAATAGGAAGAATTGATGACATTCCCTCAAAATTACTAACTGCCTTAAGAGAAACCAGCATGACAATGTTATACCATTCAATGGTAAGATGCTTGCATGATACAGGAATGGAATGGCCGGTGTCGGGGCCGGGCTGAGTGGCTCAGATGGTTGAGGCGCTGGCCTTCTGACCCCAACCTGGCAGGTTCGATCCTGGCTCAGTCCGGTGGTATTTGAAAGTGCTCAAATATGCCAGCCTCGTGTTGGTAGATTTACTGGCACGTAAAAGAACTCCTGTGGGACTAAATTCTGGCACCTCAGTGTCTCCAAAAACCGTGAAAGTAGTTAGTGGGATGTAAAGCAAATAACATTATTTAGTACCGGGAGTGTCCGAGGATACATTCGGCTCGCCAGATGCAGGTCTTTTGTCTTGACGTCCGTAGGCAACCTGTGCGTTGTGATGGAGATGAAATGATGATAAAGACAAAACATACACCCAATCCCCATACCAGCGAAATTAACCAATTATGGTTAAAATTCCTGACTCTGACAGGAATTGAACCCGGGACCCCTGTGACCAAGGGCTACCACGTTAACCATTCAGCCATGGAGCCGGACACAATACAGGAGAAGAATGTTGACAGAATTTTAGGCAAAATGTTGTTATATGTATTTTCAAGAAAGCAGGCAGAGACAAGTGTGAAAACTACTGCACCATAAGTTTGAATCTCATGCATGAAAAATGTTTACACACTTTATTTACAGGAGAATGGAAACAAAGTGAAACTCTGTTGGGAGAAGAACAGTTTGGCTTCAGAAGAAATGTAGGGATGTGAGCAATCCTGACTTTACGTCTGATCTTAAAGGATCGAATTAAGTGGGACAAGCCCACATTCGTGGCATTTGTAGATCTAGAAAAGACATTCGTAATCTTGAGATTCTTTAGGTGATTCGGATCAGATATCAAGAAATATGAATTATGTACAATCTGTACAAATATAAGTCTGAAGTGGTAAGAAATGAAGGCTATGAAAAAGCAGCAGCAATCCAGAAAGGATTGAAGCAAGGCTGCAGTTCTTCCCCTCACTTTTTCAACATTTAAATAGAACAGGCGGTAAAGGAAACCAAAGAGGAATATGGAAAGGGACTACAATCCAAGGGGAGGAAATCAAAACTCCGAAGATTTACCAATGATATTATGTTAACTGAATGGTATGGACACAGTGTTGGAGAAGGAGTACATGATAAAGAAATTTAAAACAAAGTTAATGGATTGCAATCAAATGAACTCAAGTGATGCAGGAAATATCAGATTAGGGAATAAAGTCTTAAAGGCAGTAGATGAATTTTGTTACTTGGGTAATAGAATAACTAACGATGGCAGAACTAAGGACATAAAATGCGGGCTAGCACGAGCAAGGAAGGCCTTTTTTAAGAAAAGAGATGTGCTCACTGTGAACATTGAGAATTCAAGTTATTTATGAAGACTTCCACCTGGAGCGCTGCATCATATGGAAATGAAACATGGATGATAACCAGCTCAGAAAGAAAGAGAGCAGGAGCTTTCAAAATGTGGTGTTGCAGAAGAATGCTGAAGGTGAAATGGAAAGATCGAATCATGAATGAAGAGATACTGTATAGATTTGGTGAGAGAATGATTTGACAAAATTTCACCTGAAGGAAAGATAAAATGATAGAGGACACATCATAAGACACCCAGGACTTGTTTAATTGATTTCTGAGGTAGGTGTAGGCGGTAAGAATTGGGGGGTTAGACGTGGAATGGCATCGAATGACTTCAGTAGATGAATAAGTTTGAGGGGTGTTTTTAAAGGAAAGAATATGAAGATAAAGTTGGAATTCAAGAGGACAAATTTGGGCAAATATTCGTTTACAGGAAGAGGAGTTTTGGGATTCAGATAATTTACCAACGGAGATGTTCAATAAATTTCTGAATTATTTGCAATTATTTGGGAAAATACTAGGTAAACAACAGATAGGAAATCTGCTACCTGCGCGACTGTCCTAAATGTAGATCAGTGGTGACTGATTGATTTATTGACTGAAGGTATGAATATGACAAGCTGATTAGAGTAGATGTAGTGGTTACGTAGAAATGAGGTCAGCATAGGTTAGGGTGGTAAGGCAAGCTGTATTAAACGAGCCTAAGATATAATGACCCAGACTACTACTACTCTGCAGTTATCGTTTCACATAATTTTTCAATGCTTTTTCCACTTGTGATTGACTAACAGAAGCACCAACCTCTCTTTCTTCGAGAAGCCCCATTAATACTGATAGCATTCCATCGAATTCCATTTCATTCGCCAAGCTGTTTCCGAGGAGTAACTGGTGTTTAAACGTGAGGAACTTCATCTTATTTGCCCGTATTGAACTGAGATCACAATTGAAATAAAAATCTTGTACGTTCCACCTTGTTCAATACAAATAACACTGTTGTTAGATGGTTTTTACAACATATATTTTATTGCAGAACCAGTTTTGGCGCTCATTTAGGCACCATCAGCAGCTGCATAATAAGTAGAGAAACTTGGAGATATAACAGTATAAAACAACATATTGATATAATTAACTCCTTAATTTCTATCTAATGTTAAGTTTAAAAACTAATTTACAACAAGATAACCCTTGTGAGTCAAAAATGTAAAATCTCATCTCTGAGAGATGAGTTGTCTTCAGTATTCTGAGATGGCTATTATTCTATACACTCGTAAAAATCAAGTTCAAATACAACCTTAAAATTGTGAAATTAGAGCTGAATCAAGTCCTACAATGTTAAAATGTTCATTTCACAGATGCATTGCCAGCCATTTATTGGTAAAAAAAAAAATATGTGTTCATTAAATTGCTAAACTGGCCGTCTTCTGAAATGTATTGGTATGTGGAAACTTAGTTCTTATGTTGTATGTCTAATGGTTGGAACTGTGATTATTTGCCCTGATGTTGTTAAGCGGGTATAGCCTCTCAGTTCAATACAACCCTCAACGGCTGTGTACTTTGCGCAGCGACTGCAACACGACGAGTGTGTCTGGCTAGCAATGCATCTGTGAAATGAACATTTTAACATTGTAGGACTTGATTCAGCTCTAATTTCACAATTTTAAGATTGTATTTGAACTTGATTTTTACGAGTGTATAGAATATTGAAGGCAACTCTCTCAGAGATGAGATTTTACATTTTTAACTCACAAGGGTTATCTTGTTGTAAATTAGAGTTTTTAAACTTAACATTAGATAGATATTAAGGAGTTGTTTTATACTGTTATATCTCCAAGTTTCTCTAATTATTATGCAACTGATGATGGTGCCTAAATGAGCGCCAAAACTAGTTCTGCAATAAAATATATGTTGCAAAAACCATCTAACAACAGCGTATTTGTATTGAACAAGGTGGAACCTACAAGATTTTTATTTCAATAGCAACTGGTCTGTCAAATGGTAATGGTACTCCATTAGATCCAAGGCTTGTTTTAAACATTCTCAACATGTTAACATTGATGCTTTCACGGCTCGTACTTATAGACAGGTTATGGGATTTTGGGCTTCACTTCTGAGGTCGCGGAGCAAAGTCCTCTGCAAAACGTAATGAGTTTCACCTTGTTTTCTTCACACAGCATAAGCCCATATCATGTCTACATTCTGAACATGCTCGGTGAATTGTCTGTCAAGTTGGGTGCTACCATACTTGCACATAGTCCCAGTGAGAATCATTTCCTGACCTGCGAGCGTCAGTACTGTAGAGTGGTGGGGATACTGACAGTTATACTGACCGTGTAAGCGCGTTCGTCATTATTTCTGTCAGTATTAACCAAGCAGCGATGGATGACAAATGAGTTTCTCACCAAGGCCAAGTAGAGGAGCTTGTGGAACCGCCAAGTAGGCCTACTGCAAAAGTTTATCGAGCTAGGCCTATATGAAACGCTGCCAGAATAAACGCAACACAATACTTCACGTTTCCACAACTGCTGTACTGATGGAAACTGGTGACATTATAGCGGAAAATTTTAAATCTTCAAAATTTATACCAATTGAAAGATGCCTCAATGTCACTACTAATCTCTCTCTGCCACCGATAAACAGATTCGCATGTTTGTATCTTGCCTTATTAGAAAAGGCTCTACCACTCCTAGTAATTTTGCAAAAGTAGGCCTACCGCACTCATTCGAGATAGTTCTGATAATCTTCTGCTTCGATATATTTTATTTACCTCAACAACTTCATATGAGTCCGCCTCTGTAGTATAGTGGTTAGTGTGATTAGCTGCCACCCCCGGAGACCGGGGTTCAATTTCCGGCTCTGCCACGAAATTTGAAAAGTGGTACGAGGGCTGGAACGGGGTCCACTCAGCCTCGGGAGGTCAACTGAGTAGAGGTGGGTTCGATTCCCACCTGGAAGTGGTTTTCCGTAGTTTCCCACTTCTCCTCCAGGCAAATGCCGGGACAGTACCTAACTTAAGGCTTCCTTCCTTCTTCCTTGTCTATCCCTTCCAATCTTCTCATCCCTCACCAAGGCCCCTGTTCAGCATAGCAGGCAAGGTACTGGTAATCCTCCCCAATTTTATTCCCCGACCTAATGTCTCACGCTCCAGGACACTGCACTTGAGATGGTAGAGGTGGGATCCCTCGCTGAGTCTGAGGGAAAAACCAACCCTGGAGGGTAAATAGATTAAGAAGAAGAACTTCACATTAGAATTCTCTTCTCGAGTATGTTTAACACAGCGTTTTGTGCAGAGTCCTAGTATGATAGTTACACATGCTCGTCTTTTACGATCCATTTTGATAGAATGCCACAATTTCATGTTATAAATCTCACTCCGCATTAATGGTTATTAACTTTTTATTTGTGAAGTGAGAATACCGCAATGGTAAGCAAGTGCACTAGTACTGACCAAAATATTGATAGTAATAATGATCATGTGAGGTCGCTACAATATTGATGCGTGCTGTCAGTATTACTGACCGTGTACAGCCTGCTTAACAGTTACCAAAGAAACTGTTTCTAGAACAAAGACACTAATGAACAAGTGCCTAAATTCGATCTAGTTTCATACCTTTTCCCGAACTGCCTGCAACTGACGTTCCAAAAGTTCTGATGCACTAAGTTCCGTAGATTTAGATTTTTTTGATTTGGAGCCTACTGTATCTGATACATCATCTGGAAGCACTTGACGAGGCTTCTTTTTCAAATCTAACAGTGTTCCCTTCAGTCTAACATGGTTAACAAGTTTGTGTATAGCACTTTTACTCGGTATTATCTCAGTCGGATATTTTTCGCGAAATAGCTTCTGGGTTTTCTTGGCCGAACCAAACTTAACATATGAATCGTACAGGCAGAGGCGCTGTTCAAGCGAATACTTCTCATTCACCATTATCACCTGAATGTCACTGAGGGGAGATAAATCACTTTTGTGAGGGTTGTTTACAAGAAGAGTCGATGCTACCTGCTAGTGATCTAGTGAGGGAGACATTTCACAAACTTCTTTTTTTTTTTTCCCCTCACTGATAACTAAAAATCACGGGTAACAACGGTTACTTCCTACGCTGTCGCAAGCTTCTTCTTCTGCTTGATTATATGGGCTTCTCAACAACATCCGAACAACATAAAAGATAAGACTGCTACCTGCCGACCATCTTTGAATCTACTTGAACAACTGCTGGTAGCTTCGAGCATAGATGTATGCTCGAAGGCTGGTAGCCATGACACTTGGTCGAAGGCAACGAGCTAGAATAACATCGTTGCCTACGTTATAAAACAAGGCCTGGAAATAGAGCCCGTAAAACGCTATGCAAGTGGTTACACAGACGTTCAATGCCCGGCCGCTAGGATTGCTATCTTGCCCCATGTCTACCAGGCTCGCGCCTTTAAACGTGTTCATTAACTGAGTTGGTTGTGAATGTATTATGTATTTGTCTGATGTTAAGCATTCACAGTTCCAGTCATGGTTTATTCACGAGAAATTAAAGGTAGTGGAATTTCGTTTCGCAAGTTTCCAGTGAATGTTCAATGTTCGAAACATTATACCAATGATTATACAGAGGAAGTATTACGCATGAGAACGACTTCAAGCTGATCGAAGTAGCCCTCTGTTCCTAAGTTTTGATCCGTGTTACGTCATAAAAATCGGGCGATCCCAAAATTTGTCACAGGACTTTTTTAAACTATGCTACCGTGGCCGGCAATCATTTGAGAGGCATCTTCACACTCAGAAATCTTAAATTAGAAAACCAACGAGGAAAATAATTTGCCCAACAAATTTCACGAAAATGAATGTAGCATGAGCTAAAAATATTGTATTTTCCCCTGAAACAATCTCTGGTTTGTAAAGTATGGAGGTGGTTTTGTCACGAGAGCATAAAATACAGTTTAAAATAAGCCATTTGTTTTATGGAACATTTTATTAAATTGTTCAATGCGCATAACGTCTGCAACACCTCACATGGGACATATTCAGGAACGAGAACAAACGAGCATCTTTTAACCGGGCGAGTTGGTCGTACGGTTAGGGGCGCACGGCTGTGAGCTTGCATCCGGGAGATAGTGGGTTCGAATCCCACTGTCGGCAGCCCTGAAGATGGTTTTCCGTGGTTTCCCATTTTGACACCAGGCAAATGCTGGGACTGTACCTTAATTAAGGCCACGGCCGCTTCCTTCCAACTCCTAGGCCTTTCCTATCCCATCGTCGCCATAATACCTACCTGTGTCGGTGCGATGTAAAGTCACTAGAAAAAAAAAGCATCTTTTAGTACTGATGATGAACTCCTCAGTTGGTTAAGTAATGATTTCCTGTCATATATTGAAAATGAAAATGAAAACCTACAACCTGTTTTCCAGTCTTTGGCGGGTCAGGGATGTAATGAATGAATCATATATAGGCTGTTATTACGATGGGGTCGCCACTCCCAAAGTGATTTATATTAATGATTGATAGATGCTATGAAATGAGAATGGAGAGTGTTGCTGGAATGAAAAATGTCCGGTCATATATTAAGAAACTTAAAATGCATTCAAAGAAAGTAAAAAAGAATCATGAGAAAAATGTATCAGGCATAGATCTTGACTACCCAGTCCACTGTGGCCTGCGTAAAATACCTCATAAGTATACATTTGCATTATGCATTGATGAGGAGCCTAACGAGCTATGACATCGAGCTCTTCTTCAGCTACGGTACCTAAGACGCCAAGCGGAATACAATGACATTATGGTTCGTGTGGAAAAAGAAAAAACACAGTCTGTTTAGAACATATCTGCTTCTCCAGCTACTCAAAGTCCAACATTGTGTCTTATTCGTTTTCAAGGTCGAGGAGCCCTCAGATACCGAAAATCGTCCGTGGCACTTCTGCAGTGAACGACGGAATTTGTCACTTCCGCTACGCAGTACTTGTCCCGAAGAGAGTTACTAAAAGGTGTACGTTTATTTTTTCGAAAGACATGTTCAACAGTGAAATTAAGTGTGGAAAGTGTAAAGGCGACAAACCACCTCTTTTTCTACTATGAACATTTCTGAGACCTCTGTTAGACAACATTACTTTGAGCCACTCAAGTAGAAGAGAGAAAGTTTTTGAAACTTGATAAGAAGCCCCTCAAAAGGAAAGTTATGAAACTTCAACGACATATCCAAGCCATTGCAGCACCACTCTAAAAATAAAGTACTGTCAATACTCGCAAAAACATTCAGTCTTTTTATTTAGGATGTACTTTACTTATTGACATATACGGCCATGCAAATAAAAGGGGGCAAGACCGCGATCCTAGCGGCTGAATGGTGAACTAGGAAGCAACCCGTTTCCACGAGTGCATTTCAAGGCCTTGTATTATAGCGTAGGCAACGAATAACATAGAGGGGCTGTAGGCCTGACATCAGCGCTCCCTGCTTGAAGCAAGTTGATAAGTGGCAGCCATGTTAACGGTTGTCAAAACAAAGCGCATGCAGTTGCATCTGCCATCTACTGAGGCCTATCAAATACTTTAATATGATAATACCGGACAGCTTGCGGTCTTCAGCGAGAAAGTATGATTCTTGGCGCTCTGGCGTGTTGTTTATAATGTATCAGTGTTTGTCACTAAAAAATCTTACATTGCAGTTATATTCCAAGAAAAGCGTTATGCGCTGAACAAATTAACTAACAAGATAATCGTATGGGAACTGATCAGGACCGCAAGTATTAGAAAAAGTAATGACCTCGCATCTATATTGAGGTTACATTCTATGCCCCTTTCATTAAGAAATCAATCAGATACTCTATTGAAATATTGGTGGGACGTAAAACCAATAACATTTACACATATGGAACTCTAGTTCACTCAAACTTGAGGGTCCACATTGTTAAATAGTAGGCTACCATAAATTTCACAGTTGAAAACTTGTGGGCCTGTAGCGTAGTGGTTATCGTGGTAGTCTTGAAATTGAAAATTGAAGGCCTCGAATCCAGTTGGCTCTTTTTACTGTAAGATAATAATAATAATAATAATAATAATAATAATAATAATAATAATAATAATAATAATAATAATAATAATAATAATAATAATAATAATAATAATAATAATTTTCTTTACGCCCCACTAACTACTTTTACGGTTTTTGGATACGCCGCCGTACCGGTATTCCATCCCACAGGAATCCTTTTACGTGGCAGTTAATCTGTCTGCACGAGGCTGGCATATTTGAGCACCTTCAAATACCAGCGGACTGAGCCAGGATCGAACCTGCCAAATTCGGATCAGAAGGCCAGCGCCTCAACCGTATGAGCCACTCAGCCCGGCGTAAGAAAATTATTTCAGTGTATTATTTGCATAGGCTTGAGCACCAGTCCAACTAATGTAATACGCATGTAGGATAATTCTTCATGCATAAATATGTAAAAGAGATTTTAGGAAATTCTGAACACTTCTTAAATGTCAGACACATCGAAGGTCACTCACGTAACCCCAGTATGTATTATATATATACAGATTAGTATTTCTGTCTTCAGAGGTGAAACAGAACAATCAAAGTCCGGCAAAGGTGAGATAGCAGCTTGTGGTGAGTTGTTCTGTAGAGTTCGGGAAGATTGGCCGGGTATCGAAGAATAATAATAATAAGAAGAAGAAGAAGGAAAATGATAGGGGGAAGAAGAAGAAAAAGCACTGGACCAAAACTCCTGTTCCTTAATTACACCTTCTGTTTCCCGAAATCTTAATAAACCATGGATATTGTTAAGGTATCTGCCTCCTCTGGCGCTTTGGTTGAATAGTTAGCGCTTCGTGGCCCTTCTCTTTCTTTTGATGATACCTTCATTCTTCGGAGTTTTTGTCCTCTTCCATTTCCCTTCCGAGAGGATGGTTGGCCAGTTATACTTCCTCTTAAAATAATAATCACCACCACGGAATGGTCAGCACATTGGCCTTCGGTTCAGAGGGCCCTGGTACGATTCCCGGCTGAGTCGGAGATTTAGATCTATTCTGTTAATTCGTGTAGATCGGGGCCTACGGGTTTGTATTCGTATTCATACGCACCTTCAAATATATACAACATATCACACGAAAAACAATCACAGAAACACGCAATAGTAAATACATATACGGTATCCGTCCACATAGGGTTGGTTTTAGGAAAGGCATCCGGCCGGAAAATTAGGCTAAGTCTACACAAAGTGCTGCCCGAGGTAACTGGGTAAAGTCTAGAAAGAAGAGAAGAGAGTAGTAGGTGAATATTCCTCCCAGAGGCTGGGCGGATAGTCAAATTCTGATTTTAATTTTTAAGACATAGGGAAACGCACGGCTAACACAGTGCTCGTTTGGAGGTTTATGAAGGAGGCATTTCATATTTTAAAATTTAATTCATAATTATTATGATTGTTCAGTTATTTTAACAAAAATATTTCCAATGTGCGTAGATGCATTCCTCTCAGCTGTAGCATAGATAAGTGTGCAGTTCCTGGGCTTGTCACACCTCCACGCTAGATGTCACCACCGTCGCTGTTCGCACTCCGCTCAATGCTGTTGAGATAGAGCTGTCCGGTATTGGTGTATTAAAGTATTTGGGCCTATAAACAATTATTACACGAGCTGCAAGAGAAACGGAAGGAAATATGGGGCGATTTCTATGCGACCGAAGCAATGATGTCAACTGACTGGATGGACTCGAACTACGAGCTTCGACATATAGTTACCCGTCTTGCAGTACATGGGTTTCACCATAGAGTGTGCAGCATGAAGAAGTTCCACGTTCCGGATATACAGTGTCTGTGTGAACTGTGCGGTCGGCCATGTGACAGATATCACGTACTGTGGTGTAATCGACGCGGCTCCTCTCTAAGAAAGTTCTGTGAAAATTAACTACTCCATGCACATTGTGCGAAATTCTATACTAATAATAAAACAAAGCGAATTGGCGCGAGAGCATAGGTTTGTTCGTGCAGTAAATCTGCGATAGTTTGTGTTTTGTACGAGAACGCATGCGCGGATTAGGAACAGTTGGAAACAATTTCCGATTCTTTCCTGCGCGAACGGTCACATAGTACTAAATATTACCACTAGATGTCAGCACATTTCCCAATTAATTTATATTCGATTTGATTGATTGATTCATTGATTGTGTTTTACTGCGAGTTGTTTTGTCGTAAGTACATTACTCATTTGGAATAAGAGGAAGAAAATTGAACGCAACATGCAAGGTACGAGTAAAACAACTTATTATTAAAGTCTATATTACCGTCAACTGGGGTTACTATGGTCACTTTTTTCAGTTTTTTGTGAATATCTTGCACATTTTATGAGATATCCATGTAAAAATGAAATATGATTTAGTATAAAGCGTTGGGCATCATCTCCTTAGTAAAATAAATTTTTCGAACATCCGGTAATTGTCTCACATCTAAAAATGTAGTGACCATAGTAACCCCATGGGGTGGGGGACACTATGGTCATATATTAAAATCACTCAAGAATTGTTACTAAATATGCAGGAATTAGTAGGGGGTGACTCTGGTCAAACAGAACATGCTTTTACAAGCATATTGATGTAAGAAATCTCATATTTAACTATAGTCTAAAGCTAAAAAATTACAATTAGGCCTATGACAAACATTAAAGAAAAATTTTCAAAATGTGTTTAATTCGTCCTTTTCATTTATAATTGTCTCATTTCAGGTTGAAGCCAGTAAACTTTATATAGAAGCTTAGCTTACCCCCACCTCTGCTCAACTGGAGGTGGTAGTATTTTAAGAATTTCACTTTGATAACAGAAATGTATGCTTCCTTTGGTCACACAAAATATTCATGACATCTTCTAAGAAATGTAACTTTCACTTCATCTTCTTGACAAGTACCATCATCATCTATCACTTTACTATGTAATGAAGTTTTTTTTGGTACTAAACTCAACCAGAACATAGTCTCCTGCTGTTGGTTTCCTACAGCATTCATCATTATCTTCTTCTTCTTCTGCCATCCTGCCTACTTTAATCTCTTCCCAAGTATCTTCATCACTTCCATTTAAATGAATTTCAACATTTTCAGAGTCTTCTCTTGTATGCCTTTTCTGTTTTTTTCTGAAGACTGGTAGCACTGATGTTTCACCACTTGTTCCTGCTTGAAACTGATCTTGAAGAGGTGGACAAGGTTCAATATTCTCCAAAGAGACACTTTTTCCTGGCTCAACAAAATATCTCTTCTTTCTTGGGGGGCCATTTCTTTACTTGGAATAGCGCATTTCTTCCAAGAAACTTATTTAAAACTGACTCAGCAATGTCACTAAAAACTGAAGAATTACTGTCAGTTTCTAGGACAGACCTCACCATTTCGCCACTAACACTGAAATAAAAAGGACACAAACATGAATTATGAAAGAAAGAAGTGAATAATAAAATATAAATATATTAATTGTATACAATATTTAACAAGAGTAATCCAATATAACCCATAAGACAAATGCAATGAGTTGATACTCATGACCATAGTAACCTCAAAAAATAAGACAATTGTACTATTGTTTATAAATTTGCACTTTTAAAGTACAAAACAATTTCTTATAAAGATAAAATTACATACCTTCACAAGGAATAAACAAAGGTAAACAACACTGACATTTAGAAGTGATGACCTAGGAGCAACAATGAACAGTTTAACCAACTGTTATTTTTGTCAAAAAATAAGTGTTGAAACAAATGATAGTCAGAAAAACGCACTTCAGGTTAGTATCACAAGTTTTCCCTTTCTGGAAAGAAAAATGTGCCTAGATTGGAGGGAAATTTGAAAATTGAGATTTTAAAAATATATAATATATAAATAAGCCTCAATAACATTTTCCCTCAGTTTTGACCATAGTCACCCCTGGGACCGTTGTCACCCCGGCTGACGGTATGTAAATTCTAAGGATTTTTACAGAACAGTATTATTGTGTCCATTAATAATACAATGGGAATAAAGAACGTATGTTAGATTGCAATACAATACAGTACAGTTATTTTTCTTTTACAGAAGAACTTCAAGAATTTTTGATTCTTCAAGGCACATCAGCATCAAATAGTGATGTTGAGTATAGGTCATGGTCACATGATAATACGAAACTTTTAATAGACCAGTTCAAGAAATACAGGAACAAAGTTGGGTCGATGGAAATTAGGAATATGAAGAGATTGTGGGAGTTAATTACAATGAAACTGAATGAAGAGTTTAGTGTGAAAGTTTCTCCAGCCAACTGTGAAAATAGATGGCGTGTAATAGAGAGAAATTATAAGAAAGACATAGACAATATGAACAAAACAGGGAGGGGTCGGAAGACCTTTGAGTATGCCAACGAGACGGATGAGATTTTTCAGAAGAAAGGAAATATTTACCCTGAACTTCTCTTATCCACCACGACAACTGCCCATCTCCCGGTAACCACACAGTGTGAAACAGCCGAAGGAAGTCTTGCTTCTTGCAGTGAAGGAGCCTCCGTAGCAGTTGATGATCCCAACCCGACTGTAGGGAATCAAACTCCTAATAAATTATCGCCCGAAAACAGGAGCTCATTAAGGGCAATTAGAAAGAAATATAGAGTTGATGTGCTAGGGAATTTTAGGCAAGAGTGTTTAAAGTATCAGAAGGATAGGTTAGATTTTGAAAAATTAAAATTCGAAAGAAAAATGGAATTGGACGAAAAGAAATGGCAAGAAAAGAAAAGAAGGAATGATCTAATTGAACAGAGGAATAACTTTATGAAACAGTTGATAGACAAGAATGTAAATGTAGCTTCTACAAGTGATATGTAATGTATGTATGTACAATTTAAGATTTATTTTTCTGTTACCGTACCCATTATGTGTAACATCTATTGTGAAAACTGTTCAAATTATGTTAAAGGCAACATGATTTCTCCTAGCTATCCCATCTCTGTCATCTCTATCCTCTACTCCCACGACCTCTATCTCCTCTTGAACAATCGGCACCTCATGACCTTCTTCATTTTCATGATATTCAAAGTTGTCGTCAAGAGCAAGGTTATGTAAAACACAGCAAGCACGAATGAAGTGCACAATATCGGAGATCTTCTTCAATGTTATGTGATATAATTGACGAAACTTTTGTTTTAATAAGCCGAAACAATGTTCTATCACATATCGGTTTCTGGCTACTTTCACGTTGTACTCTTTCTCTGCACGCCTCAGTTGACCACGGTCCCTAAAAGCTGTCAACATGTTGCGCAGACAAGGGTAGCCGCTATCACCCAGGATATAAAATTCACCGCATTTCTCTGGCAAGCTCTGCTGTAATGGTGATCTGTGAAATACCCTGCTGTCGTGGACTGATCCAGGGAATCCAAGAAACACGTCCCTTATTCTCCTTGTGTTATCGCACACAACCTGTAACTGAGACAAAATTTCGGCTTCGTGATTAGGATTATCGTATTCCTTTAATAAAGTGAAACCATTTTACCGATTTATAAAGCATAAAATGAAGGGTAGAGTAAACTTTGTATCTTACCTGGATGGAATAAAAAGATTTCTTGTTGAGGTAGGAATCAGGATCATTTTTTGGCTTATCAATGCGAATATGTGTACCATCTATCACTCCTATTACTCCAGGGAAATGATTATGCCTAAAGTGTCTTTCAATAGTAGTGATTTCATCTCCTGTAGGCCACTTTATTATTTGATCAGATAAATTACTTATGAAGTACACCATACGTTGTATGACTTTGTGCAGTGTACTTAAGGTGATATTGAATCTATCACTTACATCACGATATGAAGCTGTCTGATGAACAGCAAACCACAAAAATATGAGCGTCCATCGAAAGCTACTTAATTTCCCATTTCCCCCTGCTTGATAATTAAAATATTGGCTGTTGGAAAACGTTCAGCCAGACTTTCTGCCACGTGTAGACTGACTCTAACATGTTCCATGAACTCTTGATCATTATATCTTGGCACAATAACCTCAAAATAATTTTCATTCTTCGGCCGTGCTCTATTCAGATTACCGGCAATATCATCAAATAAATCTAGATTGTCATCATCAGTTGAAGATTCACTGGAGTCACTCGTAAAACTAATGTCTGACATCTGAAAATATACAAGATTTTATGTCGTCAACAGTCTGTGATATTCGCGATTACTGACTACCAACAAGTAAGAATAGACTAACAGATTATTAAAATGCACTCGTTTATCCACAGTACCTGGACTTACTTACATTGAGAGTTCACGTGTATTTTATCATGATATTGGTTTTAATTAACGATATCTACTGGATGAAAAGTAACCGCTCATGTACAGCCATTAAACGGAATGTGTAACTGCTACATTTAATTAAGAATTTATTTCAAAATACCGCCGTCAAGGAATGTTATTTTCAAGAAATACACGGAAAAAATATATTTATAAGGATATGTGCTTTGTGAACCATGTGTGACAAGGGCTAATGCGCATGCCTCATTTAGAAATCCGAAAACAATCCACACATTCTGCTGACTGTTCTCAGACTGTACGAAACTGGAATTCACGACTGCACGAACAGCAGACTAGCAGTCAGAATACCAAATTCTCGCTGCACGAACGCTTCAAATAAAGCGAAGTGCATGTGAGCATGCGCCTGACAGTTTTGGATAGTTTCGTATTGCTGCACGAACAAAGCTCATATGTTGAGGTGACAGGGAGATCGTGCATGCCAATTTAATTCCCTAAGTTTTAAGAAGTGAAAACATAGATTCTCGCTTTCAAGAATGCCAGCCGTAAGCTCAGCGTATGGTTGTACCAATAGGAGTAATAAAACCAAGGATATGTCGTACTTTAAGTAAATATTACTGAATGATAGCCGAGATTCCTTTTTGTAATTTCTGTTTGTAATTAAATCCATTTTATTGTTTACTTAGCGAAAGTACGAATAGCCACGGTAATTATTTGTCGAATTTTGTTTCAGATTTCGTTTAAAGAACAAGGAATTAACGGAACAATGCGTTGTGAGGGCGAAAAGAGATAAATGGTACCCCACTCAATTCAGTTGCTTATGCTCTGTACATTTCCAGCCCTATTTAATTTTCATTCACATTTACAAATAAAGGAAATGGAGCGCCCACCACCAAGAAAACGTAACCACAAAAAATCACTTATTTCGTTCAAACGTGCACTAAGTATGGTAAATACAGTATTTTACTGCTATTTTTGAAATGTATGCAGCCTTTATTGTAGATGTCTGTTGCCACACTTCATAATGGACAACTTCCAAGCTTACCTTTCAGTATGATATGGTTATGGGAGAAACATATTATATTATAATAAATAATTACACTAAACGATTACTGCGGTAAAGTATTCATGGGCCACCTCAGTGGTGCACTGGTTAGCGTGAGCAGCTGCCACACCTGGAAGCCCGGGTTCGATTCCCGGCTCCGCCACGAAATTTGAAAAGGTGTACGGGGGCTGGAACGGGATTATATCAGCCTGGGGAGGTCAACTGAGTAGAAGTGGGTTCGACTCCCACCTCAGCCATCCTCGAAGTGATTTTCCGTGGTTTCCCACTTCTCCAGGCAAATGTCGGGATGGTACCTAACTTAAGGCCACGGCCGCTTCCTTCTCCCCTCCACAAGGCCCCTGTTCAGCATAGCAGGTGCAGCCCTCCCTCACAGTTTTATCCCCCGATCCAATGTCTCACGCTCGAGAACACTGTCCTTGAGGTGGTAGAGGTGGGATCCGTCGCTGCGTCCGTGGGAAAAACCAACCCGGGAGAGTAAACAGACTAAGAAAGGAACACAGTACTCATGAGGATGCAATAATTTTAAAAATATGAACAGAATGAGGTTGTAACCTATTGTAGGTCCCTATGATTTTAAGGCTTCCTGTCATAAATATTTATGCCCATCGTTTTTATTCTAATTTACGTTTAACCACAACAGCCAAGCAGGGTAACGCTCTTGTTCCGATTTCGAGGCCTATTCGTATGTCACTGTGCGATGATTTCGAACTACCCTACAATCAACTGATCGTGATGTTGGCCTCGTGCCGCAATATGACCAAGTGGCGGTATTCGCTTTAATGCTTCAAGCTTTCGGCAACGGTCTTTAATTCTCCTCCAGTGATTCTAAAATTCGTATTTTCTACACTTTTCGTCATTTAAAGGCCATGCCCCCTTGCTTGTGTGACCACAGGAAACATGGCGGACGTTCGTTCTATTAGCTTCACCCAGGCAGCGCTTCCGCCTCTCTATGTTATTCTAGCTCGTTGGTTGAAGGCAAAGCAGCCATGGGATGCAAATCGAGCAGGCAGTGAAAGCAACACCACCTATAGAGAAGGCCTAGCAATACGAATACGATCCTCGTGTGACCATAATGTCTCATAAGTGCAGTGTGCCAAATTGTAAAGGCAATTATTTAAACGGTCCAAAAGTGAGTGTATTCTCTTTCCCTGCTAATGAAGAACTGAGGTTAAAATGGATAAGAGGCATTCATCGGGAGGATTTTATTACTACGAAACACTCTAGGGTATGTATAGTTTTGGTTTATTAAATCCTTTTGACACGGAAATCACATTAAGAAATTACGAACAGCATAGTTTACGAACATGTGCATTCACGTTTCAATCTCATTGTATTTTAGGTATGCAAACTTCATTTTAAAGATGATGAGATTGAAAGATCCACGAGCATGTTCGATGAAAAGAACGGGAGGTTACTGACCGCTCCTTTGTCAAACCCCAGATTGGTGAAAGGTTAGTTCATAATTCCTAGATAGAACACAATGATGTTTTAGGCATATTCTTTGTTTCTTAATAGAATGCCAGTTTCAGTACAACTGTGTAACAAATAATTTTAAACATTTTAGATGCAGTTCCGTCACAGTTTCCAAATTGCCCTCAATATCTCTCTGGAACCACTACCGCCTCCGTGAAGATCCAGAAAACAGGCGGCGTAGAGTGGAAAACCAGTGTTTAGAAAATGCTATTACTGACAGTTTACGTACATGCTGAGGCAATAACATTTAAAGACTTTGAGGAATTAAAGCTGAAAGTGAATTACATTACATTTAATACTGAATGGGACTTGCTCAAGAAAGAATCAGGTTTATATTTCATTTTAATGAAAGAGGAACCCAACCCTCATATTCCTTGTTGCGTTAAAATTACACAAGATTTACATGCTTCATTATTTGTCAATAATGTAGAAGTTAAACGCTGTAAAGGGGTGTCATTGCCCAAGCATGTTAAGAATCTCACAGAAATCGAAACATTAATACAGAATGTACATTCTCTGAATGTATCTTCTACTATGTCCAGCAGCCAGGATATAGAAGTAACTTTGACTGTTCTTAATGGTTTATGGCAACACTTAGAAAATAAGTTTCGTGAGAAGAAAAATATGTTGAATTTCTTAAAAGAACAGTTATTCTTGTTACTTAAGAAGAGGATGAAGAATGGTTCCTGGGAGTTAATGGTATTTTCTTCATTAACTCATTCAATTTCTCCCCATTGTTACAAATTTATTCGAGGATCTGGTCATTTAACTCTTCCTGCTCCACGTACGTTGCAAATAATATGCTTAAAGCTTGTAACAAACCCTCTGCAGGAAAAGAATGACAATTATCTGAAGAGTAAATTTCCATTACTCTCTCCAGAAGACAAATTAGTGCTATTGTCATTGGATGAGGTTCATATCAAACCCCAGTAAGATTTCAAAAAGGGAAGGGTAGTAGGTACTGCGACGAACAGTGATGAATGTGCCACAAGTGCATATGTTTTCATGGTCCATAGTGTACTTCATACAGCTAGCAATATATTGATCAATAATTTTGTAAAGGACTTCAATGATGATGCCAAATCTAAAACTCTCGCCCAGCATAAAAGAAGAAAACTAATGCAGTGAATTATAGTGTTTAGTGCTGTTTATGACAATCATTTTATAAATAGAGTACATACTGCTTTTAGTGTAAGAACTATGACTAAACTTAAAAGCAGACAACTAGTTTGTAAATTAAATTATCTGATATGTTTCTGTAAATGCTCTACGCAACTGTCAGTAATTGGTATTTTAAACTTCTACATTGATGTCTATGCCATGTAGGCCTCTACTGGACTTCATATATTGTTAAGGTAATTATAGTATGATTGAGTGTGCATGCCAGTTTTTAGTTGGTGTGTTTTAAGTTGTTCATGTTTTAATGGTAAGCTTGTGTGTCATGTACTGTATTTTGTTATTAAGCCAAATATGTGGAGTCATTGATTGTGCATACCATTCTTATAGTTGGTATGTTTTAGCATGCTGCTGTTCTTGTTTAGAAATTGCTTTATAAAGTATCTTAGCCTATGAATTCATCAGTACCTACTGTAAAATCTATGGATTACTAACTATTTCACTTTTCTCTTGAACAGAGTATGAATATTTTGGAAACTACCAAACGAAGTATAGGGATAGCCGGGTACTTAATTGCGCGAAATTTCGTTGTTGAAACATTGGTTGTTTTTGCCGAATAAACCTTACTTAAAATGATCAGTAATACATCTTACATGTTTTGGTACGTTAAATGCTCGGTAAAAATAAAGATTGAACTGTAGATTCGAACTGAAATAATCCGGTATAAGTGTTTAAGTTGCGAATGGCATGGCATACGCCCATGGCCCGTTCTCGGCCTTAGCGCTGTGACGTCACGAATCTTATTGCGAGGCCTTCTCTATAGGTGGTGTTGGTGAAGGCAACAAACGACAGGTGTCATGGCCGAGTGGCTGTACTTGTATTGACATACAGACGTGCACATTAATGGTGTCCCGACATAAACAATCAACACTGCCCCACTCCAGTACTGAAAAGAGGGGAGAGAGTGAAGGTGTAGTGGTGAAGGCCAATCCAGTACAAAACATGGGGGAAGGGAGTGAAGGGGTAGTGTCGAAGGTACAATTACACACCTTCTCGCTTAACGCATTGCTGCATGGACTGCATGCAGACAGCGGCTACAAGACTTCGTTGTGATCAAAATGGGCACAGTGGTGGATGTGTTGAAGTACAGCATTAGGTTACCTACTCGTCCGGCCCCGCGGTGTACGGGGCAACGCGTCCGGCCGCCCCGGGTTCGATTCCCGGCCGGGTCAGGGGGGGTTTATTGTAAATGATTATATCCCTGGCCTGGGGACTGGGTGTTTGTGTCGTCCTTAACGTTTCTCACATTCAGCACTCAACACTCCCGCAATTCCAATTACATGCAGGTTCATATATTGTGCAAGTAGGGGCAAAAGAACTCTATAGGTCGACACCCCGAACAAATAGCATTTTAACATAAAAAATTAAAATGTAACCTACTCTGATAATTACAGTATTAGGAGGTAAAGGAGGTTTTTAACCGAAAAGTATTTTATACTAGTTAGGAATAAGTAGATGTAAAACAAGAATTCTGGGCCAGCGGTGCGAGAGAGGAATTCTGGACCAGCGGCAGCCAATGCGCATGCCCGTGCGCTTCCTCTCCCCCTGAAGGGGCCTCTCACTTGCCAAGGCGTGTGTGGAATGTTAACTACACATACTGCAAGGTCTTTATGTGAGAGGAAATTAATTCTTGAAAGGTGTGGGGGGCAAGGTGCTGTGACTGGATTTGCTGGAGTAGCTTTCACTGGCTAAGGGGGTCAACCACATGTTGAATGAGGACAACACACTCAGAGGTCTTTATGTAAGAGTAATTAATTTTCTTGAAAGGTTACTCTTGTGGCTAAGGTACAGTAACTATGTGGCAACTGGATTTGCTTTAATAGGTCACTTGCTGGTGAAAGCTGAACAGGATGTTAGTTTATGTAAAAAAATGATATCTCACTCCTCTCTTACTGTGGGTGAGGGGGAAACACTAAGGAGTGCTACAGTGCAGCTGTTACTAGGCAAGATCCGCTTTCTAACTTGATGAAGGTTATCTCTGTCACGAACAGGATGTTTATTGTAAGTTGTAATTTTGAGTGAAGGTGATCTAGTGACAAGTCCAGCCTACTGGTGAGGAGTGAAGGTGGTGGCAGGGAGTATTTAAGGAGCAGAGCACAACATGAAAACTATCATCTAGTTGGAAGAGTTCTCTACTACTACTACTACTACTACTTTTCTTTCCTCTTCAGTAAGTGTACGTTTATTTAGTTTGTTAATTTTAAAAAGATATAACAGTTTCAACAGAATGGATATGTTAATGAAATTAAACAAAATTGCAAAGGCACCACAATTTCATAATAGAAAGTTAAGTGAGTTGCAACTTAACCATCCATTTAAGGTTAAAGCGCCGAGAGCGGTAGAAACAAGATTTGGGAGGAAAATAATCGTTGATATAGAAGGGGAAGATGAGGAGACTGTGAGTGTTTTCCTGCCGGCGCAATTCTCAAAACTTACAGCAGAAGAAATAGAAGAAATACATTCTTTAAAAAACAACTTGAAAATGATGTACAGAGGCATGGAGAGGGACTACCATCAAGTGTGCTTCCTACAGTAGAATGTCAACAGTTACGACATCTATTTTAACTAAGTAAGTATGCAGAGAGTATTTTCGTTCTTAATGTAACTTTTTTTCGCCGTATTTGCATAATTGTTTTGTTAATTGAAAATAGTATGTGGTGTTTCTTTTCAGGTCCGAGGTGGTAATATGATGAAGTGGAAGAAAGTTGAGATTAAACCAGAAACTGAACATCAAGCATATCCAAGCATACAGAGTCGTCGTCTGCAAGTACATCGAGAGGAGGATGTGTTCGCTACTTCACAGCCTGTTGAAGATGAAGCGGGACAACTGAGCACACAACAAGAACAAGAAGTGAGTGCTAATTGTATTGAACTATGGAACAGAGGGGGTCCTCTTTTTAATTATACAGTATATGTGACGAACCTGAGTAAAGCTTACGAAAGCCAGCAGGAAGTGACAGCTGCTGTAGAGCGATTTCTTTTTAGTGAACTTTCAAGTAATGAACATTTTTTACTATTTCTTGGGTATAATACATTCGAAGAAATTTATAAAATTGAATTTTCCTTTTCTTCACAAGAATCGAATAAAATTTCCTATTACCGGAATACATTGTTAGGGAAGCTTCAGGACGAGTTTCCAAGCGAAGCTGTACACTGTTCACGCGATGCAGAAGGTAGTGACCTAGCTCGATGGTTATACTGTGTAATGACGGATTGTACATTCTTGATAAGTCGTTGCTACAGCAACTGCTGGACTTGTCTTGAGATTGCTGAAAAATTTAGCACCAAATCGTAATTTTTTTCTGTAGTCATGGAGTATCCTTCGAGCAAACGTAGAAAACTAGACATTAATTTACAGACAGATGAAGATGCGGGAAGAATGCAAACTCATTTTGATAGAGCGTTTGAACGCATTCGCGAGTTTATGAGGGAGGTAAATGGATCAATACTAATTTCATATCGGTTCGAACCTAGCGACGAGCGAGAAGAAGCTCAGTTCAAGCTGATTGAAAATCTTAACGAACTAGAGGAAATGCGTAATCAGATGTTAGAAATTTATTTTCACGCTCGCGCTGTTAATGGACTAACTTTTCAGATAGAAGATTTGTCTGCTTTCCAGTGTAAACAAATCGAGGAAGCTTTTCGGCGCAGAGTGTACACACTAGCGGTGGTAAATGTTAACAATGATTTCTTACTCCCCGAAGAGTTCCTAGATAAATCTTACGTGTGGTTTAATAAATACGTGAAGGAAGCACTCAAGACACAAGCATTAAAAGTAAATACCGTTCTCTGCACACAACATGTCCTTCACGATAAAATCGATAACAATTATTTTCATTCAAGGAACGCTGAAATTACTGAAGGTACTAATTTAAGAGAATGGTACAACGAACATGTAACGAAACCGATTCTGAAAAAATTATCAGAGTTCGAGGCTCGTGATTCGGGATGGTCTCTGCTACGAATTCGCGAATTGCGGATAAACATTAATAAAAATGTAGGTTTTCACGTGGGCAAGTTGCCAACTAGTCTAACGTTGCCTACAGCAATTCGAAACAAGAAAGCAGTTATTAATCTGCCGAACACACGAGATGCTTGCTTTGCGTGGAGTGTAGTTGCTGGCTTAGTTCCAGCTAAACATCATGTAGATCGCATTTCTTCTTATCCAAATTATAATGCAATTTTAAATTTAAAAGACATACCAATCCCGATGGAAATGAGATACATGAGAAAATTTGAAGATCAAAACGAAATCTCCGTGAATGTATTCGGAGCGCAGTATGACGAGAACAACTGGGTGTGCATAGGACGGAATAATGACAGAAAAGAGTTTACTCTTGTACCTTTGTACATTTCACATAAAACGTGTGAAAAGATCGTAGATCTTCTAATGCTTCAGATTGGCGACAGTGAGAAGTATCACTTTTGTTTGATTAAGAATCTTTCACGTCTTGTGCGCTCATCTCTTACGAAGAACCATAATAGAATTTATATTTGCAGACGGTGTTTGTCTTACTTTTCTAATAAGGAAAAATTAGCTTTGCATACTAATAACTGTATACAATTTCCGGTGGGCAAAAGTATAATGCCTTCGGATAGGGAACGGCTAGTGTACTTTACCGAGTATAAGGTTAAAGAGACAGTGCCTTTTATTGTGTATGCTGACACAGAATGCATACTGAAACCTGTGTCTACTTGTTTTCCGAGTGATAACACCTCACATTCAACTCCAATTCACGAACATGTGCCATACAGCGTAGCATATTATTTACACTGTAGTTTTGACAGAGATTTGTGCTCTTTCAAACTCTATCGAGGTAGTGATTGTGTAAAATGGTTCGTAGATGAGATGTATAACTTGGTGGACACGCTTGCGCCCTATTATTTTGAAACGAAACCAATGTTTGCATTAACTGTTGAGCAAGAAAATGAATTTCTTTCGTCTACATTATGTCACATATGTGAGAAGGAAATTGCAGATAATGAAATTAAAGTTCGCGATCATTGTCATTTAACGGGTATTTACAGGGGATCAGCACATCAATTGTGTAACTTAGAGTATCGTAAAATTTCTATCTTGCCGGTAGCATTCCATAATTTGACAGCCTATGATGGACATTTCATAATTAGAGAACTGCATAGGAAGGGAGGGGATGTTGTGACAAATCTCAGAACGAACATTAAACTATTAGCAGTGAACATGGAACGATACAATGGATTTTCAAACTTTATACGTTATAACCAAAGACAGTGTGTTGAACTAAGATTTATAGACACTTACAACTTTATTCCTTTTTCGCTGGCCAAAATGTCCCTATTACTTAGTGATGAGTCAAAGCTTGTAACGAGACGGTATTTCACCGATGATTTACAGTTTAAACTCGCTTCTCGGAAAGGGATATTTCCATACGAATATGTTACTAGTATGGAGGTGTTAGACGACGCTAGTTTACCGTCAAGGAGTTCATTCTTTAGCTCTTTAAAGGGTGAAACTGTTTCGGAAGAAGACTACGCGTTTGCTCAGCTTATTTGGAATAAGTTTAACTGTAAATCGTTGGGTGAATATTCTGATCTTTACTTGAAAATCGATACTTTACTCTTGGCCGATGTATTTGAAAACTTTAGATTGAGTGGAAAAGAGACATATGGTATTGATGCCGCTCATTTCTACACGGTACCGTCTATGGCATGGAGTGCTATGAAGAAAATAACAGCTGTCCAGCTAGAATTACTTCAGGATATCGACATGCTGCAGTTTTTCGAACGCTCCATACGCGGTGGTAATGTGCAATGCGTTACGCGGCATGCAGTAGCAAATAACAAGTACATGTTAACATACGATGAGTCCAAACCGGAATCATACATAATGTACTTTGACGTGAACAATTTGTATGGATTCGCTATGCAACAATTTCTTCCAACGGGCGGCTTTCAATGGGTCGAAAACGTTGAGAATTTAGACATTATGAATGTAGGAGATGAAGCAGATGTTGGGTTTATGGTAGAAGTTGATTTAATCTACCCGCTAGAACTTCATGATAAACATGCCGATTATCCATTGTGTCCTGAAAAATCTACGAAACTAATGAGCACTCTTTACAACAAGGAACGGTATGTTCTTCATTATAGGCTATTAAAACAGTGTGTAGAATTAGGTATGAAAGTAGCTCACATTTACAGAGCGATTTAGTTTAATCAGAGCGCATGGTTAAAATGCTACATTGATTTGAACACAGAGAAACTAAAGTTAGCAAAAGATGAGTTCGAGAAAAGTTTCTATAAATTAATGAATAACGCAATTTTTGGTCGTTCATTAATGAACGTAAGGAAGCTGCGCGACGTCAGATGGGTCACGCAGTGGGAGGGTCGTTCTGGTGCAGGTAAGTTGATCTCAAGAGCTAACTTCAAACGTCGTATTATAGTAGACGAACAGTGTATGGTTATCGAAATGAAGAAACTTCAAATTCATCACAATCAACCGGTTTACCTCGGTGCTACAATTTTAGATTTGTCAAAAATGAAAATGAACGATTTTCACTACAACGTTATTTTGAGAAACACAGAATCAAACTCACAACTACTCTACACTGACACCGACAGTTTGATATACAATTTTTCATTTGATATATATGAGTTTATGAAGGAAAATTCAGTTTTGTTTGATACAGGAAATTATGATGAAAATAATCCTTTCCAAATTGAAAGAAAAAATTCAGGTGAAATAGGTTTGATGAAGGATGAAAACGGTGGAAGTATTGTTGAAGAATTTGTAGGTTTGCGACCAAAGATGTATGCTATGAAGTTGTGTGAAAAAGAGAAACCTACATGTAAAGCTAATGGTGTCAAAAAATGTTATCGATCACCTTACAATTGATCAGTATAGACGTTGTCTGTATGAAGGTGAACAAGTGACCAAACTACAAGTGTGCATTACTTCCAATTCTCATTCTGTGTTCACGGTTCGTCAATACAAACTAGCACTCACAGCTAATGATGACAAAAGGTACATCACAGATAACAAAATTAATACATTACCATTTGGACATTACTGTCTTGCAGAGAAAATAAGTATAACTAATGTATAGCTATCTTGCAAAGTAGGTTAGCTTTTTTTGTGAACACCTCCTCCACTTTGTCATCAGTTTACCCTTCTGTATGCAAAATAATGTAATTTTCTCTGAAGGTGAATATTAAGTAATAAGAGGAGAAGCTCCTGTGATTGCTTTAATCATTTTATTTTAGAGAAACTTTTGTTTCATTCTGTAATTAATTAAAGAAAAAAATGTAATCTTATAGAATTTCAAACTAGATAAACATTTCACTCGCTGTTTCTTTTATTCAATGTATTGTACGGTATTTATACTTTTAAAGTACATTGCATACTATTATATTTATTTAATTATAAAAAAAGGAATCTTATAGAATTTCACTCGCTGTTTACGTACATTGTATACTATTGTACTAACTAGTATAGTACTTTAAGTTAACTTTCTATCATTTATATGTTAAAGTGCATTGTAATCCTTTATTTAATTTTTTTCTTTTTCGAAAAAATAAAAACTCTACACTAGATGATCAAAAAGTGATTTTCTTTCAAACTATCCTGCGCAGCCTGTCTCCTTTTATTCCTGCTACTCTAACTAAAGTAGGAGTAGGAGAATGAAAAAAGAGAGAACATATTTCCTTTTACAATCAAGTTTATTGAATAGGAAAATACAGAGGTTTTTCAAAATATAAACTTTTGATTGAATTTGTAACTGCAACCACGAGGACAGATCTGCAGAGACTGAATCTTCGACCGCCACCAGAGGAGAGTCCTGCAGAGGGGGGAAAAAAGAAAGAAAAATTAGTTGATAGCAGCATAAAACAGAAAAAGCAAGCAAGAAAAAAAAGAAATCTATTTTTTTCTTTACCTTAATAATTGATGAAATAGTAACTAATATCAAGCTCGGACGTTGTTGTTGGCACTTAATATCAAGCTCGGACGTTGTTGTTGACACTATGAGGTGAGACCTGCAGAGGAGAAAAAATAAATAAATTAGTTAGAAGCTGAATAAAACCGAAAAAAACAAGCAAGGAAAAAAGAATGGTATTATATCTATTTTTTTCACCTTAACAATTGATGTATTAGTAGCTGATATCAAGCTCGGACGATGTCGTTGTTGTTAGCTCCTGAATCCTGACAAGCCTGGTGTAAGTTCGCCTTCAGATGATCTGGTAGATACTGCCAGAGCGCACTTAACTGATGTTGTTCGTAAATAGATAATATGTTTTCAGGGAAGAAAGCCCACTCAAATTTATTGAATCTGCTCACACCTTCTTTCTTAAATTTGTTTATCACTGAACACACTATTCTCATCACACCATCTGACGATTTTAGCCAACTATGAACTGCGTGAACGTTGAACATAGCACAGCTGCCTGAATGTCTTGCAACATGTGGTAAATGGCGCGGACAGTCAACAGGGAAACACTCGTTACGCATTGTTCTTAAATCAGGTACACCTTGTATAGTGTTCAAGTCAATTATGCATGTACGAGGATACTCTCGCAGTGCTAATAGACGTAACTCATTAACACAGTTGCACACAACCAGATATTGGTATTGTTGTTCACTGAGAAGAGTGAAAAACGACGTAAGCGTGAAATCTAAATTAGGTACACTCATACCTAATAGAGCAGTAGATAACACATTTGTAGACGAATCTATATTACAACAGGCTATCTCGTAACCTCCAGTAGGTAACCTCTGAATGTCAACTATCACTCCTCTGGGTTTTGCACTCATGGTGTGCTTGATATCGAAGAACTGAAGCAGAGAATCTTCACTCTCTCGTTTATATACACTATTAGAAAGAAAAAAGGAAGAAAAACTCGCGCAAGATTATTGGAAGAAAAATACTTCATTCGTAAGTGGTTTATAATTTATTATGCGATCATGAATAATAATGCAATGCAGAGTAGTGTTGGCTGGAATAGGTTCGTTTGTTTCAATTTCAACGCGAACATCTACAGAGGAAGATTTTATCGATTCAACCTGTTCCATGCAATTAACAACAACAATAGGACAATGCGAGTGAAATTCACTTCGTGATATGTTCGGTTCGGAACGATTATCATCAAGCTGATAGTACGCATTACGAAACTTGATGAACATATCATACAATTCACTGTAGTCGCCATTGTTAAAATTAGCTACAGCCTTTTCATAGGGATAAAAGTTTGAATTTAAGAATACGCCAACGGATCGAATATAACAGTGATCGAACAGAGAAGAAGAAACATTAATTTTCTTACGATCGGTTTGGAAAGCAAGCATAAAAATTCTCGGTTTTTCTATTTGTGACGTAGTCATAACAGTCCAATTGATTTTCGTTGAATTTGGAATAGTAGGTAACTCGTGATAACTCCACGATCGAAATGCTACAGGAATAGAAGGATTTTTTGGATTAACTTTATGCGTTTAACTTCTTCCTCGTCGGACAGTATTAGAGTTGGTAACTTTATATACATTTTTCGTACTTTAACATTAGCTGTATCTTCCGCGTTGGCTGAAAACAGTGCACATTTGTCATCTCTAGAACGAATAAAGATTTATTCAAGTTTACAGTATATGAATGGTTTCCTGTAGTCTTCAAATAATCCGCAAAGAAGACTGTGGGATAATTTCATGGAACAGCTTTGTAATTGCGTGGGCAATATTAGCTTCGTTTGGTGGTGTAGAAATTGATGGAAAATAGCCAGCATTTTGCAGCGCTAACATTTCATTTTTAGAATAAGAGGCGAAAGTTTTTATAGCACTAGTCGTGCCTACACGTCGTGTTCTTTGAATCTCTTTCCCATTCAATTCCATACGCATTTCATCGAAGAGATTTGCTGCAAAGTTTTGATCGGGAGCGGCTGTAGCTGAAGGTGTATTATCTGCGCTTGATTTAACTATTTCACCTTCGATGTGAACATCAGCTTCAGAGGGTAAAAAGATATGTACTTGGTTGTGTACAGGAACTCGAATTTCATCGTTGTTTTCATATTTCGTGCCAGCATATGGATGATACTCCTGACTTCCCGCCTGGCAACTCTGTTGTCAAATATAACTTTGTCCGTTACGTTGAGCATATTTCTCCTTGATGTTAGCGTGATTCTACACAAAAAGAAACTAAAGTAGTTTTTGGTAGAGAATTAGAATTTATATGCTTTATCCTGGGGGGCAGTCGGTAGCATTGTAAAGTGATTTCACACGAAAATAGAGTAATGTTACCTTGATTACGCACACGAAAAGAGAGTAAAGTAGTTTCTGTAGGAGAAATAGAACTTATAGTAGTCGGTAGCCTAGCGATTGTAAAATGTCTTTATTGTTTGTGGTTAATTATTTCTTGTCTCGTACACGATGAGATTGTTTTTTTAGCTTTACTCTATATTTTACTACTCTAGCTGCTTCCTCTTTTAATCCTCGGTTTTTTGACTGGTTGTTGTAAATTACTACCATGATGTTGTTGTTCAACTGTTCTTTACTCGAATGATAGTACATAAGTGTACGCTTTATGTTATATATGATTACTGTATTTTTACTGGACGAATAATTAACTCTACTGTTACATCCTCATTTTGTAAGTCGATTGGGTTTTCGAACTGATCTTCGAGTACGACGGATATATGTTGAATAACACTAGTGTTTACCGGTAAGAAGCTTATAGTTGACGGTTGAACTACGATAGGATAGCCTGCTGGAACAAGCGGTTTAAAATTGTATAACGAATGTGTTTGTTTACCGTTGAGGTAGGAACCGGTACCTAACACGAAATTACAACATACACGAATCGAGTTCACGTTATTAATTTTAATAATCTCCCCTGAAATATATAATTTATTAGCATCATATTTTCGACGTGAAAATCCTAACAAATCAGCAATTGAATCGGAAACATCAAAGTCTACGTCTAGGTTGGAGGACATTTTACAGCGAAGATAGGTCTTTTCGTAAGTAATAGTAATAAGTTTACTATCTCCATCTAGAGGGTCATTCTCCTCTTCGAGAATAGGAAAGTTGTTAATTATTGCTTCTTGAACTAGAGCTCCTATTTCCGAAAAAGTGTAACTACCTTCCGGTAATGTGAGTACAGTTGTTTTGTCTCCCTTCATTTTAATACCAATCTGGTTATTTGTGCTATTAACGATTACGTTACCTATTTCATTCAGCTGTGATTCATGGTTAGCATATTTCTCATATACATTTAACAGATAACCTAAGCTAGTACCAACACTGTTCGGTACATTGCAATCAATGTCAAACGGAAAATGCATAGTAGGTTTGTTGTTAATAGTCGAGATAAAAAACTAAGTTTTGGAGTGTACTCCCGCAGAAATAGTTTCACATTTTTAATAGTTAGCAAACTTTCTATTTTTGCAACAAGATCTTCGAATTCATAAATGCCTTCTGCTACACTCAAAAGAATTTTTTTACCATTGAATATATGGCAAACTTATTATTTTTACTAGTGACATTTCGAATACTATTAGACGTAAATAGTGCGGCAAGACCTATTTCATAGAAAGAAGCTCTATTCAAATAAATCGGAGTTTCTAATACTACATCAATCTTCGAGCCTCTACCCTCGAGTGTAATCCGTCTTTCATACGGCATCGTGCACACTGAACACAAATACTAAGGTCTTGCTTTATTTATACAGTATAAAAATAGTAAACACAGATGACCACAAATTGATGAATTAAAAGTTTGATAAGAATGAAAATTATATCGAATGTAACAGTTTCTTAAATATTCTAATACCTCTTTAGGGGGACGTAAATTACCAAAACTATCGAAGTAGTAGACATACGCACCTCGTTTACTGAACGCAACCCAGTGCGAACCAGATTTACTTATCGGATCTAAAATCAAAATACAACTCTCATTTTTACGAGAAATTTTCGGTAACGTATCTCGCATAAACACACCTCTGAAGTAGGGAATTTTTAAACGATATGCGTAACGATATAGATCTATGTTAGTTAATGCTCTATTAGGCAGACCTTCCATTATCTTTTGTATGCTGGAGGATTTAAGTAAATGCCCTTTCCTTTGTTTCGAGTAGAAAGCCCTTTCGCACGCATCGCTTCTAGCATTCGATTGTGGCGCTTCATTTCTTTTAATTCTTCCTGTGCGGCTTTCGCCTTGTTTACAGCCGATGCTATGCCCGCAGCTCCACTTGCTAGACCGCCCAAGCCCGACAAGGCTGCAAATATCGGAAGGAGTGGAAGAAAACCACCTTTCTTTTTTTACAGCATGTTGTCTTTTTTCGGTTTTACTCGTTCTCTTCGATGTTTTGATTTTCTTCTTCGTCTACCGCCACCTACTTTAGTTTTCGCTTTCATAATACCCGTAACTGATAGTGCAGCTGCTCTTCCTCCTAATGATGCGTCCTGAGAGTTTACACGAGACCAAGCCTTAGAGGCTAAGATTTCATCTGTTTCTTTCCTTCTGTTCTGGTCTTTGTATGTAGCGTAAGCGATATCGTGTTCTTTACATGCCTTATCTAATAGATTTATTCCTTGATCACCACGCTTAAGTCGTTTTTCTAACTTTGTCCCAGGTCCACAGAATTCATAACCTGGTATGTGCAATTCTACTGGTAATTATCTATAGCTTTATTAAGAACTTTGCCTATTATTCCTCCTTTCCCTACTCGTTTACATGGAGCTGCTACAACGTTGCGTCTTCGACGCAGCATACTCAAATAACAGCTCCTGCTATCAAGTGTGTTATTATATACGAATTACATTTTTACACGATGTGCAACTGTTGAGTACTAAAAATGTATGTAAGTTTATTTTTATTTCTTTTTTTGAAAGGTAGAAAGATATATATATATAAGAGAGATATTTTCTGCTCTCCTCATTTTACAGCGACATGGCATACATTCCTCGTCCGTTAAATTTAAAATCTGAGGTAGATCGGATAAGGACTTTCGCTAGATGGCGTGTACCGTGGATAGACCCCGTAAGTTTAGCTAAAGCTGGATTTTACTTCACGGGATACCTAGACGCAGTTAAATGTATTTTTTGTGGAATCGAATTATTTTCGTGGGATAAAGATGATGATCCGTTAACAGAACATAGAAAATGGTCACCTTCTTGTCGGTATATGAGGGGTTGTGAAGTTGGCAACATATTATTAGATCACCAAAACAGGACAGCTCTTCCAGCACTTCTTAATACTATGTGTAGTGTGATGCACGAACCATTTTGGAACTAGATAAGTAAAACAGAAGGTAAAAAATGTTCATGTTTATTTAGTAATCAACAATAACTTTGAGAAAAAAGAAATCCACTGTGCACTCGATCGTTGAAAATTATTATCATCAAAAGAAAGTGATGGTAAAGACAATAAAACAATAGATATCTTTACCTGTTGCAAATCTGAACGACACAAAACGTTCAGTAAGAAAGAAAAATAAACATAGTAAACTGTTGCCGGACACAATACGCGGTCTCATATGCGGACCATCGAATGCAGGGAAGACTAATGTAATGATTAATTTGTTATTGCAACCGAACGGGTTACGTTTTGAGAATGTGTATGTTTACTCAAAATCATTGTCGCAGAAGAAATATATTGAGCTAGAGAAGCTTTTAAAATCTATTAAAGAAATAAAATATGAGTTTTACTCTGATCGTGAGCAAGTAATACCGCCAGTAAAAGCTCAAAGAAATTCCGTTTTTATTTTTGACGATGTAGCAAGTGACAAACAGCAGCACATAAAAGACTACTTTAGTAGAGGTCGACACTATATCGTGGATGTTTTTTACTTATGTCAGACCTATTCCTGCATTCCCAAACAACTTATTAGAGACAACGCTAATTTCATTATTCTGTTTAAACAAGATGCAAGAAATCTTCGGCATGTCTACGACGATCACGTGAACACCGATATGAGTTACAACCAGTTCACTGATTTATGTTATCGTTGTTGGTCGCAGTCGAAATTCAGCTTTCTCGTTATCGATAAGGATAGCGAAATAAGGAAAGGTCGATATCGAAATGGATTCGATATATTTTATGTGATATAAATACGACAGTGTATACATTAACGAACTCATTTTCGAATTGTTGAGTAGAGAAAGAACATCACGATGGCATCAAACAACAGAACCAGTAACGTGTATGTAACGCGACCATCATCACGTCATGATATTGCTACTAAATCATATGTAGATGAAAAAATGATGGTTAATACAAATTACGTAACATCAACATCTGACGGAAACTTAAGTATTCATGGTAAACGTTTAAAGAACGTCGGCAATCCTATAAACATGGAGGATGCTTGTAATAAAAATTATGTGTTAAAAACCGATAAGGACAGTATTAATAAAGAAGAAATACAACGTGATATTTTAGATCTTAAAAATGAAATACATGACATATGTGAACTAGAAGAGGATGCAGTTGATTTTAAGAACAAAAGGCTGAAAGGAATAGCTCCAGCGATAAATGGAAACGAAGCAGTTTCGCTTGACACAATGCGTACGCACACTAACCATGTGCAGAGAAATTTAGAGAAACGAGTTAAAGACGTTTCTGCACGCATAGAATATGTTGATTCTCTTTTACGTGATATTGTAGATGATCACCTTCCTGTAACTGACAATAACCTCAACATGAACAACAAGAGAATATCGGGTGTGGCAGATCCTGAAGAGGAACAAAATGCAATTTCGCTTTTATTTTTAGAAAAGCATACAAAAGGTAGACTACTACAACTGAATGACGATGGATCGATAGATATGCAAAATAAGCGAGTAACAAACATCGGCAATCCTATTCATTCGACGGATGTGATTAATAAAGCATACCTAGAAAAACATTCAGCAGCGCGTGAAGAACTCGAAAAACTGAAGAATGAAATAAGCAATCAACAGAAACTAAACGTTGATGTGGGTGGTACTTTGAGTATGGAAAATAAGCGAATTACTAACGTACATAATCCGTTAAATGAGAAAGATGTTGCAAATAAAATCTTTGTAGAACAGTATGCAGCTGCGCGGAGAGAAGTTGACGAGTTAAAACTTGTCATATCTAAACTTCAGAAAAATTCTCTACCAGTAGAATCTAACGGAGAATTAAATATGAAGAACAAACGAATTACAAATGTTGATTCACCTATCCACGAGCAAGATGTTGTTACCAAACAGTATTTAGAAACGTTTGCTACTGCAAAAGAAGAGTTTGAAGTGATGAAAAAGGAACTGCACAAAAAAACCAAGAAAAGCTCTTTTTCAAATTAACAGTCTACCGTCAAATCAGTCACCAATATATATGCTACAAAACTGTCGACTTATGTATAAGCTTCCCTACACGGGTACACTTACACCGTTAACAGTTTCACGTGGTTCTCTGGTATATGCGATGATTAATCACGTGAACAATCCAATCGAATTAGAAGTAGGTACACCAATTGCTGTAAAGGAAGGTGATGAAATTCAATTCCGCCTAAAAGATCCAGAACAATGGAATACTAACGATCTTCCGCTCCATATACTCTTTGAATATACTATATATGAGTAAAACAATAGACGTTACACTTCAGTTTAAAAAATGCAGGCGAACATAGTGGAATAAAGTCGTGTAAAGGATAAACTAGCAAAATTAAGAAAAGATGTAAAAAAATTATAAATCTCTTAAAGCAGATATGGCTTTAAACCAACTAAAGTTAGAAGAAACCTTTAAACCAATAACTGCACCATTAAATAAACTACAGCAGCTTACAGTTAACTCGAATGGATTAAATGCAAAGAAAAATCAAAAATTAAATAGTTATATAAGTGATGAAGAAGAAGAAGAATCAGAAGAAGAAGAAGAAGAAACTCTGGACAGAAAGGTTACAACTCTCCTGCAAAATTATCTTAACCCACAATTGATACACAAAGTTGATAGAATATTCGGGGTTCGAGTAGTTCATGGAGAACACTATTTAGGGAGTAAAAAAGTACTGTTTCGCGATAACAATCTTATAATTGACAATTTTAACTATCCTTTAACTGAAGGTCTCCTTGAATTAATATTTCAGAAAGATCCGGACGCACAGTTGTATGATGATAAGGATCTGTCAGCTTACAGTCATATATTAAATTACACTAACGTGCACAGGAAACAGTATGACGCAGGCAAGCCAATGAGAGGCACGAGATCGCTCAAATTTCAAAAAATTATCAAGCCATTAGTAGAAGATGCAAAAGTGAAAAAAGGAAGGAGCACACCAACATTTGTAAGTGTACACAAATACAAACGTACAGGAAGAGGATCAAAAGTAGCCAAGTGGAAAAATGAACAAAGAAAGAAGATCGAATTAGTTCATTGGAATGATCCAAACAGTCTAGTGGAGAGACTGAAAAAGTTAATAGCATCTAGAAGTGCTGGTCATTCGTCAAACGAAAACGAAATCTTGTCAATCGAAGAAGAACTTGGAAAGTCGAGGTACATCGAATAAATGAACACTGCGCGGTGGGACGAACTTCCGTTCGCAAATATATTTAAAGCGGTTATATTCTCAAAGGATATTTCAGTAATCTATGAAATTGGATGTGAAGACAGAAGAAGCAACTGGCAACAACTGGCTATAGATTGACTGCGATTCAAGAAACGAATAGACGACACAGAACGAATTCTTTTACCTATACTTTATGAACAATATCAGAGAAGAAATAGCGAAAGAACTCCACGCTCCAGTGCGAAAGAATTTTGAAAGACGGAGCGTTGTTAGCCTCGGAAGAGATGATTTACATCAAGCGGATCTTGTTGATATGTCTCTGTTTTCGAAAGTTAATAGTGGATATAAATACATGTTAACTGTTATTGATGTTTATTCAAAGTATGCCTGGGCAGTTCCACTTAAAACAAAAACAGGAAACGAAGTAGTAGAGAATATGGAACGCATCTATTCAAAATGTAAACGCTATCCAAAACATCTGCAAACTGACAGGGGAAAAGAATTTTATAATAAGATTTTTCAACAGTGGATTACAATAAGGAAAATTAAGCACTATTCGACAGGGAGCAGCTTGAAGGCAAGCGTAGTTGAACGCTTCAATCGAACACTGAAGCAGTGGATGTGGAGGAAATTCTCGGCGTGTGGATCATACCACTGGCTTCGCATGCTACCAAAACTATTAGATGAATATAATAATCGAAAACATCGTACGATTGGTATGAAACCTATAGACGTCACAAATAATCTACAACAACTTGCTACTGTGTACAAATTACGGGAAATGAAGAAAAAGAAGTCACCTTATCCACCAAAATTTAAAGTAGGTGACACAGTACGAATAAGTAAAATTAAGCGATATTTTACAAAGGGCTATACTCCTAATTGGAGTAATGAATTATTTACTGTAAGAAAAGTAAAAGAAACATCACCGAGAACTTACTTGCTTCACGACTATCAAAATAAACCAATATTTGGTGCGTTCTATGAACAAGAACTGCAGAAGACAAAACATCCTAAAATATACCTTATTGATAAAATTTTAAGAAGAAAGAACGACAAGGTTTTCGTATCGTGGCTAGGATTCGACGCCACGCATAATTCATGGATTCCGAAGGAATATGTATTCTAAAAAATCAATAGTAAGTACGTTAGTATAATATATTTTTAATTTTTTACTCTAATGTCTGATAGATTTACCATCTTATAGTGTCCTCTCTCTATTGTTGAAGACTTCCCTTGCTCAAGAAACTGTGCTGTTTGTTTTGTTGATGCCAACGTTGGACATTACCTCAAGCAAGAAGATATTTTCACCTCAACTCTGCATGATTAATTCGAAACATTTGTGTAAGATGTATCTTAATAAATTATATTAAACAAAATTTAACTAAAGATAACCTCTTGTAATTTTTTAAATAAAAAATTAAACTCCCTCCTTTTTCCTACTCCTTTACGTATCTGTGTTAGTGCGATGTAAAAAAATTATCTTTAATTAGATTATCTGTCTAAGAGCAGAAAAGAAAGCAAGATAAATAAAATATATTTTTGCACTCACCTATAACGGTTCAAATAAATTAAATTCTCCTCCTCCTCCAGGCTCACTTCTTATTCTTCTCCTACATAGAAAGAAAAAGTTAATGTAAAATTAAAATCTTTCGCAATCCGACAATAGACGAAGTCTTGAAATTTTTTAAAAAAAGTTAAAACTCACCAAAAATATCACCATCACTTCCGTGATCGTCCATTAACTCTCTTAGTTCAGCTAACATATCGTTGCAGGAAAAGAAACTAAATTTGTGAATAAACAATAAATGGAAGTTCGGGCTTTCGCGTCGTAACAAAATACGAGTATGCAGCCTAGCGAGAAGCCGAAACTCTTCGTTAGTCAAATGACGTATTCTGTTTACAATCGCTCTTTCAAATGAGCCCTGTACTTCCACTATATTATTTATCTCACACATTTCCTGTAATCTAACTACTTGCCGCAGCGCTAGAAGCTTTTCAAAGAGAGTTTCTTGGACAGATGGCATTTCGATAGCTGTTGGAAACTGTAACGTACCTACAGCAAGCGATTCGCAGTATATATACCCGTTCTAACGGCGACATGTAATTTAAAAAACTAGTTTCAAAAAAACCTGCTTAGATACAACATCTGCTAGTAAGCTGCGTAGCGACCCAGACTTCAGTTTACGCGTCCTTTTTTGTAGCCTTGACGAAATCGTGGTCAAGGCACGGCCATGACCAGCAATGACCGCGAAAGAAGTAAGACGTTAACCGGTTTATGCGAAAGCTGCTTGCAGGAAACCTCCGGGATAGATATACACTACAAAGGAATGTTCTGCTTCAAACATATGTCTACAAAATAATAATTTTACACACAATAAAGTCGCGTCTGGTAATATAATATGAGATTATCTTACACCTAGCATTAAAATTTTTATATAAAGCAAGTGAATTCGCTCACATCTAGATGAGTACAAGTTCGATCCTCCTCGTCCAATCATAAAATTATTCTCTCTAGTTCGCTATTTTCACACTAGGCAACTGCTAAGAGAAGTATACCTTAAAGCTAACTGGAGTATACGCCATGTCAGTGTGACGTAACGTAAACTGTAGCACGCTATTTAAAAAAGTGTGTGAATAAATATTAAGGTATTGTCCTTGTTGGCAACAGTGTGTGCGTGTCATCAGTCATGGAGCGACAAGTAAAGAATGAGTTTGGTGAGAAGAGAAACCGTAACATCCAGTGTAAATGTGAACTTTGTACACCAAATATTAAACCTGATCCTTTACGTACAATGTATTTCTCACTAGTAAGTGAGGCTATTACATCATACTATACACATGGTAGTTTACTTCGAATGCCACAACATCTAATTCGCTATTTACCATCTGGGTTTCTCTCAACATATGCCGCTAAAGATTTAGATGAAGCATGGGAGAAACTACCCTACTACATAAAAGCAAAACTGGAAATAGCAGTCTGCAGCCCATGTGTTAGACATTATTGCTACAGAGGACAGGACGAAGTTGATGGTTTTGATGGACCGAATCCAATGATTAAAGATTGTGAAGCATGTAAGAAAGAATTTAATCATGTATTTTGAACTAACAGGTAAATAAAACAGTGTGATGTTCCACTTATTATTCGAGTTGCTTGAATAATTCATCCTAACCTATATATGCATACACATATTTTGATTTTTTTGTTTTTACACCAACCAAATGCTATAACCTTGAATCCTTTACCAGATTTTGTTTTTTGTATCATCAAATCACCAACCGGTGTAGGTGCGACAAATTATAGCTTTCACTCACACACTGTCTCAATTCAGAGGTTGATTAAGAAATAATTCGTAATATTTTATTTTAAAAGAAACCATGCTTTACAGTTTTTCAACCAATATTTCGGCTACGTGGCAGCACGTTCTTTTGTTTTGTTAAAACACTGTCGTGTTTGATGTCTTTGTTCACTGAAGTTCTTTGCTGTTGTTCTTTGTGGTGAATTCACGCGCCCCTAACTGATTCATTAGACGATTTATTATTTCATCTTCCGTGCTAAACATATATATTCGATATAATTTTTGATGAGATAGCACATCATGTGTTAGCCTAACTAATTTATTCGTTCAGAGATCATAATGCATTTTTTGTGTTACCCATCTTGGACAAAGATAATAAGAAATCACAGACATGACACTCTCATGTATGGGCTGTTTGACCTCGAAGAGTACAAACAGTTGCCGACGTATCCATCAAAAATGGCGAGATGTTTTTGTTTTATTCCGTATGTAAAAATTCATACTATCGCGTTCGTAACAACGGAATGTCTTAATCAACCTCTGATTTCAGACTTTATCCGAGTTTTTTTAAATTAGTTTTTAACTAGTACAATGATATTTCATAGATAACATTTATTGATGTAAGGTTAGTAAACAGTGTGTGTGTGTCTCTAACGTCAAGATTTTACAGCTAGATGTGTTTTCTGTCGAAAAATAATTAAAAGGTAAGTAGTCGAAGGAAAAAAAGATTTTATTAAACTAAGCAATTTTGTCTCAACCTTCACTGCTCACCAGTTGGCTAGAGTCGTTGGTAGCTAACCTTCAACACACAGGTAAGCAGGAGGAGAGGAGCGATTCTTTTTTACAAAAAAATCTCATATCCTGTTCACCTTTCGCCAGCAAGTAACCTTGTAAAGCAAATCCAGTTGCTGCAATTATTTAACATGTAGCTGTCTCACCTTGAGCAGTGAGAGGAACTCCAGCAAATAACTTTTAGAAGCAAATCTACTCACAGGACCTTGCCTTTCAAGAAATATTTACCTCTTACATAAAGACCTCTGGGTAAGTGTAGTTAACATTTCCTACATGCACCCTAACAAGTAAAAGAACTCTGCAAAAAAATATATAAATTTAGTACCATATCTAGCATGATGATTTTTGTCTAAATGTCTTTCCTGCCACCAACATAATCAATTTAAGAGGTAATCACATAGGCAAGTAGGGTAGACTTTTTTGCTACTTGAACTAAGCAGTTAATTACACTCAATAGAGGTTCTACTTACTACTAGAAGAGTAAGGTTAATAGTGAACTTCTTTTGCTCTTACAATACCTTTCAGTAAAAAGATACTCAATTACGCACTATAACAAGTGATGTTACCTATCACGCCCACCCACCTAGGCATAGCAATAGAAAGCTACCGCAAGGAGCGACATTCCACACTTGTGTGTAGCCTTGACAGCGGGGGGCGCCCTCCGCACGTGCCTTAGCAAGTGAGAGGTCCCTTCAGGGGGAGAGGAAGCGCACGGGCATGCGCAGTGGCTGCCGCTGGTCCAGAATTCTTGTTTTACATCTACTGGAATATTTTGTAGCTGAGTTATATCGGGTCTACCAATCCTTCTTCACCTCGTTCTTGCCATATTTCTATCCATCTCTAAACTGTCTTAAGACTGCATGGTATTGCTTGTGCTATTGCTTGGGGGACCATGTGAGCCTCCCACATGCCAATAATACTTCCTCGATGAACCTGTGATAGTATAGGAGCCATCTTATTACAAGGTTACAGTATAACGCCGGAATACACACACTGTGTATTCAGCACTACCTGTTCACTCCCTTCCCCTCCTTTTCAGTACTGGAGTGGCCTTCAACACTATCCCTTTACTCTCTCCCCTCCCTTTTAGTACTGGAGTGGGGCAGTGTTGATTGTTTATGTCGGGACACCATTAATGTGCGTGCGTAAACACATTCAATTCGTTATTCTTTATGTTTCATGCAAACAACAGACTCTGTTCTTGGAGTGACCAGATGTCCTGCCTTTCACGGATATCGGTACTCCTTCTTCTTCTTCTTCTTCTTCTTCTTCTTCTTCTTCTTGGCTAGTTGTTGGACATCGTCGTAAAACGCCACGTCCAGTCACTGGTTTGCAGGTTAAGTACTGTATTGTCAAATACAGTAGAGACAATACGCGACACTGAGTGAGATATCGAGGGACATCTATTGGAGCTCCCTCTAGCGAGTAGACCTGAAAGCTACTGATTCTGTCATAAGAGCACGTGTATTTTTGTGTGACGTTTTTGGCGTCATTTATGCGTTTTCAGTGAGTTGACATAATTAAATAGTAGCGTGTGTCATCTCCTCTCAACATGAGGGGAAAGGTATGTGCTGTGTTTGGCTGTAGTAACTATGAAGTAGAGAATGCGCGGTCGTTCTTCAGGTTCCCTCGTGACAAGAAAATGTAAATAATATTGTGTTTGCATATATACTCTTCCAGTGACAGCGATTTTTTTAGTACTTCATAATCTTCAGACCTACTCCACCCATATTTTAACTGGCTTAAAATGTAATACGCATATTTTATTGTATAGTGCAGCAGTTAACCTTCAATACCGATGTGTTGTTGTAGGTGTGATCTGTGGGTTTTGAAATGTCACATTAGTGATTTGGATAAGGTGTACAAGAAAGAAGGGACGTTACGCTTATATAAGAATTATAAGATCTGTTCGGATCATTTCCAGGCCAGCGACTTCAAAAATCCTCGACTATACAGCCAAGGGTATGTTACATTTTTACTCTAATTGTACGTAAATATTCCTCAAAGTATCACTATCGACAACATTTTCATACTTTCTTTCTTTTATCCCTCTTCTCAGATTAAAGCCGGGATTTTATAGATTTTCTTTCTGTTAGTAGGTTTCATGTTAAGAGGAAAATTGTCCAGCTATTAAATGTTAATTCATTGCATCATATGTGTAAGGAATGTGCCGATATTTTTATTGACAAGTGCCTTAATGTAATGATACAAGGTTTTTAAACGAGAAAAAAGACAAATCCAACCGTAAGAGTTCAAAATCAAATCAAAATCTCTTTATTTGCAAATTAGGTGTCTTCCTCGGTGGCAAATGGTACACTAAAATACATTATAATCAAGCACTAAATATTAAATTAACAAGAGAATTAAATTTTCCTATAATACAATATTATATAATTTACGCTAACAATGTTTTTCTATTAAACACACAGCTCATACTTAATAAATTTACATTGTTTACAAAATTCTACTTATAATATCTCCTGTACTAGTTACAAATATAGTCAACTGATATACAGTATGTGGAATTAGTTCAAATGATACTGTACAACTGGTATAAGATTAAAATTTACGTTGCATTTATTTACTTTTTCTTTTCTTTACCCATTCTGGAACCCAAGTAGCATAACGACCTGTTGCGTCTTAACCAGAGCCTCCTTTACCACTACTTTTCAGAGTTCCTGAAGGGCCTTTACAGCTACCGTAGCGGTCCCAGGGCCCTCGAAGTCCCCACTGTACTTCACCCCCTACAGGCAGTCCCCTACTTTGGCTGTCCAAACTCCCTAGACCAGGGGATGGAATTAATTTATTCACACATATTTTTATTTACATTAACCTGCACTGGTCGAATGCCCTCTAACATTTCATTTATTTTCTCTGTTGCTGTTTATTCTCTTTTGGAATATGTGTACAGATTTTGGAAAAGGATCAAACACTACCCCTGGTAAACTGTTCCACTCCTTCACACCTTTCCCAATGAATGAAAATTTACCCCAATCACTTCGGCTGAAATTCCTTCTAATTTTATATTTGTGGTCAGTCCTGCCGATATAATTATTTTCCAACTGAAGCCTCTCACGGATATCTCCCCATGCTTCTTCTCCTGTATAGGCTCTATATAACCCTGTAAGTCTAGTTTTCTCCCTTCTCTTACTTAAAGTTTCCCACCCTAGTTCCTTTAACATTTCTGATACACTACTCTTTCTTCTGAAATCCCCTGTTACAAATCTTGCTGCTTTCCTCTGCACACTATCTGTTTCTTTTATTAGGTATTCTTGGTGAGGATCCCATACACTGTTTGCATATTCCAATAATGGACGAACCATACTTAAGTAACTTTTCTCTTTTAATTCTTTGTTGCATCCTTTAAGCAGCCTCATGATGACAGGTAACGATCTGTATGCTTTCCCAACAATGTCATCCACATGACCCTTCCAGTGCAAATTACTTTTAAATCTTACACCTAAGTATTTGCACTTGCTATCTTTTGGGAAAATTACCCCATCCAAAGTATATTCAAATTCAGTTTTAAAACTCCTGTTTGTAAATGTTGTAACAGTTGATTTGCCTCCATTAACCTTCATGTTATTCTCTTCAGCCCATTGTTGGATACTCTCAAGGTACCTTTGTAATTCTGAACAAACCTCAATGGTATTTATGTCCCTATAAACAATTATGTCATCTGCATATAATCTTATTTTCGATGTTATATTGTTCCCTAAATCATTTACGTATATTAAGAAAAGTAACGGACCGATTATACTACCCTGTGCAATTCCCTTCCAAACTTTCTCTTCCTGCGATACATTAATTCCCACTTTGACTTTCTGAACCCTTGATTTTAGAAATGTTTTACCCAACGCGTAACCCTTACGTCCAATCCTATTCCCTCCAATTTCTTTAATAATATTCCATGTTCCAATCTATCATAGGCTTTGGAAAGATCTATGGCTATGCAATCTAACTGGCCTCCTGAATCCAGATGATCTGATATGTCCTGCTGAAATCCCACCAGTTGTGCCTCACAAGAAAATTTCTTTCTAAATCCATACTGGCTCCTCATGAAGCAATTTTTATCATCACTAGGGCAAGGCATTTAATGACCAAAAATATAGCAAGAAAATGCAAAAATGCATTTATGACCTAAAATGGTTAAAAAATGAAAATTTGAAAAATGACCAATAAATTAATCGTAAGTCACTTATTTATTAATCCTTTAAGAAACAATTAGCTGATTTGAGAGAGAATTTTAATGGATGACAATGCATTAAATTTAAATTATTTTTGTTATTAACAAAGTAAATACCACCTTGCACCCCTGGTGAAAAAATGAAATATTTTAGAAGTGGCATATTCTTCAAATACTCTCCTAGCAAATAGGTGTCATTTAATTAACAAAGAATGTTTAAGAAAACAAACTTCAGTGGCTGTTTACAATAAATTCGAATTGAAATGCACAATAAAAACTTTGCGTAGGTTCTCAAATGAAAACGATTGCCTACTGTCTGCAAGTAACGATTTGTACATGGGAAAGCTTCTCTCTACCTCAAATGAAACAATTAGTGCATACTGAAAACAAGCAATATCTCCCGGATTCAATTCACAGTCGGCAAGAGAAAAATTTTCACCCGACAATGCTTTGCCAATAGAACACAAAGTTTTATACCCACTGTTCTTTTGCAACACCTTATTCAATTTCATGGATACAACTTCACCCACTTTACCACACACACGATTCAGATCATGCACGACTTTATACACAATTTGCAGCTGCTCCACTAGTGGCACTTGGGATTTTTCTAGAGCACTTATTGCATTAGGAAGGGATACGAATTTTTTTAATGTAGGAAAGCTTACCTGCAATTTCTTTGTCCGCCAAGAGTTCCTGGGCTTTTTTATTGATCCAGCCTCAGTTTTGTCGAAGGAATCGACCACTTTCTTCACAACTTCAAAGTTCTCGCAGTAATAACAAGCCTCAATCCACGTTCTCCATCTAGTAAAAACAGGTGAAAAGGGCAAGGGAATTTCAAGAGCTTCTGTTTTGAATGCTAGAACTCTAGATGGGGCTTTTAAAAACACTTTCTTTATGCACCCAATTAACTTGTCAACTTTAGGAAAATTATGTCGTACCTCTTCCGCGGTCCGATGTAACGCATGGGCTAGGCGTGTGACATGCACCATTTTCGAGAAGAGCGCTTGTAACGAATTTACAGCCTTTACCATGTAGGGTGCTGCATCTGTTATTAAAAGCAGCACGTTGTCATTCCGAATGCCATCGGGCCACAATACCCTCAAAGAATGGTCAAACAGTTTGCTAATTGTTGACCAGTTAGCTTTGTCCAATTGCTCACAATGTAGTAGAAATGGTTCTCCAGCATTCCCTGCTTCCAGGACGCCTACAATAACGTTGGCTATACATCGTCCCATACTGTCTGTTGTTTCATCTATGCATACCCATATGTTTCCGTCTCCTACCCTTATCCTTATTTCTTGTAACGTTTTGTCATAGCATCTTCCAACGTAGGTTCTTCTTAATGTTCTGGGATCTGGTACAGATTTTCCAGTCTCCTCTTCTGAGAATGTACTCAGCTTTGGATGGTTCAATTTGTTCAGTGGAATATTGGCGCATAAAAATGCTGTACACAGTTTCTCACAAAATGGAGAAAATGTTGAAGATTCACCCAGTAGTGTCTGGTGTAAGCCACGGTTTCTTTTATCTTCAAGTCGCTGCACACCACGTTCATGTTTTGCTCGCGACACATGTTGTTCAACTGTAAACTTCTTTTCTGCTGAAACTCGCACATCACACACTTTGCAAAATAATATTTTCTCATCAGTGGAAAATATATTTTCTCCATATTGTGTAACAAATTGTTTTAATTTAACAATTGTACTTCCTTTAACTTTGGGCATCTTACAGTACTTGTCAACAAAGAATTCACTCGACTCTCAGCACGCGGGCGACTGACTTCCTTCTTATCTAGCTGAAGATAAGAAGCAATGCCCAGCTTGGGCGAGTCCATTATGCGTCTTACATATAGGGGAAGCAGGTACTGCTAATAGTATGTTCTCTTGGAAGTGCAATCGAGTTGAAAACACTCTTTCCTTGAAAACTAGTGGCAGCAGGGTATGTTGCAAGTCTACGTTCTTTCTTGAGCAAGTTATTTGTCTAAGTTAAACATAATAGACAATTATTGTAAACATAAATAATATTAATTAAATATCCAAATATAACGAAATATAACACTTCCCAGAAAACAATTAAAAATGCCAAAAATGAGCATAAATTGCTCCAAAGATGACCTATCTCTTGTAAACGGCAAAAAATGAAAAATGCCCTAACAAATTGCCTTTTTTTAATCAGTCAATTCATGAAACACATGCACATATACTCAAGCTATATTTTGGCCTTCATAAAAAATGCAAAATCATCAAATGCCTTGCTGTAATCATCACATATCCCTCTGATGTACTTTGATATTAAACTCTCCAGTATTTTACAAACTATACTGGTCTGATCGGTCTGTAGTTCTCTGGTTTCCTTTTATCACCCTTTCCTTTATAAATTGGTATTATTATACATTCCTTCCATTCCTTTGGTATTACACTATTATTTATGACATAGTCAAATAAATAAGCCACTATGTACCACCCCATTGTCTTTATCACCTCCCCAGTAATTTAATCACTTCCTGCTGCTTTTCCTTGCTGAAGCAGTTGGATTTCTCTGAAAATATCTTCATTTGTGAATGAGAAGCTTCTTGTTTCCCTCTGTGTCTCTCCCTCTCTATCTTCTGTTTCGGTTTCCAACTCCTGACAATCATCTACTGAATCTCGGAATTCCCTACTAAAGAGGTTTGCTTTCTCAGTATCTGTTAAATAGTGTTCACCCCCTTCTCCCACCATTGTAGGAATTTGGATTCCTTTTCCTTTTTTATTCCTGATATATGAATACATCTTTTTCCATTTCCCTTTGTGGTCATTACGCTCTTGAAGAATGCCATTCATATAATTCCCTTTTGCTTCCTTTTTCACTCTATTCAGTTCCCTCATTAGCTGTTTTCTACTTTCTCTACTCTCCCAACCTTCTTTTATTTTCCTGTTTACTATTCTATATTTTCTTTTTAATTTTCTTATTTCCCTTGTATAATAAACAGGGTCTGAGGTCATTTTACCCTTCTGAACAGGTACAAATCTCTTCTCTCCTTCCCAAAAGATTCCTTTGAATTTAGTCGAAAGTGTATCCACATTACTCCCTTAACTTATCCAACAACTGAATTGTGATTTAAGCTAAGTCCCAAATTCATCAACTTTAGTTTTTCTGTACAATTTCTTATCTTTTGTGACCCTCTTATCAAGCCTTTTTGGTACCAGTCCTGCATCCATTATTACAGCCTTATGGTCACCTATTCCTTCAATTACCCCAGTTTTATCAACAATTTCCCATGGTTTAACCAAGAATACATCTAGTAAGTTATTGAGACTAGTCGGATCTTGTACTACTTGTGTAAATCCTCCCTCCCAAATTAACTTACTTGCCAGTTTCTGTTCATGGGCTTCACTTGCAGCTCCATTCCGTTTAACCTCAGGCAAGTTTTGATCTCCCCCAATTATTACCACATCATTATTGTTTTTATGAGTATAATCTATTATTTTCTCAAATATTTCCATGTCTCTTTCCTCTCTTCCAGGCCTGTATGTTCCTATAATTCCCACCTCCTTCATAATATCACAAATTATTTTTATCCCTAATATTTCATCCCTTTCATCGGTAAACCATTGATGTGAACAATAAGTTTCCTTCACCAGAATAAACACCCCCTCCCTTTTTATCTCCTCGGTCTCTACGATAGACTGTGTACCCTTCTCTATTACCCACCCCTTCTCTCAACCACGATTCCACTCCTATCCACCACATCAGTCTCATATGCTTCCATCAATGTACCGAATTTTAATTGTTTATTTACTACACTCTGACAGTTTACCAAGAGCAATCTCAGGCGGGTATGCCCCTAAAGCTAAAAAAGTAATGCATAAATGAAAGATCAAGCCATTTCACAGCAGTCCATTTCACATCTTGTTTATATGTCTAATTTCAGTCTTTGAGTAATAACCTTTTAAATAATTCTTCATTCAGTTATCCAGAATTGCTTTAGCAACTTCGAAGTTAATATCTCAATAACATTTTCTTTCTAGACGTAATTTATTTATCCATTTCCGTACATACATTTCCATTGATATTTGAATTTAGCGCGATTTTTTCAGGTCAAGTCACTAGGAGCGCCAGCGTCGAATTGTCTCCCATTTTAGCAAGGCTAAATCCGTAAGTGTCGCGTATTGTCTCTACTGTATTTGGTATTGTCTAGGACAGGTGCCAACTTAGAAGAAATTTGTACACTACAGAAGAGTAGTGATAGCTATGTAATATCGCTAATTCACAGCGGATCATGATAAAACCTGGCAAAGTGCAAAGTTATTTTAGGGTAACTTATCAGGACATAACATATAAACACTGGGACACAAGGTTCTAATTCTTCACGTCTGTGTGATCCGTCACGACGTCTTTCTACAAACGAACTAGACCGGACCACAAATAAGGGTTGGGATGAGAAAGGATATACCTGATGGAAAGGAAAAGGTTACAAATGAATGTTACAGGCAATTAAAAAAATTGAGAATTATTTTATTTACACAGAAAAGCGCACAATGTGCAGGGGTAGAAACTTAATCACTACAAAGTTTTGTCAGAGAACACGGTCTCTTTGGGCACTCTAGTGCGTGGTAAGGACCATAGAACTTCTCACACCATCGACATACACAGTCATGGTTCGGATCGTGAAATCTAGGTACAACGCATGCCTTGTGATGGAAGCCATGGACAGCTGCACGGGTCACTGTATGTCTGAGGTCGAAGCAACTCACCAATTGACTGTTGTCATTGCATCCGTTATATAGAAATCGCTCCAAATTTTTGTCTTCTTTAATTTTAATTCATGTAAGAGCTCTTGATATGCCTTTGTTGATTGTTTTGATTTGATTTTTTAAAATTGAGAATTAAGTCTACAATACGATACGTCGGTTGGTACACTAAACACGAAACATTTAACGGCAGTTGGTAACCTGTGTTAAGAAGTTTACATATGAATTCGCGTCGTTGATTGCCATATGTCTGACACTGAAAAAAGATGTGATTTGTAGTCCCGTGTGCCTCTCCACATGGACATAATTTACTTTCGATAATATTGAGGCGATAGAGATGTGCAGGCGTACATACATGATTTAAACGGAGCCGTATGATTGTAGTAATATGACGGCGAGCGTATTTACCAAAAGCGAACCACGGTTTGTTTGGAATGTCAGGCAGAAGCGTAAATAAATGCTTACCTTTCGTCTGTGATGTTCGTCGCCATTCTGCATTCCACTGGTCTTTGATGAAGTGACGACAGTGTTCCCATAAATCTGTGTGTGGAACTGCGGTGTAATAATATAATCCGGTACCCAGTGCTGCCTCGTTTGCTAGGGTATCGACTTTCATGTTCCCCTGGATTACAGAATGGCCCGGAATCCACGCGAAGTGTACTTTAACATTACGGAGCGACAAGTCATAACTTAATTTGCGTAAATTCTGAATATACCAATTATTCGTATGTTCGGGATTGTCTGCTTAAGGAATCAGTATAAATTAGAGCTTTTAATATTCCGGAATATTTTATATACAATAAAACCTGGCGGATTGCGAATATTTCGGCCGTGAAAGAAGAAGCAACGAGTGGTAGAGTGTATTTTTTTCCACGGCCAGTTGTGGCGAGTAAAATGCAGCGCCCACACCAGTTGGACATAGATGTCTTGAACCATCCGTGTAGAAAGTATTATACTGCTAATGATTACTTAAAACAACGTGAAGTAGACTAATCGTGACATGACTTTTTGTTCGTAGTATTGAAGATCGATCTTCAAAGATAGTGTGAAGAATGTCGGGTTTAAATGTACTAGCTCGAAAAGGTATGGAGTATTTCGGGTGGTTTGATGTTTGTACCATACTAGTACGAAAGTTACCGAATTGGTTAAATGCCCATAATAGAGCCGGTTGATATTCTTCCTTAAATTCCGGTTTTGATAATATTCGTGTAACAGCTGTAGTTTCGGGGGGACTGGGTGGCGATATTTATTTAATTTGTTTAGAAGATATTTGCTTGCGAGTAGTCGTCGTCGAAACTTTAATGGCGGTTCTGATGCTTCAGCTAAAAGTGCATTCGTTGGGGGTGGAAGACATAGCCTCCATGATTAATCGGAGTATTTTAAACAGGAAGGTAGTAAGTTTTCGTAGGTGACTAGTGGATGCTGTATCAAGAAAGTGACAACCATATTCGAATACTGATCTGATTATATTTTTATATACCGTAAGAAGTACATATGGATCCGATCCCCAAGTGTGTTTAGTTAGAGATTTTAAAATATTATATTTAGTTTCTAATTTAGAAAGAATATATTCTATATGTTCTTTCCAGAGTAATTTGTTATCAATTTTGATTCCTAAATATGTGATCGAAGTTATTACGGTATACTAATCTCATGAGAGCCATAAGTTATTGGCGTACGGTCATAATTTCGTTTCCTCGTAAAAGTCATTGCAGAGGATTTTTTATATTCTATTTCTAAACTATGATGTAGAAGCCATCTATGGAGAATCGTTAGTGTATTTTCAATGGTAGTACGGGATTATGTTACCGATTCTTTAATGGAATAAATAACTATATCGTCAGCGTATTGTAGGACTCTAGCATGTTGAGTAATCACCTGATCTAAGTCAAAGGTATATAACAGATACAAGATCGGGCTCAAAATGTCACCCTGTGGAAGACCTTTGGAAGTGTACCTAGAATCAAGAATCTGTCCATTGCTTTTTAAAAAATGTGACGATTAGTTAATAATTGTTTTAGGATATTAATAAACGGGATAGGAAAATGCCACGTATGTAATTTGGCAAGACGTTCTCCTATGTCCACATTATCATACTCTTCTTTTATATCGAGAAACAGAGCTGTCACAACGTCACCTCGACTTCGAACAAGTAATAAGTGTGTAAAAGGTATGTTAAGGGCGTCTGTTGTACTTCTGTCTTTCAAAAAATCAAACTGATAGACTTGAAGTATATTATAATATTCTAAGCACCATAGAAGACGGTGCAAGAGAATTCGTATGAAAGTTTTGCGTAGGCAGGATTCCAACGCGATCCCTCAATACCCATTTTTGTCTTGAAGATGTTTACCTTTTTTCAATATCGGTATGATTTGAAAATCATTTTAACCGACGGGAATTTCATGACTGTCGTGTATGGCGTTAAATTTATGTTTCAGCGTTTGCTTAGCATGGGACGGTAGGTGCTTCAACATTTTATAAGTTATATAATCTCTGCCCGGACTAGAATCTTTTCGATGTTCGAGTGCCATTTCGATTTCATTAAGGGAGACATTATGTAGGAGACTAGAAACTTTCGCGGAAGGAAGTCTTAATCTATATTCGTAAGAAGGTTCCACGTAATCCGGTGTCAGTTGGTGATAAAATTGGGCAATTCCGATGGCGTCCGATTGAGAAACATTTGTGTGAGCATTACTTAGATGTTTGATGGCTGCCCATATATCTTTGACAGGAGTGTGTCTATTGAGAGATGTGACAAATACCTTCACGCTGTTCGTCTTTTTTCATTGAAAATAGGCTGTATAGAACCGACAATTTTTATACTGAATGATCATAAGTGCCATATTTTCTATATGCTTTTAAGGCAGCTTGTCTTCGACGGACTAGGGAAGCGCATTCGGAATCCCACCAGCGTAGGCAGGATTCCAACGCGATCCCTCAATACCTATTTTTGTCTTGAAGATGTTTACCTTTTTTCAATATCGGTATGATTTGAAAATCATTTTAACCGACGGGAATTTCATGACTGTCGTGTATGGCGTTAAATTTATGTTTCAGCGTTTGCTTAGCATGGGACGGTAGGTGCTTCAACATTTTATAAGTTATATAATCTCTGCCCGGACTAGAATCTTTTCGATGTTCGAGTGCTTTTTAAAAATCTGCTTGTGTTCGATGGGATGATAGGTATCTAAATAGGAATGGATAAATTGTAAAAGTATATCGTAGTCAAGAAGATGTGTATGTGGAAGTGTAGATCGTATTTTATCAGCAAGAAAGGTTGTGAATAAATCAGGATCAAACGAACGGAGATTACGGGATGTAGTAAAGTGTGACACATTTCTGTAAACTTGTGGGCCTATATATATTATTATTGGGAAATGGTCACTTTGATGTGTATCATAAATTACACTCCAATTTGTTTTGTGTGCTCAATCAACTGTGCAAACAGTGAGATCTTCTGCACTTTTATTAATGTTGGGAGCTGTTAGTCGAGTAGGAGAGCCGTCGTTGAGGATAACCAGTTCCTGTTTTACGGTAATTTTTTCGACATTCCTCCCTTTTGGACAGCTAATATGCTCCCCCAAATTGTGGGCATTAAAATTTCCAGCTATGAGAGTGTTTTTTGTGAAAATTGCGAAAAAAGATGTCCCATTGAGCATAATTACCTTTTATCCACGGCGGGCAGTATATTGAAACCACGTAACAATCTTTAATTTATACTGCAAGCTTGAGTTACCGGTATAATATAGTTTAATGGAGTTTCATGAAAATAGATGTCTTGTTTGAGTAAAACGCATGTACCTCCAGAGATGGGTGCATCATGCCGTAGCGCCGAGAAACCTTTCATACGAAAATGAAAATGAGATTTCAACCAAGTTTCACTCAATAAAATTACCTCAGGATCTAAAGAATTTAACAAACTCACTAATTCATGTTTCTTATTTAGAATGCTCCTAAAATTCCATTGCAATAACCGTATGTTTTACTTGGAAGTAGTGGAATGTCCCAATAAAAGAAGAACCTCATCATGTAATGACTTTAACAGATGCTTCCATTGGACGTTTTGTCCCATGTGGTCCATTAAGTCTTCAAATTTCTTAGAAACGTTTCGTCATTTGTCATTAGAATTAACATTTGAATTACAAAATGTAAAGCCGTGACGGAGGAAGATGCTGATATTTGTGTGTGGGGATCCGAAGGTTGCCCTTGTTGACTGGACTTCAATGAGGTAGATGCAGTCTCGTTAAGAGTATCTCACTACTGGAGTGCCAGAATTTTCTGTAACCATCTTCGGATTACTTATCAAATTTAGATACGCTGTCCTGTCATAACCTGGTTTAATGTGTGGGCGGGGAAAGTTTCTTCCGATTGTGAATTTCTATTTGGTAAAGAAGGGAAATGTTGTGGTATCATAAGGGGGTTAGATATGGACTCTAATGTGGCGAAATAGTTTTTTACTTCTAAATATGATTTGTTTTCAACACTCATAATTTTTTGATTTCTTTCTGTTGTTTGTGGATTTCACATCGTTCAGCCCCCGAAGGATGCACAATTAGCGCATTTAAATAGTTGTTGAGTGCAATCTTCGGTAGTGTGATTAAGGGAATATTTACCAATCTCGGCTCCCTTGAACGACAATTAGTAGCGGTATGGCCATACCGCTGACAGCGTTTGCATGATAAGGGGGAGAATATAAAAGCCTGAACCTCTAAAATGACCTTAAAAATGGAAACACTTTTCGGAAGATGTTGACTTTCAAATACAACCTTCACAGTACCTGTAGGTATATATTCAGTTTTGCCCTCTTTCGATTATCGTCTATTTAGACGTTGTACTTTCACTACAGGATATACAGGATATGGCGATTCTGAATAGGTTAGAATGTCGAGTTCGGAAATTGTAGTGTCTACCCCCCCGTACTACCCCTACTCGATGAATATTCGAGGACGAAATAAACGCTTTCAATTTCTTTTTCTTAAGAATGGGATGAGAAAGAAAGGCGTTTGCAGCCTTACTAGACATGAAAGTAATCTGGATCCTATTTCGTCCCTTTCTGTGAATGGCCTTGACTTCACCAATTTGCCTCTCATAGAAAATCTGGCCCAGAGTCATAGGGTGAATATGTTCTATTTTATTTTGAGATTCGGTCGATTCTACGTATACTATGTAGGGACCAAGACGAGTTTTAGAATATGTAGATACAGGAACGGGCTGACTTTGATCCATGTCACGTACTGTATCTTGAGAACTTTCTCTTTGAGTATCAGTATTACTAGCGTCCATTTGTAAGTCCTCACTCATGGAATCATTGCCAATATCCGGAGGTCTCCCTAAAGGGCCAACTCCACTATCTACAGACATAGCACACCGAAAGGTGATTACACTATACTATCAACGAAACAACTACAAGGGAGGAATTACTAGGATACAAACACAAACACAAGACACTCTACTTGTCTACAGACGTGGGAAGTCAAAAGCCGCTGCACCAGTGACCGGATAGAGACGTATGCACTGCACAACAGCCGATACTCCTTTTCTATTACACCCTACCCTGCGGTCCGCGAAGAGGCTCGAAAATTGTATAGTCATGTGAAAAAGTATACCATACGTACACCTTAAACGTTAGGCAATGTTGTCGTTTGTAGTTGACGCATTGCCCATACTGATCTAAATATTACTTCTTATATTCTTCGTGATCACTCCATTTGTAATATTGTCTGTAACAATATCCGAGGCATTCACATCCCCTTTCCTTTCCCGACCCTTCAAACTCATAACAGTACCCCTGATGTTCTTATTGTATCTCCGTCCTTTTCCCCTTCTACTCGGATCGAACCTTGTCTTATGATAGGTAGCGACCATGCCCCTGCTCTTATCACCATCCCTGGTGTCCTTTCCCATACTCATAATTCTCCCTCTCGACCCCCACCCACTCGTCGCTATAATCAAACAAACTAGACAGTTTACCGCCAGACACTTACTAATCTTCATGATACACCCTCCCCTACCTCCTCCACCAGCCTCCTGTCCTTTGTGACGACGATAGAACGAGCTTTAATTACAGATGACAATTTACATGTTCCCCGGCACTCCTACGTACCTCTTAAACCACCCATACAACCTAAAGGACTTCAACTTTTACGACTAGCGCACACTCTCTATCGTGACTATGTACGGACACGTGACCCAGACACTCTACTCCAACATCGTCGTACACTAAGACATGCCCGATCTTATATTAAAGCCATATGGCGAAAACAATCGTTTCAAGCTTGTAATGATCTTGTCGATTGCTCTGACCTTCATAAAGTTTGGACGAACTTTCGACGTCTTACTCAGACTAATAAGCCCCTCCCTACTTACCCCATCCGTTATCGTAATATTACCCCTACATCTGACAAGGACAAAGCCGACATTTTTTCTCAGTATTATGCCACAGTTTACTCACCTACTCTGTCTCCCCATTTTATTCATTCCGATGAACCCCTCATTAATCAATTAACACACCCTACTTGCCCTGACTTACAAACTTCCTTTCCTCATTATGTTGATATCGATTACCGCCATCCTCTTAACGCCCCTATTAACCCTACCGAAATCAATTCCTTTCTTCGTAACCAGTGAAATACCACTCCAAGCTCTGACAAAATTACATTTCGGAATATTCACGAAGCCCCCACCTTCCTCATCGACCTATAGTATTCTTTATACAACTATGCTCTACACTGGGTTTTTCCCCGAACACTGGGGTAGTGCAAATATATTTCTATTTCTTAAACCTGGCAAACTTCCATCTGACGTCACTTCCTACCGCCCCATTAGCCTGCTCAGCATTCTTTCAAATTTTTTGAGGGAATCCTTGCCAGGAGAATCTCCCGTTATCTAACCTCTTTGAACATTTTCCCCTCGTCGTAAGCAGGTTTCCGATCCCATTTCTCCACCCACGATCATTTATTTCATATTACACATTCTCTCAACACTTTCCTTCGCTCCCGGAAATCCACTGCTTTGGTAGGCCTGGATGTCAACCGGGCGTTTGATACCGTGTGGCATTCAGGCCTGTTATATAAGCTCCGACATCTGCCACTTCCCCTCACCCTAATTCGTTTTATTTCCTACTATCTTCGTTCCCGTACTGCGCGTATCATCATACACCATACCCCCTCCTATTCCTTCCCCATCACTTCTGGAGTTCCTCAAGGCAGTCCATTTTCCCCGATTTTATATCTCCTCTTTTCCTATGATATACCCCACCCCAAACCCCCCTCCGTCTTTACCAATATGCGGACGATCTTGCTATCTTAGCTCTCTGTAACACCACTCCCACACTTACTAACAAACTCCAAACCTACCTTGACGCTTTAGAATCCTGTTTTAATAGCTGGCATATCTCCGTTAATCCTGCCAAAACGCAATTTATTGTCTTCCGGAAAAGATCCCGTCTCCGCCGTCCTCGTAACCGCGTTCAACTCACCTTCTATAACACTCCTTTAGAAACTAACACACTAACATACTTAGGCATCCAATTTCAAAATAACTTCCGTTGGAACCACCATCTTGCTTCCGTTTATAAGCGCGCCTACTCCCGAATTCGGCCCTTTCGTATGCTTACTGCGCGTACATGGGGCCTCACTCCATCCCAGGTCCTTAATGTTTATAAATCCTTTATCCGTCCTATTGTTACTTATGTCTCACTTGCCTGGATTACTGCTGACGTACGACAATACATTTACTTGCTTAAACTCGACAGACATGCACTTTGCATCGCCTATCACCTTCCATTCGACACCCCCTCTGCTAATTTAATTCCTCCCTACTCCTTCCCTACCATTCTCGCATACATTCATTCCCTTCGTTTTAATTATCTTACCAAAGGTACTCTTAATAATAACCCACTCATTATCGAATCTCTCACTCTTTCTCCCTTAGTCACAGCCATCCTCCAGCACACCCGTACCCCTACCACATCTCATCTCTTCCCTCCCCCTATCACTTAGCTTCCCCTCTCTCACCACTGTAATCTGTATTTGTTATATATTTTCTCGTTCCATATTTATTTACTTACATGCTTCTGGGCACAGTGGTGCATTCCACATCTGAATCTGCTGCGATTTCTTTTCTTTGTGTTTTTGTATATTTTTTGTATTTTCTTTTGTTTTCTTCATATTTCTGCGCACACCATTGTGTCAACATGCTTGCTCAATTCATTGTATCTCCGATTACTGTTATTATTATTATTATTATTATTATTATTATTATTATTATTATTATTATTATTATTATTACTACTCTAATTCGTCTTTCTTTGTTGTACTCTTTCTCAATTGTTTCTGTGTATTTACGGTTTACTACAACCGCGCATTATTATATTTTGCGCATATTCGCCAGTGATTGCCTTATTCTGTATTTGTATGTATCTGTTTTGTATTTTTGCTTTATAGTCTTACTCTATTTGTCTTATTATTCTTATTAACTTTTGTTTTGTTGTATTATATTTATTTTTATCGTAGGTTAAGTTCACCACGACGTACGTTTCCTTTAATTATTTCCTTGAATGTTAACTGTTGATATGTGACACAGTTCCGAGGGTTTCCTTTGTGTTTTATTCTTTTGCTACCATATCAGTGCTCGTCATGGACTTTATTTAGACGATGATTTGTTTATTTTTTCTGGTACCGTGTTATCCTAATTGTGTGCCACATACTTTACTATGTATTTCTCTTCTTCACCACGACCGAACAGTCTATTCACCTTAAGCTGTATGTGTTCCCCTTTAAATTTTGCTGTGCCTCACGTCAGTGTTCCGGTCAATGAACTTTCATGTTACCAACCTGTTGACCTTGGATCACATATGTGTTTCTTGGCAGTCACTAGATTACGTTCTCCTTCGTCCTTTTATAACAGACATCGTTATATGTGTTGCGCGCCCGAGATACGCAAATCAATTTATTGTAATTATTACTATAGTGTCGGTGGGGTTCTGCTTGGGCGGGGTGTTTTGTGTGCCTTCCCTTGGGCCCGGCTTTTTGTCGCGGTGCCTTTGCGCCACTCCATTCTCTTCATTCCTCTCACTGTATTTACAAGACATACACCCACTTTTTATTTTTATTTCCATTTTCTTCCTCCTAACCCACTCCTTGTATGACGAGTGTGAATAAAATAACCGAATTGATTGATTGCCCATAGGCTGCAAGAAATGTCACTACTTTTCTATATTTCGATATGTCACGAAACATGAATATGACTACATACTGTAAATAACAATAGTACTTTAGAAATGTTTGTGTTAACAAACGTGTCATCCAATAAGTTCGAAATATAGATGTATAAAAAGTATTCGTACAGATGGTTTATCTCACATCAAAGTCCTTGATAACATCCCTTGCAACGCAGGTAAGCAGGAAAGGTCACGTCTTGAACCAAGTCAGTTGTGTTTCAGTCGTTCTAAACAACAAGTGATACAGTCAATCAGTAAGATGGGCCGCAGAAGGAAAGAAACAACAGAAGAAGAGAGAAGAATTGTAATGTGGGCTCATAATTCCTGTAAATCGCTCTCGGAAATATCGAAACTTGTCAAGAAACCAAGATCTACAATTCAGAGCATTAGTGACAGGTATGGTGAGAGGAAATCTATCAAAAATTCACGTAGATGTGGACGTCCATGCATTCTAGACGATCGAACTAAAAGACTAATTCTCAGGAAAGTTAAGAAAAATCCGAGAATCAGTGCTGCGCAACTGAGGTCTGAACTAGGAAATGATTTAAAATTTAATATCTGTGCTTCCACAATTCAAAAGCTTTTATATACGAATGGGTATCATTGTAGAAATGCCAGGCGAAAACCTTGAATTACCCCAGGAAGAAAAGACTACAATATGCTACACACTATAAACATGCTTCTCTAGAATTCTGGTATCGAGTTATATTTACGGATTAAAATAAATTGACTGTTTTTCAAGAATATGGCAAAAGGGTGTGGAGGAAAACGAACACAGAACTCGAGGAAAAAGTCTGCTTCCTTCAGTGATGCATGGTGGAGGTGTTTTAATGGTTTGGGGTGCATGAGCTCAGTTGAAGTAGGTTCCTTAGAATTCATAGATGGAAAGATGGACCGTAAATACCATATTGAAGTTTTCAAAAAAAATCTAGCATCTAGTGCCGAAAAAATAGGACTTCCGGGTAATTATGTATTCATGCAGGATAATGATTCAAAGCATACGGCCCTTGATACACGATTGTGGATTTTATACAACACACCCAAATATATGGTAACACCCCCCAATCCCCGCATCTGAATCCGATTGAACATGTGTGGATTTATCTTAAAAAGAGACTGAGCACAAGAAATACTTCATCAAAACCAGTTTTGAAAATGGCTCTTTAGGAAGAATGTGGTAAGATTGAGCCCACCTTCACCTCCAAGCTAGTTCATTCAATACCTAGGCGGCTTGGCGCCATTGCAAAATCAAAAGAATTGCCAACAATATACTAAAAGTACACAGAAAATCAATGGGGAATGTAAGTAAAACCGGACTGTACGAATAATTTTTATGAGTATGAAATCATGGCATTTTCATTTATTTGTGTATTAATGACAGAGACGTTTTATGATGTACATATCTTTACATATTGTGCAGAAAGCTAACCTATTCATGTTATATAACGTACATGACAATAAGTGTACTAAGTAATCTTGTTTCAGTATTAAGTGTACGAACACTTTTTACTATGACTGCATAAATATCCTGCGAAAATACTTCGAAATATTTTTGCATTATAAATGGTTTAATTTCTTTTGCGGAAAGTGGGATATGTAATTAATAATGTTTTAATGGGATATGTAATTAATAATGTTTTAAACGAATGAAAGGGAACGAGAAATAACGAATACTTAATTTAATATAGCTACAGCTTCAAATATAAACACTTCCGTTTCCGGTTGTCGTTGCGGTCGTTACTTTCACGACGGGAAGAGCAGTTTGGAGCAGTGTAGTTATGTAATGTGAACTGGCGTTGTGACAACAGCTCTTTCACTGCTTTGAGTATAACCAAATACAGTAGAGACAATACGCGACACTCAGCGAGATATCGAGGGACAGCTATTAGAGCTCTCTCTAACGGATTGACCTGGGAACTACTGATTCTGTCATAAGAGCACGTGTATTTTTGTGTGAAGTTTTTGGTATTATTTATGCGTTTTCAGTGAGTTGACATAATTAAATAGTGACGTGCGTCATTCCTTGATAGCTCCTCTCAACATGAGGGGAAAGGTATGTGCTGTGTTTGGCTTCAGTAACTATGAAGTAGAGAAGAATGCGCGGTCTTCCTTCCGTTTACCTCGTGACAAGAACATGTAATTACAAGTAACGAAAATCATTTTCTCTGTATTGAAAGAATCTTAATTTATAATAATATAAGAAATGTATTTTAACTCAACCTATTCAATACAGTACAAAATGTTAACATATTAAACACCGTTAAAAATAGTTGAGACATGTTTCGCCCCTTCTGTGGGGCATCATAAGTCATATCAAATACCTCAAAATTCTACCAGACGTCTGGTTGGAAATTATAAAAATATGCTGCATGAGTGAATACATTAAAAATATTTACAAGATCTTACCATTAATAACATATCAAATTGATTAAAAAATGTTACACTGGTGAACACGTTGGTGTATTTTCACTCAAAACAAGGCCGTCATGTGTACAGTATTGACAATAATGGTAGTTTAAGTCCTATTTGATGCTAAGTTCGAAGACAGTTTAAAATTAACATACAAATATTTGGAATGAATGCAGAATACATATAATTACAATTTACTGTACGCGCATTTTACATTGTAAAATAATATGGAAAAGCATTCCAAATTTATATTAATTTCCATAAAAAGAAAAAATTGACCTCAATATTACGGTCCTGGTGTAGTCTAATGAGAAATGGCTTCAACATGTGAAATTTTGTATGTGAATTATGACCAGCCCATGTAAAAATGTTGCATTACGTCGTAATTCAACTTGGATGTCTATGTTGACTAATTCTATTATAGACTCAAACAAAATAGTTCGTCGAAGTATCCATGGGCTAATCACCTCCGTTGGACACTCTCTATGAAGACGGAGTGCCTAGTGCATGTAAACAACAGTTGATATTTGATTCAAAATGAACCATGTTGAAAAAATTAAAATAATGGCTCGAATGAGGGCGGTTGTAAATGTTGTTAAATCTTCCCAACTGACTAGTGATTTTAAGTTTTACCGTGCGTTTCTGTTGTTGAAATATGGGATTTCAGTTTTATTGGTTGAATGGGTGACAGTCGAAACATTGTGCGATGTAATTAATGTTGAGGTGTCTTACGTATGTGAAAATCTGAAAGGAAGGATAAGTCCTTAATTAGTTGAACGAAAATGACGGGAAAAGAGAAAGAATAAATGCGTTAAAGAATTGAGACTGCGAAGTTAAAACTTACCTTAAGTGGTGTTGGGCTGTTACCTTATTGCTAAGAGGTTTGTAAAGCACTGTCTGTCGCTAACGTCTTGCTCCTCGTATTTTACGTGTGACGTCTTGGTGGAGGCGAGTGGACCTGAGAAGGTGGGGATGTGGGCCTGTGATTGGCGCATGGGAAGGAGTCGTGTGTATTGGAGGGAGAACAGGGGCGTGATAAGTTGAACGGCTTAGTGGAGGTGCTTGGAGAGGTTGTTTTGAGGACGTCAACAAGTCTTTTGTCTTTCAGATTTAACTTATTGAACGAAATTATTAATTGTTCCTAAAGAGCACTTCGGTTATCTATTGGATCATTTAAGTTTTTATTACTGTTGTATTTTTGGTCCAAGAAAATGTACAAATTTTCGAACTCGGTCATGTGCCTGCCTTTATCTAGTCTTTTTAAAAATTGGAGATCTTGTTCGATTGTGGTGAAACTGTGTCCTGTGTCCTTTATATCGATGCTCATTGCTGAGTGCTTGTTGTGTTTCTGGGCATTAAAATGTTCTGAATATCTAGTTGTGAAGCTTCTTCCGGTTCGACTGATGTACAAACTATTGCACTCAGCGCATTGCAGTCTGTAAATCCCGGAACCCGAAAATTTATTGTTGTCCGAGTTTATCTTCTTAAGGTTGAAGAATAATTTTTGATTTGAATTTTGGGACTTAAAAGCTATCTTAATATCATGTTTCCTTAAAGGGGTAGCGATTTGGTGTATGATGGGATTAGTATAGGTAAAGGTTGCGTACTTTGATTAGTTTTTTCATTGGGGAGAGGTTCGTGGTCAATTTCAATTTCACTTTATTGATTATTTTTTGTATGATAGAGGGATTTTATCCTTTTAAACTAGCTATTTCTTTTGTGGTATTTATTTCTTTTTCAAGTTGGCGGTTGACATGGGAATTTTTAGCGCTCTGTACACTGAACTGTAAAATAAGGCTTGTTTTTATGATTGTGGGTGAAGATAATTTTTTATGGTTGTAGGAGTGAACGAAGGTTTTCTGTAAATTTGGAAATCGAAATTGTTTAAGGTCCTGGTAATTGTAATATCGATAAAATTGATTAAATTATTGTCCTCGTCCTCTTTGGTGAACTTGATGCAGTTGTCTAGGCTATTTAAGTAGGTTAGTATGTCTTCACTGTTGTTGTAACTTTGATCTATTATTGCTAATGTGTCATCGACATAGCGTAGCCAAAGACACAATCCATTAATGCTATTTGTTATTTTACTATTTTCAAGATTATCTATGTAAATTTCAGCGCTTATTCCCGATTTGGGATCTTCCATGGCTAGGCCTTCTTGTTTGTGTATCTTGTTGTTGAAGGTGAAATAATTATTATGAAGAACGAAATTTAGCAATTTTAAGCATTCTTCTATTTCTAATAGACTTAAGGAGCTGTGTTTGGAAATAATATTTCGTATGATTTCTATAGTTTCCTTGGCGGAAATGTTCGAGTACATGTTGGTAATGTCGAAAGAACACATTATGTGGTTAGGTTGTAAATTAAATTTATTTAAGGTTTCGCATAGTTCTATTGAGTTTTTATAGGGTGTTTGTTGTGGAATGTAAAATGTTTCTTGAGAAATTTCTGGAGGAATTGTGAAGTTTTGTACGTCGGACTATTTTGGCTATTTATGATGGGTCGAATGGGAACGTCCTTTTTATGTATTTTTGGCAATGATCTGACGGTGGGTAATTTGGGATTCATGTTGATGAGTTTTTGATATTCGTGTTCGTTAAATAAGAAAGGTGAGTTTATAGGATTGTTTATAGACTACGTTGAGTTTTTACGGTAGGATCTTTAGAGATTATTTTGTAAGAATTGTCGGGGGAAAAATCCTCCGTTTTTAATGTAGTCATGTTTATTCATTAGTACTACGGCATTGCCTTTGTCGGCTTTCGTCACTATAACATTATTGGTGTCCACCTTTTTTCTTAATTCACAGGTTTGCTTTAGTGGGGTGAAATTATTGATGTTAGAAACTTCTTTTATAGGAGTGGGTAATTTATTTTTTTATCTCATATCTCATGACGTTCTGTTTGTCAAAGGGAATTCGTTTGTTTATATTTTATTCGGCTTCCGCTATTGTGGTAATTATGTCCTCAACTTTATGTGGACTAGGCCAATTATATTTTAGGCCTTGGTCAAACAAATATATTTCATTGCCCGAAAATGTGATGTTGGATAAGTTGATCATGGTTGGAATGTTGTTCCATGAAGAGATGGGAGTTTCTCTGTTTCTGTTTTGGTTTAAGGATTTAGCTTTCTGTTCCATCAGACTAACTTGTGGCTTAAGGTTTTCTGCTTTTTGCCAATATGTTCTGTAATTTTTGTGCGATATGTCTTTGGTATGAATTCCATTCAAGAGGTGATAATGATTGAGCAGTGGTCAAATGTTCCCGGTAAAGTTGCAGGTTTAATAGGGATTTTTTCTATACATTAGTTTTATTTCAATTCTGAGCCAGATGGTGTTGACTTTGTTTTGGATGTCTTTAGATTTGTGTTTTGGAATGTTTTTTTTCCTTTGGGTTGATTTTAAATAGTTTCAATTATCAGGGCACAGTCAAACACGAGATGAAGTTTATTGATTTCGTGACGGGTTGGTCAGCAGAATTTGTTTACAATTTGAAACGGGACAGCGACGTGGATTACTCGTTGGAGATAGCGGTTGCGCTTGTGGGCCTTTCTTGATGACACCCCTTATTAATCCTCAAACACGACCTGAGGAAGCATACAATGCTTCTCACATTCTTGCTAGAAACGCAGTAGAGAGAACATTCGGAAGTTGGAAGGAAAAATTTCAGAGATTATCAAGGAAGTTTACATTGAAATTAAACAACATATCTCCGGTCATTGTGGCTACGGTTGTACTTCATAACACTGCTGTAGATCGTGGTCTCCTGGAAGAACCTAATGAAGGGAATGAGGATGGTGAACATCATGTCCGATTTACACCCCAAATGTTGGGAGCTGTAGCCAGAAGACGTAACATAGAACGATATTTTAACTAAAACTGTTCTGTGGCTATCTAAAATAACAACATTACCCTTTCATAAATGCATTACCACAATTATGTAATATAATTTGCTTCATAATATTGTTTTATTAATGTCCTACGTTCTATTTCATAATAATTGTGCACATTTATATAAGAATTAATATAATAATTAATAATGAATGAATTAATAATATATTAATTATTAATTAATAATAAATAATAAATAATAAATTATTAATATAATACTTAATGTCAGTTATTTGAAGTTAAGTTATTACATACATTGTTGGTTGTATTTTGCTTTTTTATTTGATGGAGTTCAAACATCTGCAAGATAATCAACTTTGCACCTCCTCTTGGAATCTCATCCTCGCTGCATGGAACTCCTTCTCCTGCTGAATCTTGAGTTGGTGAAGCTCTTTCATCTGCTCTATATCAAGTTCCCTCCTGGCTTGCAGATATGGCATTGCCGCAGCTCGTGGTCTAGTAACAGATTTGGACATACCAGTACTCTTTCTTCGTTCTGTGGCTTCCTTTTCAGCTGATGATTCTGCCAGTAATGTGGGCCCACTCTCTGCTCACGATTTTTCCAGAACTTCAATGACTTTTTCATACAACACCTCCTCTTCCGTCTCTTCTTCACCCATGAATCAATCGGTGTCAAACTCACTCGGAATTCTCAGATTAAGGTGAGGTATTTTACACCATTACCAGAAAATTGTCATCCTCGTCATCTTTTGTACTAGGCCCTCCACCAGTTGCAATACTTTCCTTTCTTTGCTCCATTTTGCGTTGTATGGATCTAAATTTAATATTGTTCCAACATTTTTTCAATTGCTCTTCACTTCTCTTTCTTGTGTTAGCTATACTACAAAATTTTACACTAATGTCCTCTGCGCTTTTAATTTTTCCCTCATAGTAACACTGTCAGTCTTTTTGTTTTTAACTATATTATCTTTCTTTTCTTTCACTAGTTCTAATAACACCTCCCTTTCATAGCTGTTGAAGGTTGGCAATTTTTTCCTTCCGTCCATCGTCGAGAAATAAAAATTAACTGTTTAACTGGATTGGATTGAAATGCGATCTATAACGCAGAAACCAGCTGAATTTATTCTTCTCCTTCTTTATTAAGAAAAAACATCGGGTGATGGGAGATGCTACACTGCTTTTCCATTGTTTCCATTGCCAACTTCATATCAAATTCTTCACATCGTAACTTACCAAAGTCTACTTACACCAGAGTCTACTTTGTAAAAGTTGCGTCTATGAAACAGACTCCCACGAAACTCATCTAAGCGAACTTACGTATGTCGAAGTCAAAGTCTCGTTCAGGAATACGACCCTAAGGTTACCATCATTGTGTGAAGTGCTGCTATGCCATACGTCAACATTATGTTAGCATTACCAAGGCCGTTCATTGGGTTAACATAATAATTTCGGGTGTACTTGGGCTGAGTGACTCAGACGTTAAGGCGGCCTTCTGACCCCAAGTTGGCAAGTTCGGTCCTGGCTCAGTGCGATGGTATTTGAAGGTGCTCGAATACGTCAGTCTCGTATCGGTAGATTTACTGGCACGTGAAAGAACTCCAGAGGGACTAAATGCCGGCATTTCAGTGTCTCCGGAAACCGTAATAAGTAGTTAGTATGACGTAAAACCAATGACATTATTATTTCGGGTGCACTTCCCTTTCATTGGGTGTTGAACATAAGAAATTGCCCACCACTTCAAAATTAAAGCAACACATTATGTTTCATAGTTCTAATGAGAGCGAATTAATTGAGGAATTTTGCACGTTAATTTGTTTTGAAACATTCAGAATGATGTTATAAATATCATTTTAACATTATCATGTATTTTCATCCATCCAGCAAAGTGAAATCGAGAAAACGATATTTGACTAATTGAAATTTCTAAATAATCAGCTTGTTATTCTCTTTTCTAGTAGATTGGTTGATTATATGTGGTGCGCACTTGTTGGCGAATAAGTGATTTTCCCTATGATGTTCAATTTATTATGTTAAATTACCGCCGATTATATTTTCGTGTTAGCCATTACCAGCAGTCCGGCTACATCAGCCGCCATGTTTTTCTTATATTACTGTCTGAGGATTGGAGCCGGTCTTGGCGAAACTTAGGTTAGAGATCCAATATGGCGCGTCCCGTATGACGTCACGGAAGCGTCACCTATAGCTCAACAGATAATACATTTTAAGTATGCTCTATGTAGCATATACTCATTTTTTATTTAAATTTAGCAACTGGCAATTCAACAGTTTATAAATTCTACACCTTTTAGAACCACAGATGATCCTTACATGAATATTTTATCTTTCACCATAATAAGGAAATACCGGAAAATACGTATATACCTATCCTCAAATTCTATTGATGACACCTTTTAATTTAATTATAAATGCGTTCAGCAAGTAGCCTATATAATCAATGCTATCGATTAAAAAGAGTGTGCGAGTTGGAGAAATGATGATAATAATAAGGATTGCGAGGCAGTTTCAACACTCAGATACTATCACCTCACTAATATCAGAAAGCAGGAACAGACACAATCTCAGGCAAAGAACCTCAACTGCTCTACCAAAGTGGGAACGATACTGCTACATGAAGGTGCTTCCTCAGCCTCGCTCATACATATCAGCAAGAAGTTGTACATTCCCAAACAATATGTTATTCGCCTTCACTGACATTTTATTTTACATTACAACTGATAGCAACCTTGATCAAACCTTGTGTATAATATAAAACAGCTGATTGCAGAAAGCGTAGTAGAGATGGGACAAAAGAGCAGAGCTGCTACTTTGAAGCAGCTTCTAGCTTGACGATTCTACAGGAAAAAGCTTCATAAAATACCCTGTTTTAACTGCTTCAGATATAGCAGCTTCGTTCTATGAAGTGCAAATAACTTTATGAAGCATGAAAGTACCCAGAGCATAAAGCAGCGTCTGCTGAATCTGCTCCGATTTCTACTGCTTATATGCTTTGCCATTGTGAAACTTCTCACTACAATGCACATCCACAAATTGGTAGCCTTGTTATCTATTCGTATGTTGAAGCACGGCCGACTGGATCCCTCGCTGCGCTCCTTATACCGGCCTTGACATCGCTTGTGAAGCTCAGCATAAAGCTGTAATTGGAAAGTTTCACCATAATGCCGCTGGAGCGCTGGCCACTTTCTCCTCCCCCGGCCACTATATCTCACAAACTCGGGTACTTTTTGTTGTCTGTACATTCCCCTCATTTCTAATTCTCAATCACCGCTACTGCCTGTATTAAAGGGTGATATGCCGCAGATGGAGGTAACTATGACAACGTAGAGTACTTCGCAGTTACTGCTTTCACAACACAAATGTCACACTCGAACTCTCGTGAGCCCAACTTTAGTTACTGAGACGCACTTTTCTTCTCAATGCATGTTATATTTGACTGATTTCTCCGTTATCTAAGGCCTACCGCACACGCAGCGTCACGCAAGCGGTAAGTCGATGACACCTTGTAGCTCAGTTGACACTTCCTTATTTAGAGAAGCAGGATCCGTCAACGGAGTATTATGCAGGCGGTTAGGAGGAGACGAGGAGGCGAAGTGGAGGATACACGTCACAAGCCTCATGCGGTGCAAGCCACGAGCTTGAAGTTACGAATGTTCTCCGCCTGAATATCGTGTTCTTGCTCCATATCAAGCATTACGTCTGGCAGCATGGAAGTCCGATTCGTCGAGGAAAGAAGAGTATGGTTCCAGTGTATGGGACCCTCACCAGGATTACCTGATTCAAGAACTAGATTACAAGAATGTTGCAAAGTTTTGGCTGGGAAGATTCGGGAGAAAGAAGACGAGCTGCTCGACTAAGTGGCATGTTCCGAGCTGTCAGCGGAGAGATGGCGGGGAATGATATTAGTAGACGTATAAGTTTGAGTGGCGTATTTAAATGTAGGGAAGATCACTGTTGCGTCTGGACAAGCAATGTTATTATGAATCAAGAAGGCGCTGAACTTGTAAGTTAAGTTTTAAAAACAAGGAAGAATGATCCTTTTGTTGTGCTATATGATTGCTGTGAAATTGGCTGGATCTCTAAATATACGGTTTGAGAATTTAGGCAAGGAGTGAAACGGGTAGTTTCATTGCTGTTTCAACATAATTTTGGTGGCCCCGACGTGATATAATAACGCAGATACTGGTGAGTCTCAATCTGGTTATTATATATCTATTATCGTAACGGAAGAAATGGAGGCAGTACTTAACAAACGTAAAGTGGTGAGAGCATGTTTTACTAAAATTTATGACTGTTTTACACAAGAAATAGATTCTGAGAATCGGAATGAGGACATAGTGAAATCAAAGTTTTCTACGTTAGATAGGTTATGTGGCGATCTTAATAAACTAGACGATCAAATGACCACGTTGATGTTCGATGATGAAAATGCTGACTTTGAAACAGAATATAACACTGCAGAAGCATATAGAGAAAAAATGGATCATCTTAAAGTGAAAATGGAAACTTTTGTTACAAAATGTGCTCAAGCAGGACTAGTCAATGATGCCCAATCGGTTAGTTCATCCCTAATATCATGTAGGAGGAAACTTAAACTTCCTAAAATAGAGCGGAAACAATTTAGTGAAAATATAAAGGACTTTTTGGGTTTTTGGAATCAGTTTAAAAGAATTGATGAGGACAGGGATATGGACGATGCAGAAAAATTTCAGTATTTGCTTCTAGCTACAGTAGAAGGTTCACGAGCCAGAGAGATTGTAGAGAGTTTCCCCGCATCTGCTGAAAATTATAACAAAGCGATTGAAAGCTTAAAAGATAGATTCGGTAGGGAAGAATTGTTGACCGAATATTACGTGAGAGAGCTACTAGGACTCGTGATAAAAAATGTAACATGGACCCAAGCCAGGCTTGAAATAGCTCATCTCTATGATAAGTTAGAAGCACACCTGAGAGCATTGGAATCAATCGGGATGACATCAGATAAATACGCAGCGATGCTATTTCCACTTATAGAATCCTGTATTCCAGAAGATCTACTTCGCGTCTGGTTAAGGAACCCTGTTGCAGTCGAACAAGAGAACGAAGAAGGTAGAAACTATGAAGACCGATTGAAACGTCTTTTAGCATTCCTGCGGTGTGAAGCTGAGGGTGAAGAACGAATAGCACTTGCAAAAGCTGGCTTCAAAGTTCGTGGAGATATTAAGCAACAGGAGAACAACGGAGAGCAAGTTGACAACAATGATGTTATGATTACTGCAGCGGATTTATTTTCAGGTGAGAAGAAGAGGAGTCCTGTTGTGTCTGTTCTGTGATAAATCTCATGACAGTAAGTATTGTTTCCATGCCCAAAAGTTATCCCTTAGCCACAAGCAACACTTGGTGATAAAAGGGTGAGGATGTTACGCATGTTTAAAACAGGGTCATCGAGCAAAGGACTGCAAGCAGAGAATAAGTTGCATAATCTGCTCCAAAAGACATTAAACAATCATGTGTCCAAATCTATAAAATGAACAGAAAAATGTCTCTTTAGAAAAATTATGAAGACGACGAAACGTGTTTATCTAGTCAGTGTACCTCAGAGGTATTTCTTCAAACACTCATGGTAAATCTCGTTGAAAATGGCAGAAAGCGGAAAGTAAGGGTACTAATTGACTCAGGTTCACAACGATCTTATATCCTGAAGAAGATTGCAGAAGAAATGAGGTGTCGACATGTATATACTGAGATGGTAAAACACGTCCTATCTGGTGGGAGCTCAACCAAGAAAACGGAGCACCGATGTTACAGCATCTGCTTAGAAAGCTTGGAAGGAAACTACGTTAGCAACGTTGAGATACTAGACCAGGCCATAATATGTGGATCCATATCTCAACTCTCGTCTACGACTTGCTTGGAAGAGCTGAACCAACGTGGAATCAAACTAACTGATGTCGGAAATAGACAGCCAGCAATTGAGATACTGTTAGGAGCGGACGCTGTGGCGAAGCTTTATACTGGAAAAGTTGAAGAAATGGAATGTGGGCTCACAGCAGTGGAAACTCGACTAGGATGGATTGTGATGGGATGAATGGAAAGAGGGCTCGGGCAACCTAACCAAGCTGTGATATTAAACACCATGCAGACACCTTCAATGAACATACAAGATATCAAAAGTGTGGGAGTGCGAAATCTCGATTCTATTGATAACATTAATTTATCGAAAAGGCTCAACGCCAACAACGTCTGAGAGAAGAATTGAGGAAGAGATTCAGGCTGGAGTATTTAGATCAAATCGTTCAGGAGAAAGGAGACGTGAAAGGGAGGAGAGAAGAGATGAAGTGTGGAGATGTTGTACTGATCGGCAATAACAACATGAAGAAAATGGACTGGCCCTTGGGGAGAGTAACAGAGGCGTTCCCCGGGAAGGACAATGTAGTACGAGTAGTGAAGGTGAAAACTGCTGCTGGAGAATTCATCCGGCCAATACAACGCATCTATCCCTTAGAGATGTGTTTCTCTCCCATAAGCCCAGGTAAAGGCGCAACACAAGACGTTGCCACAAAAAATACCAACGTACCTATTCCAAGGTCTCCAGATCCTTGTATCCCCGTACAAGGTGCCAAAGTTACCAGGACAGGCAGGAAAGTGAACATCCGTTCACATTTTCTTGAGTGAAAGAACGTAAACTGTGTTTGAAATTTTATTTAAGATATCTTGTTAATATGTAAATTAATTTGATTTGACAGTGTAAAATCAAAGGTGGGAGGATGTTGCGTCTGGACAAGCAAAGTTATTATGAATCAAGAAGGCGGTGAACTTGTAAGTTAAGTTTTAAAAACAAAGAAGAATGATCCTTTTGTTGTGCTATGTGATTGCTATGAAATTGGCTTAATCTCTAAATATACTGTTTGAGAATTTAGGGAAGGAGTGAAACGGGTAGTTTCATTGTTGTTCCAACAATCACAATATGAAGATAAGGTTGGAATTCAAGAGGACAAATATTCATTTATAGGAAGGAGTGTTAGGGATTGGAATAACTTACCAAGGGAGATGTTCAATAAATTTCCAATTTCTTTGAAAACATTTAAGAAAAAGCTAGGAAAGCAATAGATAGGGAATCTGCCACCTGGGCGACTGCCCTAAATGCAGATCAGTATTGATTGATTAAGAGTGATAGCAAGAACTTCGAATCCGTTGTGTTCAGTTCTTTTGTGGCTCCGAATAGCCTAATTTCTAAGTTCTGAGAAGGAACGAACCCAGTACTTTCTTGATTTAATTCGTTTGCGCCGTAGTGCAGTGTAATAATAGAGGAAATCATATCTTCTACATCATTCGATGTACTGGACATAATCAAGAATTCTGAACAGCACTGAAGTAGGTACGCAAATTTGAACAGCGAAATATACAAGTTAGCCCATGTCTTCCCAGATTGTGTAGCTCCGTTGGTGGATGCACGTTGTAAAATTAGCACGCTTGTAGTTTACCTTCATGCAGCTAGCATTTCTCTTCCGTGTCGTTCAGCTTGCGCGAAGCTCCGTCTGCGTAGGGTTTTAGATTGCTAATTCCTTGACGAGAAATGTCCTCATGGTGTCGGTAGACGGGTCTGACGTTCCATCTCATAATTAAGACAATCTCCTTGATCCTACTACACATTTTCTCCTTGGATACCTCTAGGACGCCCAATCATCCAAGATGGAGGCGAAAGAATTCTTGAAAACCTTCCTCTATTTTTATGAGATTAAGAAAGATTAAAAAAGCCTGAACATCAATAGTTGCTTCCTCGCTACCGACGTTTTGCTCCCTCGCCACCAAACTTTCACCTCGCGGAACGACTGTCCTTTGTTTACTTCTCCTATGTGAGGAATTTGCTTTGGTTTTCATCTTGATTTTTCGCCTGTTTTGGCATTTCTGCCTTGTAACATATGTGTGGGTATTGTGAACAAGGAATAAAAATATATAAATAATAAAATGTAAATATTATGTTACTTTCATGTAAGGGAAGATATTTAATTTTGTTATGTTGATATCGATTCTTTTATGTAGCTATGCATAGGGCCAAAGGAATAATAGTGTGATATCTTTGCATACACTGTGGACTTTGCTACTGATATACTCCTTGGATGTAAAAAATGTAACCTGTATGTATGTATGTATGTATGTATGTATGTATGTATGTATGTATGTATGTATGTATGTATGTATGTATGTATGTATGTATGTATGTATGTATTGAACCCATGACCTTTGTGCCCTAAGAGCATTATGCATAAATTGACAATTTAATTAGAAGTTCGATTCTTGATGGCATGGATTTGACACGTGACGATGGGGTGATTACCTTCGGTCCCACGCTCTGGGATACGTGACGTCAGCCGCACGTGTCAACGGCGGAAGAATCTTAAGCCAGTTTTGTGAACTATTTCAAAGCGCGTGTATATGACGTGCTCCCAAGCCAAGTCAAAAAATATAGTGCCTATCAAAGGAGGTCATTTATCCCACAAATCGAACGCGTTTACATTTTAAATGTCCATGAACACTACCGCCAGAAATGTAGCAAGTATGTAGTCACTTTCAAAACTCTTGTAATTACAGTTTAGTTAAGTCAGAAAATTTATACAAATTTTCTTGGCGGCAAAGGGAGATGCCCGAAGAGAGGGGGTAAATTCTATAAATATGAAGGGACGCCATGACGAAGTCTCCTTCTCCTGCGTTTATGGTACGAAGCGGACGATGAAGTGTTGAGCTGCTCTGTGAAATCAAACAACAAAAGTAGACTAATTTCAACCGCAGATTTTAACCATTGTGGCTGGGGTCTTGACTCCATGTGGAGATAGTTTTCTTGAGTGGAAATAATTGTACCAGATAGGACGGTCAAAGTACTGAATAAATTCTCCTGTGAAAAGTATTCGTGTGCGGAAGTAATTACAGTCCATCGTGTGCGCTCAAAGAAAAATAGGTGAAGTGCATTTCTTTTTTATGCTTTATTCCAGGAAACCTGAAGAAATATAACAATCTGTAAAGCCAGAAATGTAAAAATGGCTAAATAAAAATGCCAGGGTCGCAGGTGAGCCCTATGACGAACACTGGTGTGAATACATAAGGTATGTGAGTTTCCATCTTACTACCTATTGTACCTTTTTCATGATCTCTAAATGTGTATTTGAATGGGGTATATACGACGCAGTGGTCGCCCCTATATGGTTTTTTCTGTAAATGTTAGAATACGACTAAAAGAGTCATTTGTTTTATTTTCCACTTGGATAAATTTTTGAAGTCTTGCGAGTGCAGTATAATGTTATAAAAGTTATTGAATCGGGTTTCGAAGTGATATCACGTCCAATGTACATTGTCATTTCCGTGTGTTTGCTGCCTATATTTTGTAATGTCAAATTAAGATGTTCATTCGACGTAAATTTTTTTCTGTCTGAAATTTGGACGTAAAGAATATAGAAATCCATGATTACTCATTTTCAATCGAGTGGAAGCGCGCTGTCCGGTGAGAATCTAGTGTGATGAATTTGGTCCCGGAGAGAAACGTTTTTCTAGGCCCATTTTAAAACTGTGTCTGACTGGCAATAAAATGATCTAGTAGAATGTTTCAGTAATTTTTCGTGAAAAATCAAGTTATTAAAAATACGATATCCTTTTATGCGAAGTTGTTCATTATTGATGCATTGTGCGTATTAGTCGTCATGAATTCTAGTAAGGATTTTATTCCAGTTCTTTGTCGGTGATTGTTGCGAGTAGGGAAACAGAGGTTAGTTGTCGTGTGAGTCGAAATGATTTGTGAATCAGGATGAGACCTGTCATTGAAGCCGAGACATGGAAGCCCGAGGAATATTTTATAATGTTGGGAATGGAAAGAAATATATAAAATCCATAGCGGTATTAATTTGCGACGTATATAATTATTGTGGGCATCTTGAAGTATAATCTATGTGCATTTTATTGGTCAGGAATATCGTATTTTGTAATTAGTCTTTTGCGAAGTTAAACGTTTCATTCTTTGAGGTCAGTCAGGCATGATGAACAGATGTTCCATATCGAGATTGACAGACAGGGAAGGGTCGTTTGTAGCTGAGACCGCCAGCGGATCGAAAGGGAAACGGGTTGTAACGGGACATGTAGTAGTTTACGTGTAGGATTGAGATTTCATTCGTGGCGACGGAGATAAATAATTATGGAATCTAGTTGAAATGTCCATCCGGGAATAACGTGCGAGTTGTTGAATACTGTAAATTTGTTTAATTGGGGACGTAATGAACATTTGAAACCACGAACTTAGAGTATAAAGAGTACTAGGAACCAAATTCAGGGTTGTCCAAAATATAGAGCGGTCGTAGTGATGATTGTTTGTCTGTGAGGGGTGCGCAAACTTTATAATATGTTATGACGAGATATGACATCGTAATTAGATGGCGAGTTGCTTTTGGTTTGTACGTAGATTATTAGGGTATCCAAGTGTTAATAATGGCTAGGATTAGATTAGATTTAAAGTGTGAGATCATGAGACAAGATATATAACTGGACATGAATTATGTAATAATTCTTCCCCAGCCAGATAAACATCACAGGATTGAATTTACGTCACAGCTGCGTCGGAATTTGTGAGGAAACCAGAGTCCGCGGAGATAGAAATTGTTGTTCTTTAAGATTTCATTAAATCATTTAAATTTATTTAATTATTAAATTCAGTGAAACCGCATTTTGAAATAACTTTAATCAAGCGAATAACTTGGAGATGCATTCTGGAAATCTTAGTTTGTTTTTTGGGGAATATTTAAATGGTAAAGTAACGATTAAGGGGACATATCCGAAGGAAATGGATTTTACTGCCACAAAGTTTGTGGGCATTGCTATTGTTGTAATTATTTAACTTTGATTGATTGAGCAGTGAATGTGCTGGGTTAGTAAAGTGGGACCTTTGGTCATCAACCGATGTAATTTAATTGTATTTAGCCTTCAGCCTAGAAACGTGGATGGTCAGGAGGTCATCAACCTCAGTGACTTAGATTAGGGCCATATGCCACTGCAGCATCGTTTTCCTTGCGGTCATCATCCACAATGACTTTAAAGTAACTTAGAAGTTTAGATGTCGGTCCATGACATAGACGCAGGTCACATCGATTCAATTAAGGGTCCATGTTGTATAACCACTGTGTGGCACACACCGATTGGACTGCCTTAATTATACCCAGAGTCCAGAGTTCGTGTTACGAGGGCTGGACCATAACGAATCACTATGATGGTACATGTGGTCTCACATGGAAGCTGAATTTAAGGATTTCCAGACTTTCCTTTCTTTAATAAAATGAGACAATGGTTTCTAATAAGAATGCCCATCAGGCAGACACGTCAAAGGCCCACCAGTGTTCTAACCTTCTATGTAATAAAATGATTGTGGTGTCCAGTGGACACGTGTAATTTCAGTAATATCGTTGACATATCAGAATGCTTCAGAATTTCGTGAATAAAATGGAAACTTTTAAACAGACCTTTCATTCATAGTAGATAGATTAGAATTACTGAACCCTACCTTTACCTCAGCAAGTGACGAAGAACCCGATACGACCCAAGAGACAGATCTCATGAACTTTGCTGATAGGGAAGAAAGGTAGGTATCCCTAAATTTGGACCTAAAGGGTACAGTATGTATGTATGTATGTATGTATGTATGTATGTATGTATGTATGTATGTATGTATGTATGTATGTATGTATTCATTTATTTTCAGTCCGTCAGCGCTAACGCTGGTGGGACCCTCAACAACTCTGCCATCAGCTGTCATAGGTGGCCTAGGCATCACTGAAGAGCCGTACTATGGAAATGGGGAGTGAGGTAGTTTCCCGTTGCTTTCCTCAACCTGTGTTTATACCGATTCTTAATAAATAATATGTATACTGTACCGTTTTCATCGTCCTAATGTCGGAATGAAGGTCGTCATACGAAGTTATAAGTTTGCCATGCACGGTAATGATCGCGAATATTACGTAATTGGGCCATACGTCACAAAGGAATGCATATATTAAGTAAATTAGGCCGTGATTTCGAAGTGTATACATTTTACGAGCGTGTATATATTCAAGAAGGCCGTGCACGTGACGGCAAAGATATTTATTTGATGAATTAAAGATGCCTAGATCACGGACCGAGACGGAAAATTGTCAAGGATCCATGCGGCCGTGATAAAATAATAGAAGGTTTTTCAATATTGTTAAAACAAGAACAAGAAGCTGAACAATAAAGAAATCCGCAACGTAAAATCGAAATAAATTTATCCTCAAGAAATATAGCCAGTCTTCGTGTGAATAGAAAGGAGATATTATACAAGTTACCGAGTGGAGAACTCGCGAAGTGAGATAATAAATTGGAAAACAGACATTCACAAAGGAATATCGTGAAGAGAGTTAGGAAATACCCTAACAGTAGTCGAAGTGGATATTCAAGTCCGTACAAGCAACCAAGTTAAATATTACGAAGTATAAATTGATGAGCCGAACAGAAAAGAGAATATTTACAGAAATAACTTGCAATAAGTTAACTGTCAAATTGCTACTAAAGATTAATATTGAAGTATTGTTTTAAAAACCTGACATTAATTACAAGCCTGATATTTATTCCTGAGAGTATGGATATGAAACTAATTCATGGTTTGGAAATGTTTCTTTCTGTTATGATTGACTGCAACATCATGATGCAAGGCTAAACTGGATATGGAGCCGGCTGTCTGACGGATACCGCCCAGCTGTAACTGCTATTCCGAGTCCCGAGTCACAACCTGATGGTGACGTAGCAGAGGATGAAGCTGTACGACGCAATCCCTAGATGACAACATCCAGTCTGAAGCCGACCATCTAACGTCAGTGATCACAAGATAAGTTCCAAAGAGATATTTTATTTTCTTGAAAATGATATGTAGTAAATTTGTAATGATATTATAGTGTATATTTGGTACGTTGTTTAACCTAGTTCTTCGTGATAAAATCACAGACGTTGTTATCTTCGAAATGAAATTGTCCATGTTGAGCTATTATTACTAACAGGGGAATAGGTACTTCTTCCAGATTCTACAATCTATGCCATAAGATAGGAATGCGTAAAACTAAACCAGGAGAGTTTTGGAATGTAATTTCTAACCATTATGGGATATAAACTTCGTATTTAAAGTGACGTAACCTTAAATATATTCTTGAAGAAGATAGTTGGTTTACGAATAACCTGAATGTGTTTACCGATACGACGCAATGAAATGTGAGTAGATATTAACTTATTTGATTTATATATGCATTTCATTTTTAAGCTAGCGTGTTTACGCGTATGATATATGAATTTTAACCCAAAAGAGTACCATTGTAGTAAAGTAATGTGATGTTGGAATGATTTGCCGTCATGTTGGTGATGATATATGTTTACAGAGAGAATTTATGATTTGAATGGCATGTTTATGTGCAAATGTGAATAATTATTCGTCGTGATATGTTTATGAGATTGAATTATATGATATGATGGTAATTAATCGTAGTAGACGGAGAGATAGATATATTTATGAGTAATTTTGGCGGTAAATACGACGTAATATGGGCCGATGGTGATGATTACCATTTGCGGCAGAATAATAAAATGGTTATGAGTGGTATATAGGGTTAATGGTACACGCGTACGATGTAATACACCGCATATTTCGTATATTTAGGTTACCATACACTGTCTTCGGAAGAAATATCCAAATAGGAAATAAATGAAGGGAAACTTGTCGTCTTCATAGTTAATTTATACCAACGTTGTACTAAATATTACTGGAAGTTTGTTGTCAAGAATGAATTTGATTCAAATAATAATCCCATAATTTAAAATCTTTACCGCAATTACATATAAGAGTTAACCAAATGCATTCCTACGGAATCAGTGATACCTGATTAATTAATGCTAAACCCTAAAACATGTTTGGTACAATTTCTATTAGAAATACAATGATAATTAAACTTTGAACGATACCTACATTTATTTAAGATGTTATTTGAATATTTTAATCTAATGATACTTTCGAGGAGACCAATATTTTTCAATTTAAGAACAAAATATATTTGAAATAGCCATTTTTGGGCCAAAATAATTTGGAACTTACTTGTGATTACTAACGTTAAGACGCCGAAAAGAGTGAATAATGAAATAATGTTGAAATGATAATGACGAAAATAAGCATTTTTTTAAAATCATTTTTCTTTATTATTTTTTTAATTATCAGTTGATTATGTATAAAAGTAACAAGAATTGTTGGACTTAAACTAAATAATGTTATTAAGAAATTTAATTAGGATTAGGGACTCAGACTTATTTTTCAACCAAAAAATTTCTTTATTATAGAAGAAGAAGATAATTGATAATGATAAATATTATTTTCTTTTGTGATTCCGGAATCAAGAAATAAAATATAGATTTTCTAATTTAGAGGTTATTATTTTAGGAGATAGGCTGATATTATTAAGATTTAGGTAATTTTTGAATTAATCCATTAAAAATATTTTATTTATTTTTTTTTCACTTATATTCGGATGACTGGACTTGGAAAACATAATAATGATTTTGGATGATGAATGGTACCGAGAATAATTTGTTGATATGGAAATGTGGTGCTTCAGTTGACCTCACGTTAATATAGTATTTTTCGAAAAAGTAATTTAATTATCCCTGAGAGGTGTCACGAGGCAAAGTAAGGATTACCACATCATATATTCTGATGGGAGAATTCTAAGTTACGATTTCGCTAGAATTTTATGAGGCGATAACTGCGTATTTGATGAATATTTAAAGCGAACTTAGCCAACGACACTTTGCATCAAATTTATTATGCATTCATCCATTAAATGAACTATTAGAGTGATGGGAGATTGAGGGGAAAATAGCCGGAGCAATCGTTACCCAAGTTAATGTTCATATTAAAAATGATCGTCCAATATGGTGCAAGGATGAAACTACCCCTCAGGATGGTGCACATTAAAAATGGGGCCCAACTTCGGAGCAAAACTGAGGACACCCAGGCCATATTAAAAATGACGTGTAATTTCGTAGCAAAACTGAGGATACCATTTATGGCGCATATTAACAATAAAATAACGCCAAACGTTGGAACAAAAAATTGAGGATACTCAGAGGTAGTGACAAGGTAATTGCAGGATACAGTAAATTGATGCCCAGTAATAAAGTAAGATTGAAGATACCTTAGCCCAAATGTTGAGTTGGCAATTCGCCGTTGAAACATGATTGAGGATACTCGATATGGGAGTATGGGAGAAAATAATGAAGGAGGATGGCTGAGAAAGATAATAAACAGCAGTGAAGTGAAAATAGATGATTATCTGAGACCGGATATTTTCAGAGGATACCAAGAAAGAAAGAAGGAGTTGAGAGAAAGATAAACAATCCAAGGATATGGAAGAAAGGCGGAAGAGGAGATGGATAAAAATTATTAAAATAGATTGCATTAATAATTTAAATAATTAATTGGCTAAGATAATTTATAATATTGTTTTCAATCATTATATTGTATTATGTTTAGATAGCAATAGATAATAGGGTAGTAATGTAAAAAAATGCTTATTTTCAATATTTTGGATGACTGGGATGGTAGAACGGCTGATTAGCGGGGGAAGTCAGATAGTCGGTTTTCCATATTGATTGAGCAATTGATATAATCTTTAGTGAATTTAAGTCATAATTTAGAGAATTTGGAATTTTAAGAAGGTTGGATAATAGTAAATGCAAATATGACGAGTTTGAACCAACTTCGTTTACAATTAGAGGAATATCAGAAGGAGCAGGGAGAGAAACTGCAAGGACAGGATGAGAAGATAAATAGAATGATAGAGGATGCAGAAAAGGCAAAAAGAGAACAGGAACAGAAATTTAAGGAGAAGGATGAGCAGATAAACCAGATAACCGAAAAGTTAGACAAGACAAAAGACGAACAGAAGGGAATAATGGAAATGTTAAAAGAAATGATGGTGGAGATGAGAAATATGAAAGAAGAGCAAAAAGAACATAATCATAAACAAGAAGAGAAACAGCAAGAAATGATGAGGAAACAAGAAGAGAAACAGCAAGAAATGATGAGGAAACAAGAAGAAAAACAGCAAGAAATGATGAGGAAGCAAGAAGTGAGACAGAAAGAGCAATTGGAAGAAATATTTGGAAGATTTCGAGAAGAATACCGACAGAAACAAGAAGAGTGTAATCAGAAACAAGAGGAATACCAAATAAAACAAGAAGAAAGGCATCGAAGCCAGATTGAGGAGATGAGAAGGATGGAGAAGAGGCAAGAGGAGATGATTAGAACAGGAATTGGCAAGATTGAAGAAGAAGTTTCCCAGATGAAAAACGGGATAAGCGAACTTCGAACTGAAATGATGGAAAAGATGGAGGATAAGAACAAAGAGATCCATAATGAAATGGATAAAATTAGAGGAGAATTAGCCGAAAATAGAAATTATATCCAGGAATTGAAAGAGGATGAAATTAAGAAGCTAACGGAAAACATGGAGTCGATGAAGGTAGATTCCCAAGAAAAATGGAATCAATATGAAGAGAAGTTAAAAGACATAAATGAGAACGTAATAACAGCAAATAAAACGCTGGGAGATAATTTTATATTAGCACGTGACCATATTGGAGATGAGATGAAAATTTTGAATGAAGAAATGAAGAAGAACAAAAATGAAACGGAGAAGAGAATGATTAGAACGGAGCAGGGAATTGACGAGATGAAGAAAGAAATTCAGAATATAAGGGGTGAAATTCAAACTACAAAATTAGAGATGTCAAAACAATTGAATGAACAGAGAATCGTAGATATAAATATAAATGACAGGGAAGGAACACCGACAATTTCGGGCGAAATTGAACAGAGCAGTAAGGACGTTATAGTTGGAAATATTGGAAATGGAAGCCCAGCCATTATAAATATGGTAAAAACGTACGATGACAGGCCCAAAAATTTTAGTAATACTGCGGCAATGTCACCAAAGAGGTTCTTGCGAGAAATGGAGGAATATTTTAAAGAAAATAGAATACCTGACGAAAAGAAACTTAGGATAGTAGAAAAACACTTAGATGCAAATCCGAATTTGTGGTATCAGGCATTTAAGTACACTTTCCACGATTACGATGAGTTCAAGGTCGCATTTCTCAAACGATTTTGGAATCCGGAGATTCAACAAAACCTTAGATTGGAGTTGTATTCAAAAAGATATTCGTCGGTAGGACCAACGAGATTTAGTGACTACTTCTCGTACCAGTTTCATAGGTTCCAGGACCTAGATTCTGCACCCAGCGAATTAGAGGCGATAAAGACAATTCAAAAGCAGTTTCCTCCAGAAACTCAAAGATTATTAGCTGCTGCAAATGTGACTTCCGCAATCGAAATGGAAAGCATTTTAAGGCAGCTGGATATGACGTCGAGTCATCCGACAGCAAGAATCCATAGGAATACAAACAATCAAGAAGAAGTGAACGTAATAAATTGGGAAAATACTCAGAAGAAATCGGTATCCGAGAAAAGAGAAAACGATAGAAGCTCAAGGAAGAGAGAACTTAGTGATGATGATGAGAGGACAGGTGATCGGAACCGATGCAGATGCAGGCAGAATGGGCATGATAGTTGAAGGCAGAATGAAGAGAGACGATTTTTGCCATATCATCGACAGCCTAGCCGATTTAGAAATGAAAGAGAAAGAGGAAGTTACAAACAGAGGCCAATGTATCATGGAGCACCGATGAACAGGTACAATAATAGGGAGAATAGGAACAGACAGTATATACAGGAATTGAGAAAAGAAACTAGAGAAAAGAAAAGATGGGAAGAAGCGATCAGGGATCGAGACATCAACGGAGACATAGAGGGAGCCGAGAGTCTAGAGCTTCAGGAATACAAAAGAAAAGATAGAGAAGGGCAAAAACTGAATCCAGAAGCTCAATCGTATCAGACAGACTCTCAGAGTAAAAAAAAACGCCAATTTCGATGTAGAGAGTAAGGAAGATGATATTTTGGAAAAATTGGGCAACAAAATTAAGAGTTGGTATGTACTACAAATTGAGGCTTGGGATATCGATCCGGATGAATTACTAGATGAGACACAAGAAATTCACAAAGAAAATAAATCGTACTTACCCATTATTACTGCACGAATAAATGGCCTGAAAACACATTGTTTGGTTGATTCAGGAGCAAGTATAAGTGTTATATCGAAGGCGTTATTTGTTGAGGTAAATCAAGAAGGAAAGTTGCCAATTATACCAGTTGCACAAATGAAAATAAGAGGAATTATACCAGATAAATCTGTTGAATGTAAAATACAAACTTATTTAAATGTCAGGATTGGTAGATTTATATTTGAACACCCATTCATAATTATGAACAAAATTAAGTACAATGTGATTCTTGGGGTGGATTTTATAGTAACAACGGAGATGATAATAGACTTGAAAAATCAGGAAATAAGATTCCCAATCGTTAAGGAAAGTGGAAAAATAATCAAGGAAAGGATAGAGTTAGAGGGAAAGGCAGAAAACACGGAGCATATGAAATTTGAAGCTATTGAAACTGAAAAGTTAATGGAAGAGGAAATACCGTTAAATGAGACTGAGGAAATGGAAGAAATTATACATAGCTTGGAGAAGATTTTAATAAAAGATGAAGAAAAAGAAGAGTCAGACATTTGGAGAAAGATCGCAGAAACGAAATTGAGTCCTAAAGAGAAACAGAAATTATATTCGATAATAGAAAAGTATTCAGGAATATTTAAGGATAAACCGGGAAAGATTCCGAATTTTAAATATAAAATCATCGTAAATGACTGGACACCATACAAAGGAAGGTTATATGACGTACCTGAAAAATATTTCCAGGAAGTAAGAAAGATCATCCAAGAGATGGTAGCTGATGGTATAATCATAAAGACTATTACACCTTATTTGAATCCATTAGTAATTGTAAAGAGAAGTAACGGAAAACTAAGAATTTGCCTTGATTGTAGAAAGTTAAATGAGAAATTAATACCAGAATATAATCAGGTTCCAAAAATTAAGGAGATAATAAAGAAATTTAAGGGCAAGAAGTATTTTTCGAGTTTAGACTTTACATCTTCGTTTCATCATATAGTTTTAGAAGAAAAATCTAGACTTCTAACCGGATTCATGTTTGACAGTCAAACATATGCTTATTGTAGGTTGCCTTTCGGATTAAAGAACAGTTGTGCCGTATTAATAAGAGCATTAGATAGGAACCTGTTACCTGACGTGAAAGAATATGTGACATGCTATGTGGATGACATGGTTTTTGCAACAGAGACATTTGACGAACATTGTAGTAAGCTAAAGCAATTATTAGATAATTTGGAAACTACAGGATTCAAAATTAACCTGGCCAAATCAAAATTTTGTCAAAATGAGATATTATTTGTCGGACATGTAATTGACGGAAACGGGGTGAAACCTAATCCGGTTAAAATTCAAGCAATTTGCGAATTTCCTAGACCAACGCGCATAAAGCAAGTTAGGCAATTTTTGGGAATGACCCAATTCTTTGCAAATCACTGTAAAGGGTATACAGAAATCGCAGCGCCATTGCAGGATTTGTTAAAATTAAACAACAAATGGAAATGGAATACTCAAACAGAAGAAGCTTTCCTGGCAATGAAAAGATTAATGGCAAATAGTATCAAGTTAGGATATCCGGATCATACTAAAGAATTTATCATACAAACGGATGCATCAAATGTCGGTATAGGAGCATACTTATACCAAGAGGCACCAGAAAATGATGAGGATCGAGTATACTTGGCATTTGCAAGCCGCAAGTTACGCAGCCATGAAGTAAACTATACAACAACTGAGCAGGAGTTACTAGCAATTATTTATGCTCTGCAACAGTGGAAAAAGATTGTATATGGATTTCCAGTTGCTATCCGTACAGACCACAAAGCTTTGGAATTCGGTCTTAAGGCAGCGATGCTAAGTGAAAGAGTCACACGATGGATTTTATTCGCCCAACAGTTTAATATCAGAATTGAGCATTGTAGTGGGAAGGACAATATCCTCGCGGATGCATTAAGCAGAAATCCTGTGGAGAAAGAAGAAACTATAAATCAGATCGAATTAGTAAGACAGGACGAAGAATTTTTAGAAAAACTAAGGGATATATCAGCATGGCAAAGAGCAGATGAGAAATTAATGTTAGAAATAACAAGGATTGAACAAAGTGATTTCGATGACGACAGGGAAAATAATAGAGATGGTAAATATATAATGGAACATGGAATATTGAAGCAGTATGTCGGCAAGGATTTGAGAAGGACCAAAATAGTAGTACCCAGATCTTTGCAAAAAGGGATAATTTGGCATTCCCATAGGATAATTGGACATGGGGGAATAGAAAAGGTGGTGAGGACGATAATGGAAAGATTTACATGGACAGGAATGAGACAAAGAATTAGAGATGTAATCAAGACCTGTGATACATGCCAAAGGACAAAATATACCCCTTTCCTTACCAAGCAGGAACCAATTGCAATAATACCAACAGCTCCTCGTGAGATCTTTGCAACAGATTTATATGGAAGGTTACCAACAGCTGTTAAAGGAAATAAGTACATAGTTGTCACAATGGACATTTTTTTAAAATTCACAGTCCTACAGCCTATACAGAGAGCAACAACAAAACAAATATTGAGAGTTATAAACAAAAACGTTATACCTCAGATGGGAAAACCGAAAAGAATCTTAACTGATAGAGGAACACAGTTTACGTCGGGTGAATTCCAGGATGCAATGCAAATTTTAGGAATTAAACCTGTCTATTGTTCAGTAAGACACCCGTCAGCCAATCCAGTGGAGCGATGCATGCGAGAAATTTCTAAATATTGTAGGATATATTGCTCCCAAAGTCATTGGAAATGGATTGAAGTGATAAAAATAATCGAGGCATGTATGAACGACACTGTCCATGAATCAACGAGCCAGATACCGAGACTCGTACATTTGAACGAACGACCAGCTCGACCATGGGATGAGATTATAGGAAGAGATGAAGAACCAAAACCCACTTGCGAAGAGATTAATCAAATAGTAAGTGCCAAATTAGAAGAACAGGCAAACAAACGCCGAAGAAGAGTCCGAAATAAGAAATTCCACCCACCATTCCGGGTTGATGACTTGGTAATGATAAAGAAAGTACCAATCTCTAACGTTTCAGAAAGAATATTCGCCAAATTCGTTCATTTATATGATGGTCCATATGTGGTAAAGAAGGTTTATGGAAACAACGCCTATATGATAGAAAGTCTGGATGGGACATATCAAAACGTATACAACGCATCAAACATGAAACCATATTATAAAGAAGATCAAGAATAGAGTACTAACTAAAATCTGAAACACATGATATAAATGGGCGAAGTCAGGCCGATGAAAAGCTACATCAGTTTAGAATAATAAAAATTGAAATAAATATACTGCGAGCAGCATATTTATTTATCTATGGCAGGAGGATAAATGTACCGTTTTCATCGTCCTAATGTCGGAATGAAGGTCGTCATACGAAGTTATAAGTTTGCCATGCACGGTAATGATCGCGAATATTACGTAATTGGGCCATACGTCACAAAGGAATGCATATATTAAGTAAATTAGGCCGTGATTTCGAAGTGTATACATTTTACGAGCGTGTATATATTCAAGAAGGCCGTGCACGTGACGGCAAAGATATTTATTTGATGAATTAAAGATGCCTAGATCACGGACCGAGACGGAAAATTGTCAAGGATCCATGCGGCCGTGATAAAATAATAGAAGGTTTTTCAATATTGTTAAAACAAGAACAAGAAGCTGAACAATAAAGAAATCCGCAACGTAAAATCGAAATAAATTTATCCTCAAGAAATATAGCCAGTCTTCGTGTGAATAGAAAGGAGATATTATACAAGTTACCGAGTGGAGAACTCGCGAAGTGAGATAATAAATTGGAAAACAGACATTCACAAAGGAATATCGTGAAGAGAGTTAGGAAATACCCTAACAGTAGTCGAAGTGGATATTCAAGTCCGTACAAGCAACCAAGTTAAATATTACGAAGTATAAATTGATGAGCCGAACAGAAAAGAGAATATTTACAGAAATAACTTGCAATAATTTAACTGTCAAATTGCTACTAAAGATTAATATTGAAGTATTGTTTTAAAAACCTGACATTAATTACAAGCCTGATATTTATTCCTGAGAGTATGGATATGAAACTAATTCATGGTTTGGAAATGTTTCTTTCTGTTATGATTGACTGCAACATCATGATGCAAGGCTAAACTGGATATGGAGCCGGCTGTCTGACGGATACCGCCCAGCTGTAACTGCTATTCCGAGTCCCGAGTCACAACCTGATGGTGACGTAGCAGAGGATGAAGCTGTACAACGCAATCCCTAGATGACAACATCCAGTCTGAAGCCGACCATCTAACGTCAGTGATCACAAGATAAGTTCCAAAGAGATATTTTATTTTCTTGAAAATGATATGTAGTAAATTTGTAATGATATTATAGTGTATATTTGGTACGTTGTTTAACCTAGTTCTTCGTGATAAAATCACAGACGTTGTTATCTTCGAAATGAAATTGTCCATGTTGAGCTATTATTACTAACAGGGGAATAGGTACTTCTTCCAGATTCTACAATCTATGCCATAAGATAGGAATGCGTAAAACTAAACCAGGAGAGTTTTGGAATGTAATTTCTAACCATTATGGGATATAAACTTCGTATTTAAAGTGACGTAACCTTAAATATATTCTTGAAGAAGATAGTTGGTTTACGAATAACCTGAATGTGTTTACCGATACGACGCAATGAAATGTGAGTAGATATTAACTTATTTGATTTATATATGCATTTCATTTTTAAGCTAGCGTGTTTACGCGTATGATATATGAATTTTAACCCAAAAGAGTACCATTGTAGTAAAGTAATGTGATGTTGGAATGATTTGCCGTCATGTTGGTGATGATATATGTTTACAGAGAGAATTTATGATTTGAATGGCATGTTTATGTGCAAATGTGAATAATTATTCGTCGTGATATGTTTATGAGATTGAATTATATGATATGATGGTAATTAATCGTAGTAGACGGAGAGATAGATATATTTATGAGTAATTTTGGCGGTAAATACGACGTAATATGGGCCGATGGTGATGATTACCATTTGCGGCAGAATAATAAAATGGTTATGAGTGGTATATAGGGTTAATGGTACACGCGTACGATGTAATACACCGCATATTTCGTATATTTAGGTTACCATACACTGTCTTCGGAAGAAATATCCAAATAGGAAATAAATGAAGGGAAACTTGTCGTCTTCATAGTTAATTTATACCAACGTTGTACTAAATATTACTGGAAGTTTGTTGTCAAGAATGAATTTGATTCAAATAATAATCCCATAATTTAAAATCTTTACCGCAATTACATATAAGAGTTAACCAAATGCATTCCTACGGAATCAGTGATACCTGATTAATTAATGCTAAACCCTAAAACATGTTTGGTACAATTTCTATTAGAAATACAATGATAATTAAACTTTGAACGATACCTACATTTATTTAAGATGTTATTTGAATATTTTAATCTAATGATACTTTCGAGGAGACCAATATTTTTCAATTTAAGAACAAAATATATTTGAAATAGCCATTTTTGGGCCAAAATAATTTGGAACTTACTTGTGATTACTAACGTTAAGACGCCGAAAAGAGTGAATAATGAAATAATGTTGAAATGATAATGACGAAAATAAGCATTTTTTTTTTCAAATCATTTTTCTTTATTATTTTTTTAATTATCAGTTGATTATATATAAAAGTAACAAGAACTGTTGGACTTAAACTAAATAATGTTATTAAGAAATTTAATTAGGATTAGGGACTCAGACTTATTTTTCAACCAAAAAATTTCTTTATTATAGAAGAAGAAGATAATTGATAATGATAAATATTATTTTCTTTTGTGATTCCGGAATCAAGAAATAAAATATAGATTTTCTAATTTAGAGGTTATTATTTTAGGAGATAGGCTGATATTATTAAGATTTAGGTAATTTTTGAATTAATCCATTAAAAATATTTTATTTATTTTTTTTTCACTTATATTCGGATGACTGGACTTGGAAAACATAATAATGATTTTGGATGATGAATGGTACCGAGAATAATTTGTTGATATGGAAATGTGGTGCTTCAGTTGACCTCACGTTAATATAGTATTTTTCGAAAAAGTAATTTAATTATCCCTGAGAGGTGTCACGAGGCAAAGTAAGGATTACCACATCATATATTCTGATGGGAGAATTCTAAGTTACGATTTCGCTAGAATTTTATGAGGCGATAACTGCGTATTTGATGAATATTTAAAGCGAACTTAGCCAACGACACTTTGCATCAAATTTATTATGCATTCATCCATTAAATGAACTATTAGAGTGATGGGAGATTGAGGGGAAAATAGCCGGAGCAATCGTTACCCAAGTTAATGTTCATATTAAAAATGATCGTCCAATATGGTGCAAGGATGAAACTACCCCTCAGGATGGTGCAATACATACTCGAGCCATCCATAGTTAAAGCCGGAAAGTACGCTTGGCAACGCTGTATCTACCTTTCAAGCGGAGGCCGAGAGAAAAGGTGGCGTTTCCGACTTTTAATGACTTCACCCATATTCCCTACATTTAGACCAACAAGGTGATTATGATAAATACATACTCTTCGTAAAATTGTACTAAGAAACACATACATCAGTAAATGCATTCGCTGAAGTTAGAAATACACATTTTACATGAGTAAAAACAAAATACTTCAAGAACAGTACTCACAAGCTCAATTATTACGGAGCGTTACTAGCTTCCTCTTCTTAATGTTTTATCCTCACTGCTGACATAACTCCTGTTCTTGATCTGCTTTGTATAATTATTTAACATGACTTTGGAAAATGTAGAGAATAACAATCTATCAGACCATTATTGTCACACCCACAATAACCACGTTCAAACCGGAACTATTGATTATTCATCTGTTCCTAAAGAAACTCTGAATAGAGAGAAGAGACATTTTTTATGATTTTCACAATCCAGGTAGCTTCCATGTAAATATTCCTGTCACTGTATGCAGACACACACAACACAATCTGATGGCACCACTAACCCACCTCTCTGTAGTTCTTCAAAATAGGGGTCATCTCTTTCATTACTCTGCTGGAGACCTAACCATGTGTCACAGCTTATCATTCTGGACATTGTTCTTCCTGCATACTCAGAAATGCATATTAACCCTGGCATCTCAAGATACCTACCAAATATTCACATAATAAAATTGAATATAACTTGTTTGTTACTTCCATTTCTAATTGACTGCAGCTAAATTGTACTTTTCCATACCGCCACCACTGCAAGCCTAGAGCAGCCTTATTCCTAATTTTCATCTCACTTACTAGGATTTAAATTGTAGCAACATTGCATTTACAACCAATAAGGTATCGGTACTGATCAAACCTTCTTCCTAATTTATCACTTTAAAACTTCCCTAACAGTAAATAATTCGCTTTCACAGTTTCAAATAGAATTTTTAAAAACTCTTCTTCTTCTTAGTGTAAATTACGAATAGTTCCCTTAAAAAATAAGGTAAGACAATAGTCTGTGCTTTCACTGCTCACCTAACTAAACTCTATGAGCTTGTTGAGCACTTTTAATACATTTATTTGTACACATTCAACACTAATACTCCTAACAGTGGCTCCGGTATAATTTAATAAATATTCATTTAATTGAGACCACTTGGATATTTCATCAATCAATCAATCAATCAATCAATCAATCAATCAATCAATCAATCAATCAATCAATCAATCAATCAATCAATCAATCAATCAATCAATCAATCAATCAATCAATCAATCAATCAATCAATCAACCAACCAACCAATCAATCAATCAATCAATCAATCAATCAATCAATACTGATCTGGATTTAGGGTAGTCGCCCAGGTGGCAGATTCCCTATCTGTTGTTTTCCTAGCCTTTTCTTAAATGATTTCAATGAGATTGGAAGTGTATTGTACATCTTCCGTGGTAAGTTTTTCCATTCCCTAACTTCCCTTCCTATAAATGAATATTTGCCCCAATTTGTCCTCTTGAATTCCAACTTTACCTTTAATTTGTGATCTTTCCCACTTTTAAAGACGCCACTCACACACTTCGTCTCCTAATGTCATTCCACGCCATCTCTCCGCTGACAGCTCGGAACATACCACTTAGTCGAGCAGCTCGTCTTCTTTCTCCCAGTTCTTCCCAGCTCAAACTTTGCAACATTTTTGTAACGCTACTCTTTTGTCGGAAATCACCCAGAAACAATCGAGTTGCTTTTCTTTGGATTTTTTCCAGTTTTTGAATCAAGTAATCCTAGTGAGGCTCCCATACACTGGAACCATACTCGAGTTGGGGTCTTACCAGAGACTTATATGTCCTCTCCTTTACATCATTACTACAACCCCTAAGCCCCTAAATAATTGGACATGCTTCAGGAAGGTTTAGGCGGTAGTATAGTTACGTTCCTTTACTATCAGAAATTGTATTATCCCCTGTTCAGGACTTTCATTTGTGGAATGTCTTATGCACACGACTGAATCCATACCAGGTTCCCCAATTATCTCGTTTAAAGTGACGAATCCATTTTTGTTTTAAGTCCTGGTCCGGAGGAAACCTAAACGAGGTAAAAAAACCTTATTTTTATGCTATAGTTGTTACGATAAAAATTCAGTCTGCCCCTTCACAAATAACAATGTTATTTATTTAACGTCCCAGTAACTACTTTCATGTTTTTGGGAGTCGCCGATATGCCAGGATTGTGTTTCGTAGGATTCCTGTAATGCGCAATAAATGACGTATTTTAGCACCTTCAGACACTGTCGGACTGAGCCGGGAATGTACCTGCCAAGCTACACAGCCCGACTGCGTCTTCACATGCACTTATTTCGATAATAGCGTCTACGTACTGTATGCTTATTCAATCTCTTGCCTAATTATATATACTAGAATATATCCGTGAAAAAAAAGAAACACAAGACGAAGTTCACCACACATCAACATACACGGATAGCTTCCACACTTTCACCTTGGCCTCCGCTGCACGTTGCCAAATTTACATGACTCCATCTTGTAACTGTAGTCGGCTATGATATATACCTAACATATCTCAAAAACCCTTACAACTTGGTGACCCTAGATTTTTAATATAACATCAAGAAAGGAGAAAACTAGCATGGAGCCAGCCAGAGCTATAAAATCTACGGGAATTAAAACTGAATTTGACTAGGTCAGCGTAAATTTTCCTCCATTTTTTTGTAGAGAAGCCTGACATTTGGTTTTATCAGACTGAAGCACAATTCGATGGTATTAAAACATAAACTACGAAATTCAATTATGTGCTAGCGCAAATTGAACCGGGATTTGTAGAAAATATTTGGGACTTATTTAACAGTTCGGAATCAAATAAATATTCATTGGTGAAGGAAGAACTCTTGATAACTTTCTGAGAATATGACAAGCGCAAAATAAAGAAGTTGTTGAGCAAACTGGAGGTTGGAGACTTAAATCCAAGTCAGTTGCTCCATAAAATGAAAGATTATGCAGGGACAAACGTTTCAGAGAAAATTTTAAAAAAATTATGGCCTGACAAACTTCCCGGAAACACGCAAGGAATATTAACCATTTCAGATGAGCAGCTAGACAAGTTGGCTCCAATGGCTGATCGCATAATGGAAATGAGATCGGTCAATGAAACTCATGCTACATCCAGTCAGTTATCAACATCCACTTTAAAAAGTACAGTATTCCCCGAGGTTCACGAATTACTCCAGCGAATTGAGGAATTAAAGAAGGAGTGGCGGAGAAGCACGGGACAGAATACAGTAGACGGCGAGGAAGAAGTATGAGTCGTAGTAGGGAAAGATACATAAAAAACGGCAGATACTACTATTATCACTTCCGTTTTGTTGTCAATTTTAGACCTGAGAATTGTGTGCAACCTTGTGCTTGCCAGGAGCAGGGAAACTTGAAAGGACAGACACATTAGCGAGTGAATGGTCTGCAGCAGACGATGTAGTAACACTCCAATATCGCCCATTTGTCAAAGATCATAACACTGGTCTGTGTTCATGGTAGATAGCGGAGCTGATGTCTCCGCCTTACCAGAAAGACAAAGCGATAAGACAAGAGCTGCTGAACTGAAACTTAATGCAGCAAATGGCTCAGAAATTCTAACATTAGGGTAAAAAATAATGAATGTTGATTTAGGACTGAAATACGGTACTAGGCGATGATTTTCTACACCATTTTGGCCTTATGATTGATCAAAGAACAAAAGATTAGTTGATAACAACACCTCATTAAATGTTCTTGGACATGTTATAACCATTGATGCTGCCGAAGCTCTGAGTTCCCTCCATATTACATGCACATTTTCTGAAATTCGTAAGAAATTCATTGAACTGTCGACTCCTCTCATTACACCAAAAAGTACAGCATGACGTCTAGCACAACATAAAAACTTCCAGTGGCCCACCAATTATCTCCGAACCATGCAGGGTTTATCCTTATAAACTGGCCAAAATAAGAATTTCAGTTTATGATAAATAACAATATGATTTAACCTCCTAAATCTCAGCGGGCTCGTCCTCTACACATGGTGAACAAATATAATGGCCAATGTCTCGTCTGTGAGGATTGTTGACGTCTCAATTACCGCACCCTCCCAGACCGTTACCCAATTCCACGCGTAGATGATGTTAACCTGCGGAGCTTGTTATGTAGGTGAGACAAAACGTCTGATCTCCACCCGCCTAAAAGAACATATCCGTCACACCAAGAACCAAAACACAGATATTTCAGCAGTAGCCAAGCATTCCTACGAAACTAGGCACGGAATATCATTTGACAAGACCAAGATCCTAGCAGCTATTCCTTGGAATCTGGAAAGGAAAATCCGCGAGGCTATCGAAATCAAGAAACATCCGAACAACATAAATTTAGAAGAAAGATATAAAATCAGTAATTCTTGTATGCCTATCATTCATAGTTTAAGACATACAGACCACAACATAAACACACGGGCCGCAACCCCATTACATAACAGCGTGGGCAAGTCCCCACTACCTGGCTGTGACGCATACTTTCTAGAATCCTCGCGAGACAGCCAGGGCTTACGTCAGCCAGAAAGGCTAGGATATAAAGGTCCAAGATCAAGGCCACTCTAGTAGTGTAATTTCTGCCTGGAAGACTGATTACCTCGGATCGAGTAGGGGTATTTCAGTCGCCTTGACAAAGAATACTGCAATGTATTCGAAACGTCAGCAAACCGTACGTGATGTGCGTACAATTACAACACGGTTCAACCCGGAAATTAAATTAAATAAATACACATTGAAACTGAATCTTGTAATTTACAGGCATACTACAAGGCAACGAACGTAAATTCGTAAAGTACACTACTATTTCCTTTGCAATAACATAGCACAGAACACCCGTGGAGCTACAACCAAGAGGCCTGGTGACCCTGAACTAAGCATAAACAAAGCAAGCGCGCTCCTCGTGGTCTACTGCACCGTGCGCTCGCTGCCATTTTACTACGCCAGCCATCTTCTATTCGGCTTACTGCTACCCAAGCTACCAGCCATCCATGTATAGAGATCAGTGTTCAGTACTGATCCGTCGCGCAGCTTACGCGTCTTGTCAGCTTCACGTCTAATAAGTCCCATGACTGCATTGCTAACCAAGAAAGACTCATCTAAGAAACTTTTTCCATCGACCCTGGAGGCAATCAGGAATCGAGGAAGACTTTCGTCAATTTCATAGCCGATAGGCACTGGAGTATACCTCCTACGTTTCTTAGCTTTATGACGCTGTTTTGAGGGTACCACCCTTAGAACAAAACGAGTGGGAGGGTTCTATTTTTTGTCCCACGAGTAGCTACGAAAATAAATAGTCAAACCACCGCCAGAGCCCCGCATTCTGCCGCAAGGCTGCATATTACAGAGTTCGCCAAGTGTCTGGAGGTGTATCCCTCGTGACTACTCTCTCAATAGCCACGGATCACCTTGCTACGACCCGAAACATGTGACTGCGAAAGGACGAGACCTCCATACACACGCACACATTCAGAAAACGAACATTCTACCCGAGGCAGAGAGGATGGCTGGGCAGTCATAGAAATGAAATTTAAGGAGTTTGGAATAGGAAAGGAGGAAATAGAAATTAAGAAAGAGCAAAGACACTTTTCATTCATCTCGGCGGACTGCGAGGCCAATTCAGCATGGGTAACCGTGAGCTAGCATGACTTTTGAGATCAACGAGCGCACAAGCACCCGCACCGACGTCAAGTTTTTGGTGTCCCAAGAGGGGGTCCGATGCAAGGGAATCCACTTGCAGGGTCAAGGTATTATGTTTGTTTCAAGGATGACTTCTCAAAATATAGGCGAGTTTTCTTCCTATAGAATAAGTACGAAGATGATGAAGCTTTGGAAACATTCATTAACGAAGTTAAGACTACTCGTACAGGTCATGCAATTCGTCAACTGTTTAACAACCAAAAGATTAACTCGATTCTCAAAGAGAAAGGCATTGATTACCATATGTCAGCGTTTCACGATCCTGAACAGAATAGTGCTGCGGAGCGAGAAAATCTAATGTTGGTTGAAGCAGTTCGTTCAATGATACATTCCAAGGATTTGTCTATAAAATTGTGGGCCGAAGTTGTGAATACGGCTGCCTTTTTTCTGAACCGAACAGGGTCTACAGATAAAGAATGGAAAGTTTCCGATTTGATTGTGGTAAAATTAACCTCCACCTAATATAAATCATAATTATCGAGTATTCCGAAGTGAGTGTACTGCGTATATCTAAAAGGTATCAAGAAGACAATTTCATAAGAAAAGACAACCTAGACTGTTTGTTAGTTATCGTATTTGGGACACCAAAACAAATGAAATTACGATTGAAAGAGTTGTAATTTTCAAATATAAGAAACCTAAACGAAAATTGAAGTATGGTTTAGTCGACCGAGAGAAAGTACTAAATCACGTGTGGACGACAAAGCTTCGAAATCAGCGGAGTCTGACTCAGGAGAAGAAATCTCAGAGAAAGCCGAAAAAGTGAAACAAAGTTCTAGACTTAAGACAACTCCTCCATATCTGCAGGACTATAATTTATTTGCAGAAAGTGATGTTTCTTTCGACGAAGCTCCAAAATCAAGACAGAAAAACTTACGGATGCAAGCTATCCAAAGTGAGCTTGAATCTCTTAAGGAGAACTAATACGTGAACCCTAGAACAGTCTCCATCTGATAAGAAGATTTTTACCAATCGAAGGGATTTTAGGGTGAAAAATGACTATGATGGGTTTGTGAACCGTTACAAAAAAGATTGGTGGCCAGAGGTTTTAACCAAGAAGTAGGCATTGATTTTGACGAGACTCTTAACACGGTGGCTCGTTTTGACACGATCAGAGCTCTTATCATTCCTGTTGTTTTGGAATCACCTTGCGTGAAGCAATTCAATATCAACACGACATTTTTATATGGTGAGTTGCAAGAAGAGGTGGTGGTATAGGCTGATTTTGCAAGCTGAATGCCAGTTTATACGGATTAAAGCAGGCATCCAGAAACTGGAACAAGAAATGTGTGAGTTTCATGAAAAGCAATATTCTCAAGAATAGTGACGTTGATCCATGCTTAGTTGTTAGTACAAATGTAAAGTTAGTAGTAGCCGGTATGTCGGTCATTGATTAGCTGCGGGTGACAAAGAAGCTGTTAATTTGTTCCTGGATAACTTAAAGGAAGAATTTAAAATGACTGTTAGTAGTTTGGACGTCTTTATGGGAATGCAAATAGAGAAGGGTTGTGATAGATCGATTGTTTTGTATCAAGAGGTCAACATTAATAAATCCTTAAAGCGATTTAATGTGGATTTAAGCAAGGGCCATTACGACTCCATCGGAGAAGACGATGACTACAGAAGAAGGAAAAGAGGAATCTTTAGGTAAAAGTGTACCCTATAGAGCGGCTCTCGGATGTCTTACGTTCCTACTCATGTCAACACGGCCCAGACATAGCCCACTCAATCAGCGGAGCCTCCGAATTTTCAGTTCGATCTAAATCGTCTGACTGGAAAAGTGTGAAGCGGGTAATGAAATACTTGAAAGGTACATCGAATTATGGATTGATATACAAGAAGAATCAACCTTCGGACATCATATGTTTCAGTGATGCCGATTTCGGAGAAGTTACTGCTTGCGGCCGTTCGCGCACCGGTGTTGTCACACATTTCGCTGGAGGAACAACGTCGTGAATTAGTTGGAAGCAGAGAAATGTGGTATTGTCGACAACTGAAGCCGAATATGCGGCAATTATGAAGCGTCTAAGGAGATTATTGGATTGAGCATCTTATGGGAGAGATGACATCAATGAATGAACTTCCGATCTTATATGTGCATTATAATCATTATAAAATATCAAAGAGATCTTGTTAACAGTGCTGAAAGTGGTACTTACGATTATAATTACTCATATACAGTCGTATCCGCACACCAAATTATATTTCAAAATCGGTTTTCGGATTCTAAGGTCCATTATCAGTGTTGAAATATTTTTAAAACATTTGAATTTACATAAGAAAAAGAAACAGTGTAAAACTATGCACACAATACATATAAAACTTAATGATGCTATACAAATATACAGACATGCCAACTTTCAAAAGTGAAAAATCACGAGAAATTTCGCAGCGAATCGCGACGTATTATGACACATCACTGATGGCAGACCATGTACAAATTCATTATAATTCAATACATTAACAAATCTATTTGGTCATATATTTTTTTCATCATTTACATCTGAATATTAAATACTGGTCATACCTGAACTGTAGGAACATGTGACTTCTCATCCTTCAGCATGGTGATCACATTACGACTAATTGTTGTTCAACACACCAGTAGCTGACTTAGCCCTCTTCAGTAACTCGGAACTAAATTTTTGCTCAAAACACTTGCCTTGCTGAACTGAGTTCAAGGTTAAAAGTTTCTCCAAAGTTTGTTCAGACAGCAAAAATCTGAACTGTGTTTTTGTCTTTGTGACTCTGCTAAAAATCCTCTCACATTCTGCATTGCTATGTGGAATTGATAAAATAGCAAGCATCACCTTAGAGCGTCTGTCATATTTAAGTACACCATCAGCTGATTTCATCTGACCTACCAATGCCCATTGAACATCAATTCTTCCTTTTGCCAGGTCTGTTTCTTCGAGCTGAAAGTTACAGAACTGGGAGTGCAGAATATCAGTTTCTTTATCCAAATGTTCCGTTTCACTAGTCAAAATGTTCGGACAATTGTCAATAAAAAATCTAAGGCTAGAAAATGATGCCTTACTTATAGCAGAAATATTCGCAACTTCTGCATTAATTAAAACTTCATCTTTGAATGGACATTTGTGTACCATGTAGTCACACGATGAAGAGAAACACTTTCTAACAGACTTAAAGGCTATGCACTTTTCCTCAAACTTCAAGGTTTTCACTAAAACAAACGCAGAGTTCCCTATCATCAGATCACAATCATCCTTTTGATTTGCTGGAGTATGATAATCTACATCAAGGAGAGAGGAGGATCTTTTAATAACGTCTGGTTTCACAAACCTTGCCATCACATTCTTCAATAGTTCCTCCAAAACTGACCTCAATAAGTGGATGTGCGGCATACTTGACTGAAGAGCTACGTTTGGATTCTCAAAGATATCCATAAAACTTGAGAGAAAAAGGCAAAAAAATATGTAAATTTGATGAAAGGAACATGAAAAGTCGTTCTTCACGTGACAATGCATGGCTCTTAGTGTCATCAGTAGTTTCATTTTTTTAGTGAAACTGATTACTGGGTTTTCCTTTTAACTGAGGTGAAATGTTATGAGAATCCTTAACGTTTTCAGACAAACAAGATACATCTGCACTTAAACTGTGCTTAGGAATTTTGTAAGTCTTTAAAGTTCCCATCTGAGAATCCTTACTCACAATTTCGCTCCTGAATAATGTAACCAAAGGGTCCCACTGAAGCAAAATCCTATCTAAACACCTTCTTAGTGATAACCATCGAGCAGGCACATGCTTCAAAATTTTCCTGATCTCTGTGTTGTGTAAAGTCTGAAATTCTCTGAACTTTTCTTTCCTCTTTGCACTCCTTTCCAGATAATAAAATATATCAATTATACTTTCATCTACATTTACAGACAAGCACGCCGCACCCTTCTCGGCAGCAAGATTAATTAGGTAACAAGAGCAGCCTACAATGATTAGCCTATGTTACTATTTTCCTGCTTCAAACATTCTGCCACAGCATTCTTTAATCCTACCATTACTGGAGCATTATCAGCACCAAGAGCTAGGCAGTTTTTTAATGGAATACAGAATTCCCGAAAAGTTGAGAGCAAAATATTGGCAATGTTAGCCCCTGTAGCATCCCCTTCTAAATTAGGCACAGAGAGTAGACAACTCTGAATTTCATTGGGTTCAGACCTAAAAAATGTTACAAAAATGGGATATATCTTCTAGTCGCTTGTATTGCTACCATTAGTATCAACAGAAAATGCATTCACCCGCAAATGTGATACATTTTCGCCCTTTCTTCCATGCACATTTCTGTAATGATAGCCGCTGTTTTCGTTCTAGCACACCCATATCGTTTAGCAATTTCCGAATCAGGAAACATTTTGCGAAACAAAGGTTCGGCGTGATCGGCACAATTTACAGGCAGGTTATGTTCTACTATAAATGACGTAAATAATGCCTCGACATTCGTCACAGGATTTACATCCTGGTTTTTACATGAAAATTTCAGTTTCTGGTTTCTTTCTACACACTAGACACTCCTTATGATTTTTCATTTGCATATGCTTGAGTTTATCGCATTTCCCACCATGTGCAACAAAAATCACACCTACATATAGTACAGAATGTGAACGTTGGTCCCTTTCTGGATTCACTCAAACACGGAAACTCTTCCCTTAAGCACTTTTAAACACTGCATCATATTTTTTTTGACATTTTGGCCAAAACAAATATTAAGGCACAACACGAGCACTTCTACGGGTAAAACAACTATGATGTGCTACTTCTGAGGTTAGGTTACTCCAAAGAGAATGTTACTCGCTTGACTCGCTTGCAAAGAGAATGACTGTATTATACTTCGATCATATATCCAATAGATGGCTGATGACGTCACATTCTTGAAGCAAGGATCTCAATCAGCTGACTGGTGGGTAGTGCGAGAGTTTTGAACATTGTGTTATAGGCGAGAACAGTGATCAGCGTACTTAAAAGTGACTTTTAGCTACTGTTAATGAAGCGATAGTAGCGTATGGATGCAAGGAGACTTTCAAAAAAGGATCTGGCATTTCCTCTCACGGGTAAGTAAATATTTACGTAAACATGACGATGATGTAAGGGGTTTCATACAGTTGTTGTCAGGTGTCTGTAGAATACGTACGTTTATTGTATTGATTACAGTTCCAGTTTCCCGGTTACAGCAATTTTGAATACTGTGCTTTTATTGATTTCAGTTTTCCTGCTGATGAGACAAGGAAAAAGCAATGAGTAGTTGCATTAAGAAGAGAGAATTTCATGCCTGGAAAGCATTCAAGATTATGCTCTAAGCATTTTTCACTGGAATGTTTTGATAATGAAGCAGTTGGTGTGGGAGTTAAACTGAAGCCAAATGCAGTACCAACAATTTTTAATTTTCCACCCCACCTTTTACCAGCTGAGAAGAGGAGAAAACCTCCGGTGAAGAGGAAACGTCAAGTGGATCCTGTTGCATCAGCAAGTTGTGTGTGAGCAGATTTTCTTCTTATTATTATTTTTTAAATTATTATTTTCCATAGATTTATGCAGGAATGTGGCCTGTCATCCTTATGTGAAATATTTGTGTTTAAGATATTTAACATACTGTTCAACTGCAACATGTATTGCAGCATATTAGGTTACTATATTACACATAGGTAATACATTTTTGTTGTTGACCCTTATAATTTTCATATTTTTTCAGTGTTCCTCAGGAAGAGGAGAATGAGTCTCTTCCTAAAACAAAGGTGTTCAGAAAATCTTATGTTGGTGATTACACTGAGGAAATGGTAAAGTCACCAAGGAAAGCCCAGATCTTCATGAAGGTTGCCAGGGAAGTTATTCATAAATCCCATAAGAAGCTGAAATTGGAAAGGCAGAAGTATCGGCGAGCTATTAATCAGTTGCAGAATGGGAAAGCCTTTGTAAACCATCTGAAGGAGAAAATGATGATAACTGAAGATGCTGCTTGCACGCTTGAGGTAAGAAAACAACAGCTTAAATATTTTTTCGGTTTCCCTATATCCGCTAGCCTTTGATGGTGCTATTTGAGGATCCAAACAGTCTCTGGGTTGATGACCTAACAGACAGACATACATACATACATAAAATTTGGAGCCTTTAGAAGTCTGTAATTTGTTTTTATTGTATCACAATCTCTGTTAAACAAATATTTCAAAAATAAGGTAATACCATAAATTAACTTGTGAAAAAGCATAATGCACCTTTTAACTTCCATTGTTCCAGAAATGTCTTTCTCCTGCTGCTGCCCAACTTCTGATGCGAACAAAGGATGGTGATACAAGAGCAGAGTATCCTCCTGAACTACGCTGCTTTGCACTTACATTGAATTTCTATTCAAGTCGTGCATACAGCTACTTGAGGGATGTATTTCCTCAAGGTTTGCCCCATCCAACTACACTGCGGAAGTGGTATCAGTCGGTGGATGGTAAGCCAGGATTCAGTTCAGAGGCCACAACTGCTCTCATTTCAAAAGGGAAGGAGATGGCTATCAGTGGAGAGCCCGTAGTGTGTGCACTGATGATGGATGAAATGTGCATCCGGAAGCACATTGAATTTGATGGAAAACAATTTCTTGGTTATGTGAATTGTGGTACTGAAATCGAGGATCAGGATTTACCAGAAGCCAAGGAGGCCTTAGTATTTATGGTGGTCTCACTAAATGGACAGTGGAAAATTCCAGTGGGTTATTTTTTGATTAACAGTTTAAGTGGCTCGGAGAGAGCAAACCTAGTGATTGAGTGCCTTAAATTTTTAAATGACCTAAATGTAATTGTAGTGTCACTTACTTTTGATGGTGCTGCTTCTAATTTATCCACGGCCCGTTGTTTGGGAGCTTCTTTTGGTGAAAATAATATGGTGAACTGGTTTGAAAATCCCTCAAATGATTCTAAAGTGTTTATTCTTCTAGATGCTTGCCATGCTATAAAATTAGTGAGGAATACTTTAGGAGCTAAGAGAACTTTTGCCAGGGGTGATAATGTCACAGATTTGAGGTACTTAGAAGAGTTAGAGAAACTTCAGAGTATCGAGGGCCTTCATCTAAGAACAAAACTTTCCAAAAGGCACATTCACTGGGAGAAGGAACCCATGAAAGTAAAGCTTGCCACACAAACATTCAGTGAAAGTGTTGCAAGTGCAATGACATATTGTGACAGAGACTTAAATCTTCCTCAGTTTCAAGGGTGTGAGGAGACTGTAAAATTTATTAGGCTCATGAACAATATATTTGATATCTTGAACAGCCGTAATCTTTGTTCAAAGGGATGGCAGAAACCATTGAAAGCAGAGAATATCCACAGTACGAGGGCCTACATTCAGGAGGCTATTGAATATATACAATCACTGCAAGAGATGGATGGTGGTGTTTGTCTAGTGAAGTGCTCTAGGAAAACTGGTTTCATAGGTTTGATTGTGTGTCTAAAGTCTGTCTTAGGAGTGTATGACTCAATTTTGAACATGCCACAGCTGAAGATGCATTTTCTGCTCACCTACAAACTTAGTCAGGATCACCTGGAAGTATTTTTTAGTGCCATTAGGAGCCATGGTGGTCATAACAAAAACCCCACAGCTAGGCAGTTTGAAGCAGCATATAAAAGACTTTTGCTCCATATTGTGCCCTACAGGATTCTAGGGTTCCGGCCAGGCGGAAGCCGGTCTCGAACCCAGAGTACAGTAGTGAAAGAACTCTCACAAACGTGAGCTTGTGCACATAGTCTTACCTGAACACATATCCGGACTCGGCCAGCCAATAGCACTCTTCTCAGGGATAACATGGGAATAATGGGCAACATAAGGATAAAACACTAGGATATGTGACAAATCAGGTAAGAATCAGCTAAATAAATAAAAAATCTAACAGAAAACATCGCTGCATTCAAAGTTTAACAAATAGGGATTTATTACAAAAACAAAATATATTTACAAAATATAAGAGCTTTCAAAATGCGTGGGTAAAGATAACGTTGAACCGATGACAACCAGTTCACTGCCTTCACGAAAACAGCTGTGCTGTAACAAGCATGTTACAATTGTGTAAGTAACGAAATCTCGAAAAACGGATATCTGCTGAATTACACATCTAACAGTAGTTCCCAAAAATATTTACCATGCCTCGTACCTTCGAACCCAGTGCAAATAAAATAAACACAAAATGAACAGTGTCCTGACTCGGTCACGAACCCTAGTCCCATGAAGAGTCAAGCGTATAATATTCATAGACGAATAATCAAAAAAGAACGCAACCAACATATCCAAAGTGACAATATCAAACGGGCCAGTGTAAAATTAAAGTAGAACAAATCGAACAAAAATTCTCTCCCTGTGTTCCAAAACATCAAGGTCGTCTCCTCCCCCCATACACACTCGACAAGCTGCAGACAGTAATATCACCGAGTTTCAAGACTGTGACGTCAGACACACCAACCCTCACCATTCGACCACTTGACTAGCGGCAATCCACATAATTTACGAGCTCAGCTGGCTGCCGGCAAAAACATCTCGCCTCTCAAAATATCTCACGTAACCTGGCTGCTAAAAAGTACTCTTTTAAATACACCTGGGCGATCCGCCCTCATCTCAATTTAACCAGCAATATAACATATCTTATTTCCGCCTCCCATGGGCTCAACCTTGGTAAGACAAAGACACAAATCAATATGCGATAATCACATGGCCATAATCAGGCATCTCTAATGCAGCCAATACACTCTCAAACTGTGCTGGGCTTTCTCATCTCAAATACATACAGTCAGCTACATGCATAATGCTCACATCACTCAAACATTCGGATTTGCTCGCCCTGTCAGTAAAGCTGGGTGAATTACGGGTTGAATCCTTGTCTGAAATATACAGCCTACATCTGCAGAAACAAATGCCTGAACGCGACACAAGAAATAGTGTCTGCCTGTTAGACTAACCTACTATGACCAAGGGAGTTCGACCTGACCCATGAAGATAATACTTACGCTAATATAATACAATTGAAATGAAAGATAAACACACCAATAGGAATCTGCAAACTATCATCTACCCTAAGGTACGGGGTTCGATCTTGAGGCCTAGCTCTATATTACAAAGAATTTTCCTACCATAACTAATCTGTTGACTGACGGCCCCCCTATTCCTATCTAAATTTAAATGACATGCTTGAAACAGAATTGGAAAGCTCTGACATTATGTGATTGATGACATGACGGAGCGGCCCTCCCTGTGGACCACTGAATTTACCACATCATGACAAACTGCGACGGTTGTAGCAGATACTGGTGACCACTTGGAGACATTCTTTCTTGCGTGACTCCTTCGTACAGCTCCTTAGATAGTTGGAAGATGTCCCCTTCGACGTCGCGCTGATCAGGTACTCCCAACGTTCCTGGATCGATGCCCGTTGTCGTGTTGGCTTCAGCTCCGGTTGTGGCTTCCTCGAAATGATGGTGTAAAAGCTCGTTCTGGCTTGATGCAGGGGTAACTGAAAACAAATTCATTTATTACAGACTGTCCAAGTTCGATGTCTGTTTCCACTACTATCGTGTCTCACACGTTACATTGACCAAGTCTTGTTCAGAATTTTAAACCTGGTACACAATAGTTTTTTCACTACTCTTAGTCACTGTTATTTCATCCCTTCACTCGGACAACATGTAGTGCTTGAAGAACTACTCTGAGCCTATATTTATTCTAGCCTTACGTCAGTTGCAACTTGACCTCACAGAAATATGAAGCTACTAGTTCATCAGTCTATTATAGGCAGTACCTCATCTCACCATAGCATATCAACACAGGTAATATCAGGAATTTAGCTGAATATGCAAGTTGATTACTTACTTCCTCGCCGATACAGTAGTACTAGTTGTATGTGCAGCTCGAAGACAAAGTGTTGTTCGCAGTGCCGACTTGTAGCATGACGACTTCGTTCAAGCAGCCTTACGGTCAAAGAATGAGACTGATATGCCAGGCGGCCTCTCTTTTATAACTGGGTTAGCGTAACCACGCCACTTGATCGCGTGCAGAATACGCGCGCCCGCGACTCGAAGTTTTCCCGCACAACGCACCTCAAGTACCTTATTTAAGGAATGCATTTATGATTGCAGCCTTAATGCATATCAAAATAAAGCAGAAATTATGCAGGTTGCAATTCTTTTATCAAATCCAATGCAACTCTTCCGTAACCAAAGATATTAATTTAATTCTTTCTTCCCTCCGAAGGTAAGTTTTGCCAGGATCCGGGAAGCGTCCCCAATCTTCATTAAGAGGCTTGGCTTGGGACGTAACTCCCTTTAATGAGGTTCTGGAGATTTCTCATAATGACGCTCCAGCTCTCTTCACAAAAGAACGCTTCTTCTGGCCTCTTTTATGAAATATACTATAAGACAATGACTTCGTGGGTGGTCTTATGTAATCCCAATATCCAATACTAAAATCTGTACTATTGGTCCATGAACAGTATGGTTCAATATACAGATAGGTACTACAACCAGTGCCAATTGTTCTGCAGTTGACCCTACTGTTATTATGAATTGTAGAGACCGCAGTCAAATAACTGGTGATCCTATTCATCTGCCTGCCAACAGTACTGATGTACTTTTTGTTAGTCATGATCATGACTACATTCCACACCCAGCCAACTTGACACTGTATGTTGAGGACGTAGTGGAATATATAGCAGGTTTTGTTGTGAAAAGATTACAGAAAGCAGTTAAATGTGATGTTTGTAAGGTGGTTCTCCAAACAGCAGTTTCACATTCAGCACTCCTGAAGAGGAAAAACAGAGGTGGCCTTTCAATCCCATCATTAGATGTGATATGCCTCTGCAGGGAAGGTGAAAAGATGATGCGACAATTCCAGCACAAAATGACAAAGATGAAGGACCCTTTAAATGTACTTGTAATGGCAGTACTGAACCATGCTAAGAGAGAAGTGTTTGGTGAACTTCAGGAGCATACATTTGCTTCTCCGCCCCTTGACAACCACATTCATCAGCTGAAGCGAGCAGTTTTGATGGAATACTTTAAAGTGAGGTTACACCATAAAGCACGGCTTGAAACAGAAAAACTTCACAGTGTGAGGGTATGAAGCTTTCACACAAAGACTGTTCTATTCAGGAACCAGTAATATAAGGTAGGCTGCTTTATAATATAATGATTGCATTTGCTATATAAACGTGTTAGAGTGTGTAGGCCTATATGAGGATTTCTATGCTTCCTATGACTGGAATATTTATATAGACTCAAGTTGCTAATGTAAGAGGATGCTGGTGTGGTATGCTAGTTTCACTGATTTGTATTAGTGTTCTACTTTTAGGCATATTCCCTCTAATCATTCTGTCTATGAGTCAGGTTGATTTTTATAGAAATTCATTCTTAAATTACTTTTATATTGGCATGTCTTGTTTCTGTATTTTGGGAACAGCATTACTGAATGCTGCAGGATGTTTTCCTTTCTTCAGATGTGACCTCCTATTTATAGGCCTACTTCAAATGTGGCATGTGAATTAGTTTATGTTGGGCTTTAAACTAAGCTTAATTTAGTAGGTGGCAGTGAAGTGAAATTTTACCTGTGTAGCATTTTATGTATCCCTTTATTATTATTATTATTATTATTATTATTATTATTATTATTATTATTATTATTATTATTATTATTATTTTGTTGTTGTTGAAGCAGCATATAACAACAGATCCCTGCTTCATAGGCATAAATAGGTACTACAACCAGTGCCAATTGATATGCAGTTGACCCTACTGTATTGTGAATTTTTATAACTTATGATAAGTGAATATTTCTTGTTATGGTACCGTACCTGTTTATCGTTTACCCTGGAGAGTTCATTTTTGTTGTCATCTGTTGGTGGTGTATGGTTCACTTAAGTATGATACTTGTGTTATTTTCTTTCCATAATGGTCCTGTAGGCTATGTGTCACTCTTTGCATCTTGTGTTGTTGGGCATTGGTTTGAAGTAGGCCTATTTCCGTCAAAAGTATACCGAGCACGGTAAATACAGTGTTTTAAAGTTGTTTTTGGAAGTTATGAAGTGTTTATTGTAGATGTCAGTCGCATTAATATTTCAAATTAGGCTACACTTCCTTACGGACAACTTTCAGAGGTTAGCTTTCAGCTATTAATCGCAATATGATGCAGTAATTGGAAAAAATACTTGTCTCTTACATTATAATAAATAATTAACATTAAACAATTAGTGTTACTCACGGGGATGTAATACTTGCAAAAAGAACGATCATAATGAGGGTGTATCCTATCGTAGGTCTCTTTTGGTTTTAAACATTTCCGTCGTAATTATGCATTTATGTCCACGGTTTTTATTGTAATTAACGCTTAACCACAACAGCTAAGCAGGGTACATATCATATTCCGATTTCGCCGCCTTTTCGAATGTCACTGTTTGACAATTTCCTTATATCCTCTCGGACTCTGCTTCGAACTACCCCCCAGTCAGCTGATCGAGATGTTGGCTTCAAGCCGCAATTTGGACGAGGTGGCGCTAAGCGCACTCTATAGTATTAATGCTCTAAGGTATTATAGACCAAAGAGCAGCACATTACTGGCCACCGTGCCCCGTACTGCCATCTGGTATCATTATTAGAACTACTATCGACCAGCCATACTCAGCCATATATCGATAGAACGAGGAAATCCGCGGGAGTTTAAAATAATACGAAAATTACGGATATTGCTCTGAAAATCGGGAGATCGGACCCGGCGATCGGGAGATCGGGAGGAACAATGAACAATCGGGAGTCTCCCGCTCAAATCGGGAGACTTGGCACGTCTGAATATATATATTTCGTGCCATAGGAAGGACTGGATTATCCTCGTTATCTAGTATTAGACAAACGTACAACTGTCCAGTTTCACACTTAGGTACTTTTGTGTATAACTGTGTTCAAGGACTACTCCTTTCCATTCCACGCGCAGTTTCCTACTGGCTTCTTTGTTACGTAGATGAAAGGCACAAACTTGAGTTTTGTTGGAGTTGGGTCTCAAATAACTGTTCTCGTAGTATGTAGCAAGTTCTTCGAGAGATTTTGCCAGTTTCATTCAACATCTTCAAATGTGTTCCCCTGTGCTGCCACTGCGGCATCATCAGCGTAGATAAACTGCTGGACTTCGACAGAAGTTGGTTGGTCATTAGTTTAGATGCTATAGAGCAATGGTGCAAGAACAATTCCTTGGGGCAATCCATTCTTTTCAGTTCTCCAACGGCTGTTCTTATTTTGAAGAGAGACGTAGAAATGTTGATTTTGAAGAATGCATTCAACAAATTTTGTAAAACCATAGTCCCTTCATGTTTGATGCACTTCAGTACACCAACCTCTTATGATTAATGGTATCAGAAGCTGCTCTAAGATCTATGAAAGCAACACTAGTCACTTGTCCATGCTCATAGCTATCCTCTATATGTAGTGTCAAATTGAGAACTTGTCCACAGCATGATCTTCCAGGTCTAAATCCAGCTTGTTCAGGTATGAGACCTTAATCTCTTGGCTTGGGTAAGGGAAATGATCGCGGGGACAAGTTTGTTCAATTTTGCCAACAGGAGAGCTTTGTTTTCATAAATACCTTCTATAAGTTACCAGCACGTAGATTAGACACCTGAAAATCAAATGCTGACACTGATTCAAGGATTGTGAGGAATTAGATTGATTACATTTTTATTAAAAAGAGATTAAAAACTGCATTAAGTTTGTGAGGATTTATCCCGGTGCTGATGTTTCGTCGGATCATAATCCACTGGTTGCTAAAATTACTCTGAAATTAAAGATCCTAAAACGGTTGTTAGTCCTAAGTTCGATATTGCTAAACTCCAAGACGCAAACATTAGGAGAACAGTACTGAAATACCTAAGTATACAGATATCCAACCAGACTGAAATGCCAAAAACATTGAAACCATTTGGAGTTGACTGAAAACTGTACTTGATATATAATAGTAAATCGCTATCTAATGCAAGACAATCCAATTAGAATAAGCACATGGATGACTGATTTAATTCCTTATTTGATAGACCAATGGAGGATAGTAAAGAACAAGGTCTGGAATAAGGATATAGAATTCCAGACCAAAATCCGCCAAGATTAGAAGGACAAAACTGAATGGCTGGGTAATCAGTGTAAGGATATAGAAGAATGTGGATCTAAGCATGACAATTTTAACATGCACAAAAATGGTTAAAGAAACTGCTGAGTTTCATACCAGGAGGAAAAATGGACTGTTATATAAAAATCAAGGGAAGATCATCAACTAACATGAAGAAAAGCTGAACAGTTGAAAAGTCTACGTAGGTTATCTTTTCCATGATAACAGGGGACCATGTCCTTCTGTTCGTGATACAGATGAAGGACCATTAATAACTCGCGAGGAAGTAGAATAAGCCCTGAATAAGTGCACAAATAGAAAAGCACCTGTAGACATATTACAAATTCTTCAAGAAACCAATCACTAGATATCCTGATACAGCTATTCAATCTGGTATGCACCAATGGATCAGTCATTTCTGACTGGTTAACGTCTACTTTCATCCCTATTGCAAACAAATCAGTGGCTAAATCTCATGGAGATTACAAAATCATAAGCCTAATAAGCCATGTTCTCAAAATCTTCCTAAAAGTAATACACGCAATAATATACAGCAAATGTGAATCCTGCATATTTAGCACCCAGTTTGGTTTCCGTAACGATTTTGGCATCCAGGGAGGCATTGCTGGGGATGCAGGTTTTGGCACAATGATGCATAAATATGTCTGTGGTTGTATATGCGTGTTTTATCGATTATGAAAAAGCCTTCGACCATGTGAAACATGAAATATTGCTGCATATCGGCATGGATAGTAGAGATATCCGAATTATAGCCTACCTGTACTGAATCAGACCGAATCAGTTACATTTGACAGCTCAGACACTTGTTCCATTGAAATAAAACAAAGAGTCAGGCAAGGCTGTGTTCTTTCTCCACACTTCTTCAATATTTACTCTGAAAGGGTATTTTCTGAAGCACTAGAAGGAAAACAGGAAGGCATCGTTGTTGATGGGATCACAATAAATAATCTGCGATATGCAGATGATACTGCTCTGCTTGCAAAAAGTGCTGAAGATCTGCAGACATTACTAAACTGGGTGGTTGAACACAGTGCTACAGCAGGTCTGCTTTTAAACACGAAAACAACCAAAGTAATCGTCGTTAGTAAACATGTCAATCCAGCTGGTAACTTGACAATAGCTGGCACATCACTGGAGCAAGTCCAGCGCTTTAAGTATCTCAGTAGCGTACTTGACAACAGCTAGAATATTGCTGTTGAAATTAGGTTCCAGATTGAATGGGCAAGGACTGAGGTTAAGAGAATAAACAAACATCTCTGTAACAGGGACGTTAAGATCAATCTCTGTCTCCATTTACCTCGGTGTTTTGTTTTTTCTGTCTTATTTTATGGTGCCGAGACTTGCACCTTAACAGAGAACACCACCAAAAAACGGCGACGCTTTGAGATGTGGTGCTATCGACGCCTGCTTAGAATATCATGGGTTGACATACTACTTAACACTGAAATACTCCAACACCCGAGCAAAGATATAGAAGTCATGGACAATATCTAAAAGACGAAACTTGAGTACTTTGGCTACGGTATATCATTCGAAATGATAAGTATAGAATCCTTCAGGTTATCTTGCAAGGTAAAACTGAAGGAAGGAGAAGTACGGAAAGAAGGGGAATATCTTTGCTACGGAATCGACGATAATGGTACGAACTGAGTACCCCCACTCTTTTGCGAGTTGCTGAGAACAATAATCAAATCACCTTGATGACAGCCGACATCCAGTGACGATATGGTACAAGAACACTGATTTGCTCTCGAAGGAATAATTGTGCGTTGAAGAAAAAACTATTAGTTGTTTGGCTATTTAAAGCTGCAGTGTTGGTGGATAAAACTTTTCTTAATTCAATTTTAAAAGACAAACTGCTATCTATATCTTCGTTTTAATTGACCTTATTTTAGGCTGATAGAATTCATTAATTTAATTCATTTAATTCATTCATTCATTCATTCACTCACTCACTCATTCAATAATGAATGCTCTCTCCCCAGTAGGTCACTGCTATCTATATCTATATCTATATCCGTGACTGAAGAGAGGAGTTTTATTCATGTATGCATGAATAAAATTCATTCATTCATTCAATCAATTCATTCAGAATGTCTGTTGTAATTGAGTATAACTCCGTACAGACTTGTAACATAAATAAATGAGACCCTTATTACCATTTAGGTGTATGAGAGCAGAATGTCAATAGTGTTAACGGATCTGGAAACATTTTGAGACCTGCGTTCTAATCAACTCGTTCTGCAAATAGCAATAATTGATAATATAATCATAGGTTGTGATTAAAAGGCTAATCCTGAGAGACGTTTTATTGTATGGCGTTATTCAAAGACAGTTTTTCCAGGAGTAGAGAACATACAAATGTTACAATTAAACGATAAGGAATTAGTACTAGTTCATATACATTAGAGAAAATTGTGTGTATCCCTATTTTCTTAATGGAAGATTGACATTGAGTTAATATTAGTTATTCCTAGTGAGCTGCTGAAATTTTTTATATTATTTCTCAATCGGAGATGCTGGAAATTTTGGGAATTTTAACAACTCAATAAAACAGGTAAACAGCTTATACATCCAATGACTTATTTGACACACTCTTCTTTTGAAGAAAATTTCTATGAACAAGAAGATTAGGGACATAAGTATTCCTCCTGTGATGATAGTTAAAAGGAGCACAATGTCCTGCCAGTGAACTCTTCTTAGAGAAGGAGGAACTTTAGATGAGGCTGGCTGAGCCCACTTCAGATGAAGTCTGCGATAAACCCCGGACTGAAGTATCTTCAGAAGCCTAAAAGAGAAGAAATCATTTTTGCCATTAGTCAATACCTGACATGTACCTTCATTATTCGGGGAACTCTCTGTATTGTAGGTAGTTAAGTGCTCGCCTCTTTTATTCATACAGAGACATAAGTAAATTTAGCGTCACATAAAAAATCCTCTTTTGGTATGGAATGTCTTCATTGTGGTGGCTCTTAACACTTACTAGGTCAGGTCTGTTGTTATGGGTCCAACCTCCAGTGTCACTCAACAGCCGTTGCTAAAATATTCGTTGAGCTTCTGCCATCGGTTTTTGTTTGGGCGAAGTTCACAGGATTCTCAGAACTTTCCAAGAACAGAGGAAAGCGTTTCATTATTTTCATAAAACAGTACAAGGAATTGTAACTCTCGTAACTTTCACACTCGTATTGGCAAGCAATAGACACGGTGTTTTGTATAGATATTGAAGATCCATTCAAACTATCACGATGTTAATCACTTCTTTAATGAAATTACATCATACACCTGTAAATTTTGTTTTAAAAGATACGTTCAAGAGAATATATGGTATTTCACTGGCGAAATACACTGCCCGAAAAAATATGCAACATCTTCAAGAACAAGGTCGTTTTATTCACAAGCAATGTGACAGGTATTTCATAAATCCAGGAGTATATGAGTACAAATTCAGACCTACTGAGACACACATGTCACAGGAAAGGTTGCCCAAATAGTCGCATCAATACACAGTTTACCCCCCTTCTCTCCTTGTGGCAATTCAGGCGTGTATTAGTGCATGCAAATGATAACAAAGGTGCCGAATGGCATCCTGCGGTAGATTGTCTCAATCATCTTGCACCTTTTTACGCATTTCGGCAATAGTTCTTGCAGGTTCTGGAGAACGCGTAAGTTCCTGCTTCTTCATGTCCATTGTGTATTCAATTGGCGAGAGATCCGGTGATCTTGCTGGCTAAGGCAATTCTTGTACACTACGTAGGGCACGTTGCATCGCAGCAGCTGTATGTGGACGTGCACTGTCCTTCTGAAAAAGCACATCACCTTCCTGTCGAAGAATGGCAGTAGCACGGGGACAACAACTGGTGCAATGTAGTGGGCACTGGTTACGTTACTCTGCAGAAACACCGAATGTGACCGCGAGTTGTAACTGATGGCCCACGCAACATGGAGCCCGAGGTGGGGAACCTGGGTGCCGTGAGCGAATGCATGGAATAGACCGCGCACCAGGTCGATGCCGTATGCGTGCTTAGCGGTGTCGTGTTGTCAGTGGTAGCCTGACGCGAGGGGCATACGTGATCGTAATCCAGCTGCAAGCAGATAGTTTCCAATGGTCCTTGGTGACACAGCACGTGTAACATGTGGTCGGGTTTTGTTCCTGGACGAGGTTCGGTCGGCCACCGTTGCTCGCAGAATGCGTCGATCTTGACGTGCGTCTGTATTATGCAGATGTCAGGAGGCCTGGTCTACGGGTGTGGGAGTATTCAACAGATCACTGCTGAAAGCAGCGACACACAATCGATACATTGTGCCCAATAAGTGCAGCAATTCGTCGATACGTCCATCCAGCTTCCCGCAGACCCATATTACGACCCCGTTTAAATGGCTGTAGTTGTTCAAGAGCAGCAGGTACTCGTCGGCGGGACATGTACCCTACAATGAATGTTATACAGTTACTACCTGCAGAGAAAAAATATGCGCACCGACAGGCCTCCTGTGCGACATCCGTTCGCCGATGCCCGTCACTAACACAACAACCCCTCAATATGCACATATTATACCTCGGTGCCACTGAACACAGTCCTTGAGGATGTTGCATCTTTTTCTTCCGGCAGTGTCTTTGGATTATTGGTGATTGTGACGCACGTTATGCGGTTCGGGTACACAAGTCGACCATCGCAAGTTCACTTGTTGGAACCGCCAAATACTGTTAGATACAGTATATTCACTAGGACAGAAGGAAGGAGTATAGGTTCGCAAATACTGGGGTTTTTGTACTATTACCTGATATATACAACACTGAAGAGTACACTAAAGAGTACACTATATATGACTAGGAGAGCATATGGTTACCATGTTTACTTGGTGACTGAGTAGTGGTGACGTCATTTATGATATCATAGGGTGTTAAAAGAGAGACAGGAATATAATATCCGAAAACTAAGTCAGAATTTTCGCTACTGCACTTACGCGACGAATTTATTTACTTAATTGTTGAACATTTCACCATGGACAAGAAAAATGCTCGTGATGTCATAATTATGACGTTACACTACCCTTTTTCCTTTTATAGACATCACATGAGATGCACCCGAGAGAATGTGACGTAAGCCAGGGCCGCCAAACCTTCCTCGCGGAAGGAATGAGGCGTAACAATCGCGGCCCTGATGAACTGGGTTTCAACTATATATGCAGATATCCACGGCAAGTAACGGATTATTAATAAATGCATGCCATGAAATGTAAAAGTAATCAAGTTTTTAACTGAAACCACTCGGAAAAACATAATTATATGATCTGTATTATACGCCACTGAACGGGTAAGTAATGTTGTTAGGGGTTGAAAGGAGGTTATTTCTGAGCATTACCGTCAATAGTGCGAGTAAGCTACATATTACATTGATTTATTTTATTGCATTATGCATCCACGCTATTGAAAAAGGCCGCCGTTTCAAAATCCGTGACTTCACGTCCTCTACCCCAAGTGGTATCCACTTATAAGGTTCGTGCTGCCGAAGAAAGTCTCGAGCGCGCGTGTAGGGTGAAGAAAGAGAGGTGGTTCGCCATTACCACGTGCTCGTGATCTCTGTACCATTACTGTCAATTTAAGATTTGATATTTATTTAATTAATGGCTCATGTTTGAAAATTGTGTGGTATTGTGCATTTAAGTAATTAACGAACGATTCGTACATATTCAAAGTGAATTTGTTTGATTTTAAGTCGAATTTAATTGCGTATGACAGTGCGATGAAACTAACCTCGCGAGTGATTTGAAATTCAAGTACGCTGGCTTTGCAGACGATTTCTGCAGTACGTGCAGTTGATATTACACTAACCTTCTATACCTATCTGTGAGTACCAATTGAAAACACTACTTGCACTCTTGCTACTGTGTGAGATTGCAATGTAATTTATTCGTTTTAATTTTCCTGTGTAAATACCGGTAATAATATTCCTTGGGATGGGTCGGTGGGTCTCTGGCAAGCATAAAGGAAGAATCTCTCCTCACTGCTGCTTCACGTATCGTTTCATGTCGTTCGTACATGCTTTTCTCATTCCTAAACATGCACCCGCGTTCGTAAATGGCTCCAAGCAGTAGGGCTATAAGGGCTCCTGAATACGCGGAGTCAACACTTTTCTGCTGCGCCAGCACCCAAGGTCATTGACCCCGGCCAAAGGTCACTGACCCCGTGACGTCATGCCACGTGACTGTGACGTCACGACCGCGTGCTATTGTATGTAAATAAAGCCACGCGCTTGGCCACGTGCTTTTCTGACAGTTTTCAAGCTGACAGCTGCCATCTTTAAAAAGAGAGCATCGCTAACCTCAATGGTGCCATCTTTACAGCGCTAAACTTCATGGCTGCCGTCTTATGACCGTGGGCGCGCGAAATTTAAAATTCCACGTACTTTTTTGACAGTTGTTAAGGTGACAACTGCCATTTTTAAACAAGAGAGCATCGCTAACCTCAGTGCTGCCATCTTTACAGCGCTAAACCTTATGGCTGCTACGTTATGCACGCAGTGGCGGGCAATTTGAAATTCCACGTGCTTCTTTTGACAGCTGTCAAGGTGACAGCTGCCATCTTTGAACAAGAGGGCATCGCTAACGTTAGTGCTGGCATCTTGACGGGGCTAAAACTTTATAGCTGCCACCTTATGCAAGTGGGCGGGCGAAATTTAAAATTCCACGTGCTTTTCAACAGCCGTCAAGCTGACAATTGCTATTTTAAACAAGAGAGCATCGCTAACGTCAGTCCGGGCACCTTGAGGGGCCTAAAACCTCATGGCTGCCAACTTCTGCACGTGGGCGTGAGGAATATGAAATTCCACGTGCTTTTTTGACAGCTGCCATGCTGACAGTTGCCACCTTTAAACAAGATAGCATCGCTAACATTAGTGCTGGCATCTTGATGGGGCTAATACTTTATGGCTGCTACCTTATGCACGTAGTAGCGGGCAATTTGAAGTTCCAAGTGCTTTTTTCACAGCTGTCTGGCTTAACATAGTCGGCGACAGCTCCTTGGCGACTGCCGCTCAGCTCAAACACCTGTAGATTATCAGATGTCGTGCGACAAATCCTTTCTAGACCGGAGCCCTTAAATAGCTCCTGAGTTGACCTTGTACGAACTCTAAAGTCTACGTAAAAGTCCCTGACCTAGAGTAGACTACCAAATCCGACGCTACTTATCGCCCTTGAAAGGGCTCTGGCCTGCCTAGCGACCGCTGCTCAGCCCGAAGGCATGCAGATTACGAGGGGCTGTGTAGTAAGCACGACGCATCTTCTCGGCCGCTATTCTGGGCTTTCAAGATCGGGGCAAGACAACAATACCCTTATTTACATAAATGCAGATTTGCATGAAATTCAGTTCTGTTGACAAATCGCACGTTTCTTCCTCGTCAATACATTCTTTGACATGGAGCTTTTCTTCTTACAATAATTATTCAAAAGAATGTTTGTTGATATCCATACCAGGAGCATCCTGATGTATGTCTGTTATTACACATATCTAGCTCCCACAAAAGTTCGTTATCATGAATAACTTTCATTGTAGTCTCACATGCAACCTCCCTATGATCATTTACTAAAAGAAACTCTGTTTCAAAATCCGTACATAGTTTTGTTAAAACTAGATAATTATGTATTATTACATTGATAACAAACATTTCAGGGAACAAAAGCCTACCCCTACTCTTATATCTAATTAGATTATATATATCAGCATCAATGAAATCCTCAGTAACAAGAATTCCTTTACAGTATTCACATTTCAAAAATTTTGGGCACTATAGGAACAATATCCTGCTAAATAGACTAAAATTGGCATGTCATTGTTACGGTTTTTAATATCCTGTAAACTTACATGTACATCTATGCTCTTACACAATGAATGATCAAAATAAAAAGAAACAGAGGATTCAGGAGGCGGCTCAGTCAACTCATCTACTTCAATCTCCCCAAATGCATTTGATCGTATCTTTAGAGTCAGAGATTACAGTAACTTTAAATTCTTTTTAACTTCAAAACAACTGCCTCACAGATATATTATACTACCCTCCTTCAAGCTGCCTATATTTACCAAACCTGTCCTCTAATATGTCTGTTTGAAATTTTCCTAATAGGACATATGAAAATTAAGGTTTGACAAACAATATTCAATCAACATCAACAATCCTTCAGTTGTCAATATCAAAGCAGCCATTGTTTCACATAATTATGAACCCTTTACACCCAGATCTCTCCACTTTACTAGCCAAAAATCAAAATCTCTTTATTTGCAAATGAGGTGTCTACCTCAGTGGCAAATGGTACACTAAAATACATTCTTGTCAAGCACTAAATTTTAAATTAACAGGAGACGAAGAAAATTTTCCTAGAATACAATATTATACAATTTACACTAATAATTTTTTCTATTAAACACACACATCATCCTTAATAAATTTATATTGTTTACAAAATTCTACATTATAATATCTTACAAACATAGTCAACTCATATACAGTACGGTATGTGAAATTACTTCTAATAATACTATACAACTGGTATAAGATTAAAATTAACACTGAATTTATTTACATATTTATATTTTAGCCATTATGGAACCTAAGTAGCATAACGACCTGCTGCGTCTTAACCAGAGCCCCTTTTGCCACCACTTTTCAGAGTTCCTGAAGGGCCTTCACAGCTACCGTAGCGGTCCCAGGGCCCTCGAAGTTCCCACTGTACTTCACCCCTACAGGCAGTCCCCTACTTGGGCTGTCCAAACTCCTTAGACCAGGGGATGGAATTAATTTAATCACACACATTTATTATTTACAGCACTGGTCGAATGCCCTCTAACATTTAATTTATTATCTCTGTTGTTGTTTATTCTCTTCTTGAATATCTGTACAGATTTTGGAAAAGGATCAAACACTACCCCTGGTAAACTGTTCCACTCCTTCACACCCTTCTCAATGAATGAAAATTTACCCCAATCGCTTCTGCTAAAATTCCTTCTAATTTTATATTTGTGGTCAGTCCTGCCGATATAATTATTTTCCAACTGAAGCCTCTCACGGATATCTCCCCATGCTTCTTCTCCTGTATAGGCTCTATATAATCCTATAAGTTTAGTTTTCTCCCTTCTCTTACTTAAAGTTTCCCACCCAAGTTCCTTTAACATTTCTGATACACTACTCTTTCTCCTGAAATCCCCTGTTACAAACCTTGCTGTTTTCCTCTGCACACCATCCAGTTCTTTTATTAGGTATTCTTGGTGAGGATCCCAAACACTGTTTGCATATTCCAATAATGGACGAACCATACTTAAGTAACTTTTTTCTTTTAATTCTTTGTTGCATCCTTTAAGTAGTCTCATTATGACATGTATCGATCTGTATGCTTTCCCAACAATGTCATCAACATGACCCTTCCAGTGCAAATTACTTTCAAATCTCACACCTAAGTATTTGCACTTGCCATCTTTTGGGATAACTACCTCATCCAAAGTATATTCAAATTCAGTTTTAAAGCTCCTGTTTGTAAATGTTGTAACAGTTGATTTGCCTCCATTAATCTTCATATTATTTTCTTCAACCCATTCTTGGATACTGTCAAGGTCCCTTTGTAATTCTGAACAATCCTCAATGTTATTTATTTCCCTATAAACAATTATGTCATCTGCATACAATCTTATTTTCGATGTTATATTGTTCCCTAAATCATTTGCGTATATTAAGAAAAGTAACGGACCGATTATACTACCCTGTGCAATTCCCTTCCAAACTTTCTCTTCCTGCGATACGTTAATTCCTACTTTGACTTTCTGAACCCTTGAATTTAGAAATGTTTTTACCCAGCGTGTAACCCTTACGTCCAATCCTATTCCCTCCAATTTCTTTAATAATATTCCATGTTCCACTCTATCAAAGGCTTTGGAAAGATCTATGGCTATGCAATCTAACTGGCCTCCTGAATCTAACTGATCTGATATGTCCTGCTGAAATCCCACCAGTTGTGCCTCGCAAGAAAATTTCTTTCTAAATCCATACTGGCTCCTCATGAACCAATTTTTATCATCACATATCCCTCTGATGTACTTTGCTATTAAAGTCTCCAGTATTTTACAAACTAGACTGGTCAGTCTGATTGGTCTGTAGTTCTCTGGTTTCCTTTTATCACCCTTTCCTTTATAAATTGGTATTATTATAGATTCCTTCCATTCCTTTGGTATCACACTATTATTTATGACATAGTCAAAGAGAAATTTTAAATAAGGCACTATATACCACCCCATTGTCTTTAATACCTCCCCAGTAATTTGATCACTTCCTGCTGCTTTTCCTTGCTGAAGCAGTTGGATTTCTCTGAAAATATCTTCATTTGTGAATGAGAAGCTTCTTGTTTCCCTCTGTGTCTCTCCCTCTCTATCTTCTGTTACGGTTTCCAACTCCTGACAATCTTCTACTGAATCTCGGAATTCCCTACTAAAGAGGTTTGCTTTCTCAGTATCTGTTAAATAGTGTTCACCCCCTTCTCCCACCATTGTAGGAATTTGGATTCCTTTTCCTTTTTGATTCGTAATATATGAATACACCTTTTTCCATTTCCCTTTGTGGTCATTACCCTCTTGAAGAATGCCATTCATATAATTCTCTTTTGCTTCCTTTTTCACTCTATTCAGTTCTCTCATTAGCTGTTTTCTACTTTCTCTACTCTCCCTACCTTCTTTGATTTTCCTGTTTACTATTCTACATTTTCTTTTTAATTTTCTTATTTCCCTTGTGTAATAAACAGGGTCTGAGGTCATTTTACCCTTCTTAACAGGTACAAATCTCTTCTCTCCTTCCCAAATGATTCCTTTAAATTTAGCCCAAAGTGTATCCACATTATTCCCTTCACTTATCCAACAACTGAATTGTGATTTAAGGTCAGTCCCAAATTCATCAACTTTAGTTTTTCTGTATAATTTCTTGTCTTTTGTGACCCTCTTATTAAGCATTTTTGGTACAAGTCCTACATCCATTATTACAGCCTTATGGTCACCTATTCCTTCAATTACCTCAGTTTTATCAACAATTTCCCATGGTTTAACCAAGAATACATCTAGCAAGTTATTGAGACGAGTTGGTTCTTGTACTACTTGTGTAAATCCTCCCTCCCAAATTAACTTATTTGCCAGTTTCTGTTCATGGGCTTCACTTGCAGCTCCATTTCATTCAACTTCAGGCAAGTTTAGATCTCCCCCAATTATTACCGTATCATTATTGTTTTTATGAGTATAATCTATTATTTTCTCAAATATTTCCATGTCTCTTTCCTCTCTTCCTGGCCTATATGTTCCTATAATTCCCACCTCCTTCATATTATCACAAACTAATTTTATCCCTAATATTTCAGCCCTTTCATCAGTAAACCATTCATGCGAACAATAAGTTTCCTTCACCAGAATAAATACCCCTCCTCCCTTTTTATCTCCTCGGTCTCTACGATAGACTGTATACCCTTCTGGAAATACTTCTGTATTACCCACCCCTTCTCTCAACCACGATTCCACTCCTATCACAACATCCGTCTCATAAGATTCCATCAATGTACCGAATTTTAATTGTTTATTTACTACACTCTGACAGTTTACCAAGAGCAATCTCAGACCTCCTTTCTCCCTAAAACTTGACTGTTGCAATTGGGTAACGTTTGACTCATGAGTTGAGAACTTCCCTGGAACCCAGATCCTTGTACATAGATCTTGATTTAAGGGTCTGTGTTTTCTGGCAAGTTTCCCTGTATGTGCCAGTTTAGTGGTATGGGTTTTCTTAAGTACAGATTAGTTTGCAAATCTCTGTTGATAATTGTAGCAATTTGTCTACAGAGAGTTGCTTTTCCAGTACCATTTAGATGTAACCCATGTCTAGTGAACATTTGCCTGCCAAGACCTAAAGTATCTACTACATAGACATTTCTAAAACTCTTACTTAATCTCTTGATTTTTATATTTACATCATGTACAGCTTTGTTCACACATGAGTCCTCTAAAAGGTCAAACCTGGGTGGCACATTTACTACAATTACTTTTGAGTCAGGTAGTTTGGAAATCTTACCTCTGAGAGTCGTAATTAATTCCTCACCTTCATTTGCAGCAATGTCATTTGTACCACTCACAATCACCACATAATTGTCCTTCTCTAACACAGGATCACAACTTGAAAGGACGTCTTCAGTTTTGGCACCTGGTTTTATTAGTCCTAAAACTTCAGTTTCTGGATTATGCAGCTCATCCTTGATGCCTTCTGCCATACCCCGCCCTTGACTGTCTGCGTAGAGATGAATCTTTGGCGATCTTGACTTTCGGTTGGTTTTCTTCTTCTGTAGCTTACCTCCACTGGATTTAAAATTATTTGGAAAACTTGGTGTGTCTTCTTCTGGAACTTGCTGCAATAACTGAAATCTATTTTGGCACTGCAAAGAGTTTTTTCCCGGTTTTAAGTTGTACGTAGTTTCTCCCATATGTTTAACATTAGGCCTAAAATGGCCACGCGTCACTTCCGTCCACGGCGATCTTTCTTCTCCAATGTCTTCTTTATCTTCCAGTTTCTTTATTCTGTCCTTTAAGCTTTCATTTTCATGTTTCAGAGCGCATAAGTCCTCTTGTAGCACTCCTAAAATCTTAATTATAGTTTCGTAAGTCTCTCTTTCTTGTTGTTCTGCCTCACTCTCAGTTTGTTTAGGCCATTGTAGGAATTTCTTCAAATATTGAAGCCCTTGCCCTGAATTTAAAGAGACTGGAGACATTAAGCTGTTGTTGAGCCTTACCCCTTTACCTGGTGTTTTGACATTAACAACATCCCACCAATGTATTATTATTCTGATATATGAGGCTGTTTCTTTATAATATGGTAGCTTGAACTTTTCACCTTTCAGCCCTTCTACAGCGTCGTCATTGAAAACTTGTAGAGCTAATTTTACATTCTGCCTTTCAAATGATGAAGGAGTTAATGCTTTGAGAGACATATTTTATGAACTTTTCATGCTCAAGATCATATAATTTCTTAATTGTAAGAAAAGAAGCACACTGAACTGCACTGTTATCTTCAAAATCAGGGAAGTTTCTTGCACATATTCTCATCCTTTCGATTTAACCAGTTATTGCGAATACATTTGAGCAAGTGAACACTATCAAACACAAGGAAATGTGATCTGCTCTCATCAGCAGGATGTGGATAAACACATTTCAATTCATTTTCAGGTGAAAATAATTGCATGCATTTTCTGTTTACAGAACTGTTATCACTAACAACACAAACAACGTTAAACCCTGTTTCCTCTAAACCTACAATGACTTTTCTTAGTACACCATCCAAATATTCTCCCGTAATCGATTTTACAGGCAATATGTGACCTACTTCCTTAAAATCAGACAAAAAACTTGAAACCATAAAACAATAAGCCCCTGTTGCTAACTGCTCATCACTGAATATTTTTCCAACAACATTACCATCTTTATAGTCCGTTAATGGTTTAACATGAATTTCATCTATCATAAGCACAATGAACTTATCACTATCATTACCAGAAATTTTGTCCCTTATGTGCTTCAGGAAATTGTTATCATGCTGTTCTATTCTAGGACTTACTCTTAAAGAAGAAGAAAGCCTCCTGATGGTACATGGATGAAGCAGATATAGTAATTTGAGATGTCTGAGGTACCGTATGCATAGCAATGGGGTGAAATGAACTGCAATATTGAAGATACAATCAGAAAGGAAGGACTATAACTCCTCCTCTCGTGTGACCAAAGTTCAATCTGTTCAATTATGAATTCAAATGGCCCTTTTAGTCTCGGTTCTAACATGCTGACTTGTTTCAAAAGGTATGATGCTAAACCTGAAATGTCATTAGTGCTTTTTGCACTGTGAACCTCAGAACTTAACGTGGCAACTTTTTCAAGAAGCACTGAAATTTCATCCAGGGCCTTTATAGATTGTGGAAAATGAAAGTTACCTATACCGTCTAATTTGACGTTCTTATAGTATACATTTAACTCCAAAGATACATTTATAACTATAGAACTAATTATTTCAGGTCCAGGGTTCAACACAATTTTAACTATTACTATATTTACACCTTTGTGAAGTACGGCATGTCCCATGATTCACCTACGTTAAGATTAAGTTATTTAACTTGTCTTTCAGATCAGTGAAATTAGAAAATGCTATTCTATTCTTGTGTAAATTATATTCTACTTAACTCTCCTCGATTGCTGTCTGGATATTTTCATTTTCTCTTCTTCTCTTCTCTTCAGGACCTTCTCAATACGTTTTTGAATTATTCAAATACGCTGGGCAATTTGGTAAAAGTGAAGGAACAGCACTGGGGATAAGTCGTTTAACCTTCAGTAGTAGAGTTATAAACTATCCATCCTCACAGTGAAACTCGGTACGTTGCCTTATTTCGGACGGATTAAAATGTAATTCATAAACCTGCAATTACAGACAATCAATTAACCTAACATGAAAGCATTTCACCATGCATGTTGGAGGTTAGATCCCGTCTAACCTAACAGCCGTTTTTTTAGATATCTTATACTACCATATCTTCATTATATGAATGTATAAACACAATATGAAATAAAAATGCATAACCTAGTATCTAGTTACTATTAGAACTTCAGTCTATGTCACGCAACATTAGTACCATGGTTACCGCTTGCATCGGCAATATCTACGCGCGATATGACTTTCCTATGTTTATTTTTCTCGCAGACGACTTGCACGACTCGCCGATGCTGCCAACCACTGTACTTAGGAACTAAATGGTACTGAGCCCTGGACCACAATTACATTTGTTTTCACATAGGTTAGGTTAGGACTATGTTTAATTTTATCGCAGGTTAGGTTAGGTTAGGTTAGGTTATTTATTTTTCTCGCAGACGACTCGCGGTTAGGTTAGGTTAGGTTAGGTTAGGTTAGGTTAGCCCTGGACTATGTTTATTTTTCTCGCAGACGACTCGCACGTTTTAGCCCTGGATCACAATGACGTTTCTCTTCACATTAATACACCACGGCATTCTATGTCGCTTACTGGTCACGAAATGATAGGATTGATAGAAGCAAAGCCTACTACTTCTTTCTTCGTACATAGCGCATCCAGTGCATCTGGCCATTGTTGATACAGAAAACATATCTAATTATATTGACATGGCATCGTGCGATGGATGTGTTATTAATGTAACAAGTTTTTCAGCGAATTACAAGAACAACTTCAGTGATTTACTTCAATTCTATGTACGTCACAATTTGATTTCAAATAGCAGAGTATGTGAATGGTGTGGCCGTCACGTCAAATTATTAGTGAATGAGAAGTTCAATCGTGTTGTTTTTTCGTGTCGTCGCCTAACCTCCACTACATTAAGTTTGGTTCCATTTACATACATTCTTCTTCTCTATTATACATTGTTTATCATTCAGGTTACATTTCCTTGTGATTTTTTCTTCCGGTGTCGGGAACGCTACGTGCTACTAATAATTAGGCCTCTATTTCTTTTTTATATTCAATCACAAGTCGCGCGGATTTAAACCTCTATTTCGTATTCATATTTAAGCATAACTAGCGCTTTCTATGGTTTCAAGTGTTTAGAATCGTAATTACTGCATCGAAACGTCTCAACTATTTCATCACATTGTTATATAATCGTGGCTGGCGTTGGCGCGAATGGACTCTGCATCGCCTGAAGATTTGCCCTATGAAATGTCACTACCATAGTTCAACATAGCCAGATATTCTTACTCTTATTTGTTTCATATGGTTATTATTTGACATTGCCTCACTCTTAGGTCTTTTCATCGCGTAAGTTGGTCATAACGCCTGTCTGTATTGAATTATGGGAACGACATTTCACTGGACTAGCTTTCAACCAATGGCAGTGTCCATTCGCCCACCGTCAGCCATGATTACTATGATACAAACTTGCGTGACAAAGTCTGAAGTTTTACCCTAGTTACTTACCACTTAATACTTCGTTGGAACGAAATTCTTGCACTTTATTGCACATATTCATTTCTTTTTTAGATCTTTATCTTTCGGAATGCTAAAAATCTGTACTTTGGTATTAGCACTGTAGTTTCCCCTACAATTAGGCACACAAAATTTGTAGACCATTATTGTATTTTGTAAGACAGAATTAAGGATCACTTTCTCCAAATACTGTACTTGCTTTCACAAGGCATTGCCTCAAAAGTCCGCCATTTTCTTTTTAATCTCGACACCATGCACAGGCCTTATATCTAGGTGGTGTTGGTGGACCTCGAACCAGCCCTCAGGTCTACAGAAAAATTCCTGACCTGTCCGGGATCAAGCCCGGGACCTCCGGCTAAGAGGCAGGCACACTACGGGGGCCTGCAGAGTAGACTACAAGTCTACATAAAAATCCCTGACTTCACCGGGAATCGAACTTGGAGCGTTAAGAAAAGAGACCGGCATAAACAGATTGTAGACTACGAACAATTTGCTAGGTCTACGAGAGGCATAAACAGAATACATAATATTTCTTTCTATAGAGAGAGCAGAGACACACACACACACGAGTAACGAATAGTTGCATTATCTAAAATAGGGCCCTGCATTTCCTCTTGACCTTGTGTACAGGCACGTAGGCAGCTGACACAGGGCCTTGTTGTCACAACCGACGTTGCCAAGTTAAAACAAATTAAGACGTATTTTATTCGCCTCTTACAACAAACAGGGGAACACAGAGCTTCCGTGGTAAAGGCAGAAGTAAAAATAATTACTCCCTGGCCTGACTGAGAATCGATAAGGCTAGAGATTATAAATAGTGTATTTTAGATGTTAGGCAAGGGTTACTCTGTGTGTGTTAACAGGTTGTCCAGGAATAAGCTGCTATCGCACGTTTCGAAGTTAAAACAGATTAAGACGTATTTTTCTCACCTATACAGGGCACACCATGTCTGTACGACATGTACATGGCGAACTAGACTCAGGTGAGTGCCCCGTAGTCGCCACGTTCCCAAGTTAAAGGCAACAGATACACAATTTAAGACCAATCCGTGCAGCTGCATAATCATAACGATGTTATTTAGAGAATTATACTCCTAACCGCACGGCTATATGTAACGTGTCGTGGTGTACGCTAACCGACACACACATTACCTGATTATTTGGAGGTTGTTCACAGTAAGTAAGGTAGCGTGCGAACGCAAAATTACTCTTACCGCACAGCTAACTCGTTAAAAAATCTCGGACTTAGCCGGGAATCGAATCCGGAATAGCTAGGTAACTTTAAGAAATCTCGAACCGACTGTTAGGTGTACGTAAAAATCCCTGACATACCTAGGAATCGAACACGGAGCTTCTAAGCAAGCATAAATAGACGTATAATAATAAGCTGCTGAAATTTCGGACTTAGTCGGGAATCGAATCCGGAATAACTAAGTAGACTTTAAAAATCTCTGACCTCGAACCGATTGTTAGATGTACGTAAAAATCCCTGACCTACCTAGGAATCGAACACGGAGCTTCCAGGCAAGCACGAAAAGACGTATAATAATAATAAGCTGTTGAAATCTCGGACTTAGTCGGGAATCGAATCCGGAATAGCTAAGTAGACTTTAAGTAAAAAATCTCTGACCTCGAACTGACTATTAGGTGTACGTAAAAATCTCTGGCCTACCTAGGAATCGACCTCGGAGCTTCTACGCAAGCACGACAGACGTATAAAAATAATAAGCTGCTGTCGACTTTTTACAACAGGGTTTTAGTGCCCTGTCGCCTGTATTCTTACTTTGTTGAGAACACAGCTGCATAGTATGTGTATTTTCACACATAGAAAGCGAAGTGTCAGTGTTTCCCGCCAACCTTGGGACGAGGTGCAAAGTACATGCTTATCGATGTGTACAAAAGAATATACACACACAGCCTAAACACATTGTACTATCATTTGTCGTTTAAATAAAATCCACGGCCTGTTTCTGGTAATTTGACTGGGTCACGGATAGTATAAAATGAAGCCCCTCTATCTAGCAGCTAGGATAGGAAATGTGCTGGCTGCCGATTTAACACTCAGTTTGCAATAATCCGTACATAGTGTGCTTTTAGATAAACAAAGTACCGAGTAAATTAGCTTCAAAGGTTCTTGTGATTATATTTTAGACAGTGTCGGGAATCGAACTCGTCTAGGTGCATTGTTCAGGCTGCAATAATCAGTCCTTAGTTTATTTGACAGTTAGTCTGCAATAATCAGTTAGCCTTAGCTAGAAAGCTGGTTTAGTCTGCAATAATCAGTGCTTAGTTTATTTAACACTCAGTCTGCAATAATCCGTCCTTACTGTAATTTTTACGATAAACAAAGTACTGATTGAATTACCTTGAAAGGTAAGTGTATGTTCTGTGATCATATTTTAGACAATGTCGGAATCGAACTCATCTATATGCATTGTTCAGTTTGCAATAATCAGACCTTAGTTTGTTTGACATTTAGTTTGCAATAATCAGCTAGACTTAGCTAGGCAGCTTGTTCAGTCTGTAATAATCAGTGCTTAGTTTATTTTACACTCTATCTACAGTAATCCGTACTTAGTTTGTTCTACAATAAAGAAAGTACCGAGTAAATTGGCTTGAAAGGTAAATGTATGTTCTGTGATCATATTTTAGACAGGCTAGGTGCATTGTTCAGTCTGCAATGATTACTCCTTAGTTTATTTGACAGTTAGTTTGCAATTACTATTTTTGCTGCTACAATGGGACACTAAAAATTCTTTGTCCAACACAAATCTCACATACAGTAACTAAGAACAAGAGTTGACGAAGGGAGGCCGGATAGAATAGATTATGTCGTATTCAAATGAGTAAATATATTTGTTACGACTGTATATATGCAAGGGTGTGTGTGTGTATGACGTACACACTTCCTGCTCTTCCTACACGCTGTTGCCTGCATAACAACAAACACGGAGCTTTAGAAGTAGTCTTTGTCTGGTACATGTGCTGTTAAGACGCGCATCGTAACGATTTGTGTGTGCAGTAGATCTAAATAGACAAACGTTTATAGTAAAAGATAATATTAGATTTGTGTGTATAGTAAAGGCTAGGCATCAATCCAGAAGACAGTGAACGCATTAGCAGTCTAGTGCGTGTTCATCATAAAATGTGCTGATCGCCTTTTGATCGATCCGTGTATATAAACGAATAAGCGATTGTACCTATTCTTTCACTTTCATCGAAGCTGCTTTCAGCTGAGGAAGGTGTATACGTGCATGTGTACTGTTTTAAAAGACATTACTTAAGCGTATATATACTTATTATTTTTTCTTTCTTTTTAGAAAATAATCACCATCGTGATTAATATTTGCCGTCTACATTATTCCAGCGCCATCTGCTAAAAAGTATAATTTTTAATATAATTTTTTAATTTTTGATTTTCCGTATATTTACGATTTCTTTACCTTTCTTTTTAGAAAATCACCATCGTCATTGATATCTGTCGTCTACTTTATTCTAGTGCCATCTGCTAAGAAAAGTAAGTTTACTTTTTATTGATCTGTCTTATACTTGGCTTTAAAAATATGAAAGTAACTAAGGTATGAGCGATGCTAGTAATTTCATTATTGAGGTAGTGCCTGCTATGAATGCTGTAAAACTGTTGCTCATAGGGTAGGTTGGTGCATGCATTTTAGTAGGCTTAGCAGACTACAACTTCTGGCTTGGTGAGGAAAGCAACGGAAATCTACCTTACTCCTCATTTACCTAGTACGCCTCTTCAGTGATGCATTGGCCATCTATAACAGCAGATAGCGGAGCTATTGAGGATCTAACTAACCTTCGAGCTGATTACTAAACAGACACACATTCTTCTTTTCCTACCGCTTTTCCCACACGTGTGGGGTCGCGGGTGCGATCTGTGTCGCACATGTGGATTTGGCCCTGTTTTACGGCCGGATGCCCTTCCTGACGCCAACCCTATATGGAGGGATGTAATCACTATTGCGTGTTTCTGTGGTGGTTGGTAGTGTAGTGTGTTGTGTGAATATGAAGAGGAGAGTGTTGGGACGGACACAAACACCCAGTCCCCGAGCCAGAAGAATTAATCAGAAGCGATTAAAATCCCCGACCCGGCCGGGAATCGAACCCGGGACCCTCTGAACAGAAGGTCAGTACGCTGACCATTCAGCCAACGAGTCGGACACTAAACAGACACACATTAATATTTGATTTTTCTTTTCTTTACAGAAGAGCAACAACTGATTGTGACGTGGATTATTATCTTGATTGATATTTGGCGTTTACATCATCCGAGTCACAGTTTGCTGTCTACGCATACACAGGAAGTTATATCTACATTCAACGCGCACATTTTTAAAGGTATGTTCCATCTTTTTATTAAACTAATATGTATAAATTGTCTTTAAAAATTCTAAAAGTATTATTTCGCTTTTTTATAGAAAAATAGAGTGAATTAACCACTTATGTCACATTTCAGGTCCTACAACCAGGCGGCTCACTAATCTTCCATTAAAGGGGCCATTTAAAGTAATTTCGCTTCGGAAACTCAAAACAAAAATTGGTGAAAATGTGTTATGCGTCTGTGAGGACTTCCAAGTATTTTGCCTAATAGATTTAGTGTGTTAACAGATTTAGAATTAGAGCAATTAAATCAGCGATCTATTAGTATTATATACCGCGGAATAGAGAACAAATCTTGTATCATTAGTTTCGTTGATATGTAATTATGGCAACGAATTAGGAGACTATACATACATGTTCTTCATCGCGTATACTAAGCGGTATTATACGAACTTCACTGAATATTTTAGATCCAAATTCTTTCTTACTCTCTTGCTATAATGTTTTCGAAGAAAAAGTCACTTCTTTGCTTACTACGCATACGGCGCTTAAACTAAACGCCAGCCTTGCTTGTTCCTTTATTCCTTTCAAAGATAATCAGGAAATTCACGAAACACTTTACATTTTATCTAAAATGACAAAACTCTTATCTTCGGACAATACTTCGGAATGGTTTCGCGAACACTTAGTCGATAAACTGCCCGTTAAATTTCGAAAGTTTGAAGAGGGTGCAAGCAATAAAGTAAGCGGAAGTATTTCGCATCTTCAGATTAATGTGTGTAAATTCGATCCCTTTAAATCAGGTGGACAATATATTAAACTTCCTCAAGCCATTGTAAATAATAAAGCGGTTATCAATATTCGGAGTAACGATGACTGTTGCTTTTTATGGTGTATCGCAATGGCGTTAAAACCAGCAACACGTAATCATTCAAATACTTTTCAGTGTAAAGATATGTTTATTCAGTTGCAACAGTCATTACAATTTGAAGTTGTTTTTTCTATGGATTTAACAAATATTTCTACGTTTGAGAAAAACAATCCGAATTTTTCATTTTCTGTGTACGGTGTCAGCGGAGAGTGTATTGTAGGACCACTTTAGACTGCTTCTTCTCCGAAACAACACCATATTTGTCTTTTGTATGTTTGCAATGAAAACACAAGCCACTACTGTCTTATAACTAATCTTTCCCGTTTGATAAACTCTCAACTTTCATTGTATAAAGGAAAGAAGTTTATATGCGACAGATGTTTTCAAAAGAAAGCTTGTTAGCTACACACTTAGATGACTGTGCAACACACCCAGGCGTAAAACATGTTCTGCGAAACAGAGAAAGTGCGGATATGAAGTGTGAGAATTATTATCGCCAAGAACCTGTTCCCTTTACTGTTTAAGCAGATTTTGAATGTTTTACTGTACCTTTTTTTTCATCATTGCCAACCAGACTTGAGCGAACCCCACACTGATTATGTGCAAAAGCACACTCCGTTTTCTGCAGCTTACAAAGTTGTTAGTTTATACGATGCATCTGTATCCTTTTTTAAGGTGTATCGAGAAGAAAACTGTACTGCATGGCTGTTAAAAGAATTAGAACAGTTAACACATCGCGTTCATCGTCTTATTTCGCAACCATTGCCAATTCAAACGACATTAGATGAGGTGATTTTGCATGATGAAACCGATCAATATCACATCTGTAAACAGCCAATTACATTCCCAGAAATTAAGATTAGAGATCACTGTCAGTTCACTGGGAAATATTGTGGACCTGCACATACAGTAATTCTTGCAATCATTTATATCGTGTACCTAAATTTATTCCATGTTTTTTTCATAACTTGTCGGGCTACGACAATCACTTTATTGTTCGTGAGTTTGTACAATTAAATTGTACACAGTTCACTGTAATTGAGCAAAATCATGAACGCTTCATTTCATTCGGTTATCGTGTAGGCAATATTAGCATTCGCTTTCTAGATTCCTATAAATGTATGAACTTTTCACTTGATACACTTGTAAACGGACTTTCAGGCGACGACTTGAAATACATTCGAGAGTATTTTCCAGATCCTGTACAATTTAAACTTTGTATAAGGAACGGTATTCTCCCCTATGACTATATTCAGAGCTTTCGAACATTAGAAATAACAAAATTACCGCCTCAGTTTGCATTTACAAGTGTGTTAAGTGAATGTAGCGTACCGTCACTAAGCTCATCGTTAAACGATAAGCACACGGTATCGATTTCAGATGAAGACTATTTGCATGCTTGCCAGGTGTGGTAAACTTTTCATCCACACACATTAGGTGAATATGCAGACTTGTATTTGAAGGTAGATACACTTTTACTCTGTGATGTGTTTGAGATGTTCCGTAAAATGTGTTTAGCTATTTATAGATTAGCCCTCGCTGTTACTACACAACACCCGGTCTTTCATGGGATGCGATGCTAAAATGTATCAGTGTTCAAATTGATCTTCTTACGAATGTCGACATGCTTTTGTTTTTTGAACGCGGCATTCGCGGCGGACTAGTTTCACTTGTTAACAGGCATGCGATAGCAAATAAACCCTACCTCGACAATTATAATTCAGAGAAAGTTCTTATCTCATGTATTTCGATGTGAATAACCTGTATGGGTGGGCCATGTCACAGCCATTTCCATGTAAATATTTTGCATGACTAACAGAAACTGCAATTGAATATTTTGATGTTTTTGGAGCTGCTGAAGATCCTAATCGCGGCTACGTGTTAAAGGCTTCTCTTGCATACCCTTCTCATCTGCATGATTCCACCTAATCATACAGGGTGGCACACGAAATGTCATACACTGGAAATTGTTTATAGAAAATGTAATATACAACATATTGAATACAAAATGGCGTTACAACATTCACTGGCATGTGCATGGTTAGTCCGTGTGCAGGACATGTTCAATATGTCCACCTTCTCGGTGTTACAACAGCTTCCAGACGAACCTGCATGTTCGCGATCACTCTACGACACAAGTCCTCACTCAACCCTCGAAAGAAAGTCACAATGGCCGCTTGCAATTGCTGTAAATATTCTGGTTTATGGCGGTAGATTGTCTCCTTTAAATGTCCCCACAGGAAGAAGTCACAGAGATTAAGATCGGGGGTTTGCGGTGGCCAGATTGAGCCGCTCTGAAAACGCTCGAGATATCGATAAGACATCACACGGGGCACGAAATGTTCATTCAGGAAGTCCATAACATTTGTCATTTTGTATGGAAACACGTCAAGGTCAGACTGCAGTATTTTATGAATTGACCAACGAGAGATGTCCAGCTGAACACATGCAGTTCTGGTGGATTTGGAGGGGCTCCGAGCCACAGCCGCTCTCACAGCAGCAACATTCTCCGGTGAGCGGACCGGCTTGAGGCGGGGCCGTTTTCTCCCCAGTATGTTGCCTTCTGTTTCAAATTGCTTGGCCAGTCTGCATACCGTCTGTCGGCAAGGAGCCCACCGAGTACGGAAATGAACACTAAACATTTCCTGGGTCCGAGCTACGCTCTTGTTTCAGCATGAAACAACACTATCTTCACCTTCTGTTCACGCGTCAATCTCCCTTTGTCCGCCATGCTGTATAACTGGCAGCCGGTACGCATGCGCGAGATGTGGTGCTGCCTGTCGGATCACGCATGAAATAAGGTTTCTGTTCACGAAAGGACATGGTTTTGAGCTCAGATTTACACATTTTATAAAACATTTCCGATGTATGACATTTCGTGCGCCACTCTGTACATAAAAGCATAGTAAACCGCTAGCGACTCTTTTTCCGAAAAAGCGCTATGTTATCCACATGCAATATCTTATTCAGTGTCTCGAATACGGCTTACAGTTAGAGTGTATTCATCGTTTCGTTGCGTTTAAGCAGGAAGCATGGCTTAAACCATACATGGATTTGATTACTGAGCACCGTCAACGTGCTACAACAATACTTGAGAGTACGTTTTTCATACTGATGAATAACTCTATCTATGGAAAAAGCATGGAAAATGTACGCAAACATCGCGACGTTCATTTAATTAATCAATGGGATGACCGGTATGGGGGACGCAAGTACATCTCAAAACCAAATTTCAAAGCCTATCATGTTATTGATCGTGATTTTATTTCTGTTGAAATGAAAAACTGAGATCGTCTACGCGAAGACAATTTATTTGGGAATGGGTATACTTGATTTTTCAAAATTAAAAATGTATGATTTTCAATATGGATTTGCAAAGCAACACTTTTATGATCTTACATTTTTGTATATGGATACAGATAGTTTTATTTATCATATTTGGAAGACAGTCGACAGACGTCTACGATGTGATGCGAAACCATTCTTAATACTTCGACATTTCTTCCTTTTCATCTAGTAATCCATTTGACATTAAGCCACAGAACAAGAAAGTCATAGGGCTTACGAAATATGAATGTGGCATGAATATTATGAATGAGTTTATTGGTTTAGCACCAAAAATGTATGCCTATGACACTCAAAATTCAAAATCTGTTAAGAAAGCAAGCCTCGTTAGCCGTTTACACGTTCAACACTATCACGATGTACCAACATCTAGAAATGAATCTTTCTGTACGCAAAGAAGAATTCAATCACGCAGACATCATGTATATAGTATCGAACAAGATAAATGCTCATTGCTTCCTTTTGATGATAAACGTGGATGGTATAGTGATTCCCTTACAAGTGTACCATGGGGGTACAGCAACATGTGAAGTTACAAGATGCATAATGCTATTATTAACTTGTAAGAAAGGGGTATGCAGCATCATGTAGGAGTGTAACAAAATAATTATCATTCAATATGCACAAAAATCACTAATGTTGTAATTAACTTGTACATACATTATCTGTAAGAAGGGGAAATTACATTATCATTTAAGACGCACAAATGTAGGAGTGTAACAAAATAATTATCATTCAATATGCACAAAAATCACTAATGTTGTAATTAACTTGTACATACATTATCTGTAAGAAGGGGAAATTACATTATCATTTAAGACGCACAAATGCATGTAAGAAGGGGGGTACACCAACATATGTAAAAATTATATTATCATTCAAGATGCAGAAAATGACTAAGGCTATAATTAAATTGTACATATAAGAAGGGGAAATTACATTATCACTAATGCTGTAAGAAGGTAGTACAGCAAGTTATATTATAATTCAAGATGCAGAAACAAATTACACATACTATAATCAACTTGTACATACATTCAAGATGCAATGTTAATAAATAATGTAGAATTGGCATATTCTTTTATTTTAGATTATCTCTTCATTTGTTCACATGTTTAGCAATAGAAGTATTACCTTCTCCTTACAACATCCTCCTCCTCTTCCTACCGCTCCCTCCTCTCCTTTGCTCTCATCTGTCATGATAAGGTTAGGATCTTTTGCTTAAATTCTACGTCTGCACGTCACAGGAGGAGGAAGGGGAAGAGGAGGCTGTTACATTTTTTAAAATTCCGTAGACAACGTAGTTAAGATAACAGCAGTCAAGTTAAGGCCTAAGAGTATTTAGAAGAGCAGCTTGCTTTAAATCTAAGATGTACGTATACAAAATCAACAGCTTAGTTTAAGATGGTAAGTTTGCCGAGAAAAGAAGGTGTCAGAGTGTTCAGAAAAGCAGCTTGCTTTAAATCTATGTTATCTAAGAAGTACAACAGCAGCTTCGTTTAAGGTAGTAAGTATGATAATAAAAGAACGTCTCACAGTGTTCAGAAGAGCAGCTTGCATTAAATCTATATTCTCTAAGATGTCATAAACAGCAGCTTAGTTTAAGATAGTAAGTATGCCGAAAACTATTTTCTCTAAGATAATAGTATGTTGAGAACGGCAGCTCGCTATAAGATGGTAAGTATGTTAAAAACAGCATCTTGCTATAAGATAGTCGTATGTCGACAAGGGCAGCTTGTTTTATAACTAGGATGGTAGTAAGTTAACAAGGGCAGCTTGCTTGTCCGCGACGTAGCTAAGTCCCGTTAAGATCAATTTAAATTCCGCACCATAAGGTAGTAGCAATAAGGTTTACTTCCGTCAATATAGCAGCACTAAAGGAAGCCATGTTTAAAACAAGTGCACATGGTTACATATAGCGGCTGTTATCTTGACAGATATCAGAATAGCAGGAAAAATTTTAAATTGCCCGCCACATCACATGCAGAAGGTAGCAGCAGTAAAGGTTAAGGTTTGTTAACATAGCAACACTGAAGTTAGCCGTGTTTAAAGTCCATGCCCACGTAGTTAAAAGATGACAGCTGCCAAATAGCACGTGGAATTCCAAATTTCCCGGCACCACATTCATAAGTTGGCAACAGTGAGGTTTTAGCCCCGTCCAGATGCCAGCACTGACGTTAGCGATGTTCTCTTGTTTAAAGATGGCAGCTGTCAGCTTGACAGCTATCAAAAGAGCACATGGAATTTCAAATTTCCGGCGCTCACGTGCATAAGGTGGCAGCCATGGGGTTTTAGCTCCGTCAAGATGCCAGGACTGACGTTAGCGATGCTCTCTTGTTTAAAGATAGCAGCTGTCAACTTGGCAGCTGTTAAAGAGCCCGTGGAATTTCAAATTTTGCACGCCCACGTGCATAAGGCGGCAGCTATGAAGTTTTAGCCCCGTCAAGATGCCAGCACTGACGTTAGCGATGCTCTCTTGTTTAAAGATGGCAGCTGTCACCTTGACAGCTGTCAAAAAAGCACGTGGAATTTCAAATTTCGCGCGCCCTTGTGCATACGGTGGCAACCATGAGGTTTAGCGCTGTAAAGATGACAGCATTGAGGTTAGCGATGTTCTCTTGTTTAAAGATGGCAGCTGTCAGCTTGAAAGCTGTCAAAAAAGCACGTGGCCAAGCGCGTGGCTTTGTTTACAAAGAAGAGCACGTGGTCGTGACGTCACAGTCACGTGGTCATGACATCAAGTGGTCAATGATCTCGGGTGCTGACGCAGCAGAAAACGTGCTGATGCGTATTCAGGAACCCTATAGCCCTACTACTGCTCCATAATGATCGGACGCTCAAGCAGTATCGAAGCGATCTGTCATGTTTTGTTGCTTTGTTGTTAATTTCCAGTATTTTAATGGTTCATTGTGATTTCTATGGTGAATTTATATCATCACTGTGTATTATGTGACATGAAGTCGTCATTTACTGCTGTTACCCATGCTGTGCTTTGTTGGCGTATTTATGCATATTTATGGCTTTTGACGTCATAATTTCATCATGGCTGACTTTCAGCAAGTTGAAAGGATGTACTGACAGTGAAATATGACGTCATAAACATGGCTGACATGGCAAAAGAGTCGTAGTGCTTGGTAAATTTTACGGGCCGATGACCTTCGAAGTTAGGCCCCTTAAAACAACAAGCAACAAGCAAGCATCAGGTAAATTTTACCATTTAATAATCAAGTACGAATTGCTAAATAATATAATTTTCTCATTTAAGATCCTTTTTTGGACATGGTAGTGTGCGGCCTTTAGGTTGAAAGATTTCTGAGATCCGAATTGCCGATGGTTGGCTTGTGTAACGGACCATAGATTAGGCTATATTTTTTATATACCTTGATGTGTTCAAAGTAATTCAGGAAACTTCTGACGAAAAGTTGTACCTAGACAATTCTAGAATAGGTACCCTTCAAGTCTTTTCGAGTATTATTAGAGAATCATCAGGTAACGTGTAGTAATATAACGTTGTAAGAAAGCAGAATTATTTAGAACCATAGCCAATATATATTATATGTAAAGGGTGTTAGTAGTGAGTTGTTGAAGGAGAGTTATAGAGTTGTGTTGTAGATACTGCTGCGGCAGATTAAAAGTGGTTTAATAGAGTGACGTGTTGATAGTGTTGCTGCTGTTATACTGACACAGTGGGTCTTTCGTGAACTACTGTTTATATCATACGTGGTTATTTCAGTCAGCGAGTTACAAGACCAAACCAAACGCACTATAGTTAATACGTGCCACTTGGCGAGATATCGCAATCGCAAGACATTGATTGCCAGCTCACCTAGTGGGATGGTTGAAACTGAGCGTAGTAGTACCCTGTACCCTATGAATTATGCCGAAAGTGTAAGGTTCCAAGTCGTCTTTAGTTAAAAAGTGGTTACAGGAGTTCCCCATTTCACATCGGATGGCAAAATTATATTCTGTGACGTTTGTATCAAAGAGGAGAGTGAAACTTGTTATATATTTCCTCCTAAGGAGTTAATATCAATCTAGCAAAATAAACATGGTATTTTAACTGATGCCTATTCAAATACGTTAAATTTGAGCTGTATAAGGATATTTTAGGACCTATATGAGAGTTTATTTTAGGCAGATAAAATAACATTTAAACTTTTAAAAATCCGAGGTCTGGCAATCACTACTGCATGTTTCTGTAGTGATTGGAGATGTAGTGTGTTGTTTGAATATGAAGAGAAACGTGTTGAACAATCACAAACACCCAGTCCCCGAGCCGGAAGAATTAGACACGCTTAAAATTCCCGATCTGGCGAGGAATCGAATCCGGGTCCTTTTGAATCGAAGGTCTCAACGCTGACCATTCAGCCAAGGATTCGGTCAAAACGAAAACATTATTGAGTTTCACTATTTCTATTAGTATTAACATTCAACTTTCATAGTAGAACGGAGCGAAAATCATTATTTCAATCAATTTTAACATGCAACTTATTTAGTTTCAATCTTGCCGCCTGACGTTTAAGGTCGGCGCTACTGTCAACATGCCACTCGCTTTAGTATGGGAGAACACGGAAGTGTCCAGTATTATCTATAGTGTATTTGACCAAACCAAGACAGACTACAATACCTCAGACCGAAAAATCAAAACCAAAATTTTGGACTTCATAGGGGATCAGCTACTGACTGTTCAAGGTTAGAGAGCCATCTAAATAACTTCATTTCTACGTGAAAGCTTCGTATATTAGATTACCTTCCTCCAGGAGCTCCAAGATCAATGTCAAAAACATGTATTTTGAGACAATAATTGGAATTATGCACAATAAACAAGAAGAGGATTACGAACGAATCCATTAGTTATGCTAAGGCATTACATTAGAATTAAAATATAAATATATCTTATGACCTAGATGTTAGGCCCCTTCAACTAAAAATGTACCAGCTGTATGCATAAGTCTTTTCCGATTTCACTAAGAGATGGCGCCAGCGAACAGTATGCAGCGTATGAATTTGACACATACCGGTACGTCAGTTTGTTCGTCTGACATTAACCTACCAAAACATCCAAGTTGAGTCCGCCAAACACTAGCGTATGTGTTGTATCGCTAAGTGATCATGTCGACGTTTGCGAAAAGAACATTTGTGCATTGCATTGCTTTTCTTATTTAATCAAAAAGAAAAGGCTGTGGAAAGTCATCGTTTGCTGGTAGAAACATATGGTGAACACGCTCCATGTAACGTGCTCCCAACGACATTAAAAATATAGATTGCTAATCTGATGGCCATCTTTGAATCTACTTGAACCACTGGCAGCCATGACAATTGCAGGCAAAACATGCATATTTCCTCTGAATCTGAAATAGAAAGGATCTGCAGGAGTTGTGTGATGGAGTACGGTCTTTGAGAAGGTGTGCAAGGTTAAACTCACTCACTCACTCACTCACTCACTCTACTTATGAATTCAGTAGGATGAAGTCAGGCGAGGTTTGACCAAGGGAGGTCCGGTAGAAATATTATAGTGGTAAAGCTGATAGGATACCGTATGTGGAAGGAATGCTACACTCAACCAGGGGTCAGGTGTTCTCAACTTTAGAATCTGGGGTTACCCCATTTAGTGGCCCCTTACGACAGGCAGAGGATGCCGTAGAGATATTCTACACCGCAAACAGCGGACGTATGTGCTGCATGTCGCGCAGCAGTTCTTAGAAAGTAGCCATAAGTAGCAAAAAGCATAAAACATAATAAATTCAAAAATTATACCAGAATGATACTGAAGGTATGTCATGAAAAGACAGTAGTATCTTTCTCTACGCGTGTGAATTCCTCAATGAACTGCTGTACTTATAACATGTCTTTCTGTAGTGAATGACTTTATTGGTAGTGCGTGACGCCGAATCATCCATTCTTCTACATACGTAATTCTTGTTTTAACCAAGCAAATGCTCACCATATTCACTGCGCTTATTTCATTATAACATCAATGCAACATTAAGGATGTTTGAAAATGTCGTGTTTATTTTTAAATAAATCTTTAATTTGCAATAACATATAATCTCATCAATTCATTGAACTGATAAGGGCTAACTGTCAAGACCAACGAGCTAGAAAGAGGACTATAGAGTGGCTAACATGGCTGCTACAGTGCTCTGGGTGGTGCCAAGGCGAAATAGCGACTCCATAGTTTAAGCGCCATTCATATAATTTCTCCGCATACGGTGCGATACTTCTAATAGATTAGATCGAAGAAAATATGCTCTCTACGTGTGTGGCATGCAATTTCATAAATTGTAGAGAAAACACGAAGAATAAATATCATATTTTAGATAAGATTCTTTTTTTACTAAAGTACACAGTTTTGGGCGATTAGCAGAATTACGTTGCCTGTGTAGCACAATCCAGCACGTGTACATTAGGCCTACTTTTATTTTCTTGTATTTGGTATTTGAAGGTGCTCAGATAGGTTACCTTTGTGTCAGTAGATTTACCGGCCCGTAAGGGAACTCCACCGGGGCAAATCTCCGGCACTTCAGCTTCTCCGAAAACCGTACTAAGTAGTCGGTAGGACGAAAAACCAATACCACTATTTATTATTACATTGTATCCTACAGAGCACATTTCCCCAGCATTTTGAAAATAAATATAAAGTGAACAACGATGTTACAAGACGCCTGCTGTCCAACGCCACACCTACAATATTTAGAATTTCCTAGTCACCTCATCCCCTTTGCCAACGATACGAAGTAATATGAGGACTTACAGTCCTACATCACCACTACTACTGAGCAAGTTGGCTACGTGGTTCGCGGTATATAGCTCTTAGCTTGCATTCGGGATATAGTGAGTTCTAATCCCACTGCCGACAGCACTGATAGCTGGTTTTCCGTGGTTCCCATTTTCACATCAGGCAAATACGGGGGCTGCTGTGCCTTAATGCCACTGACACTTCCTTCGCAGTCCTAGCCTTTTCCTATCCCATCGTAGCTATAAGGCGTGTCTGAGTGGGTGCTACATAAGGCAAATAAAAAATCGGCGTTACCATAATCTTCTTCCAAAGATAATCGAAGTGAATTATTCAGGAAAGTTAACTTATGTGATTTAAGATCATTATCACAAGAAGAACTGTTCTCTTTTTTAGCAATTATTTCAAATTGTTTATCCTACAAATTCTTCTTATTTTATTATTATTATTATTATTATTATTATTATTATTATTATTATTATTATTATTATTATTATTATTATTATTATTATTATTGTTACGGAGATTTCCGTGGTAGGTAGAGGTGAAAGAAGGTGCGGGTGTGAATAGGTCTCCAACTACGGAATTAAAGTTAAATGTAAAATTTAACAAGGTTATATTTTCTTTCCAAAATTCAGAAATAACAAGAATGGCAGGTACGGAGTAGCAAGACAACAAAGTACAATTACAGTATTTATAGGATTTGGGCTTCGAGCCCTGAAAACACAGTTCTTGAGCAACTAGCCCAACTTTACGATATACAAATTTCAACAACGGGGCAGAAGACCCCAATCAAACCCTGGAGCACTTGCTCCTAATTACACCGTAAAGCCTCCTCGAGGCATACAAGACTCAGTTTCCGGAAAAGAGCCACTCGCTCTCAAATTTAAGCCTCTCCCAGGCCACACCAAACTCCACCTTCAAGCTGTCCTCAACGGACATAAACACAGGGGTAAAAAAACCCAATCTACTGAGGCCTATTAAGTGAGAAAAGGTTAATTATATGGCCTCTAAAATACCAACTTGAAAGGAGGCTCTCCGCACTCCTAATACACTTTATTTAAAACCTACTTGGCACTAGGCCGTTAATGCAAGGGCTAATCCCATACTACAGAGGTGACTTCAGAAAAGAACAATTTACATTATATTAACGAAGAATAGGTTGAGAAAAATAAGTTCACCTCAAAACAATATGATTGGGAGCTCGAGAGGGTTAAGCACTCTCTATCCCGATATGCAGTTTAAAAGATGAAATAGATACAAGTTTCTTTACATTTTAAGGAAGGTTACATAATGGAAAAAGCTTCGGACCCGCCCCGAGAGTTAAACTGCTGAGCTAGCAAAGAAAGAATTTATTAATTGGCCATTACCTTGTTGTTGACCGCTGCCGAAGAAAGAGGCGCTTCCCGCCCCCTGCTATGTACTTTACACACTGAAAGATGGAACAGAAGTGGCGCAGAGACCCTAAAATCAGCAGTTTATATACTCTCGCGGAAGGTTCTAGGCGTTAGGGGAATGAGAACACCCGCCCACAATCACTTTATTGGAGAATAAAGAGAAACCCCTACACAAGATGAAGAAGAAACACATTATTGGTGGAAAATTAATTTCAGAAATTCGGGATTGGCTAGATTTAAAACAAGGGGAAAGAAAGGGGTAATATTGCCAACTTAACCAATGACTGAAAGAAATTTAACAAAGAACAAACTTTTGAAATAAAATTTTCTCCAAAGAACAGTTCTTTTTCTTCGCACTAGGGTGCACTATTGTAGTTCTTCAGTAGTGTCCTCTGGAAGAGAAAGTTCACACTTCTTACTTCAAGCAAAACAAAAACACATCAAAAATGACACAGTTCTAAAACTCCAAAATTTACAGGTAGTGACATCTTCTGAGAAAGTAGAAAATTAATACCGTCAATAAAGTTCAGACTTCCTCCAGCAGAGGAGTTTCAACTGGCGCACCTTTTGAATTAGTGGCGTGGAGGTGTACCGCCCGGTACAATTATTATTATTATTATTATTATTATTATTATTATTATTATTATTATTATTATTATTATTATTATTAAGGGATACTTTATTACACCATTGTTCACTTCAAACCTTGTACCCCACGGCTCTACAATACTTATTTTTCGTAAATTATTATTAGTTTTACGCCCTACTAACTACTTTTTCGGATAAGCCGATGTGCCGGAATGTTGTCCCGCAGGAGTTCTGAGGGATTTGAGCACCTAAATACTACCGTACTGAGCCAGGACCTAACCTGCCAAGTTGTTTAGTGTCCGGCTTCTTGGCTGAATGATCAGCATGCTGGCCTTTGGTTCAGAGGGCACCAGATTCGACCGGGTTGAGCATTTTAACCGGGTAGTCGACAGTTAATTCCTCTGGATCCGGGACTGGATAACCTTCTTCATCTACACACAACAGAACATTCTACAAACCACTACAGAAGCACGCAATAGTAAATACATCACTCCACCTAGGGTTGGCGTCGTCAGGAAGGGCATCCGGTCGTAAAATTAGGCTAAATCCATACAAAATGCCAATTCCAGGTAAATGGAAAGATATCAGGATTTATTATTATTATTATTATTATTATTATTATTATTATTATTATTATTATTATTATTATTATTATTATTATTAAAGTTATATGAATTATTTCTCGATGTTGTTATATTGCTTTGCTCAAGGTTTTCTGTTCTATATTTTCATTCCCTGTAAGTGGGTCTAAATGTTTGGCAATGTCTTGTGATTTGTTTTGTAATTCGGACTAGTGGAAATGCGCTAATTTTCTTTCTTTATACAATATGTAAGTACGTAGCCTGTATCTTGTATTTTTTAATGTCCTTTTAAACAGGCATTGCTCATCTTCGAGTGCTTCCCTAATAAAGAAAACTGTGAAACGGTATTTATTCCCGCAGCCTCTGTACTTGCTTCATCACAAGCCCACTCGATTTGGTCGCTTACAATATGGCGGACGTGGCTTTCAAGTAGATTCAAATATGGCGGTCCAATAGCCACTCTATAGTCCTCTTTCTAGCTCGTTGGTCAAGACCAAGAAGTGGAAGCCGCCATGACAGTTGCAGGCGAAAGTTAGTTCGCTGTGCTTCAACCATGGGCGCTGTAACGATTATGTTTAGTAGTCTATATCTTTCATGTCGTTGCTTGCTCCCTAAAATACTAAGAAAAATAAGTATTTGCCTGTTCAACACTCTTGTACAACAGCCATCTTCGCTTCCCAGCAACCTACTAACCATGCTGAGCTTCCATCGGCTTCTCTGACATGTGACTACTGACGTCACCGAACTTTCTTGAAGCTGCTCCGTGCCTCCACAGTTCGAGGACATTCCATCTGTGCTGCTATACTGTAAATATACCAATTATTTCCCTTTCAAGTCAGTCCGGCTTTGATAGTGGTCTTGTGTGGAGGGCCTTGCGCAGACATGTGTGTCTTGTGCATGTTCATTTTAATCCTGACCAACTGGATTTGTGCATCGTGTGACGCTGGGTGAGCGAACTGTTATGTTTTCTTGAAGCATTGATCATCGGGAGCTTGTCTCCCGTTTCGCTCTTCAGGATCTGACTTGAACTACTATTACTATTAAACGTTTTCTTTACTCCCCTGAAGGGGGAGGCGGGCCTCTTAGACGGTGACGCCGTCTCTCAGGCTGGGAAATTTGTTACGGTGAAGGAGATGTGCGGAGAAGGTGAGGGGGTTGGCGGCCTTGGCCTATACTACGAACTGTCCCGGCATTCGTCTTAGTGCAGGAGAATGGAAAACCACGGAAAACCATTCTCAGGACAGCCGACGGGTGGGGCCAGGCGTGAAGTCTGGCACTGTGCCCCAGGCCCGTCTCCCGAATGAAAAGGCGTAGAGCCACGGTAGAGCCGTGGCCAACTTTCCTCTTCTCGGTTGGCCGGTCAGAGTACAGAGCTGTTGGATCACGGGCAAGCCGTGGCCTCTTAAGGCACGTAACCCACTCTGCATCTACTGACGCTGACTTGAATTTTTTTATTCAAATAGTTGGTTACATGGTTCATGTTTGATGGTTCATGTTTGTGGGTTACTGTAGTCACGTCCTAGTTCGTGAACCATGGGCAACGGCTGAGTGGCCTAATAAGTGGTCCTGAGAGTCGGGATACCAGTTGCTATGGAATGGGAGTGGGCATCGCGGACATATTCTGAGTCGTGGCCCTCCTTGTGCTCAGGCGGCTAGGACTATACAATTCACCGGTGGTCCATAACCCGCTAGAGGAGAGATCCTCACTTGGACTATGTGCAAGTAGGTGCTTCATGAATTTACCGAGCTCAGAACACTTTAAGCAAGCCTCGGACCTATGGGAGTAATGGAGACCCACTCCCATTTGACAGGCGAGGGACTCCTTGGAAACAACTTGGCGAACGAAATGGAATTCGATGGGGAGCTATCAATATTAATGGGGCTTATGGAAGAAAGAAAGTAGAACTGGCTGAGTCAGCAAAGAGGATGCATCTGGATGTGCTAGGAGTAAGTGATATTCGGGTAAGGGGAGATAACGAGGAAGAGATAGGAGATTATAAAGTGTATTTGACGGGTGTTAGAAAGGGAAGGGCAGAGTCCGGGGTAGGGCTCTTTATCAGGAATACCATTGCACGCAACATAGTTTCGGTTAGGCACGTAAACGAGCGAATGATGTGGGTAGATTTGTCAGTGGGAGGAATTAGGACAAGAATTGTGTCTGTGTATTCACCATGTGAGGGTGCAGATGAGGATGAAGTTGACAAGTTTTATGAAGCATTGAGTGACATCGTGGTCAGGGTGAACAGCAAGGATAGAATAGTGCTAATGGGCGATTTCAATGCGAGAGTTGGGAATAGAACTGAAGGATACGAAAGGGTGATTGGTAAATGTGGGGAAGATATGGAAGCTAATGGGAATGGGAAGCGTTTGCTGGACTTCAGTGCTAGTATGGGTTTAGCTGTTACGAATACATTCTTCAAGCAAAAGGCTATTCACCGCTATACATGGGAGGCTAGGGGTACCAGATCCAGAATAGACTATATCTTAACAGACTTCGAATTCAGGAAATCTGTTAGGAATGTAGAAGTTTTCCGGGGATTTTTCGATGATACAGACCACTATCTGATCTGTAGTGAACTAAGTATCTCTAGGCCTAGGGTAGAGAAAGTGAAATCTGTCTGCAAACGAATAAGGGTGGAAAATCTCCAGGACGACGAAAATTAGACAGAAGTACATGGATATGATTAGTGAAAAGTTTCGAACAGTAGACAGTAAGCAGGTTCACGATATAGAAAGTGAATAGGTGGCATACAGGGATGCTGTAGTAGAAACAGCAAGGGAATGCCAGGGAACAACTGTGTGTAAAGATGGGAAAAGGCGAACATCTTGGTGGAATGATGAAGTGAGAGCAGCTTTAAACGTAAAAAGAAGGCTTATCAGAAATGGCTCCAAACAAGGGCCGATGCAGACAGGGATTTGTATGTAGATGAAAGAAACCGAGCGAAACAAATAGTTGCTGAATCCAAAAAGAAGTCATGGGAAGATTTTGGTAACAACCTGGAAAGGCTAGGTCAAGCAGCAGGGAAACCTTTCTGGACAGTAATAAAGAATCTTAGGAAGGGAGGGAAAAAGGAAATTAACAGTGTTTTGAGTAATTCAGGTGAACTCATAATAGATCCCAGGGAATCACTGGAGAGGTGGAGGGAATATTTTGAACATCTTCTCAATGTAAAAGGAAATCATTCTGGTGGTGCTGCGAACAGCCAAGCTCATGGGGAGGAGGAAAATGATGTTGATGAAATTATGCTTGAGGAAGTGGAAAGGATGGTAAATAAACTCCATTGTCATAAGGCAGCAGGAACAGATGAAATTAGACCTGAAATTGTGAAGTATAGTAGGAAGGCAGGGATGAAATGGCTTCATAGAGTAGTAAAATGAGCATGGGGTGTTGGTAAGGTACCTTCAGATTGGGCAAAAGCAGTAATTGCACCTATCTATAAGCAAGGGAACAGGAAGGATTGCAACAACTATCGAATTATCTCATTGATTAGTATATCAGGCAAAGTATTCACTGGCATCTTGGAAGGGAGGGTGCGATCAGTCATTGAGAGGAAGTTGGATGAAAACCAGTGTGGTTTCAGACCGCAGAGAGGCTGTGAGGATCAGATTTTCAGTGTGCGCCAGGTAATTGAAAAATGCTACGAGAGGAATAGGCAGTTGTGTTTTTGTTTTGTAGATCTAGAGAAAGCATATGACAGGGCACCGAGGGAAAAGATATTCGCCATACTGGGGGACTATGGAATTAAAGGTAGATTATTAAAAGCAATCAAAGGCATTTATGTTGACAATTGGGCTTCAGTGAGAATTGATGGTAGAATGAGTTCTTGGTTCAGGGTACTTACAGGGGTTAGACAAGGCTGTAATCTTTCACCTTAGCTGTTCGTAGTTTACATGGATCATCTGCTGAAAGGTATAAAATGGCAGGGATGGATTCAGTTAGGTGGAAAAAGCAGTCTGGCCTATGCTGACGACTTGGTCTTAATGGCAGATTGTGCCGAAAGCCTGCAGTCAAATATCTTGGAACTTGAAAATAGGTGCAATGAGTATGGTATGAAAATTAGCCTCTTGAAGACTAAATTGATGTTAGTAGGTAAGAAATTCAACAGAATTGAATGTCAGATTGGTGATACAAAGCTAGAACAAGTCGATAATTTCAAGTATTTAGGTTGTGTGTTCTCCCAGGATGGTGATATAGTAAGTGAGATTGAACCAAGTTGTAGTAAAGCTAATGCAGTGAGCTCGCAGTTGCGATCAACAGTATTCTTCCCAGACGAAACTATCTTTACATCGGTCTGTTTTCAGACCAACTTTGGTTTACGCGAGCGAAAGCTGGGTGTACTCAGGATATCTTATGAATAAGTTAGAAGTAACAGACATGAAAGTAGCAAGAATGATTGCTGGTACAAACAGGTGGGAACAATGGCAGGAGGGTACTCGGAATGAGGAGATAAAGGCTAATTTAGGAATGAACTCGATGGATGAAGCTGTACGCATAAACCGGCTTCGGTGGTGGGGTCATGTGAGGCGGATGGAGGAGGATAGGTTACCTAGGAGAATAATGGACTCTGCTATGGAGGGTAAGAGAAGTAGAAGTAGACCAAGACGACGATGGTTAGACTCGGTTTCTAACGATTTAAAGATAAGTGGTATAGAACTAAATGAGGCCACAACTCTAGTTGCAAATCGAGGATTGTGGCGACGTTTAGTAAATTCACAGAGGTTTGCAGATTGAACGCTCAAAGGCATAACAGTCTATAATGATAATGTATGTAATAATAATAATAATAATAATAATAATAATAATAATAATAATAATAATAATAATAATAATGTTGTTGTCTGAGTCATCAGTCCATAAACTGGTTTGTCACCCTATCCTATGATAACCTATCCACTTCTACATAAATGATGTATCCTGCATCTGCTCTAATCTGCTTGTCATATTCATACCTTGGTCTACCCCTACCGTTCTTACCCCCTACACATCCCTCTAAAACCAACTGCACAAGTCCTGGGTGTCTTAAGATGTGTCCTATCATTCATTCTATCTCTTCTTCTCGTCAAATTTATCCACAACAATCTCATCTCACCAATTCTGTTTAGTCTCTCTTCATTCGTGATTCGATATATCCATCTCACGTTCAGCATTCTTCTGTAACACCACATTTCAAAAGCTTCTATTCACTTTCTTTCTGAGCTAGTTATCGTCCATGTTTCACTTCCATACATCGCCACGCTCCAAACGAAAGTCTTCAAAAAGATTTTTCTAATTCCGATATCAATATTCGAAGTGGGCAAATTTCTTTTCTTAAGAAGGGCCTTCCTTGCTTGTGCTAGTCTGCATTTTATGTCCTCCTTACTTCTGCCATCGTTACTTATTTTACTACCCAGGTAACTGTATTCATCTACTTCCTTTAAGACTTCATTTCCTGTTTCACCTGACTTCGTACGACTGCACTCCATTACTTTTGTTTTGGACTTATTAATCTTCATCTTGTACTCCTCACTCAAGACTCCGTCCATACCATTCAGCAAATTCTCCAGATCTTCTGCAGTCTCAGATAAAATAACAATATCATCAGCAAATCTCAGGATTTTGATTTCCTCTCCTTGGATTGTGATTCCCTTTCCAAATTCCTCTTCGATTTCCTTTACTGCCTGTTCTATATAAACATTGAAAATAAGGGGGGAACACACTGCAGTCCTTGCCTCACCATTTCCTGGAATGCTGCTTCTTTTTCATAGCCCTCTTATCACTGCAGACTGATTTTTATATAGATTGTAGATAATTTTTCTCTCTCGGTACCTGATCCCGATCACCTTCAGAATCTCAATAATAACAACAACAATAATAATACGAGGGTTGGGGCAAAAGTCAGGACAAATACTTTTTTCTTGAAGATACCAGTCCGGTTGGAAAATGTGACATATACAGACGAAAGGACAAGGTGTTAACTATATGTGTGGACAATGAATAGCACTGAAATATCGTAACGCACTAATTTATTACGGTAGTATACAGGGCAATATGGCCTTCCCGGTGCAAAAGAATGACAACACAGTACACATAAAGTTGACATGACAAACCTGGGCCTAAAGACCGTCAAAGTAGTCCCCTGCTACTGACACCACACGCTGCCAACGATGTGGGAGGCGCTGAATATCATCTGCCTCAGCATTTGCCGCATCATGTGTGAATCGGGTCACCTGTTGGCGCACAGCATTAGCAATGTCCTCTCGTGTTGAAAACGGCCTACCACGTAGTGGTTCCTTAATCTTTTGAATGAGATCAAAGTCACAGAGCGAAATGTCGGGAGAGTACGGTGGGTGCTCCAAATCTTCCCATCCCCAACGTCGCAGTAGCTGCCCTACACACTCTGCTTTATGTGGTTTTGCATTGTGTGCAGGGTTACTGCACTGTCTACAAGATCCGGACGTTTCTCCCGAAAGCCACGTCGTGCCTGTCGCACCAGGAAGTCCCTGTAGTACTGTGCTGTCACTGTTCTGACATGTGGAATAAAGTGGCAAACAATGACACCCCTGACGTCATACGCGACGATCACCATCAATTTGACTGGGGAAGGATTCTGACGGACCTTCTGCCTCCTTGGTGATCCAGCATGTCGCCACTTCGCGGACTGACGTTTCAGTTCTAGTTCGTATGCCCTGGCCCAAAATTCATCGATGGCGATTATTCATGACAAGAATTATTAATCGCCGTCCTGTTGCCAGCGTGCAAGGTGGTGGTCGGAGCATATTGCATAGCGCATCCACCTTTGAACTTCCGTCAGTGCATGCGGTACCCACCGCGATGCGATTTTGCGCAGTTGCAGCTCATTACACAATATTCTGTGGGGGGTGCGTTTCTCGATGCCACTTGCCCTCTCTAACTCCAGTAGCGTCCATCGTCTGTCTTCATCCAGGAGCTGCTCGATGACGACTCGTGCCACGTCGGTCCGCACACTGACAGGTCGTCTTGAACGTTGCTCATCACTGGTTGACACACGTCCTTGCTGAAACTTTCCTACCAACCGTGCTGTTGTACGCTATGGTAGGGCATTATTCCCAAGGGCTTCCACTAATTCACTGTGACATTCCATCGCATTTCTCCCTCGGACAACGGCTATTTTGATGTAAGCGCGCTGCTCAACACGGGTTACTTCCATCTCGCACGACACTCATCAACTGACTGATTTCACAGCCCTTGCTGCACTACTACCAGCTATCACAGAGCCATCTGTTGTTCTGCATACACACTATGCCTGCAGAACTTCCACACAACACATATACAACTCAGACACGAAGTCAACATGAATGATGCTTGCTAGAGGTTTAGTACTTAAGCACGGCCCTTCCACCTCGAAAGTTAACATACCCGAGCTCGATAGGTACAGTCGCTTAAGTGCGGCCAGTATCCAGTAATCGGGAGATCGTGGGTTCGAGCCCCACTGTCGGCAACCCTGAAGGTGATTTTCGTGGTTTACCATTTTCACACCAGGCAAATGCCGGGGCTGTACCTTAATTAAGGCCACGGCCGCATCCTTCCACTTCCTAGGCAGTTCCCATCCCATCGTCGCCGTAAGACCTATCTGTTCGGTGCGACGTAAAGCAAAAAAAAAAAAAGTTAACATACGTGTCAAAGTCCTTATGATCAATAAGGCCCTCCCCTACCTGTATGTCATCACTGTAAATTGATCCATGGACCTAGCAAAGGAAAAACTACTATGCACAATTCCATGCCATATACTAAGGATCATTCTGAAAACATGCGATTTATTGTGCCTTGAAATAAAATAGGTCTTGTGGTTCGTGCTATGAAATGAATGATTGTAAGTGAAATTGGGTCAGGAGGTGAAAGGAATCGGCTATCGCATATGAATAGGATCTGTCCCGGTATTTGCCTGGAAGTGGAAATGGGAAATCACAGAAAACCTTTCTCAGGATAGCCGAGGGTGGGGTTCGAACCCACGCGTCTCTCGAATGCAAAGCTTGGCTACATAGTCGTAGTGCGTTAACACAACCCGCCATATTGCTCGGTAAAATATGATTTAGTGATAAGATGAAGATATAACATAAAGCACGTTTGTTTTTCAATCTATACAAATTGTAGGGTGAAATAGTAAACTGCGATTCAGATTAAGGGCATATGAGTGCAGATCCGTATCTTCTATTCAGCCATTAGGTTCTACGAATCTCACCCTTAATTCTCACATACCACTTCATAATTTCCTTCATGTCTTCTGTATGTCCCTGAGTGCAAGTAAATGTTTACGTAAAGTGTGTTGTCGTCTGTTCCACTGGGATGTCATTCGGTTAACTTTCAACGGCTGGGCAGATCGTAACGGATAGGCGAAATTCACTCCCTCCAGAATCGGATAATAAGTTAATTTTCCTGAACGGCAACAAAACTTATTTAACCCAATAATGCACACAGTTCATTTGATTTATGCACATCACCTAGGTCCATGTTTATTTCATTTTTTCAAACTCAGCAGGAATGAAGATATAACATTATCATTTTCTAATTCACTGTGATCTGTGATGTAAGCCACTGGGCACTGTACTGCGTTAATTTTGTTTATATAATACCATTAACAATGTTAGAACATGTTCCTATCCAATCCACCAGTTAGTAAATGTATGACTAAGAATTTGAAATTACCGCGTGGCAGATTAGTCGTTAGTAAATCGAAGCTCCGAATGAATAAGCGCCAAACATTCACTCCGGAAAAAAAAAAACAAAAAAAAAACGCTCCGTTACCAGCAGTACCCTGTTCCACCTTCCTCTTCCTATTCTCTACGTTTCGCATTCCCTACCTTTTCCTAACTTCTCATCTTCCCCTCCCCTGTAGCACTTTTCTGTTCCCCATATTCCCCCTGCTGTTTTGCCAGCAGTCACTCATACCAATTCCACACCCTTATCTCTCCTCCTTTCTCCCCCTTGCCTAATTTCCTCCCCTTAAACATTAACCCACTTGTCTTCCCCAACTTCTCTTCCCTGTCGTTTAGCTACCGTGCACTGTACATTGTTTGAGTGAGACTTACCTTCATTCCTGTCCTCCGTTAGAAGCCTAATTATCTCCCTCAACTTCTAATTCTTACCTCGTACTCCTTAATGCTGACTCACATGCGCAGTACCTGGGCTTTCATTCCTCAGCCATTATGATGAGGAAACTCAAGGTAATTTCTTGTAAGCCTGTTTCAAAAAGAAATACTCACGAGTAGTTGATAATCGAGCGATAAGGACTCCCTTTAGGCAGCATGATGGCCCAGTAGTCTGCGTGGGCTGTGTCGGGAAGTGCTGTAACGTCGCAGCCAAGCCCATCGACGCCGGAACCCGCGCCAACCGTCACTGTTATGAATGCATATTTAGTATCACAAGTCCGCTGAAATCCGTCTGCTCGAGTTCTTGGTAGGTCATCCTCGTTCGGGAGAATTCTCTCTAGGTACAATTTTCGTCTTACACCTTTCCCATTCTGAAATCAAATTGAGATAAATTAATAACTATAAATAATAATGATGCCTTTGCTGGCAGGACCTAGTGTTTACAGTGCACTATGTCTTCTGGTATGGGCTAGAATACATTTGTTACTTTCATTGACCTCTCACAGTCTTATCCTTGGCTTTGACAATATGAAAGTGGCTGAGGTATGAGTGATGCTAGTAATGCCACTCCTTATGCAGCCAGTCCCTGCTATGAATGGTGTGAAAATGTCGCCCATAGGGTCGATTGGTGCACGCATTTCAGTGGGATTGGCAGACTGATATGCAATAGCAACTTCTGGCCCAGTGGGGAAAGCAACGGGAAACTACCTCACTCCTCATTTCCCTAGTACGCCTCTTCAGTGACACCTAGGCAGTCTATGACAGCTAATGGTAGACCTGTTGAGGATCCTACCAGCCTTCGGGCTGAATACCCAACATACATACAAATAATAATGTGATTGGTTTTACGTCACGCTCACTTCTTTTAGGGTTTCCAGAGAAACCGAGGTGCCGGAAGTTTGCCCCACAGGATTTCTTCGACGTGCTTGTAAATCTACCGAGACGAAGCTGATATATCTGAGCACCTTCAAATACTTTCCAACTTGACATCGGATGGCTTGCACCCCCACCTTTCGACCTACTCAGACCGCCTACACAAATTACGGCGGCGTTGTTACGTACGTCAGTAGTTCTCAAAGTGTACATCGGGACCTCTATCTATAATTTGTATTTTCACTATAGTCATTTAAATATTTATTACACAGAGTGAAAGAGAATATTGCACCGCATTCATACGGGAAATAGAGAATATTAATTGTAAGCCATAACTGAAAACTGTTTTTATTTTTCGAATATACAGTGGGTACTTTGATGGTACGTCGTAAAAGAACACGCGTCACGGTACAGTGGCTTGCTCTCGTATGCTGTGAGTCACTGCAGGCGCAAGGGCAAGCGACATTCTGCTGACAAACACCACACACCTGGACGAAAGTCAGAGTAGTAGAATGAATCACAACAAGCACACGAACTGGTTATGTAAGTTGATGTACACAAACACTCACTGTGTGCCATATACACTGACCGACATCACATCAGTGGAGACATCTGACATCTGCACATACCATACTGTGAAACCTCCATATTTCGAATCACCTTGGGAAAAATGAAAATCCGCAGCCTGTTTCCAGTTATTCGACCGGGTCAGGAATGGAACGAATGAAGCCCCCATCTAGCGGCGAGGATAGGAATTGTGCCGGCTGCCGAAGCCTGTCGCACTCCTCTGGGGCAATGATTAATGAATGAAAGATGAAATGAAATGATATTGGAGAGTGTTGCTGAAATGAAATATGACAGGGAAAAATCGGAGTACCTGGAGAAAAACCTGTACCGCCCCCGCTTTGTTCACCTTGGGAGCTAAATTTTATTTCGATTTATCGAAATTCCGAGATATTGGGAATACCGTTTTTGAGCATATATGGCGCATAATTGAATCATGTCTATCTATGGGCTTATACTGAGCACAATAGTTTTTACAGTATTTAAAAATATACCAACAAACTCGTATTTTACGGCATCGCTTTAATTATGACCCTTATTAAAGCAAAGAGAGCCTCCGTGGTTCAGACGGCAGAGCGTCGGCCTCTCACCGCTGGATACCGTGGTTCAAATCCCGGTCATTCCATGTGAGATTTGTGCTGGACAAAGCGGAGGCGGGACAGGTTTTTCTCCGGGTACTCCGGTTTTCCCTGTCATCTTTCATTCCAACACTCACCATTCTCATTTCGTAGCATCTATCATTCATTAATATATCACTTTGGGAGTGGCGACCCCATCGTAATAATAGCCTATATATGATTCATTCATTACATCCCTGACCCGGTCAATGACTGGAAAACCGGTTGTAGGTTTTCATTTTCATTTTCATTAAAGCAAAGAGTACAGTACATAGAGTAGTGAAACAAGAAACAGACCTCCGTTAACTTTAACAAAAAAACATCGTTAGTCTCTTCTGTATTTTACTGTTAACCTTATTTTCTTCCGCATACTTTACAATAACATTTATTTATATTCGACTGACTCTGTACGTACTGTAGGTTCGAAACCACGCAGCCAAGATTCGTAAACGGAGCTTGTCATCCACGACTTCCGGGGTTGTTTTCGTACGTGACGGATAATGAATTCACACAAGGAAAACAATGAGGCTTCGCTGATTTTCCGATCACTAGAAGTTTGTTTTTCGGTTCCCGTCATATTAGCTACCAGCATCACTGTAAACCTTTCTTAACTTGTTAACTGTTCCTCACAAACTACAAATGCTGTATTGCACAGTCAATGTTATAAAAAAACCGAGTCACAGACTATTTTTTGCTTCAACGGAGGAAACGTTTGCTTCGAGAAATCGAGAAATTCGTGTAACCGAGTAATAGAGAAGTAAATACACGTAAAGAATAGGACAGACAGCCGGGAAATTGAAGTTACTTCGAGATACTGAAATTTGAGTAATGAGATTCGAGATATCGAGTTTCGACTGTATTGGCGATAGTAATTGCGTTTATTTCGTTTATAACTGCATATTGTCACAGAATTCACAAACTTAAAAAAGAATCGCTTTGCTAAAAAATAAAATAAGTCTTCTAGTCTTTTTATGGGTGGACATAAAAATTTCCACACCAACTTAAACTACACGTTTTTCACTGTTTGTAACGTGGGTGCGTTCCCTTGTTGCGAATAACACTTCTTAATCTGGTGGGCATTGAAGCTACTAATTTTCTTGTGATTTCTTCACCAGTAGTATTATATTCTTGTAGAAGCAATTCTTTCAGCTGGTTTTTGCTGGTTATGTGGTGTTTTCTGACTCGTTCGAGTTCGTCCCACAGATTTTCAATGGGATTACGGTCGGAGGATTGCGGAGCAGTTTTCAGGGTATGGGGTGTATTATAAACAATCCAATAACGAACAATATTAGCAGTATGGTTCAGGTCGTTGTCGTGCTGAAAGTAGTAATCAGCCTGTAGACCCAGTTTTTGGGCAGTATATCGTAAAATGTTTTTTTCAATATTCTAATAAACATACTGGTCCATTGTTCCATCTATAAACACTAGGTCTATAACACCCGAAGCCGCCATGCACCCCCACACCATAACACCTCCACCACCGTGTTTATCTGTAGCCTGGAGACTGGCTGTTTCAAACTGAATTCATTTTCCTCCACACCGACATTCTTACATCATGGCGAAAAATGTTAAATTTGCTTTCATCTGAAAAAAATAACTTTTTCCAGAAATCGCCAGCCTTCATTATTTAGTCTTGATCAAATGCCAATCTCTTCTTTTTGTTTAGTGGGCTGATAAATGGCTCCCCCCTGGGACTTTGGGCAAGATATCCAGCTCTATGAAGAGTTCTACGAATGGTCTTAGGATGTACCTGTTTACCATGGTAATCCTCAAGTTCTGCTGCAATTTCGGAAGAAGACTTTTTGGAGTCTTTTGCACTGTCCCAATTACCGTCTTCACTTCTCTCAGACTGAGCTTACGGGGACGTCTACCTCTCTCATTATTTATCAATATTTTTGAAGTTTTGTGCTTCTTAATGATACCGCACACTAGGTATCTGCTTCGTTTAATGATTTGTGCAGTTTCGGCGTATGATTTGCCTTCTTCATACAGAGTTACTATCATTTTTCTTTCTTCAATTGCAGTTTACTTCCCAATTTTGCCCACTCCAGCGTGAATCCCCAGTATCCACTTCTAATATAAACAAGGCTTGTAACTGTGTTCACTCCTCAATGTTCAAGTCAGAACTGATGCGTACTATTCTGTTTTGTTGATAGCTTTCATCGGCGTATGTAGACTTCTGTCCAGGCATACCACCACTGCCCGGTCTTATTTTCCTCATCTCTTCATGTACGATCATGATTTTACTGTACGTATTTTAGCGTAGGTATGCACAATGTATCGTTTCAATTCGTGATGGACCAAACAACGAACGTAGTTTGCTACTGTGCCTATTTTATAGTGACTAATGGGTCAATGGGTCTCTGTCTGAACACTTATGTCCGTCTGTGTGTATCAATCAATCAATCAATCAATCAATCAATCAATCAATCAATCAATCAATCAATCAATCAATCAATCAATCAATCAATCAATCAATCAATCAATCAATCAATCAATCAATCAATCAATCAATCAATCAATCAATCAATCAATCAATCAATCAATCAATCAATCAATCAATCAATCAATCAATCAATCAATCAATCAATCAGCAATGATCTGCATTTAGGGCAGATTGCCTATCAGTTGTTTACCTAGTCTTTTTTAAAAATAATTTCAAAGAAGTTGGAAATTTATTGCTCCTCCTATAAACGAATATTTGCCCTAATTTGTCCTCTTGCTTTCCAACTTTACCTTCATATTTTAAAAATACAACCCATACTTATTCGTAAGCATAAATTTATATAAGAAAATTATACTTCGACGTTTCAAATCATCAGAATTACTAAACAGACTCAAGATTTGGATATACATGGTAGAGAGTGCGTTGGAGGGGCGAATAGAGATCAGTGGCGTTTTGTGATAAGAGATGTTCTATCTTGGACAATGTGATGGCAGTATTCGTGTTTGTAGATGAGCGGGTAAGCAATATAATCCTTCCCATATTCACGCTCATCTTCCCGGGCCCACCCTTGGGATTGTAGTTTGGGGGACATGATAACAAGAATAACAAAGCAAACAATTACTTCAGCATGATATATAACTTTCCGCTTTAATAGACCAATATTAAACAGATAGAAAAAAGTATGGAAGGAGAGCAATGACTCGAAGTGTTTCTTACACATGACAGATGGAGTAGAGAATTACTGTTAAAATGGAATATTCTAGCACATCTGGACAGTTTGACGGCGTTATTTCAAGAACAAAATTTACAACTTAATGGACTAGTGACGTATTTCTCGACAAAGTTAACTCAAAAACCCACTCACCTTGAAACCTTCGAAAAGTGCCCGATTTGCAATCATTCCAAAGCCATACGATTTGTCTTCAAGCAGTCCTTTTAGATCAGTAAAGGGAAGAATCGTTCGTTGTACAGCTAGGAAGGATATTAGACGAGCGCTGAATGCCATCAAGATTACGAGTGCTGTAACAAGTGTAAACCACTGTACCAGACGGACTGAGTGCCAACCGGAAACCAGGTACTCTCCTGCAAAAAGAAACTTTATGACGGGATTAATTCTCCATGTAAGACCCTCTTGTACCGCTATCGATTTAACGAGAGGGCAGTAAGAATTGTAAAACTCTAGGATTGTATCAGATTGTGGTGGGATTTTTAGGAACATGATGGTATACGAATACGATTTACGACCATAACGATGAAGGCTGTGGATATACTGGTACAAAATACATGATAAAAGGCTATGGTTCCGCTGGTAGGTAATGAATGTTGAAGAGCCGACCAGTTGTTCTAGTATATCCCTTGGAGAGTCAAGCTGGGTACATTTTGTCCACCGGGAGAGTTGGCCGTGCGGTTAGAGGCGCGCGGCTGTGAGCTTGCATCCGGGAGATAGTGGGTTCGAATCCCACTGTCGGCAACCCTGAAGATGGTTTTCCGTGGTTTCCCATTTTCACACCAGGCAAATGTTGGAGCTGTACCTTAATTAAGGCCACGGCCACTTCCTTCCAACTCCTAGGTCTTTCCTATCCCATCGTCGACATAAGACCTAACTGTGTAGGTGCAACGTAAAGCCACTAGCAAAAAGGAAACAAAGCATTTTTCCCCCAGTCACAGTTTTCAAAGATATTTAACAACGGGATGATTTCTGTGCATCAGTACTTTTAGTAGCTGACTTCAAATTATTGTGGAATGCAGTAATAAAATACTCGGTTCATGCGAAGTAGTATATTCTATTCTGACAAGGATTTTTCTTCTGGGGATCAAAATGTCCCCCACTTGGCACGCTATGAAATTCCTTTTCATGAACTATTTTTCGGTACTCTATGGCAATATTGTTGCAGGGAAGTTGGTAGTACTGCTTCATCGGCTTGAATTCATTGCGTTGAACTTGTAACTGTTAGTATAGTTGACGACGATGGACCGTATAACACTCACTAATGATGAAACAGAAGCACATCTTTGTCAATATGATCAATCTTCTTCAGAAGAAGATTGTATTGAAGAAGTAGATGAAGAAAGTGGCACTCTCAGTGTAACCGATAATAATTCTAGTTATAACAGTGATGATGAGGATACATTCCTTTCTCAGGGTCGATTTACATAGTCAAAGAAAGCACCACGTGCTTCAAGACGACTTGCTGCTAATATACTGAACTCTCCACATAGTCTAACCAGAAAATCGCAGAAAATTGAGTCGACACAAGACTGTTTCTTTCTCTAAATAACAGACGATATAGTAGATGAAATAGTTTTGCGTACTAACGAAGAAGGTGAAAGATCAGTCGATTAATGGAACAAAAACCACCCTTGTGAGAAGAGAAACTTTGTTCCCACAGATAATGTTGAAATGAAAGCTTTCTTCGGAATATTTCTTGTACCAGGAGCTTTTGGGGACAATCGCGAGGATATAGGCGAAATGTGGACAACAGATGAAACGGTTATATAGGATATTTACGCCGCAACAATGTCCAAGGCTAGGTTCAAGCTTCTACTCGTCTTCATTCGCTTTGATGATAAATCTACAAGAGAAGAAAGGAGGCGAGAAAACAAACTGGAAGCTCTGCAGGATGTGTGTAGTAGGCTACATTTGCTAGAAACTGTCTGAAGTGTTTTGAGCCTGGTGCCTACGTCACCATAGGAGTTTTTTTTAATCTATTAGTGGATAAAGTTTTGGACTCACTTAAGAGGAGGTCAACTGCGTTGAAAGAACTCCCACAAGTATGGGGATTTTTGGGTAATGTTGCTCAACTTCCAGCAAAATAAGATCTAAGACAAAGTTGTTTGGACCCTGAAGGACATTTAACTGACAAAACAACCAAAGTGTCTAATATAAACGGCATTGAACTGTATTTTGAACTTTTACATGTAAGTTCGATTTTGGATCATGGAAAGAACAAAGTCACACCAAAAGAAGTCTTGTGTATGATCAAAAACACAAACAGTAAGGATTTGTTTACTTACTTGTGGGTCGCATTAAGAGTGTTACTAACAATACCCATGACAGTTGCTAGTGCAGAACGAAGCTTTAGTAAGCTTAAGCTCATAAAAACTTATTTGCGCTCTACAGTGGCACAGGAAAGGCCGAACTCTCTCGACATTCTAGCAATAGAAAATGACACTGCAAAAAAAGACTTTAGAGAAGTTCTGACATTTTGCTCATGAAAAAGTCACGCGAATGCCTTTCAGTGTTTGATGTTTGTATATACTGTAGACGACAAAAAAGAGCAACAAGGACAAGAACAAATAATGGAAAATCAAAGACTGTATTTTGTATATAAATAAATCAAATGTTAGTATATGTATATCAAATATGTGGTGGAGGGTGGGTGGTCCGTGATGCTGTGATCCAGTCCGCAACACGGCGGGTCCATAGGTGGTGGATAATGGAGTGGCTCCAAAGAGCTAAGGTATCATCCCTCCGAACCAAAACTGGAAAGAATAAAATTACGAAGTTTGCCGGGGGGTGAGGGGCGCCGATTTACGCCTTGTCTTGGGCGCCTACAAACCACGCGACGGCCCTGCTCCTGTCGTACCTACAAGCTGTCGCGACTTCTCGTCAGACGCAAATAGTAATTGTAGGTCGTAGTAGTTTGAATGTCGTGGAGAGATTTATATTAACATTTGCCGTTTCGAACCGATTCTGTTTTTGTTTCTTTGTATTTTAGTTATCAATCAATCACTACTGATCTGCATTTATGGCAGTCGCCCAGGTGGCAGATTCCCTACCTGTTGTTTTCCAAGTCTTTTCTTAAATGATTGCAAAGAAATTGGAAATTTATTGAACATCTCCCTTGGTAAGTTATTCCAATCCCTAACTCCCCTTCCTATGAATGAATATTTGCCCCAATTTGTCCTCTTGAATTCCAACCCCTTAGTCGAGCAACTCGTTTTCTTTCTCCCACTTCTTCACAGTCCAAACTTTGCAACTTTTTTGTAACACTACTCTTTTGTCAGAAATCACCCATAACAAATCGAGCTGCTTTTCTCAGGTAATCCTGGAGAGGGTTCCATACACTGGAACCATACTCCAGTTGGGGTCTTACCAGAGACATATATGCCATCTCCTATACATCCTTACTACAACCCCTAAACACCTTCATAGCCATGTGCAGAGATCTGTACCCTTTATTTACAATCCCATGTATGTGATTACCCCAATGAAGAACCTAGATACTTACAATGATCCCCAAAAGGAACTTTCACCACATCAACGCAGTGATTAAAACTGGGAGGAATTTTCCTATTTGTGAAACTCACAACCTGACTTTTGACCCCGTTTATCAATATACCATTGCCTGCTGTCCATCTCACAACATTATCGAGGTCACGTTGCAGTTACTCACAATCTTGTAACTTATTTATTACTCTATGCAGAATAACATCATCCGCAAAAAGCCTTACCTCGGATTCCACTCCTTTACTCATATCATTTATATATATAAGAAAATATAAAGGTCAATAATACTGTTTTGAGGAATTCCCCTCTTAATTATTACAGGGTCAGATAAAGCTTCGCCTATTCTAATTCTCTGAGATCTATTTTCTAGAAATATAGCAACCCATTCAGTCACTCTTTTGTCTAATCCAATTGCGCTCATTTTTGCCAGTAGTCTCCCATGATCCACCCTATCAAATGCTTTAGACAGGTCAATCGCGATGCAGTCCATTTGACCTCCTGAATCCAAGATATCTGCTATATCTTGCTGGAATCGTACAAGTTGAGCTTCAGTGGAATAACCTTTCCTAAAACCGAACTGCCTTCTATCGAACCAGTTATTAATTTCGCAAACATGTCTAATATAATCAGACAGAATGACATCCCAAAGCTTACATGCAACGCATGTCAAACTTACTGGCCTATAATTTTCAGCTTTATGTCTATCACCCTTTCCTTTATACACAGGGGCTACTCTAGCAACTCTCCATTCATTTGGTATAGCTCCTTCAACCAAACAATAATCAAATAAGTACTTCAGATATGGTACTATATCCCAACCCATTGTCTTTAGTATACCCCCAGAAATCTTATCAATTCCAGCTCCTTTTCTAGTTTTCAATTTTTGTATCTTATAGTAAATGTCATTGTTATCGTTATGTAAATTTTAATACTTCTTTAGCATTAGTCTCCTCCTCTATCTGGACATTATCCTTGTAACCAACAATCTCTACATACTGCTGACTGAATACTTCTGCCTTTTGAAGATCCTCGTATACACTCTCCTCTTGTTCATTTATTATTCCTGGAATGTCCTTCTTGGAACCTGTTTCTGCCCTAAAATACCTATGCATACCCTTCCATTTTTCATGACTGCGAATTATGCTTGCCATCATGTTATCCTTAGCTGCCTTCTTTGCTGGATTCAAAGTTCTTTCAATTTCTCCTTCCTTCCACAGCCATTTCTAACTCTATATTTCTTTCCAATCTGCACCTCCTTCTTAATCTCCTTACAGTATTTTTCTATTATAATAAGGTGGGTCCTTACCATTCCTTACTACCCTTAAAGGTACAAACCTGTTTTTTTCATTCCTCAACAATTGCTTTAAACCCATCCAAGAGTCTGTTTACATTTTTATTTATTGTTATCCTACCATCATAGTTACTTTTTAGAAACTGCCTCATGCCTGCTTTATCAGCCATATGGTACTACCTAATAGTCCTACTTTTAAGACCTTCCTTTCTATCACATTTATTTTTAACTACGACAAAAACAGCTTCATGATCACTAATACCATCTATTACTTCGGTTTCTCTATAGAGCTCATCTGGTTTTACCAGCACCACATCCAGGATATTTTTCCCTCTAACTGGTTCCATCACTTTGTACTCAGTATCGATAAGGCTGATATTATATATATTTTTTTACAATTTGCTTTACGTCGCACCGACACAGATATATCTTATGGCGACGATGGTATAGAAAAGGCCTAGGAGTGGGAAGGAAGCGGCCGTGGCTTTAATTAAGGCACAGGCCTGCATTTGCGTCGTGTGAAAATGGGAAAACACGGAAAACCATTTTCAGGGCTACCGACAGTGAGGTTCGAACCCACTATCTGCTGGATGCAAGCTCACAGCTGCGCGCCCCTAACCGCACGGCCAACTTGCTCGGTCATTTTATAATAAGATTTCACCATTGATGGAATTTCATTCAGGCATGCCTGTTTTGTTTAGAAGGACGTCAAGATAACAATAATGTTAGCAATTCTATTTATTGTTAAGAAAGTGCACTACTAACTTGCCGTCACTGTACTCAGTTTTCCTGAATGTCATCATGCGCTTAATGAATCATCTTAAATATAATTGTTTTAGTAGGAGTTAACCTAAAATTAATTAATTCATTACAATTATTTAATTAACCCTTATGAGATATTAGAAAGCCTAGAATAACGGCCGAGAGGATGTGTCGTGCTGACCACACGACCCCTCGTAATCTGCAGGCCTTCTCTGGCTGAGCAGCGGTCGCTGAGCAGGCCAAGGCCCTTTCAAGTGCGTTAAGTGCCGTGGGGTTTGATTTGGTTTTTATGAGATATTAACGTTAAATATTTCATACTTGTTTACTGGCACAGTTGAACATGGCATATTTCATGATCTTATTTAATCATTCTCAGTAGAAGGCGTGATTGGCTCAGTAGCTTTGCTGTTAGCTGGAAAAGCACGATCAATACTTCAATGTTCTTCCCTGGTCCCCAGACAGCCCCGATCTGAATCCAACTAAACTTCTGTGGACCATCTCGATCGTCGTGTTAGCCGTCTGTCTCCTCCGTTACGCACACACTTCAACAGTTGTGCGATGCACTGCAGACAGCATGGTTCCAGATACCCGCGGAGACCTATCAGCACCTGATTGAGTCACTGCTGACACGTCCAGCTGGTTACTCTGGATACTAACAGGTGATCATAGTAATATGATTCGACTGTGTATATTATAATCTTGAAATGCAGTACCGACCTGTTGGTATCTTAAAGACTACGGGGACAAATTCTGCACTTGGTAACTTTGATGATCCATTGACAGCTTCTGATAATATCAGTATATTATAGTATAATATTAGCATATCATATTACGATAGTTCAACCTTCATGCATGAGCTAAATACTAAAATGTAGAATGGTACAATACTTGAGGAATACAGCGTTAAATACTTTCTGATACAAACAGGTTTGTGTTTGGTCAATAAAAACTAGACGATGAATGTTATTACTTTCTACGTATAAAGAATTTTACTCCTTCCAAATCGAGATGAAATCAGATTGAAATAAAACAGAAGAAGAATAAATAGGACAAGCCACAAAGATTATCAGATAAGGTACCTGATATGTCATGTTTTCAACATCCACTAGTTTCTCGAAAATCCGTTCGTGTCGTGTAAAAAGCTCAAAATTGCTTTTAAATACTTGGTCTTTGGAAGGTTCAGCTATAAAGAAACTATACAGAAAGAACTTGGGACTGAATTCTATATTAAAAATACGGTATTCTTAGGTACACAAAACCTTCCAGACACTGTATTCTTACCGTATTGAAGTATATAAAACCAATGTAGGCTACCTTGTAAACAGAAGCTTCCCCATACCCACACGAAGGTCTCGGTGAAACTTTGACGGGGCTCTGAAGGCAATATGCGATGAATGGTTCCCAGTATGCAAGTTGCTACAAATATGCAGCCGACCACCGTGAGCCACAAGGGGACGCTGAAAGGTGCCACGTAAATTCCCCATCTGCTGCCGCGTTCATCTGCTGTGTGTATGTAGATAGCGATTCTGTAAAAGAGAAACGCACACTTCAAAAGTATTTAATAGTGCATCTCAAGGAAATTTCGTACCGGCTGTATCTTGGGTTCTCCTAAAGGATGTCTCTTGAGACAATAGTCTAATTAAAACAAGACTTCGGAATATGATGTAACGTCTCCTGTTAGGTGTACGCACAAGTACGACTTGCAATCTCAGGACAGTTCATAAGAGTGCACTGTAACTAATTCACTTGGGAACAACGTGTACAGAACGAATATGGTCTGTCCAGTGTGTAAAAATGCCTCGGTGCGTCATTACAGCATTTGATCTACGCACATGATTACACTGCAGCAGAAAGAGATAGAGAAACTGCCCACCTCGTTGCCGTACACTATAGTGACCCTTTGGACGTATAACCGCTATCACCCAGTGTGGGTGGAGGCAGTAGAATACATACACAATATACCCTGCCTGGCGTAAGAGGTGACAGAAATGAGACTCAAGGCGTTCTCAACATGGGATCGTGGGTTTGTGAGTATAGGGACCTATCTGAGTCTGGCATTTATTCATCTTACTTGTGCCAGACTGCCCATGTTCATCTTTCCTGTGTGATCTCTCTTGGCCAACACTTGTTCTCTTCCGATCCAGACAGCATTAGGTTTCACGCTCTTGGTACTTTTCCTTTATTTTCCCGATACCTTCATTCTTCGAAGGATTGAACGCCTTCCATTCTTCCCTTCTGAGTAGCGTTGTTATCAGACGGATGTTTGCCAAGTTGTACTTCCTCTTAAAACAATAATCATCACCACCATTACAACCACTATCATACGGCACTAAATATTCAAGATCGTTCTCACGGTCGCCTCTCGTGGACAACAAGAGAATCTGATAATCGCTGCTTGCGAATAATACCTTCCTGGCGGCATTTGAGAGGGCTGTACCTACTCGAACAATACGAAATAATCTCTATAGTATTCACCATCACTCCGGAGTTCCTCGGCGAGCACTTGCACATACACTCCTACACCATGGCACCAGGTGCAGATGGGTAAGAGAAGGGGTGCCGTCTTCGGGTATTTATTAGGGGGTATGATGATAAACGGGGTTAAAAATCAGGTTGTGAGTTCACAAATAGGAAAAGTCCTTCCACTTTTAATTACTGCGTTGATGGGTTGAAAGTTCCTTATGGGAATCATTATAAGTACCTAGGTCAATGCCTTTCAGTGCCGGGGGTGTTCGAGGACATGTTCGACTGGCCAGATGCAATTCTTTAGATTTGACTCCCATAGGCAACCTGCGCGTCGTGATAAGGATGAAATGATGATGAAGACGACTGATGCACCCAGCCCCCGTGCCAGCGAAATTAATCAATGGTGGTTAAATTTCCCGACCCCGCAGGGAATTGTACCCGAGACCCCTGTGACCACAGGCCAGCACGCTAACCATTTAAACATGAAGGCGGACAGTACCTAGGTGTTAATGTTGCAGTCATAAGGCGAATAGGCTCATGGTAATTTAATAAATTTAATAGGTTTGTATATATGAATACCGCATACAGTGAATTCAGTACAGGCATTTCACTGGAAACCAAAAAAGGGACCTCCCAGTGCTCAAGATTATCCTTCGTACTTGGTTATAGGCACGTTTGGTTCTGAACTTAAGTCATAAAAGCCTCCAATAAAAATTAATGAACCGCCTGGCGAAAACGCCAACCGAACATTCTCGCGAAAGCCGGAAACATCGGAACAAAGGAGCCACACCTAGAGTAAAGACGAAGATAGAAGATTGAAAACAAGGATATACGGATACCCTACACCCCTTTTCATTGTGGTTCGGTCCAACATGCACTACGTCAAAAGGGCCGTAGGAAATATTCAACCAATCAAAACATTGAAAATTTCAAACATCCAACTGAAGTAATAATGTCAGTTTGTTCGTTTTTGCGATTCGGAGATGAATTAAAGATGAAATACAGTGCTTTTGTCCTCATATAATTAGTAAAAATCGTTGTGACAATTTAAGCGCAAAATTATAAACTGGATAATTAATTATAAACAACTACGTCGTAAAAATGTGTGAAGCGGATTCGTCCAAGAGAGTGCCGAACAACCGTAAGTCGTTACAAATCCGCTAGGAGAAGTTACACCACTAACGCTTATTATTTTATTTAAATGTGCACGAACGATTCCTATAATTCTTTCCAGTAGCGCATTAGCACCAATTTTTGGAGTTATGGACAACATTTAATTTTTTAATTAAGCCACAGACATCAGAGATATCAACGTATACTAACTGCATTAATCCGCCACCCGCGTCTTCAAAATTAGTTCCGGGGCGTGGTCAGAAAATCTACAAAACAAGCCGAAAAACAGTCCGTCTCAGTCATGAACAGTCACAGTGAGTCGTAGTCTCGGTTGCCATCATTCTGCCAGTGGAACTCGTCCGTCATTTTTTTTTTTTTTTTTGCTATTTGCTTTACGTCGCACCGACACAGATAGGTCTTATGACGACGATGGGACAGGAAAGGCCTAGGAATGGGAAAGAAGCGGCCGTGACCTTAATTAAGGTACAGCCCCCGCATTTGCCTGGTGTGAAAATGGGAAACCACGGAAAACCATCTTCAGGGCTGCCGACAGTGGGATTCGAATCCACTATCTCTCGGATTCGAGCTCACAGCTGCGCGGCCCTAACTGCACGGCCAACGTGCCTGGTCATTTGGTACCAGCCACTTCGCAATGATAATGACCTTTGTATACGAAGAGAATTGGAAATATGTCGAAATTTTCGGCGAGCAGTGCTGTTTTACGGATTCGACTCAAGAAACATTTGCAAGTTGCAATTTATAAACTTTAATCGGACCTGCATTGTTGGACAATTAAAACTGGGTGAAGTCGTATAATTAATTTAATAAGCACAAATACTGAACATTGAAGTAGCTTATTTGCCAGGGAAGTGACTATAAAGCTCTAGCAATCGATGAAAATACAGTAGGTAGAGACGGATGAGTACGCCATGCTATAGGAAGCGGTTTTAAAGAGAGTACATGTAACTGAGACTCATTAAAGCCACAGTTTCGTAAAGCAGAAGGGTAGACGATAGCCAGCAACTCACATAGATGAAAGAAAGATGGTCAAGGACACATTCCGAGGACAGTTTATTTAGGAGCCGGGAGTTGAATAAATTAGATAAGGTCTGACCAGCTGATTATTTCTGATATAGGAATCGGCTATACCAGTGACAAATGTGATTTATAATCTAATTGTCAAAATTAGTGTAACTAGTATGTAATATAGAATAAGCTTCAAGAATAGTGTGTGATAAATTGATGTGTGTGATTAGTGAAATAAAAATGCATTCTATTGGAGTATTCTACAGTTCCTGAACCATGCTTACGGCCTTTGCCATGGGATAATTCCCCCATGGAAACGAGGACTGAATGAATGCAGTAATCAATCGATGATCCGTCACAAGGCAAAGAAAATGTTGATTTTTTTTTTTTTTTGTAATTAATGCGACGTTGAGCAAAGTGTTGTCCGCATGTAGGTTATGTTGATGTCGAATCTCCATTGAGTAGGATTATATGTTTAGCTATGAGAAGTAGAAATTGAGTTCACGTACATAATAAGAACAAAACAAGAACAAGAACAAGAACAAGAACAAGTATGAGAATAATGATTATAGTCCACGTCGGAGATTGGAGCAGTCGGGTTTAACGATCGGGATTTGAATGCTTTAATCTAGATGATGGGCGAGATAAGATTCCGTGTGTCAGTGCCAATTTGATATTTGTTCTAATAATCCGAGATATCCGACGCCTATCGGAGTAAATATAACAGTAATGTTTTGGAGGGGAGATACCACCGTATAATAATAATAATAATAATAATAATAATAATAATAATAATAATAATAATAATAATAATAATAATAATAATAATAATAAGGAGAAGAAGAAGAAGAAGAAGAAGAAGAAAATGTCAGGTAAAGATCGTTAATATCACGTAATCCTTGTAGTTTGCGTGTATTTGGTAATGATTGGTCACAGTGATAGTTTTGCCCAAAATAAATAAATGACCGATTATGTGGACAAAAGAGAGAGAGATTTATTAAAGAAATAAATTATCCGTCCTCCAATGAGGGTGACCATTTGGATCCGGAATACAGTTTCAATTCAATGGAGTTAAAAAATATCAAGAAATGAAAATGTAATCGTCGAAGCTGTTATCTTCTATTTTCCCAGGGTTAGTGGGGGAGAAATGTCAACCACGTTCTCAGGTACAGATGGAAGTGAATGATTTGCAGAGAGTCCCTCTGTATCTGTATTACTAGTTTTTCTAACTAGCAGAATGGAACTTTCAAGTTTTGTAGGAAGTTCGATGTGTGACTAGGGAGGGCGCCTCTTGCTCCGAATAGCAGGCCTCCCAATAATAATAATAATAATAATAGTAATAATAATAATTTTTCAAGAACGAATAATAATTTAGCTGGGTAGCTTATGATTTTCTGGCAGTAAAAGTATTAATTTTTGTGTAATGAATATGAGAAAAATGAGAATAATAATAATCCAGTGTCAGAATATAGGAAAGATTTGTAAGTATCCGCGAGGTTGGAAGATAGAAGCAAAACCCATTGTGTGGGCAGTCAGATTTTGATTATAGAAATAGTAATGCCGTCTTGGTAAATATGGATTCCATTGCTAACTTGCAGGAGTTGAAATAAATGAGATGTTTACGATAAAGACGTCCAATCGGAAGATGGAAAATACGATCACAATTATGAAATGATATCCCAAGTGTAATTAACAGGTGAAATGCGCGAGAAGAGGCCGGAAGGGCCATTCCGTGAAGAAAATAAGTGATAATCGTCTTTAAGGAATAAGAAGACGACATGTTAATTTGATTTAATTAGTTCTATTAATAGGAGCTCAAATGTACGTGGATAAAAATGAAAAGAAAGTGATAAGAGGTGTGGAATACGCCAGTAATTATTAGGTATCACAAGGCATAATAAGAAATGACTGATGAAGTAATTATTTCAGAGACGAAGGTGCTCGTAGACATTATCTTGGAAATAGATGGACCAATGAAGATACGAGATCATTATGCAAGGTAGCAATGAAATAGGAATAATGTGAAGTTTATTATATGATTAAATTCTCACAAGGCTTGTTACCAACATATTATCGGAGAACTATATTCATATAAGCGACAATCTCTGCACATCAAGGTGGAGCCAGCAGACAAATGGGGTATTACAGTGGGACCCATTAATTAAGTCCTCTGTTGTTTAATATCTTCACACAGGATGCAATCAAAGAAATCAAGAAGCAAACACGGAAGGTGAACGCATGCATATAAGCCGACGACATAGCTTTTGCGTCTGAGAGTAAAGAGGAACTACAACTTGCCATGGACTTAATCGTGGAATGGGCAGAAGAAAATGAAATGGACCTTAATACGAACAAAACCGTATTGGTTGTTTTTAGGAGGGGAGGACAATTATCGAAGGATGATTATATCCTATGTAAAGGACAAAAGTTACGAATTAACAATACAAATATCTAGGAGAGAGTCATCGCAGCTATACGAAGCATTAGTGATATTAAACACCTTACACAGCTATCTTTGGAGACAGCCATGGCTGTTTAATATCGAAGTTGTTCCAACAGCCATATATGGTCTAATATCTCTCGAAAAGACAACTACAAGAGCTGGAAATTCTGAAGGCCAGATTCTTGAAGAGAAGGTGCGTGAAGGTTAAATTACTATGTGTTTCTAAATATACATCATCTAGACTAGTATACGTTCTTGCAAAGGAGACGTACTTCATTGAAGACACAAGACTTAGACTGTTACTTTCAGCGACAAGGAGTTCCACGGAGTTGCTACAGGAACTGCATACAAAGAGGGCTATGATATGGGATGAGTTTTATTCAACTGATGCGATGATAAACAGGGATTGGACGCGCGGAGGATATGATCTGAGGCATACAGCGACCAGGTTTGTCCTACACGGTTTCCATCATAAGGTATGCAGAACCCTGGGATTTCACAAGCCGGGACCTGGCTGCGTATGTGTCTTCTGCGACCAACGATGTGATATATACCATGCCATCGAATGTGTTCGTAGAAAAGGAAGCTTGACGCAGTTGTGTCAATAACTGATGATGTTTCGCACGCATTGGTTGTATATTATTATTATTACTGATGTATATCTGAGTGTATTTGAGTGTATATTTTATGACCATTTGGTTGCAATAAATTTATTATTCAATTCTGAGACGAATGTAGTAAAATTATGGGGGGATAATAATTTATGGGTTGTAGAACCTCAGTGTGAGTAAACATGTAAAACTAAATTGTAACCAAGTGAGTGAACATATTTTAAACTGTGATTTAATTTGTGTTTTATTGACGTGTTAACTTGTGCTATTTAGCATTGACTATAAGTGTAAATATTTACGCGACCGTAATTAACATGCTCATGAAATATGGTGGAGACATGAGCTACTGGTATATTTAGTAAGATATAGAACAGAGTCACTAAAGATGCCAGTTAACAAGCCGACGCTATTTTATCTGACACGGTAATAGAAAGTGTATGGCGCCAATTAGTGTTCGAATCAGAGTAGGAAGGTGCGTGAAGGTTAAATTACGTTGTAAATTCAGTGTAGATACTATATTTCAGGATTGTGTGCTGTTGTTTATTTTATTTTAATGAACACTAGGCTTGCGAGTGTTGTATATTTTAGTGTCGTGCATTGTTCGAACTTGAGACGGGTAAGCAAGACAGAACATCATGTGCCTTAATGCATATGCAACCAGTATCACGCACGAGTGGAGCGTGTAAGCTAAAATGCCCGAGTTTGCTCCAATTCGTTCGACAGGTCATGTTCGGAGCGAAGCTTGCTGACTGGGGAGGATGGCCTTGCTTGCTTTTCTGACGTTGCAAGCAATGTGGATTTTCCAGATATAGGGAATCCCTTGTTTACATACAGCAAAGCCCGGGAATTCGGAGCTACACAAGGGCGAAGGAATGGTTGATTTACCCTTTTGTTTTCAGCTGAAGTTCACCATGGCACGTGAATCGACGGACAGCGTTATGACTAAAAAGCGGTGAATATAAACTAATCAAGAGAGATGGGCTCAGTTCTGATGTTTAGAAGAAGTTCCTGCTTGTGGTCACTGCAGATAGTCAGCAGACCTGGTATGTTTCCTGTGAAATGTGCAATGCACTGTTAACATATAAACCCGGTACAACTCATTTAAAAAGAAACACGTTTGCAAATTTAATGCTGGCTTTTCTCGCCAAGTATTGCCCGGCATTACAAAGCAAACCGTAACTAGCGCGTGTGAATTCATGTGTGCCAAAGATTTCCGACCGTTTAACACTGTTGCCGGAGAAGGCTTTAAAGAATTAGGGCAAGAACTGATTAATATCAGTGCTAATTTTGGAAAAGTAGATATAGTTGATGTGTTACCGCATCCTTCCACCATCAGTAGAAACGTCCAAGCAAAGACAGATGAAATACGAAGCGAAATAATGCCACTGATTATTTCTGCTATGCACGACAAATGTTGCTCGGCTACTGTTGATATGTGGACTGACCAATACAACTAAACCCATTATCTGACGCTGACAACGCAATATATAGACAGAGAGTGGAAGCTGATCAGTAATTTGGTTTTTACTACAAAATTTGCAAATACAAAGAAAACAAGTGCAAGTATAATTGAGGAAGTTAACGAAAGAATGTCCGAGTTAAACATTCCTCAGTGTGATTATGACATGTTTTTTGTAACAGATCAGGGTTCAAACATAAAGACAGCTTTTTTTCTTTTTTTTGCTAGTTGTTTTACGTCGCACCGACACAGATAGGTCTTATGGCGACGATGGGACAGGGAACGGCTAGGACTGGGAAGGAAGCGGCCGTGGCCTTAATTAAGGTACAGCCCCAACATTTGCCTGGTGTGAAAATGGGAAACCACGGAAAACCATTTTCAGGGCTGCCGACAGTGGGGTTCGAACCTACTATCTCCCGAATACTGGACTCTGGCCGCACTTAAGCGACTGCAGCTATCGACCTCGGTAAGACAGCTTTCGAAGAACATAGACGTGTGCCTTGTGATGCTCACTGTATAAATACATCACTTGCGCACGTATTCGATGAAACGAGATTTCTTATGAAAGATGCTCCACTATCTGCAAATGCCACAAAGGCAGTAGTGAGGTACCTGAAAAAAAGAGGCCTTGCTGCCCAGCTTCAAACAACGGTACAGCAAGAAGTAATGACGAAGTAATGACGGAGTGGAATAGTCTCTATACGATGTTACAGTCAGTTTTTAAGCAGGAGGAATACACGTGGCAGCACGTGAAATTCATTAACAATTTCTCCGACAGGAGCTATATTTACTACATTATATTCCAGTATTGCTTACCTATATACTGTATATACGAGGCCGCCCGAGTTCAGTATATTGTAGAATCACAGTCTAAAAGTACGAGTTTAATTATTGACAGTTACATGCGCAGTCATAAGTCCACCATTGAGGTAAAAGCGAATGTTTCCAAAGATAAAGGTGCGCGAGACAAACAACAGAGTACGGCTAAACAAGAACGAGGGGAAGCTAGCACGTCCACCTGTGCCTGAGACAGCGCGTGAAGGAGCGAGTATGAAGGGGCAAGTTCGAACGAACATACCTCGCCTCGCCTGTGATAAGCGAGGCTCGGTCATGGCCATACTCGCCAAATATGAACCAAGCATAGAGCGTGTTTTGCACGACACTAGTATATTTGTATATACGATCTGCGCCATACCATAACGCGCTTCTTATTAAATGTTGATAAAACCATTGAAAAGGGCTGCCAAAACAATGTGACTACGACAGACATATCAAGACGAGTTATCTGACTTATTTATAAGGAATGATGCGCGGCAGAACGGGTCCTCTAGTGTATATTTTATATGGTTGTTTATCACTATTAAACTGAAAACAAAACCTGAAGAAATACAGTTCATTATAATTAATGTCTACTAAAACGTAATGTGCCTGGCAGGAGATTTAATCACTCTTTCATTTCAAGAGGTTTTCCTACTCGTTCACTTCCTTGCAACTAGATTTCGTATTTACTGTCATATGCAATATGCAATGAATATTAAGAGCTAATATGGTAAACCACTTCTAGGGAAAGAAGAAAAAGAAGAAAGATGGCAAGAACATATCCAACAGTTGTATCAAGGTAAAGATGTAGATAATTTGGTTCTGGAACAAGAAGTGGCTGTCGATGCTGATGAAATGGGAGACCCAATTTTGAGGTCAGAGTTTGACAGAGCTCTGAGAGACCTAAATAAGAACAAGGCACCTGGAATTGATGATATTCCCTCTCAATTACTGACTGCCTTAGGAGAAAGCAGCATGGCAAGGTTATTCCATTTAGTGTGTAAGATGTATGAGACAGGAGAAGTCCCATCTGATTTTCGGCAGAATGTTGTTATACTTATTCCCAAGAAATCTGGTGCTGACAGATGTGAAAACTACCGCACCATTAGTTTAGTATCTCATGCCTGCAAAATTTTAACAGGTATTATTTACAGAAGAATGGAAAAACAAGTTGAATCTGAGTTGGGAGAAGATCAATTTGGCTTCAGAAGAAATGTAGGAACACGTGAAGCAATCCTGACTTTACGTCTGATCTTAGAGGATCGAATCAAGAAGGACAAACCCACGTACATGGCATTCGTAGATCTAGAAAAGGCATTCGATAGTGTTGATTGGACCAAGCTATTTACGATTCTGAAGGTGGTTGGTATCAGATACCGAGAACGAAGAATTATCTACAATCTGTATAAAAATCAGTCTGCAGTGATAAGAATCGAAGGCTTTGAAAAAGAAGCAGCAATCCAGAAAGGAGTGAGGCAAGGTTGCAGTTTTCCCCCCTCCTTTTCAATGTTTACATAGAACAGGCAGTAAAGAAAATCAAAGAGGAATTTGGAAAAGGAATCACAATCCAAGGAGAGGAAATCAAAACCTTGAGATTTGCCGATGATATTATTATTTTATCTGAGACTGCAGAAGATCTCGAGAAGCTGCTGAATGGTATGGACGAAGTCTTGGGTAAGGAGTACAAGATGAAAATAAATAAGTCCAAAACAAAAGTAATGGAGTGCAGTCAAACGAAGGCAGGTGATGCAGGAAATATTAGATTAGGAAATGAAGTCTTAAACGAAGTAGATGAATATTGTTACTTGGGTAGTAAAATAACTAACGATGGCAGAAGTAAGGAGGACATAAAATGCAGACTAGCACAAGCAAGGAAGAGCTTTCTTAAGAAAAGAAATTTGCTCACTTCAAACATTGATATCGGAATTAGAAAGATGTTTTTGAATACTTTCGTGTGGAGCGTGGCATTGTATGGAAGCGAAACATGGACGATAACTAGCTCAGAAAGAAAGAGAATAGAAGCTTTTGAAATGTGGTGTTACAGAAGAATGCTGAAGGTGAGATGGATAGATCGAATCACGAATGAAGAGATACTGAATCGAATTGGTGAGAGGAGATCGATTTGGCTAAATTTGACAAGAATAAGAGATAGAATGACAGGGCACATCTTAAGACACCCAGGACTTGTGCAGTTGGTTTTTGAAGGAAGTGTAGGTGGTAAGAACGGTAGGGGTAGACTAAGGTATGAATACGACAAGCAGATTAGAGCAGATGTAGGATGCAGTAGTTACGTAGAAATGAAAAGGTTAGCACAGGATAGGATGGCATGGAGGGCCGCATCAAACCAGTCTATGGACTGATGACTCAAACAACAACATACAGTGGTGATAATGAATAGGTTTTTTTGGCTATTTGCTTTACGTCGCACTGACACAGATAGGTCTTTTGGCGAGGATGGGATAGGAAAGGCCTAGGGGTTGCAAGGAAGCAGTCGTGGCTTTAATTAAGGCACAGCCCCAGCATTTGCCTGGTGTGAAAATGGGGAAACTACGGAAAACCATCTTCAGGGCTGCCGACAGTGGGTTTCGAACCCACTATCTCCCGGATGCAAGCTCACAGCTGCGTGAGCCTAACCGCATGGCAAACTCGCCCGGTGATAATGAATAGGAATTCGTTCAGGGCCTTTCATTGAAGTTCAATCTGCAAGGACGCATATCGTCCTATGCCAATAGAGAGATGAGTATACTCACAGTTCACTTGAAGTTTTATTTTTTATTTTTTTCCCTTCCCTTACTCAAAATATGGGGCTTGAGGAGCCGTTTTGACTCTGTCGATCCTTTGTGCGAGAACTGCTTTCGTTGAGTGTTTCTGATTTTCATTCAGTTTTAATACATGCTGATTCGAAGTTGTGACGCTGTGAATCAATCTCGCCTTTTGATTATTTTATGCGACGATCAAACAATAATCAGAAGGACTTATTGTTGTCCCATGTACTATAATCAGTAACTGCATACTTCGAGCTTTCTAGAAGTGCTAATCACCGGGCGAGTTGGCCGTGCGCGTAGAGGCGCGCGGCTGTGAGCTTGCATCCGGGAGATAGTAGGTTCGAATCCCACTATCGGCAGCCCTGAAGATGGTTTTCCGTGGTTTCCCATTTTCACACCAGGCAAATGCTGGGGCTGTACCTGAATTAAGGCCACGGCCGCTTCCTTCCAACTCCTAGGCCTTTCCCATCCCATCGTCGCCATAAGACCTATCTGTGTCGGTGCAACGTAAAGCCCCTAGCAAAAAAAAAAAAGAAGTGCTAATCGCTGACCTCGAAATAAATAGTTCGTAGGATCTTATCCGAGATTCTTTTCTTGGAGAGACTTCGTGAAAACTGACTGAAGTGACCTGTACGTAACTTGGGGGTTCCGGTGTAATGTACACCAACATTAATACGTGACGTAATTCATAGTGACCAATAAGAGTCAGAGAGTTGTCGCTATTGTATCTAGAGGTTGGAATTGAGTGACTTAGCGTACGTGCTATATTTTAAACTCTAAATAATAAAGGTGCGCCCACACTTGTATCAGATCACCGTATCTGTATCATGATCGGCCTTGTGAAAAAAGAGTTCTGTATCAAGATCGTGTATCAAATATGATACAATGATCAGATATGTTCCCACCGAAGTCGGTCTTTTGCGTCACACCAAAGGGAAGGTACGTGATACAGATAAGGAGAGTGTGGACGGATCGTTTCCCCAATCAGCACTCTGTTACCTTCGCCTCGTGTGCTGTGCATGCTCAGAACCCCCCTTCATTTGTCCCTATTGTGCCGCACCTCATTATATTTTACTGATATCGCATTATGTACGATGTCATAGATCAGTCAGTTGTGACTGGTTAGTATTCTCTATGCCTAACTTGACGTGTAGTTCATCCCGATTGGACAGATGACACCTCATGTAACGGAGGATTGCTAAAGCATTCCTTTCTAGCTTATCTTTGATTCGTGTGATCTCTGATCTGGGGACAATAATGGATTGGATAAAAAAGATGGAGACGTTAGTCTACGAGATGATTTGCATCTCATATGAATGGTATTTCAAAAGGATACATACTTTACCTCGTATGGCTCTCTCAGTTCCGAGTCAATGAATATAATTACTTAGAATCAATGCAACTGATTTCTTCAGTCTCCGGGTATTTACCCTATTTATCCTTCCTTGGTTTTCCATAGTTATGCTGGTTTTGTTTACTGAGAGGTCCCTGTTCTGTGTATTATTCTTTTATTTATTTGCTGCAGACTTATTTCAGTGTCCTTCCTTTTCCTTCATGTCTGCTTATTATGTTATCGTTCCTACATTGAGCGAAAAGTAGCACTGATCCGATTGTTTCGTGTGTGTGATGAGTTTGTTTGTGGTTTTTGATTAGAGACCTTTTATTTCTCTTCAGCTTCGACGTCTGGCTTGAGCTTATGTTCTGTAATATGGTTTAACGCTGATACTGTACGATTCATGTTCGCCTTGGTGTGCGATATGAATGCGTGTTATGCGGCGTGTAAGTTATTTTGGTTATGGTGTCGACTGGGTGAGCCAGGCCTATTTGCGGCGACCCAGATATCTGATCTGTGCTCTCAGATCAAGTTCATGAACCATCGACTGATTCTTGTCATGCTGTTATGATTCTTATCGTAATGTGTCTTGATATTATATTATTTATTCAGTCTGCTTCGCATATTTGGTATTTGAGTGTGTGTGTGGGGGGTGTAGTATGGTTATTGGACCTGTGTTATTTTTAAGTCTCTTATGAATCTTTGCTTTTTTATTATTATTTTATCTCGCTATTGTATCCGGCTTGCTCAGCCGACTGGCATGCTTATTTCGGGATTTTACTCTCATTTTACTAATTTGACTCATGTTTATTTGTTTCCGTAACTATGGCAACTCCTTTTTAACCTCCTTGTGTTCCATATTTGTTTTCTTTTCTGCCAGCATTGCTTCACTGGCGTTTTAGATTTCTGGGGATACAGTCTCTATGGAGATAGTTGGGAGCCGTGTTTTTTTAAGCCTTGACTTTGTCTGAGAAGCCGTGATAATATTTTCTTGTGTGAAAGCTGCTATTTTCACCTCTTTATGACATCTGGTCCATAAGAAAGATGTACTTTGGATCACGTTTTAATTACCAATGTCTGGTAATGACTGAATATAATTGTACCACTTTTCATGATACCTCTCTTACGACAGTGTAAAATTTCATGAGATCCAGTTTGATGAGTCAAACGACTCGATTGCGATTGATATAACTTCACAAACTATGTATGTGAGTATTTGACTCCTTGTGTTTCCCCATTTTGCTTGTTCTATGCCCATATCTTAATCTATTTTTGCTAAGCTTATGTTAGTAAACCTTATTCGTTTTAATTGACCTCTGCTCTACGCTATTGTCTCTCTGCTTTGGGGACATGCCTTTTACACTTTGTTTCTCTAGTCTAAGAGGGTCGGAATCTGCTCCTGGCAGTTTCTAGCCAGTTTCGACCGATACAGAGTAAATATGTAGGGAGATGATGTACTATTCACAGTCCTTCCGACTTCGTTCAATTTTGCTTGAACCTTTGTTTGAGGATCTTCCGATTTGAAGACAAATGGACTCGGAGTAGCTCAAGGATTGATATGTTTCAACAAAAGACCGTTTGTGGGACCCAAAGGATCCGCACAATTGTAATCGGTTGAAAAAGAATGACGTATGTGAGGAAATCGCGAATGACGTAATATTAAAGTCTTTGGTTGGGAACCCTATCGAATTGTGCAAACAAAATCTGTCCGCGGCTCTTAGAAGAGATGGCAACAGCCAACTGTAGCTGGAGAGATATTAATACTAGGCTTATAATGGAGCAACACTCAACTGATGATATTAACGTTGCCAAAAGTGAACGGACATCTGCAGCCTGCAATGTAAGCTTTAGAATCGTGCAACGCATTGTTGGAGTTATTTTAATACACAGTAATTATAATCTGAAATATAATGACAAAAATGCGTAATACTATAAAGTAAAGAGTTAATAAAACAGTGTAAAAACGAAATACTAGTAAATTTATTTATTTATTTATTTATTTATTTATTTATTTATTTATTTATTTAACATGAGTCTCAGTGGCTCAGACGGCAACGCGTCAGCCTCTCACCGCTGGATACCGTGGTTCAAATCCCGGTCACTCCATGTGAGATTTGTGCCGGACAAAGCGGAGGCGGGACAGGTATTTTCTCCGGGTACTCCGGTTTTCCCTGTCATCTTTCATTCCAGCAACACTCTCCATTCTCATTTCATAGTATTTATCAATCATTATATATAACCTTGGGAGTGGCCACCCCACCGTACTGATAGCCTATGTATGGTTCATTCATTACATCCCTGTCCCGGTCAAAGACTGGAAAACAGGTTGTAGGTTTAATTTTCACTTGTTTAACATATGGGCATTTATGCCGGGAGTGTTCGCATACATGTTCGGCTCACCTGGTCGAGGTCTTTCTATCTGACATCCATGGGCGACCTGTGCGTCTGCGTGTGAGACGATGATGATAATGAAGTAGGGGGAGAGTGAAACCCGGTGTCGGCGTATAGCCTACTCCTGTCGAAAAACACAAGTGGGTCTGCTCATGGCTTAACACGTCCATCCGACGGGCGAATCACCATCAACAGCGTTATATACTCTAGCTCCATATGAACTCTGAGGAGAGCTTTGGAACTGAATCCTGGCTGTCGGCATGAAGTCTAGTCATTAGAAGTTGTATACAACCACATCGCGTACCCTGTCGGCCAGTATTCTGATGGTGAATTTGTTTTCACCATCTAGACTCAAACAGGCTAAACACGATGTCAGACCATGTAGACCTCACGGCCTCCAGGAGTGCTTTACTTGAAAACAGAAAACATTTCACAAATTCATCTCCTCGTGAAAGTGTTCGCGTAAATTAGCAGGTCAATAAATAACGAGTCGTTGTATAAATATCGAACTATTATAACTTATTACAGATGAGATCGAAGTTTTGTTTGTTCAACCCAGGCACTTCATGGTAACGGCGTAGAGTAGGCCTAGCTCTGTCTCTCTCTGCATGACTCAACTGCCTAGTTACTGTAGAAAGTAATTGCTGTTGCTATTCTTTTGTACTCATTTGTCCTCACTTTCCAACGTTCATGGAGATGCGTGTTCTGATATCCCAAAACAGTTTCCAACGCCTCTAGTCAGTTATCAAAGCATGGGCGTGTTCAATAGGATAATTAGTTATCTGAACGTTGAAGCAGGGAAAAGTTATTTGTTCTTTGCATGCACCGGCGGTGATTGAGAGTAACAAGCGGGGAGGGAGGAGGGCGCGTCATAAAAATTTCCACAGAGAAGTAAACGTTCAAGGATGTAATCATTACTCCCTGTAAAGATTGGCAATTTCCCAACTTAAACGCGACGATCATTTTTTCGTTGAGATTTTGATTCAATACTGTACAATAAAACTTTAATCAAAGGAAGAATTACACACGTATTACAATTAAATAGAAGCAAGGCGTGATTATGCAATAAAAAGTAATTTAGTATTTGACTAAACACTAACAAAAGAACTGGCACTAGATATGAACTATACAAATACATTGACTGAGTCAGACTGACGAATGTGCGCGGCAAGCAAGTGAATTATACCTCAGCGTCCAGAACTTTGGCAAAACTATACCCCTGGTACCATACTACTACTTCATTTTTCATTCCTTCTTTGAAAGGGAAGGCGGGCCTCCTAGACGGTGACGCCCTCTCTCAGGCCAGAAGAAGGTGAGAGGGTTAGCGGCTGTGACCTATGAGAGGAGCTGCCCCTCACCGTCTCCCATGGTAGAGACATCGCCACCCCTCCTTTGCTCGGTTCGCCGGTCGGAGTGCAGACCTGTCAGACTACGGATCAGCCGTGGCCACTTGTGGGCCGAGACACACTTTACATCCGCCGACCTGCTGCTCTACCTCACAGTACGTACTTCATGCTGCAGCGCGTGTCTCCACTGCTTTCTGTGGCGCTGTATGAATAGGTTAGCCGCAACGAACGACACTTTGTGCCTATTTCCGCGAAGATTTTTTAATAATTAAAGAAACTGAAGGAAATAATTAGATGATACGACAAGAGAATTTATATAATTCCTAGTTTTGGGCGGCTAAAATGGAATACAAATGTATTTTTTCCGCAAAGTGGGCGGTCCGGTAATCGCTGCCACTGTTTGCATGTATTCAAATCATTAATGAAAGGCATTCTCTACTGTACATACTGATTAACACTCATGTCATAAAGTGTTTTTTATTACCCGTGTCTTGTGACAGGTACTGTAAAGTCCACGACCACCGCCCGGTTTCTTGTCATTTTTAAGGCAGATAGTGTTAGGTTTACAGTCCCGTCCAGCATCAATCCCATCAATCCACTCCAGGATCCATCAGCTTGGCGAATTCCAAACACGTTACCAGGCACGGGCAGGGTCGTTATGCTGCAACAAGGACAAAGAAAGAAATGAAACGCATAGATTTATTAGCAGGCAACCTGGCAGGCAGCCATGTTCTATAACGATATGCAATAGTGTTGTATAGTGCTGACCTGTCTTGAATGTCATGTTTAACACATACTCGCCGTCCAATAAGGCACAATTCTGTGCCTTGGTTCTAAAAGGGCCAATGCCATTTTTTTATTATCGAAATTGAGATATTAACTGATACAAACGCGTTTTATCCTGGCTTGCAACATGTTAAAAGGGTCAATGTCTCTGTTAACTACTAAAAGAACAGTTAACGTTTAATTAAATAAGCCCTTGCCAATAATGTTAGATTACCAATAAAGATTAGAGACATGGCAATTTTCGAAGAATACGACAGAAAAGAATTAGCGTTTAATAAGGTGACTTCCACAAAGGAAGTATAAAATTATTTAAAGTTAGTTGTTGAAAACAATAATTGGAAAACTATAAGCAAAACTTCAAATGCTCATAGCTCAAAAACAGGTTTTTTGACATTGGCCCTTTTAGAAACAAGCCACAGCATTAACAGTTAAGCAAAATAAATAAGTTTGAAATCTTCTTCGGAAATTGATGTTCGTGCGCTGTAACAGTGCTCGACAGCAGAAGCGCAGAATAATGAAAGTTGAAGCGAATGAAAGCATCAGTGGGACTATTCCTCCTATACCGCACGGTTGCAATGTGGTAGCAGCAGTCGGACATGTATGAGGAGCAAGTGCTCACATCGTCCAGAAAGTTCTGTTGGCTGTGACTGTTCATACCAACGACGCTCGCCCTTTGGACGCCGTGTACTTCAAGCTCGCCTGGCGATGGACTCTGCAGGATTGACAGGTACACGCAGATATTGATCAGGCAACATCCATCAGCGACAGTTTAGTCAACCTTAAACCTACGTCTCATTAAATAATATAAAGTCTATGCAGAACAGTTCACAAATCAGTCAGCCAATCAGCAGAAAACATCCTCACCGAACAGCTCTATCAGATGGATGATTGATATAGGGTTTTGTCAACCGTCTTAGTTCACCTAGTACCTAGAAAGGTGATCTTGGCGTCCTTGTGGTGGTTATAAGATGTTACTGATTTCCAATATCTGCTGTACTCTAATATATAGAATGTTAATGATTACCTGGACGGCAAGAGAAAATTTTCAAAAATTTATCTCATCTGGGCCTATTTTACACATCAATCTACCCTGATTGCGTACCAAAGAGAGTTGTGATCATACCTTCTCGATTTTTTAAAATAAATTGTTAGGCTTTAATTTGGGTTACCAAATGCAAGATAGTATTTACAGAGATTTATCGGGTTAATGTGTGATTTCTACTTCGCTGCTACGTTAAGGATTTACTAGTTCTTCCTATTCACGAAGATGAACACAAGTAGCGTCTACATATTCTCTATGAATGTTTAAATACGTTTTAACATCCATACAAATACATGCGAATGACTATTTGAGTTAACAGAAATGCCATGTCATGGATAGTGGTGGTGGTGGTCATTATTGTTAAGAGGTACAACTGGGCAACCATCATCTGTGAACACTAATCAGTGGCATAACGGAAGACAAAAGAAAGAGAAGGGTCAAGAATGTCGTATTGAAGGCAATCCGGGCCTTGCAAACATAATAACGTCTGGGTCGGAAGAGAACAATAGTTGACCAAAAGAGGTCGGATAACTGAGCGATTTGACTACGCGGTTTGGTTCACGTAGTTGTGAGCTTGCATTCGGGAGATAGTGGGTTCAAGTCCCGCTGTCAGCAGCCTTAAAGATATTTTTTATGATTTCACATTTTTACACCAGGTTGTACCTTACTTAAGCCCATGGTCTCTTCATCCCTCTTTCTAGCCCTGTCCTACTCCATCGTTAACATAGGACCTGTCTATATCGGTGGAATGTAAAGTAAATACAAAAAATCGAGATTGGATAGGAAAGATGAGTTTGAGGAGTGTGACACGAGTAAGTGGTGGAAGCAATGGCAGGTTCATCTAGCAGAACCGTAATCACAAACACATGCTCCCAAGTTGCGAATCCATGGCCCCCATGTAGATGCCTCTTCCGACGAGAAACTTGTGCATTCGCAGGAGCATTACGTCTGTCTCCCACTTCCCACTTCCCCTCCCTTCCTCTGCCTGCTCTGACGCACTGCACAGCAACAGGCAGCAGCTGGTTCTCTGGCATGGCAAATGCGGCAAGTTCGTAAATTGAATCGCGCGCCCACAAGTAACAAAGTAACGTCATTTTCTCAAAAATAACCATTTTCTTCGCCAATCCGATTGCATCATCGTTCTTATCATAACACGAAGAGCATCCTTGACTCTTTTGGTCGGTATACTGTGGTTCTGATATGCCATGTATACTGTATATACGTTTTATATTCTTATAACTGTTAAATGAATATAAATCAAATAGTTGTGTTTATTTTTGTTATACTTACAGTTTAGTTATAAATAAGTCAGCTATTAATTACTTACTCAATTACTTATTAATTAGTTCTGCACTGTGAATAATCTTTTTTTTAATGCAGATAAAACACAACATTTACATATTGTATTTCAGTTAACATTACATTTTAATTTAGGTATGTATATGTATATATACAGTTCTACGATTAAAGTCGTGAACAAATTGCTGTAATAGTCTATTAATCCTGTTAGATGTAAGAGAAGGCCATCCGGCTACTTATTCTCATGGTGTGATTAATAACCGAGATATTGATACTAACTCCATATTCTTAAATGGAACGGCAGGAATGCATAAGCTGGCTTAAAAGTTCAAATGCGTACAAGTTCAAATATCTAAGTATTTTCAAAATCGGACAGTTACTTTTTGGGATATCAATAAGAACGCATTTGGGCTTTTTCGTGCCGCATCAGACAGCGTACGGTCGGCCAAGGACGTACTGGCACGCAAGCTGTTTCCTGGCATTGATTCCAGCCACAGAACGGATACCAGTCATGTGCTGTACATTATCGTACACATAATGTGATGTACCGTAACATACCCTGGGTGTGCAACGTTATTGTATGACTGGCGAACACACAACGGGGAAGGGAGATTATCCGGACATTATTATTAATAATAATGCTATTTGCTTTACGTCCTAACCACTAACTACTTTTTCGGTCTTCGGAGACGCCGAGGTGCCGGAATTTAGTCCCGCAGGAGTTCTTTTACGTGCCAGTAAATCTACCGACACGAGGCTGACGTATTTGAGCACCTTCAAATACCACCGGACTGAGCCAGGATCGAACCTGCCAAGTTGGGGTCAGAAGGCCAGCGCCTCAACCGTCTGAGCCACTCAGCCCGGCCGGACATTATTCATTTTCTTTTCTAGAAGGAGCTCTTCCGATATTCTGTATTATGTTTATAGAAGAGATAGAATGATAGGACACATCATAAGACACACAGGACTTGTTCAGTTGGCTTTTGAAGAAAGTATAGGTGGTAAGAACGGTAGGGGTAGACCAAGGTATGAATATGACAAGCAGATTAGAGCAGATGTAGGATGCAATAGTTACGTAGAAATAAAAAGGTTAGCATAGGATAGGGTGGTATTGAGGGCTGCATCAAACCAGTCCAGGGACTGATGATTCAAGCACAACACACAGTAGTATGTACTTTACACTCAAACCAGTGACAATTATAGCTTTCGTTATGTTCCTTTGAAGTCAAAGTAATTATTTTATTCCTTTTTAAAATATCAACCCTCCCTGTCCTGTCATGAGTTCCCCTGTCATACACACTTTGCAAACTCATCACATGTGTACGATATGCTTACATTCTTAGTATCCATTCAGTAGCTGGAACCACACCCAAGAACCTGCTTGCGCGTCAATATGTCCTTGCCCGACTTCACGTTGTCTGATGCGCCATGCAAAACGGCGCATTATTTTCTTATTGATATCTCAAAAACTAACTGTACGATTTTGAAAATACTTACATATTTGAACTTGTACACAGTTGAACTTTTATACTAGCTGTATGAATTTGTGCCGTTATATTTAAAAATATGTAGTTAGTATCTTTTTTGCAATTTGCTTTATGTCGCACCGACACAGATAGGTCTTATGGCTATGATGGGACAGGAAAGGGCTAGGAGTGGGAAGGAAGTGGCCATGGCCTTAATTAAGGTACAGCCCCAGCATTTGGCTGGCGTGAAAATGGGAAACAACGGAAAGCCATCTTCAGGGCTGCCGACAGTGGGGTTCAAACCCACTATCTCCCGAATACTGGATACTGGCCGTACTTGAGCAGCTATCGAGCTCGGTGTAGTTAGTATCAATATCTCGGTTATTAATCAACTCATGAGAATACGTAGCACATTATTTTACAAGCTCCTCGGTAGCATTTACGAATATGAAAACAGAATGCCCGTATCTTTAATGGTCTAGACGTTATTTCCGTGTAACATTTTAGGTGAATAACACTGATACACTATATAACATTTAAGAAGAAGAATCAATCAATCAATCAATCAATCAATCAATCAATCAATCAATCAATCAATCAATCAATCAATCAATCAATCAATCAGTACTAAAGTCATTGCATTGGAAAATATGAGAAAATACTATTCAGAAACCTATTCATGAACCTTATTGTATCGTACTGGAGGAATGTGTATTTTAATGAAGTATTTACTCACTCGTACAGTATAATGTATTTAAGGTTCAATTTCCTTCACACCTTAGCACAGGAAAATGAACACAACGAACGTTGTTCTGTGGACTGCATTTCGATGTGTGGCTGGGAGGCGTGACCATTCTTAAGAAAGATAATAGATAGGATGAGCACTGTGGGATACGACGTAGAGCTCGCGCAGCGAAGTTGCATTCATTAGGACTAAATTCTCGAGATCATTAGCACAATTATTTTTTACAAAAATGCACTACTTGCCTAAAATTGAGTTCTTTTGACAATTCACGACACAAATCTGCCACTAGTCCTTCAGCTACAACGTTCCCATTGCTATCAGTCTTCAGATGATATCGTGGAGGGTCCTGTAAGTTAAAAGGGTACATTAGACACCAGTATGCTAACAAAACTATACACAGTATCTTTCAATAAATAAGAAACAACATTTAGCCATGTGTGACAACCACAGCACCTAAGCTGGTTCCAGCGATATGCATCTGTCTTTCATCTTTCTTGAACGACAACTCTCACCCCTTTTCTGTTTTTGATTCGTGAGGATATAATTAGATTTGTGTGACTTATGGAGATTTCCCTTTTCCTACCTTTCATATTTCTTTCCTGCTTTTATTCGACAACCTAATTTCTGAACATATTGGAACTCTATGAGGCTGACTTGATGTTAATTTCTTTTAAAATCAACAACGAAAGAAATATAATCTTGTCCCCTCAAATAAACAGAATGTGTGAGCGTATTGGCCGAAAAGTTGAGGTAATAGCACGGGGCTTAAGTCTTACTATCGTTGAAGAGGAGTCTGTGATTGTATGAATTGATTCTAGGAAGCAGGTACATTAGGTGGAGCCTATTGTAGGATATTGTCAGCTCTCAGTCTGTTTTTCAGGAGAGAAAACTTTATTTTTTATATAAACTCTCTCCAGTCGCTAACAGAAAAAACAGTACGTCCGGGAGGAGGTGTGAAATGGACTCAGGAGCGAAAAGACATTCACAGTGCAAGAATGAAGGAGTACTGGTCAAAGAAGAAAGCTGCTAGAGATAAGAACCACGTGGTCCATAGCAGACCCAAACGGAACTAAAAAAACAAATAAAGTGAATCTTCTCCGTGCAGGATATGCAATAATACACTGCGTACTGATCAGTTTCAACAAAGAATGCCGTCGTCTTCACATTAAATTTAGCTCACCAGCCCAACAGACAAAAACCAAGAATGATGACCACTAAAAATGTTAAATTCTAGTATTTTGTAACCCCTACAAATCCCCAAACTCAACCCGACTTGAAGACTATGAACAATTAGTATAAACACCAGAAGAAATCAATCTTAGAAACCAGTACAGCTTCAAATAACAAAAAGGAGTACTGGGTCCTTAAATGTTTCGGATAATTTTTTTTCGGATTGCTGAACAGCGTCGTATTTCTGTGCAGGGAGGAGTTTTTACTGATATCTTAGGTGAAATCAAGGACTCTTTTGAATAACTGGATGTTGGCATCAAGTTTAAAAAATAATATTCATTTTACGTCCCACTAATTATATTTATGGGGTTCGGAGACGCCGAGGAGCCAGAATTTTTCCCCGCGGGAATTCTTGTACGTGCTGGTAAATCTACAGATACGGGGCTGATGTATTTTAGCTCCTTCGAACACCAACGGACCGAGACAGGGTCGAATCGTCTAACTTGGGCTCAGAAAGCCAGCACCTTAACCATGTGAGTCACTCAGCCAGGCTCAATTTTAGAAGGTAAAAACAACGTGCAAACATCATAACTTTCATATGCAGCGTGTTTCAGCTACGTTCAAGTCAATAACATCGGAGAAGTACCTCTTCTGTCCAAACCCCGATGTGCCAGCCACCTCTCTGCTTTATCTGTGCAGCGGGATGGTCTACTCTAAAGGAGAACGCTTCGAGTAATGGACTGAAGAGAAACAAACGTACACTACCTAAACAGTGCAATTTCGTTCATGTGTAGGGTTTCGTCTGGGGTTTCCAGAATATGCCCTGGCTTCTTATACGCTCACGATCATTCAGAAGGATTTTCTAAATTGCGAGGTACATATTAAAGCGCACACACTTCTGGGAATCTTTATATTCGTATATTCGATAAAGGTTGCGATTATTTTTTTATAGAAGGAGAAATTGGTGAGGTGTTTACAACGATCTCTGGTATCTCGTGAGTTTGAAATATCGAAACGACTGTTCGAATGCTTTCTGAAATCTCGTTACTTGACGCTGTTCCTTGTAGGTTCTTTGTTTTGTTTTGTAGGTGACGCGATGGAGAATGTTCATGGACTCTATTTATAAACTATAGCTAAGAGTAATACACCTAAAAGTAAGCGGGTATATTTTTAACGGTTTTATGGTTGTGAAATGCAAGGCTTTTCTAGGGAATTCCAAACATTGAAACGCTAGGCAAGTCAGAAAAGTACAACAATTGAATGTGAAATTTACTCTCTTTCTTTCTTTCTTTCTTTCTTTCTTTCTTTCTTTCTTTCTTTCTTTCTTTCTTTCTTTCTTTCTTATTATTACGGCAGTATGTTTGCATTATTACATGAGGACAGTGTCTCATTTGTAAATACCTTTATAGCACGTGACACATTTTTATTATTTAATCTTTATATCCTACTTTAAACGACTATTCAATCTGAGATGTCCTCGATCCTGGGAATTCTATCTGGTAAGCGTATGTAGTGCCATTTTATTTTTTAAAATATGTTAAATCACCCACTGTCAATTTGTACGCAAAGCCTCATATCGCTCTCCTGTATCCTCGATAGTATGAACGGTGTAACACTTTCGCTTGCTGAATCCTTCCCACAAGATCTTCCCTGTTAGCAGACAATGTTGCGTAAATTTTGTCATGCATGTTACCCCATAAAAGGAATTTCTTTCCTTCGACTTTTCCCACTCACTAACAGCATATCCACCAACTCACCGCCAGCCGAGCGAGTTAGCCGCAGTTGTGAAGTTGCAGTCGGGAGATAGTGGGTTCGAATCCCATCGTTGGCAGCCCTGAAGATGATTTTCCGTGGTTTTATATTTTCACGCCAGGCAGATGCTTGGACTGTTTCATAATTAAATAATAATAATGGTATTGCCTTTACGTCCCACTAACTACTATTTCGGTTTTCGAGGACGCCGGGGTGCCGGAATTTTGTCCCGCAGGAGTTCTTTTACGTCCCAGTAAATCTACCGACAGAGCTTGATAGCTACAGTCGCTTAAGTACGGCCAGTATCCAGTATTAGGGAAATAGTAGGTTTGAACCCCACTGTCGGCAGCTCTGAAGATGGTTTTCCGTGGTTTCCCATTTTCACACCAGGCAGATGCTGGGGCTGTACCTTAATTAAGGCCACGGCCGCTTCCTTCCCATTTCTAGTCCTGAAGAAATCGAATGACTACAGTGTCGTTACCAAGGACTGTCGTAGTTGTCATTCTCTAGGTGTGAAGCGACCACAAGAAATTCAATATTACACATGGAATCATATCTTAAGTTACGAGCACATTACTGCCGAAGCGACACGAATAAAGAGTATCTTCTTCTGAGCTTAGTCTGCAGAAAATGTATGACCTTTATTATAATAAATGTGGATCAGATCGAGTGAAGCCAGACAAGCTTTCATTTTTTTTTTTTTTTTTGCTAGTTGCTTTACGTCGCACCGACACAGATAGGTCTTATGGCGACGATGGGATAGGAAAGGGCTAGGAATGGGAAGGAAGCGGCCGTGGCCTTAATTAAGGTACAGCCCCAGCATTTGCCTGGTGTGAAAATGGGAAACCACGAAAAACCATTTTCAGGGCTGCCGACAGTGGGGTTGGAGCCTACTATCTCCCGAATACTGGATACTGGCCGCACTTAAGCGACTGCAGCTATCGAGCTCGGTGCTTTCATTTTTAAACATATCTTCACAACGGAATAACATTTTTCTTTATGTGCCATGCGAAGGCATGTGCGACTTTTATCATAAGTTTGAGAAATTGAATGTCACAGATCAAGAAAAAAAATGGTTACCATGGTATATGAGTCACATCAAAAGCAAACGTTTGATGCTCGACAGTTTAAAGATATAATCAAGGAGGTTGCTGCGTTGGGTGATTGTCACTGTTATCAAATCGACATGGAGGCTGTAAAATACTGTCCATACATCCAAGATGACTGACAGTTTATAACCTGCCATTATACGGTATAATTTGCTGGCCCCACGGTGTAGAGGTAGCGTGCCTGCATCTTACCCGGAGGCCCCTAGTTCGATTCCCGGCCAGCACAGGTTCTTTTTACCTGGATCTGAGGGCTGGTTCGAGGTCCACTCAGCCTACGTGATTACAATTTAGGAGCTACCTGCCGGAGACATGACGTTTCCGGTCTAGAAAGCCAATAATAACGGCCGAGAGGATTCGTCGTGCTTAACACACGACACCTCATAAGCTGCAGGCCTTCGGGCTGAGCAGTGGTCACTTGGTAGACCACGGCCCTTCTTGTATGTTGCGCCACTGGAGGGGGAAACGGTATAATCTCACGCATGCCATGTCTTTTTAGCAGAGAACAAGACGTTTTTGTTCAAGATCTGAATTTCCACCTCAACAATCTTGTCCAAGGGAAACACATGAATTTGTCTTCAATTGTATGAACAACCTTTCTTCAAGAGTCTACCCTTAGGCGTAGTTTTCTTCTGTCGATGTTTTCAACAACGACCTTTAAACACTATCTTCTTTATTCGTAACCTTATTTATTTGCAACTACTGTCTTTCTACTTTTCAACTTCTTCACAATATTGGTTCTTTGACCTTAACAGTGGCTAAAATCTATATGTTATGTAAGTGAGAACTCTAGAAGACACCTCCTGACTTAATGTTCCGCTGTTGCTTGATTTAGGGAGGGCAGTTGATGGTTACCCGTTACTGGGAGAGAGGACTATTTTTTCATGCAGGAATTCATTCACTCGATCATTCATTCATTCATTCATTTTCTTCATTAATTCAGAATGTAATGTTTTCGCCTTAGCTGATGGGTTCCACAGTGGTAGGCTGAGATCATTCATTCAATTAATTCATTCACTCATTCATTCAATCACTCATTCATTCATTCATTCATTCATTCATTCATTCATTCATTCATTCATTCATTCATTCATTCATTCATTCATTCATTCAGAATGTAATGTTTTCGCCTTAGCTGATGGGTTCCACAGTGGTAGGCTGAGAGCACTCATTCATTCATTCATTCATTCATTCATTCATTCATTCATTCATTCAGAATGTACTTTTTTCGCCTTAGCTAATGGGTTCCACAGTGGTAGGCTGAGAGCATTCATTCATTCAGAATGTACTGTTTTCGCCTTAGCTGATGGGTTCCACAGTGGTAGGCTGAGATCATTCATTCAATTAATTCATTCACTCATTCATTCAATCACTCATTCATTCATTCATTCATTCATTCATTCAGAATGTAATGTTTTCGCCTTAGCTGATGGGTTCCACAGTGGTAGGCTGAGACCATTCATTCAATTCATTCATTCACTCATTCATTCAATCACTCATTCATTCATTCATTCATTCATTCATTCATTCATTCATTCATACATACATTCATTCATTCAGAATGTAATGTTTTCGCCTTAGCTGGTGGGTTCCACAGTGGTAGGCTGAGATCATTCATTCAATTAATTAATTAATTCATTCATTCATTCATTCATTCATTCATTCATTCATTCATTCATTCAGAATGTACTGTTTTCGCCTTAGCGGATGGGTTCCACAGTGGTAGGCTGAGATCATTCATTCAATTAATTCATTCACTCATTCATTCAATCATTCATTCATTCATTCATTCATTCATTCATTCATTCATTCATTCAGAATGTACTGTTTTCGCATTAGCTGATGGGTTCCACAGTGGTAGGCTGAGATCATTCATTCAATTAATTCATTCACTCATTCAATCACTCATTCATTCATTCATTCATACATTCATTCATTCAGAATGGAATGTTTTCGTCTTAGCTGATGGGTTCCACAGTGGTAGGCTGAAATCATTCATTCAATTAATTAATTAATTAATTAATTAATTCATTCATTCATTCATTCAGAATGTACTGTTTTCGCCTTAGCGGATGGGTTCCACAGTGGTAGGCTGAGATCATTCATTTAATTAATTCATTCATTCAGAATGTATTGTTTTCGCCTTAGCTGATGGGTTCCACAGTGGTAGGCTGAAATCATTCATTCAATTAATTAATTAATTAATTCATTCATTCATTCATTCAGAATGTACTGTTTTCGCCTTAGCTGATGGGTTCCACAGTGGTAGGCTGAGGTCACTCATTCGTTCAAACACTCATTCATTAATGAATGTCTCTCCCCCGTTGGTGGCTATCCGTGACTGGGTGAGAAGAGTGTTTATTCATTCATGCACGAACAAAATTCAAATTCATTCATTCATCAATTCATGCAGTCATTCTTTCATCCATTCAATCCATTCCTAATGTATGTTGTAATTGCAGGATAATTCTATAAAGACTGGTGATACAAAAGTAACCCTAATACAATTTAGGAAGGGTAAGATACGTGTTGTTCTGGACTATATAACACTATTAATGTCTAGGAAAATAAATAAATAAATAAATAAATTAATTAATTACGGTATTTAAAAACTACAATTTAGAAATTGGGTGAAAATAATGAATAAGTTCATGTTTAACGTAGTATTAAATAAACAAATAGTAACAAGAAAAAGAATGCATGTATCAAAACACATTTTGTATTACAGTAAATGAGTACTCCCTCCCCAGCATGAGGTAATCCTAAAATGGGGAAGGGGAGTATACTTTCGCGCATATGGCTTCAAACGAAAAACATATTCAAACAGGTGGGAAGGAGGGTGCGGTACGTGTAGTGATAGAAGTTAAGAAGTAGGTCGAGAAAACGTTGTGCTTCTTTGTAATGACAAAACTTCATTTCATATTTTTTCTTCAATTCATTTGATGACATCAGCACGTTATCATAATTAATTACGTTGCTTATGTTTAAAGAATATTTTAAGTATGTTTTGAAAAAAAAGGAATATTTATGTGATGATTTTGTTTCTTAGAGAAATAATGCATTTTCTTGCATTTATATGTGGCATACCAACAATTCTGTACTTTAAAACTGTTATTTTTCTCATGAAAATTTAAGATTTTTGTTACTTAGTTTCACATTAAGTCTTAGATGATAGTTTTAACGGGTTGGGAGCTAACAACACGGAGTTGTCACATTTTAACTCCCTCAAATGTCACCAATAGGGATTATTATTATTATTATTATTATTATTATTATTATTATTATTATTATTATTATTATTATTATTATTATTATTATTATTATTATTATTATTATTATTATTATTATTATTATTATTATTATTATTATTATTATTATTATTATTATTATTATTACACTGCTGTTTTGAGAAAGAGAAACACTCAAAAGCAATGGTCTGAAACACGCCAAAATCAGAGGACGTAATACAGACGAAACATACTAAGTGATTTAAATTGTGGACGTAGGTCCAGCAGTGCCCTCCTGTGTGTGACCGACCAAGTCAGTGTTAGGCAACGCTCAGTCAGTGCTGAGCCATCATACGAGTGGTAACGTGTGCCCAAGTGTCACTATGGCTCGCCGACTTCACAGGGTGGAATATCAGCATGTGAGTCCGTTCAAAAGGGCAGAATGAATGGACTCTGGGAGGTAGGTCTGTCGTTCTGTGACATTGCGACTAGCACAGGGCATGCTGCTTCAACGGTCAGGCGTATGTGGAACCAGTAGAGAGAAGAGGGCCGTACACAGCACCGACAGGGTGATACAATGTGACCACAGCGTGAGCTGGCCGCCATCTTGTCCGCTTGGCCGTAAGGGACAGAACAGTTTCGTCCACAGTGTTGGCTCGATGTTGGAGCACTGCAACGAGTGTGGACATGTCTGTATTGACGGTTCGACGTCGTCTTCTGTGGGCTGGTCTGGTGTCACGCATTCCATTGTGTCGGCTTCCATTGCCCAGCAACCACCGACGCCGCAGACTGCAATGGACACGTGAACACCGACACTGGCGTGCTCAGTGTTTTCGGACGAGTTCCGCTGCAACCTGTCCTACAGTGATGGCCGCCGCGCTGAACGCAATCGGGCAGACTGTATTGTTGAGCGGCATAGAGGACAAACACAGGTGTGATGGTTTGGGGCGCCATTGCCTATAACATGCGATCTCGCCTCCTACGTCTTGAGGGTAATCTGAACATTTACATTTACATCAGCGAGGTTTTACAGCCCGTGGAACTGCCCCTCATGTACGCCATACTCCAGCAGAACAATGCCCGGCCGCATGTGGCGAGGACTGTGCAAGCCTTCTTCGAAGAACATGTCTGGGATATGGCCGGTCGGCAACTTGTTCCTTCAGGTCCTCCTGCAGCCACTGTTGATGATTTGTGGACACGCCTACAAACCGTGTGGTAGAATATTCCCCACCAGCATATTCAGGCGCTCTTTGGTTCCATGCCACGACGTCTAGCAGCTCTGATTGCAGCGCGTGGTGGCGCTACGCCGTACTGAAGTTCCACAGTCCCCGTGCATGTACAGGTCTGTATAATTGCAATCATTTGTGTCTTACGATGTCCCTAACCTATGGAATAAATTGCATTGTGATCACAGCTCTCGGTATTGGTGTTTCACCTTCTCCAAACAGCAGCGTATTACTATTATTATTATTATTATTATTATTATTATTATTATTATTATTGCTAGGGCTTTACGTCGCACCGACACAGATAGGTCTTATGGCGACGATGGGATAGGAAAGGCCTAGGAGTTGGAAGGAAGCGGCCGTGGCCTTAATTAAGGTACAGCCCCAGCATTTGCCTGGTGTGAAAATGGGAAACCACGGAAAACTATCTTCAGGGCTGCCGATAGTGGGATTCGAACCTACTATCTCCCGGATGCAAGCTCACAGCCGCGCGCCTCTACGCGCTCGGCCAACTCGCCCGGTATTATTATTATTATTATTATTATTATTATTATTATTATTATTATTATCATTATTATTATTATTATTGGGACTATATCTACAATGTAATTTACTTATTATGATTACATGAAGGGCAGCAGCAACGAAGTTGAGCCCCTGTAGATCGCTTCTCCGACGGTACATACTACCAACTGGACCATGGAGTCCTTCTGCTTGACTCCACATGCCCCAAGTTGATGTCACCATTGGAAATTCTTTTGCCACTCGGTACGCCTCTCGCAGCACCATCGTCTCCTGGTATTCATGAGTCACGAGAAACTTACAGTTGTATGGGATGTTGACTCCATCTAACAGCTCATCTGTATCGATCGTAGAATTTTCCAAAAACATCAACCAGCGGACATCAGGGCGATGCATTCTGGAAAGAAACTGAAACCAAGAGAGATTTATCTATGTATTATTAGCTTCATAGCAAAACAGGCCATCTCCACCCTAACGGAGATCGATAAAAAGGCAAGAAACTTATTACGTCCATTCGGATTTATGGTTTGGTATGGTATTTTCTGTACGAGAAGTAATTTAATAATAAACCTAATCCTAAAGATTAAGGGGAGGTTGTACCTTCCTAGGGGGCAAAATATCAAAAAAATTTTTTTTTTGCTCATAAACATTCCTTGGAGTGTACTTTACTAGATAAATATGTTTTCGAATGGCATTCTAGCCATTGAAGGCTTTAAATATTAATTTCCTTTAAGAGCAGCACAACTTACCACGCCCCCTTTCGCCATCTGTCAACTTCTTGAACTTCAGATATTTAATTTTAGCGGTATGTTGATTTATGTGAAGATATTTCGTTTTCAGGGTTGGCTCCTCTGTTCAGGCGGAACGACTTTCACTTGTTTCTTGTGTTTCCGGCGCGTTTTCTGGACATGTTTACATCCGAAAGTTTGTTTTTGTGACAACATGCCTCGAATTGGAAGAGTGTATAAGAAATGTAAAGGAGGGCCTGGAAGAAAGCCGAAAGCAAGTGTAGTTAGTGGTAATAATAGTGCAAATAATACGGATTTTGTCCGTGGGAGTGGTGCAGGCTGTTCTAGGTTAGATTCAACATGTGCTTCAACTTCATCAGTGATTGTGAGTGATAATTCTGGCAGTGAAAATATTAGTGCCAGTGCTTCCAGAAGAAAGCTGAATACTGATTCAAGTATAGGATCTTTTGTAAGTACTCAATCTAATAATGAAGAACATACAAGTGGCAATGTTATCATAGATATTGAATTGTTGTCATCTGCCATATCTTCATTTGCAGTCTGTAAAGCATGCCATGTTAGTGACAGTTTATTTTGTTGTGAAGATACCACTGCAAGATATGGACTTGCTAGTAAACTATTTCTGAAATGCAGGAACTGTAAAGCTCAGTATTCATTTCGTACCAGTAGGAAGGTTGACAGTGGGTATGAAACTAACATTAGGTTTGTGTATGGATTGCGTACTATAGGTAAAGGTGAATTTGCTGGTAAGACACTATGTGCAGTCATGAATCTCCCAAGTGGCCCAACAAGATTCCAGAAGTATACAGGTACATTATGTGAAGCTGCTAAGCATTGTGCTATTGCCTCTATGAAGGCTGCTGTCAGTGATGCAATTGAAATTAATGATAATTCTACAGATATTGCTGTGGCTGTTGATGGAACGTGGCAGCGTAGAGGGCATACTAGTCTGAATGGAGTAGTAACTGTAACAAGCATGGATAATGGCAAAGTGCTAGATGTAGAGGTACTGAGTAAGTACTGTCATAAGTGTAGATTTATAAAAGATAATGAAAAACTTAAATTACATAAAGAAAGTTCTGAATGTAGTGTAAATTTTGAAGGATCCAGTGGGAATATGGAAGCTGCAGGTGCAGTAAACATTTTTTCCAGGTCAGTTGAAATGTTTGGGGTAAGGTATGTAAAATATTTAGGGGATGGAGACAGTAAGAGCTTCAAAAGTGTGGTAGAAGCAAAGCCATATGGAGATGTCAGTGTGGAAAAGCTGGAATGTATTGGACATGTCCAGAAAAGGATGGGAACCCGCCTTCGCAAGTTGAGGAAAGATATGAAAGGCATAAAATTACCAGATGGAAAACCACTATCTGGGAAAGGTAGACTCACAGACAAGGAGATAGACAGTTTGCAGAACTATTATGGTATGGCTATTAGAAGGAACTGTGACAGTGAGATGAAAATGAAGCAGGATATCTGGGCAATTTATTTTCATAAACTATCAACTGACACGGAGTCTTGTCATGCCTTGTGCCCAAAAGGACCAACCTCATGGTGCAAATACAACCGTGCTATAGCAGCTGGTGAACAGTATAGTCATAGGCACTCATTGCCTGTTGAAGTGTGCAATGTAATAAAGCCAGTTTTTAGAAGTTTGACTGATCAAAACCTGTTGCGTAAATGTTTGCATGGTAAAACACAGAACCCAAATGAATCATTTAATAGTGTAATATGGTCTAGAATTCCTAAAACAGTATTTGTAGTTAAGGATACATTGAATTTGGGTGTATATGATGCAGTTGTGTCATTTAATGATGGTAATGTTGGTAGAGTTAGGCTGCTTCAAAGGTTAGGCATAAAACCTGGGGAAAATATGGTGAAGGCATGTTCCAAATTGGATGCTGTCCGTGTCAAGAAAGCAGATTATGAAGTTACTATGATGGCTAGGAAGGCAAGAATGCACTCAAGGAATGCTAAAAGGGCCAGGGAGGATAAAGAAAATGCAGATGACCCAGGATATGGTGCAGGGATGTTCTAAAGTGAGTAACAAACTATGTTCAACTTTGAAACCTGTTTTCTGAGATTTTATATTTTTAATCTTTAAGTACATTTTTCTCAGGAACTAAACATCACAGAACAGTATAACTTAAATACCACACAGGTACTGGGATTAACATTATTGATGCATTTGTTGAAAAGTTTAAGTTTAATATTTCAGAAATTATGAATGAATAAAAGTGAAATATTTGGATATTTTGGAAATTCTTTTAATAACTTGCAAAAAATTCTGTAAAAATTACATGATAAAAGGTACTTGCCTACACAAATAGGTCAAAGAAGAGAAACCCTTCCTCTAACAGCTATTAAAATTTTATAACATTATCATGAACAGTTCAGGAGAAAAATGTACCTAAAAGTGACCAATTTAACATTGTGGGTATACAAGGTACAACCTCCCCTATGACGAAAATCATGGTGACATAGTTTCGGAAATATCACATGAAAATATTAAGAGTTGGACTGTTTTGCTATGAAAAGTGCAGAATCTGATAATTTTGGTGAGACACACTATTTCAGTTTCTTTCTGGATGCAATTAAATCATTTAGCACATATTTTAGGAGCATGTTGTTTAAGCCATGTAATGAAATCGCCTCACAACACTAACGATGATGATGACAACGACGAAAATGATTATGGCTACTGTTTTAAGGTCATCGCAACCTACAACATTAACTACGTTTGTTGAAATAAATTATTATTATTATTATTATTATTATTATTATTATTATTATTATTATTATTATTATTATTATTATGACAAAACAGCACATATTAACACACCAATGCGCGGATGAAAAACCTGGATCATCTTCAGAACGTTGAATACGCAATGCTCAGAAGAAATTAAGTGTAAGAAACCATTTTCTGTTTTTATCCTTGTTCCGGTTCAAGATGCGATAGATCCAAAAAACGAAATTTGCATTGCACTTCACATCATTAATCTGAAATTATACATTATCGGATTATAATTAGTGACAAGTGCTTTACGTCATTTTCAGACCGATTAGTGTGGGTACAACATGACGGGGTCCAGCGTTGTCCGGAACCAACTTGATACACGTCCGGACACAAGGATAGGAAGTGAAGAACTGTTTCCTGGCTCATCAGAGCACCCGATATGTCATCATGTGACTTCTTCCTGCTGGTCATTTAAAGGAAACAGTGTTTACATAGAGGTCTGAAAATCCTGATCACCTCAAGAACGTACTAATCTGAGAAGGATATTTAGGTAAATAAATGGTTTCTGATATAAATACATATTTTAAATAATTTCAAATTTTTGGCAAAGAAATATATTTGTGTTTATAATGGTAGGCAGGTGTGTATCCACTAATAAGCAAAGTGGAACTATGTGAAATAATAGGTTTTTGATTGACCTAACCTAGCGAATATATTGCCCTACAGGTATGTTGTATATTTTCCAGAAGTCCAGTCCCTGTCTTAACCTTTATTTGACTCAGTTATTTACTTTTTAATATAATGTTCAGCCCTTTTTAGTGTTGTGTTTAAATATTATATTACTTATTGGAGTTCTTGTTTCCAAGCCTGACTAAAGGAGGAGGGTTGGGCGTAGGATTGGCACCTATACTCAGTAAAAACTTGCATCGCTATGGAAACAGCAAGAAGCCAAAGATTTCGCCTATCTCAAGACAACCGGCGTATTAATGTTGTTCCACTTTCAGTAATGATCGACCCTCACCGTATGCAGAGTCTGACTTGAGCGCCAAAACCATCACACGAATCGGAATATAGAACGTTCGAAGTTCGAACCCTGGCTCAAGTGGGTAAGTTGGCGCAAGTACTACTTGAATTCGACAACGACCACCTGGATATTCTTGACATAAGCGAAATGATGTGGGCTGGCGGAGATCGACCGGTTAGTGATGGGAAAGTCTTTATACACTCTGGACATGAGAGTCGGCATATTCGTGGTGTTGGATTGATCCTGAAAAAGGAAGTGATAAATGCGTTGATTGGATGGAAGCTTGTTAATGATCGTATCATCACCGCTCGATTCCGATCACGCCACGCGAAAACAATTGTTCAGGTCTTCTTTTCTTTCTTTTTAAAGTGCTATTTGTTCGGGGCGTCGGCCTGTAGAGATCTTTTTCTCCTACTTGCACCATATGATATGAACCTGCGTGTAATTGGAATTGCGGAAGTGTAGAATGTTGAATGTGCGGAAAGGAACGTTAAGGACGACACAAACACCCAGGCCCCAGGCCGGGTATATTAATCATTTACAATTAAAAACCCCTCACCCACCCGGGAATCGAACCCGGGGCTGCCGGTTGTCCAGGTCTATTCACCAACAGAGGAGGCCAAAGAAGATGATAAAGGTACTGTCTATGATGGACTTCAGGATACCTTCAACAACATCCCCATGCATTATATTAAGTACTTATCGGGGATCTGAAGGCCCAGGTCGATGGCGCATATATGGTTTCGAACATGCCATTGGGCTGTATGGTTTGACAGGTCAAACGAACGATAATGGTAAACGCCATATCTTATTCTGTGGCTTGAACAGTTTCTGTGTCGGAATACATATTTTGCGCATAAGCGCATTCAAAAGGCAACTTGGCACTCGCTGAACGGTTCGACGAATCACGAAATTTGATTATACAGTATACGTGCGAGTAAGCGTTAGCGTTCTGCATTGCTAGACGTGCGTACCTACCGAAGTGCAGGCGTGCCCTCAGGTCACTGTCTAGTCATGACTACATTTCGCCTCAACCTAAAGAATAATGTAAAGAATAATACTGTATATACACTGGCGGAAAAAATATCCAAGGAATGTAGAATACGGAAATTGTTGGCAAAATATTTGTCGAGGTCACATATTTAATTGATTAAGGTACAAGACTACAGGTTAATATCCGCGCGAGGAAAGCCATCGCAAATGTGCCATGTTGGTCCATTAATAACCTGTGTAATCACCAGACTGTTGAATGAAGGCATACAAACGTGCATGCATTGTGTCGTACAGGTGCCGGATGTCAGCTTATGGGATGGAGTTCCATGCCTGTTGTACTTGGTCGGTCAATACAGGGACGGTTAATGCCGGTTGTGGATGACACTGGAGTTGTAATGCAATGATGCCCCATACTTGCTCGATTGAGGACAGATCGGGGATTGAACAGGGTAAGGCAACATGTCGACACTCCGTAGAGCACGTTGGGTTACAACAGCGGAAAACACCTCCGGGATTGCTGTTCATTAATGGCAGCACACCAGGCGGACGTACACATCTGCAGTCAGGGTGCGTGGGATAACCACGAGAGTGCTCCTGCTGTCATAAGAAATTGCTCCCCAGACCAGAACTCCCGGTGTAGGTCCAGTATGTCGATGCCACAGACAGGTGGAAAGCAGGCGCTCACCTGAACTCCTTCTAACCAACACACGGCTATCGCTGGCACCAAGGCAGAACCGGCTTTCATCGGAAAACACAATGGACCTCCACTTCATCCTCCAATGAGCTCTCGTTTGACACCACTGAGTCGCAGACGGCGGCGATTTGGGGTAAGTGGAATGCACGCCGCAGGACGTCTGGCTCGGAGCTGTCCTTCAAGGAACCGATTTCTAACAGTTCGTTGCGTCACTTTGGTGCTGCAGAGGAAGTCCGCTGCGCCACAGCCATACGCCAAATTCGGTGGTCCTCCCTCTCGGTGGTGCTACGGGGACGTCCGGATCCCGGTCTTCTTACGAGCGTACCTTCTCGTGACCACTACTGCCAGCACGCATGCTCAGTGGAGACATTTCTGCCAAGTCGTTCTGCATTAGCGCGGAAGGAAAACTCACCTTCACGTAGCCTTAATTATACGGCCTCGTTCAACCACAGTGAGCTGTTAATACTGGCCCCTTCGTCGTCTTTAAGACATTCTTGACCCACCCACAGTCACTCGTCCAATCTCACAGGTAATTAACGCTCTCGCAGAGTACAGCCCGTATTTAAAACAAACCTGAAGTGCAACGTCATGGGGCCGCTACAAGCGCCACGCTAATGCGATTTGCGGGGAATTTGAATCAACGTCATCTTTCATATGTACAACGCATTCTTGGTATTTGGATATACTTTTTTCGCCAGCGTTAAATGTATGTATTATGATTGCAACCTTTGATATTAAAGTAAAATAGAGAAAAGAACAGAGAAACAAACTTAACCCAGAGGTCAAGATCCCCTTTCCAAATCTCTTTACTCTACACTCCATACATCCCCACCTTCAAAATCCTTCACATCTCCCAACCCACCTGAATCTCCTGGCCACAGAGAAGGCGTTATCTTCTAGGTGACCAACTCCTTCCCTTCAGAGAGAGGAATGAATACATTTAGATAATGGTGATGATAATCCAGTACTTTACTGCTCATTTCCCCAGTTCGCCTCCTCGGACACCAAAGTGGTCTACGACGTCTGATGATCGATAAGTTGGGCATCTAACCAGCCTTTGGGTTGAGGACATTACCAACAAGAACATACAATCTCTATCATTAATCTTCTCGGTTCCATATAAGATGGATTAGCCTTCATTTACATTACAAGATAGTTATCGGTCAGAGGAGTGCACTACAGTGCTGGGAAGCTAATCGGATCAGGGATCCGAGGTTGGAATCCAGACAAAATTGCACAACAAAAGCACTGAGATATTATCACATTCCAAGAACTAACCGAATTCCTGGACGATATGTTTACTATTACACCCACTTCCCGAAAATGATAGTTGATCTGGAATGCATACAAGGAGGGTAACAACTATTCTATAAATGTCGTGTAGAATATGTGAATCTTCTACTGATTCATACAACTCGCACCGAAAGTGTAATCAACAAATTTCAACCAACAGATGTCAGTGGTAAGACATCAATAATTATAGTTCCAATGTATGGAATCCTTACCAGAATTACTTGCTTCGAGAGCCGGAAAAGATCCAAAGAAATGTAACGCGATTTGTTCTGGGTGATTTCCAATAAAAGAGTAGTAGTGTATTGGACTGAGATGAGTTGGAAATAAAGCGGAGAGTGGTATGTTTCGAGCTCCCAGTGGGGAGAAGACGTGGAACAACAATAGTATACGAATAAGCTTGAATAGAGCTTTTTACAGTAGGAAGAATAAAGATAAAGTTGAAATTCAAGAGGACAAATTGGTGTAAACGCGTTATTCGTTTATAGGAAGAGAAATTCGGGATCGAAATAATCTACCAGGAGAGATGTTCGATAATTTACATCTACTTTGAAATAATGTAAGGAAAATATTGGTAAAAAAAATTGTAGGGAATCTGCCACCTCGGAGACATCCTTAAGTTGAGATCAGAGACTGGTTGATTGATTGACTGATTGATTGATTGTTTGATTGATCAGTCACTACTGATCTGCATTTAGGGCAGTCACCCAGGTGGCAGATTCCCTGTCTGTTGTTTTCCTAGCGTTTTCTTAAATGATTTGAAAGAAAGCGGAAATTTATTGAACATCCTTACTACAATTGATTGACTGATTGATTGATTGATTGATTGATTGATTGATTGATTGATTGATTGATTGATTGATTGATTGATTGATTGATTGATTGATTGATTGATTGATTGATTGTGTATGATATGCTACATTATATATCTAAAGGAGTGATAATGGATTAGTATTAAGCGAAAAAGGTGCAACGACAGACTAACTTGAGAGAAGGCATTTGGGAAAAAGGAGAAGACGAAGAAGACGAATATTGAGTTCTCGAGCCAAGAGCTATCTGGTACGGTAAAAATTGATAAATGGCTGTAGCAGTGGTGGAGATTATAGTTTTAAAGGAGAAAGCTTCAGTATTAGCAACAAATCAAAATAAAAAGTACAGTGGCTAGGTTTCCTTGCAGGCGCGAAAAAGAGCTACCCTAGAGGAATTCAAATTGCTGAGTTGACGCATGCGCATTAAGCTACCTTATCCTATGGTTATATGGAGTGGAGATCCACAGCTTATTACGATAGACCAGTTAGCTAGAGTAAGGCAGGGTCACACCACAAATTAGTTGTAATAGTTAACACTCGAAGTGTTTAGAGCCACACACAAGAGGCTACAATTTTTTTTTTTAATTTCGGCATGTATTAAGGTTCTTGGATCTGTTCATTGATGGTCCGTGTCGAGAATATTTTCCAATACGCGCGGAAAAATATTGAAGTCCCCTGGCGTGAAGTATAAGAATTTTATGTTTTATTGCTGTGTACGAGTGGATTTGACTGTAGCGGTGGTAGAAATTGTGATTTTTTGTATTTTTTCATAGGTTAAGTTTTTGCGAGTTGGGTGACATTCTTCGTGAATATAACTGTGTTATTAGTCGTCGTGAGGATTATTTTTCCAAGTCTGTCTTCGCTGTACTTATACGCAGTAAGCAAGTGAAAATGTAAAACTTCGGCTACAGCAAAATACGAGGTGGGGGAGGGGGAGATCAAATATAAACGGGATTTTATTTTTTATTTAAATTCATTTATTGCAAAAACACAAGGCAATTACAGTTTAATTTTCCACATAGTTTCCTGCTTTGGAAATGCATTTCTCCCAGTGTATGGGCGGCTTTTTGATGCCCTCATTGTAAAAAGAACAGGGTCGTGTCATCAGCCAGTTGCGCATGAAGTCTTCCACATCTCGTCATCTTCAAATCGTTGCCCTCCTAGAGCTTCTTTAAGCTTTCCGAACAATGGAAATCGCAGGACGATAAGTCCGGGCTGTAAGGAGGATGATCAGGTGTAGTGCAGTGCATTTCCTGTAGCTTGGAGACAGAGCTGCAGTATCGGGCCGCGCATTGTCGTGGAGGAGGATGACCTGTCGAATCGGTTGGTCTCGTCTTTTGCGGCGATATGCAACCCTCGCCTTCTTCAACAGCTCGCAGTAGTAAGCAGCATTGATTGTGCGTCGCTCATAGAAAAATCAATCAGCAAAATGCCTCGCCGATCGAAGAAAAACACCGTTGCAAGAACCTCCGGCACTCCTTACTGGCTTGTTTGGATTCGGGAGTGTAATGGTGGACCTATGTTTCGGTGCAGGTGACGATCTGACTCAAAAATGCATCACCTTCTTCCGCAAACCTTGCTGTAAGTCTCTGACAGACCTCCAAACGTCTCAACTTCAGATTTTCGGTCAAAAGGCGAAGGACCCATCTGGAACACACTTTATGGAACTGTACATCGTTTGTGATGATTGCTTGACAGCTTCCATAACTGATTCGGACTTGTTCTGCAATTTCTGATACTCTCGCCCGTCGTCAATAATGTCTTTAACAGCACGAATGATTTCGTCTGTAATGCTGGTCCGAGGACGGCGAGCGTGTTGCTGATTTTCCACACGTTCTCGTCCTTCCTTGAACTTATTATGCCAGGCAAACACACGCGTCCTCGACAATGTTTGATCACCGAACTGTCCAGTCAATCTCTGGCAAATTTCCACCACTGTAACTCCTTCACGAGCAAGAAATTTTATAATTATGCGTTACGCAGTGGAGGGCTGCACCTGTTGCTCCGACATCGTGAGCGTTACTGACGAAACGGTGGGAAGTATCTAACAGCACGCTCTCCCCACTCCAAACAGTCCCACCTAAGCATAGCAGAAGCGCGGGGCCAGTCCTACCAATTGTTGATGTTTAGGAACAAAAATCCAGTGTATATTTGATCGACCTTCGTACCTGCTAACGTTTGCTCAATAAGTTTAGATTATGTATACCTTAAGTTTAAAAAAGCGAGTCCCAGTATATTTCTGTGAAAATTATGACTGTGCGATTACGAAGCGTCACCGGGTGAAACTCTAAGTACATTGGTTAAAATCAATGTGGAAATGGTAATGTGGTGGGGCTGCGATTGCTTAATTTTTTGTTCACAGCACGCCACTGAAAAAACATTTACAAGGTCACATCATTATTTTCTCAGTAGGAGTTTTTCACATCAATCTTGCAGACGTTAACATTGGGTAGCACGGTCTCTTACGCTAATAATTGTTTGAATCCGTTCTGGTATATCGTCCATAAGTTCATGAATCCATTCTTCGGCCAGTGGGTTCCAATCATCACTGGCAATTCTGTGATTGGTTGGACAATAAGTGATTGATCAGGACGACCACAAACAACTCGTTTCAATTTATGCCAGACATGATCGATGGGGATCATGTCTGAGGAACATGCAATATGAAGCGAGTAATGTAGTATACGATAACTTCACGATGGATACGCAATTTATCGTTCATTAAGATGAAGTCTCATCCGAAATACTCAGGCGATAAGGTTCAGAATGTCACTCCTGTACTTTGGAGCATTTTGTGGTTGTCGGCTACCATGGTGACGTTGTTCAATGCCACTCTCATGAACGATGACGGCCCAGTTTAGTGAGGTGCTGCGCAGTTCCGCCAATACTCTGCAGAATGCCAATCGCCTCAGTAAACGTCATGTGCTTGTAATGGCTAGGTAAATACTTGATGGAAAGTTTGTATGAAGTGACCTTTTGTTTTATTTCGCGACATTAACACTAAATACGTGTGTTAAATCATGGAAGGTGAACAAAGCAAAAGTTCAGAACAGCTTACATTTTCCAGCGCCACGCATCCAGGTGCGATTGCACTATCATTTGTTTCTCTCTCGCTCGCTTCTCGCGAAGGACTTGATCGTGCGGTGGACAGAGCTGCCAACTGCTCATATGAAGAACTAGCAAGATACCCGTGCTTCGCTACGGTATTATACTGAAATTTGTAATTGAATGCTTATTGTTTTAGATATATAATCCGCCGAAATTCGCGATCTGACTCGTTTTCTGCGAGAATCCTCCAAAATTCCCGATCTGACTCGTTTTCTATTATTTCACAGCATGTTTCCTCCCATTTTTCAATATTCCTTTCCAACAATCGATTTCGTACTTCCCGGGCTAGGCTCAGGTATTCCTCCTGGTCAGTTGGGTCCGTAAATCTTTGCCATCTTTTCCGTTAATCATTTTTAATATGGATAAAATCCTTCAGGAGATACGGCGTGGTGTCATATTGGGTGATTTGGCGGCACTGAACCCGCGGCCGGACTGCATTCTTAGTCATTACCCGTCCAGGAGCCGTTGCCAGCGCGGTCCGCACATTTGACGACGGTCCGGAACATTATTATTATTATTATTATTATTATTATTATTATTATTATTGTACCAAGAGGAACTCTCCTTCGCCGTATTCTTTTAAATTTCCAATTTATACAGATCGATCTGCGTATATTGTATATTTGTAATTAGTATGTTTTCTTCTTGTATCTTAATAAAATACACATGTTGTCCTGTCCCCCCTTATGGCCCCAGGGAAAAGCGAAAATTATTTCCGCCCTGGTGGCACCTTCCATATTGTGTTGGCAAGCTTTCCTCCGACCTGCGCACTTGTCGCGTTCTCTCTCCACCTTGCCCCTCCTCTCCCCTGCAGAGGGATGGCACGGTGCTCGTAGGGAACTTCGCTCAGATCGCTTGGAGCGAGCAAGCTGCTTAGTCGCCTAGCCGTGAGCGTGGAGGTAGGAATGCTTGTCAACCAACTTCAGGCTTAGGGAGGGAGTTGTCTTATATTCAGAATGTAACATATTTGTTCTCTTGTTAGTAGAGGCTAAGGGCCTCAGTAAATAGTAGGAGGGTTTACTTCTGTAAAAGTTAATGTGTTAACTGGGTTTTTAAGTAATTCAACATGTTGTCACTGAAGGACTTTGTGCCCGAGGGTGAGCCTCAAATTCTTGGTAAAATGAGTGTAGCCCTCATGATAGTTGAATCGGTACGTGACCTATGGCCCCTGTAATTGTTAAGAATCGAGAATTGTAGTATTTGAATTGTCGGAGGGCAGGTCCCCCAATTAATACGGACTTTATTTTGTGCGCACTTACTACTGTAATAAATGTTCAGCATTGCAACGACTCGGTTTTCGCTGACTGTGTTGTCGCTTCCCTTGCTCGTCACTGGTATTCAGCCTTCGGTCTTAAAGCCCGCACCTTCCTTACTTCCATACCGCTGCCAATCCTTGGTGCAGCAGTCTGGTAGCAGAGCGTGGTTTGTGCTCCTACCAGTGCTTTCGGGCAATTTTGAGCGTGCGTGGCCTCTCTCTCTCTCTTTCGGTTACGGTGTTTCCCGTTCAGCTTGGTGGCCGGAGATATTTTTACCATGGCTACTCGAGACGTGGCATATCCTGGGTCTCTTAGAAAAGAAGAGTTGTTATACGAATTGTCAATTCGTAATGTAGAGTCTAAAGGGACAGTTAAAGCGGATGAGTTATTATTACGAACTAATTTAGATAAAGTTGTTGTGGTACCCAAGGTCTCTGACGGTGAGGCTGCGAGTGTGGCGTCCCTTATTCAGGCCAATTTGACTGAAATATCCTCAGTTATGGATTTTTTAGAGAACGATGTAGCGTCTCTCCATCAGTTAAAACGAGTACAAGGGCGTCTAACCCATTATGTTCATCGGACGGAAGATTTACTCTCCTTAGAATTAAAGGAGGAACTAGTAAGTCAAATTGGAGCTTTGAAGGACAAGGCGGTCCAACTTTTAGGAAAGGTTGAGGCTTGGTTGGCTGCACTCTCCGTTAAATCTAAACCTGTCACTCCTTCTGTTAATCGGGTTGACGAGGAACCCAATAAGGTTATTGGTAATCTTGAGTTGGATGGTGCGCAAGGCTTGCTGGAATCGCAGCAAGGTTCCTTACCTAGGATTCTCCCCCAGGCTAATCTTCCAGTTCAGCAATCGATCTTGCCTTCTGTGAATTTGCCCTTTTCTAGTATCCCTCACCCGTTAAGTAGTATGTTGAAAAACGTTCCTCGTTATTCGGTAAATTCCGCCGATGATGTAGTTACCTTTTTGCGATTTTTTGTGGAATTTCAGGATCATACCCTTGTGTTCGGGCTAACTCACGTTCAAATATTGCAAATTCTTTATCCGTATACTACAGGAGTGCTTTCCAATGGAATAGTTAGTGCTATTTCTGATCAGTTGTCACTTCAGCAGTTTCATGCTTATTTGCTTACTCATTTTATTCCGGCTAGGGCTCTCAGCTCTCTAGTGCTGAAATTTTATTTCAGGGTTCAACGCTCGGACGAGCCTTTAACAGAATATGTTGCTGATGTTAAATTTTACGCTAGGGTGTTTGCGTTACATTATATGGAAGAGGAGATCGTTCTCACGATCGTAGAGGGAATTTCCCCGTCATACCGCTCCTGTCTTTGTTTTGCTGCTCAATCTCACAGTTTTGCGGAGCTCGAAGCGATAGTGGTATCGGCTGAAGGTGTTCGCCATGCGGACTCACTTCGTATTACTAGCTTGCCTCCGGTTGTTTCTAATGTCAGGGAGTCTGTGGTTGTTCGTAAGCCTAACTTATTAAGAAAGTGTTATATTTGCGGTGCTTCTGATCATTTGCGTAATAAATGCCCCTCTCGGTCTCGTAACAACAGTCAGGGTGCTAGTGCTGGTTCTAGGGTAGAGGTTCCGCCCAGAACCAGTAATATTGTATGCTTTCGGTGTGGGGTCGCAGGTCATCTTGCGCGACATTGTACCACCCATTCAAGTAGCTCTTGACTACAGCGGGAGGTGGTACAGGACAATGGTACCGCCTTGCTTTCCCCTGTGATTAATCAAACATCTTGTTCGTTTGGTGAACCGTCTCCTATTTGCCCTGTGGACTGTTTAGAGATCTCTACGGAAATTAAAGGTTTGAGTCCGTTGGTTGAGGTCGAAATAAACAATGAGCCCGTTTCGGCCCTTCTTGATTCTGGTAGTGTAGTGTCATTTATTAGTGAAAGATGGTTTGCTTTGCATAAAGCGGTCTGTAAATTTCCTGATTTATCTCCGGTTTTGCATTCGTTTGTGTCAGCCAATTCTTCCAGAATTGAAGTCCTGGGACTGGTAAAATGTAAAATTCGTCTTTCCAATTTTACTTGGAAATTTCCCTTGTATGTTGCGAGTAATTTACCGTATCCTGTCATTCTTGGTTCAAATTTTTTCGATCATTCTGGTTTAGTCTTAGATATTCAGGAGCGTTCATGTTGGTTTAAGTTTTCACAAATGAATAAAATCCCTTTGCACATTAGTAATTCTGCTTCAGCGTCGTCGGTATCGCCGCCTCAGGACGAAGTGGTGTCAGATCTTAGCCATTTGACTGAGGATAAGGCGCAGCGTATTAGGGAGTTGTGCGAGGCCTACCCAGATGTGTTTACTGAGAAATTGGGAATGACGAATATCTTAGAGTATAAAATAGAGGTCACGGATTCGGTCCCCGTCAGATTTCCGCCCTACCGTTTATCTCCTCCTAAGATGCAGGCATTAAAGGAGATCATTAACAACATGCTTGAGGAAGGGATTATTCGACCCTCTACTTCGGCTTACTCTTCCCCCATTTTCCTGGTGCCCAAGCCCCAGGGTGGTTATAGGCCTGTACTGGATTACAGGGCTCTTAATCGTAAGGTGGTCTTGCAGTCAGTCCCGCTCCCGGATTTACATACGTGTTTCTCATGGTTCAAGAGGGCGAGGTACTTCACTGTCCTGGACCTCAATCAAGCTTATTACCAGATTCCGCTCGCGGAGGAGTCTCGTCATCTGACGGCCTTCGCGACGGACTGGAACCTTTATGAATTTTGCCGGCTGCCTTTTGGGATCTCGACAGGCGCCGCCGTTCTCACGAGACTCCTTGATCAGTTGTTTTCCGACATTAAATTTGACTACCTTTATCACTATCTTGATGACGTAGTTGTGTATTCGGAGACGTTCGAGGATCATCTCCAGCACCTCGGTGAAGTATTGTCACGCCTGAGGAAGGCTGGCTTGACAGTCAAGTTGTCCAAGGTCTCGTTCGCCAAACCTCAGATGTCCTTTTTGGGGCATATTGTATCCTCTAACGGTGTCTCGGTCGATCAGTCCCGCACTCAGGCCATTCAGGATTTTCCTCCTCCGCAGGATGTGAAAGGTGTGTCCCGCTTTGTCGGAATGGTTAACTTCTTCCGAAAATTCGTCCCGAATTTTGCCAGTCGTGCGGCCCCTCTTAATGCACTCCGGCGTAAGGGAGTAAGGTTTCAGTGGGGAGCTTCTCAGCAGGCTGCTTTTGACGATCTCAAGCTGGCCATTTCCAACGCTCCGGTGTTAGCTATGCCGGATTTTACTAAGGTCTTCATTGTGCAAACCGACGCTTCTTCGTCAGCTGTCGCAGCCGTTTTGCTCCAGGAATCTGAGTTAGGGAGACGCCCCATTGCTTACGCTTCGCGGGCTCTTACCCCTTTAGATGCTAAGTACTCCGTGTACGAGCTTGAAGGTTTGGCTGTTCTTTTTGCTCTAGAACGCTTTCGTGTGTACCTAGAGCATGTTAAGTTTGAGCTTGAAACTGACAACCAGGCGTTAAGTTGGGTGCTTGGGAAACCACGGAAAACTGGTCGTTTGGCTTGTTGGGCCATTAGGATTTCCGCCTTTCAATTCAACGTCCGTCATATTCGGGGCTCTGAGAACGTTGTAGCGGATACTCTCAGCAGGATGTTTTCAGACCAACCTATTCTTGATGACGAACCAGGTCTTTCTGAGTCCTCTCTAGCAATATCCTTGGTTGGAGCGATTTTATCTGATACCCCTCTCTTGTATCACGATATAGGTAAATTTCAATTGGAAGATCCGCTCTTGGCTCCTATCGTCCAAGACTTGAAGGATGGGAAAATTGTCGATCCGTACGTATTGAAGAACGGAGTTCTTTGTTGCCCCTCCCGTCATGATCGTAAGATGAAGGTTGTAATTCCATTAGTGTTGGTCCCTATGATCTTTAAGTATTTTCATGAAACTCCCCTTGCAGGTCATCAGGGAGTATTTAAAACAAGGGAGAAGATCAGGGAAAATTTCATCTGGAAGGGAATGGACGGAGAAGTTCGCGAACTTGTCAAGGCTTGTAAGATTTGTAGGATTAGTAAGCCATGTGTTAATTCTCGGGTTGGGTTGTTATCCTCTACCCAAGCTACCCGTCCTATGCAACGTCTGTATATCGATTTCGTAGGACCTCTCCCGAGATCGAAATCTGAATCAAATAGGTTTATTTTGGTCTGCGTGGATGGCTTCACTCGTTTTACATGGTTATTTCCGACGAGGATGGCCAACGCTGAAACAACCATTAGATGTTTAAAGACCATATTTTCATCATTTGGTCCTAGTCAGTATTTGGTTTCAGACAACGCTAAAGCCTTCACATCTAATCTATTTAAGAACTTCTGTTTTAGCCTGTCGATTACTCACGTCACGACTTCCCCTTACTATCCCCAGCCTTTGTACGCGGAGAGAGTTAATAGGAATTTACGCTCGGCCCTCATTGCTTTCCATCACCACGATGTTCAGAGGTGGGACACCACCTTGCCGTGGCTGGCTTATGCTTTTAATACTGCGGTGCATGAGGCGCACCAGTTTTCCCCTTTCTCTCTCATGTTTTCGTTTCTTCCGAACTCGCCGCTTTCCAATTTGTGGCATATTAATGACTTGTTGCCTGAGAGGGTGGATCCTCTTAATATTCGCGCTAACTGGAAGAAAGCTAAAGAGAATCTTCAGGTCTCCTACCAGCGGAAAAAGGAGCGCTACGATAAGGGGCGTCAGCCTACCAGCCTGGCTGTCGGGGATGAGGTATTCATTAAGAATTTTGTTCCCTCTGGGAAGTTGGCACCCAGGTTCCGTGGTCCTTTTCGGATTATTGATTTTCTTACCCCGGTCACCCTGTTGGTGAGAGACCCCGTGACCGAGGGAGTTTTTCGTGTTCATCTTTCTCAGCTTCAGTCTGCTCAGTGAAGTTTTTTGCTTTAATTGGTTGGCGAGAACCGATACGTCTGTGGTGTTAATGTTTGCGGGGTTTGTTCCCCTGTTGCTTTACTAACTTCTGTTTTTAAATTTGGTATGTGAGCCCTCCTGCAGCCCTACCTTGCCTCCTACCTCCACGCCCGGCGCGCTGACCCGGGATTGTCTCCCTCCACCTTGACTCTTCGATCTTATCGGCTCTTGTGAAGACAAAACTGCTGGCCTTAAACTTGTATGTTTCAGAATTATGGAGGTTCCATCTTCGCCGTTGCTCCGTGAGAAGGGCCCCTCATGTGGGCGTGTTTTGGCATGCGCTGACTCCATCGGCCGTCCTTCCGGGCCGTTTTTCTGCATGTTGTATGTTCTGCGCTGGCTAGCATCCGCCGCCAGTTGTGGCACGCATCGTCCATCTGGCTTGTTGCATCTTGGTGTGCCTGGTTGCCACGTGTTCGGCATTCGTCATTTATTTTGAGCCCTGCCAGTTTCGTCGTAACTTGGACTTGCAAGCCGGTAGCTCGCCCGGCGATTCTGCTCCAGCTTATTTTAATCTTGTTATTGAGATGTTCATCTTGAAATATGGATTCTCACGGACTGGCTTTTATTGCCTTTGGCCAAGCTAAAAAGTGTTAACCTGATGAAATGTTAGGCCAGTTGATGGTGTATCCTAAGCAAAGACCCTTTCTCCAAGCGTTTTTTTAATTGCTTAAGCAAACTGTTATTTATTTCTTTGAAAAATGAACCTTTTATCAAGAGCTCTTGTGGTGTCTAAGTAAAAGAAGAAAGACTTTTTCCAACCTGGTTGGAAACTTAGGGAGGGAGGTCTGTACCAAGAGGAACTCTCCTTCGCCGTATTCTTTTAAATTTCCAATTTATACAGATCGATCTGCGTATATTGTATATTTGTAATTAGTATGTTTTCTTCTTGTATCTTAATAAAATACACATGTTGTCCTGTCCCCCCTTATGGCCCCAGGGAAAAGCGAAAATTATTTCCGCCCTGGTGGCACCTTCCATATTGTGTTGGCAAGCTTTCCTCCGACCTGCGCACTTGTCGCGTTCTCTCTCCACCTTGCCCCTCCTCTCCCCTGCAGAGGGATGGCACGGTGCTCGTAGGGAACTTCGCCAAATAGCTTAATATGATAATAGTGGAAACTCCTGCGAGAAACTGGCGACACCGCTTCTGCGTGCCATCTAGCGGTTTGAGAGGCTAACTACTCTTGCTACTGCTGTCAGCTGTGCATGCCAGAAGTGTCTTATTCGTATTTCAGATAGTTTTGTGCTTGTTATGTATCACGATTTTGGAAATGGCAGGAAGATGAGTTATTTGTGCTATGTATGGGTGTTTTAATTACAGAAGACAAAGTGATCGCAAGTCATTTTACAGATTTCCTAACAACAAAGTGCTGTGAGTATAGGCCTACCTGTTAATGTTTTTACGTGTCTGTTTTTTTTCTATTTATGAGAACATACTTTCTTTAAAGTATTGTTTTGTTTAAACCTATGCATTTAATCGATTTTTAGGTGTACTCAGTGGGTTGTGAAGAGCAGAAGAGCAGATTTAGATGAAATTCTGAGGACCAAAGGCCCAGAACATTTAAATAAAAGCTATGTAGTGTGCTCGGACCACTTCACAGAAAAGGATTTCAGAAACAAAAATCTCTTAAGCCAAGGGTAGGTATATAATATTATATTTTCTTCTAGTTTTGCGTATGGACTTGCTTGAAGTACAAACATTACATTTTTCCATCATTATAACTTGTATCACTAGTGAATGCCTAATTATTAAATCTTTATGTTTGTTACAGAATCTGGCCAGGTGCAGTGCCATCACTGTTATGCCACAATGTCAAACAGACAAACTTGAGGAGTAGCCCGAAGAAAAGGAAACGAGAGCATGAATCTACCCCAGAAATTTCAGATGAGTTACCGGTACCAACAGAAAGTGCAGTCCAGGAAGATGATAAAGTGCCCCCAGAAGAGAGACTGAGTAAATGCTGTTCAAACTTAATGTTGAAATATAGGAATTCTCAGAAGTTGCTATCCAAGTACAGATCAGTGAATTAAAGTTTGAGAAGAAAATTGTGTGTGTTGCAGAAAAATCAGTCAAAGTGTAACTGTGAGAAAAGGTGTTGTGGATAACAGTGTTGCTCAGAACTTTATAAATTTTCAACTAAATCAAGGGAACCGTAAAGCTCAGGGTCGAAGATATTCAAGTACTGACAAAAGTTTTGCCTTAGCTCTGCATTATTGTTCACCAAAGTCATACAAGTTCATGCAAAAGCATTTTTCTTTGCCAAGTACCAAGTCATTAAGAAGCTGGTTACAAAATGCTCAAGTGGAACCTGGAGTAAATAAAATGGTTCTAAGCTTGCTGGAAATAAAAACTAAGAAAATGAGAAGGGAGGAGAGGGTTATTTCACTGGTATTTGATGAAATTTCCATCAAGTCATCACTCTCATATGATCCTCAGAAGGATCAGCTGGAGGGCTATGAAGATTTTGGTGTTGATACTCCTGTACAGCCGATCACTGCTCCCATGCGCCAACAATGTAACCAGGCTATGGTATTCATGATTAAAGGTTTGTACCTCAATTACAAACAAATAATTGGGTACTTCCTAACAAACAATGGTATGGAAGGACACTACATCAAAGAGCTGGTGCTATTTATTGTCAGTCAACTTCAGGCAATAGGGTTAGTCCCTAAAGCAGTTGTGTGTGATCAAGGGAGTAATAATATGAATGTGAGGAAACTGTTAGGTGTTACTGCAGAGAAGCCATTCATTGAGGTAAATGATGAGAAATTTTTTTTTCATGATCCACCTCACTTAATCAAGTCAGTGAGAAACAATCTGAAAAAGTATGACTTTGTTTCTAGTGGTAAAATATGTAGTTGGTCTCACATAAGAGAATTTTACAACAAGGACTCAAAAATGATTCCAAGGTTAGCCCCAAAGTTAACAAAGAAATGTATCACACTTCCCCCCTTTTCAAATATGAGGGTATGTTTAGCCACCAGGGTCCTCAGCCATTCTGTAGCTTCTGGAATGCTAGTTCATGTGTTGTTCAATTCTTTGCAATCAAGTGCTGCAAACACTGCAGAGTTTATAGAAATGTGTGATACTTTGTATGATATTTTTAATTCTTCAAGTCTCAGTAGCCCTAAAGAGTACAGAAGACCCTTAAGAAATGACTCAGGGCATATGAAAAAGCTGGATGAAATTTGTGATTGTCTAAAACAACTCAAAGTTTTAAATAGCCGCAAAGGCAACCCTCTCTGTATTCAGGGTTGGATAGACAATATTTCTGCACTGAAGCTATTGTGGTCTGAATTATATAGTGATTATGGTTTTCATTATTTGCTAACAAGGAGACTCACACAGGACTGCATTGAAAACATTTTTTCCATTATCAGAGCAAGAGGAGGTAACAATGTAACCCCAGATGCAACAAAATTTCGCAGTGCCATAAGGACTGTTATGATAAATCAATTGCTCTGTGCTTCTGATGACAGCAATTGTGAATCTGATGTTGCAGACTTTCTACTGCCTCATAATGATATGATGAAGTGCAATTTTGATGCTAACGTCACTCAACAGTGTGAGTTAAGTGATCAGGTAACTGATTATGACCATGATGTAATACAGGAAAATGCAGACCATTATGTCATGGGCTGGGCATGTAGCAAATTTCCCCATGCTGAGTGTAGGGATGTATTGTCATCTTATGATAATGATTATAGCATGGGAAACTAGCACATAAAAATGAAACAGTATGACAATTCTAAAATGATGTTTTCGAATATTTGTGGGGGAAAGTTAGGTGCTAAAATATCAAGAACATTTGAAGATAGTTTTTGTAAGTTTCTGTTAGAAAGCACAGATGGAATTAGAAGAAAATTGACTGACAGGTTTTTGTCATTGAATGAATGTAGTGTAGGCATATGTAACAGCTGTGCAAAATTACTGACTGACAAGTACTTCAAAGTCCTTATAAAGGCATATGTGAATAGAACCAATGACTCAACAGTGAAAAATATTGCCTGTAAAAATACCAAGTTGAAAAAGATATTACATGTGTGATTTGCTCTTGGCGACTGTAGGCCCTAGTCATAACATGACGATCTAATGTTTAATTTGATAATACATTTGTTTTATTCTTATCACTGGTTCATTCAGATCAACATCAGCCTTTTTCCTTCCCTATATTATGTTACAAGAACGACGCAAACGTCTTAAAATCTGTATTTTGCTGGGTTGGAAGTCGAAATGTGTAGTGTTTGAATAGCGCGTTATGTTAGTGTTCCCTGCGAGCCGGTAGATAGCAGCACTACGTGCTGTCGCCGCTGCTCTGCGTGCTAAGTGAGGAGAGTTTCCACTATTATCATATTAAGCTACTAGCAAGATACCCGTGCTTCGCTACGGTATTATACTGAAATTTATAATTGAATGCTTATTGTTTTAGATATATAATCCGCCTAAATTCGCGGTCTGACTCGTTTTCTGCGAGAACCCACCAAAATTCCCGATCTGACTCGTTTTCTATTAGATTACGGCATGTTTCCTCCCATTTTTCAATCTTCTTTTCCAGCAATCGATTTCGTACTTCCCGGGCTAGGCTCAGGTATTCCTCCCGGTCAGTTGGGTCCGTAAATCTTTGCCATCTTTTCCTATAATCATTTTTAATATGGATAAAATCCTTCAGGAGATCCGGCGTGGTGTCATATTGGGTGATTTGGCGGCACTGAACCCGCGGCCGGACTGCATTCTTAGTCATTACCCGTCCAGGAGCCGTTTCCAGCGCGGTCCGCACATTTGACGACGGTCCGGAACATTATTATTATTATTATTATTATTATTATTATTATTATTATGTGTTGCTGGAATGGATGATGACAGGAAAACCGGAGTATCCGGAGAAAAACCTGTCCCGCCTCCGTTTTGTCCAGCACGAATGTCACATGGAGTGAACGGGATTTGAACCACGGAACCCAGCTGTGAGAGGCCGGCGCGCTGCCGAGGATCCTTATAAGTACATTAAGAACAGTAAAATAAATTGGTCTCACCTCCTTCTACACCCCACCGCCGTTAAGTTTATTTACCGGCACCCCCCCCCCGCAAAAAAATTAAAAGAAGGCTTGTTTCTTATGTTTAAAGAAGATTTCAAACACCAATGTTCACGTCTATTACCTTCAGTTTTGGGATATAAGTATCCCCATAAAAATAATTTACTTTTTTCACTTCATTTCACACTACTCCCCCCCCCCTAAGTGAATTTTCCCGCAAAAAATACTTGTTTCTTTAATAGTAAAGGATCTTCTAAATACCAATTTTCACGACTCTAACTTCTTCAGTTTTTGATTTATGTGTCCTCATGAAAGGAATTCAACTCCTTTACACTCCCGCCCTCCAAGATGGTTTCCCCCCAAAACGCGTTTTTCTTTGTTTTTAAAGGAGATCCAAATACGAATTTTCACGTCTGTAACAACTTTAGTTTTTATTAGATGTATGTATTCTCATTCAATTAATTCAATTAATTTTTTGAATTCTTTCACCCCCCCCCCCCCCTTCATTGGATTTTCCGAGAATACGTGTTTCTTTATTTTTAAAGCAGATTGCAAATATCAAATTTCACGTCTGTAACATCTTCATTTTTGAGATATCAGTAGCCTAATTAAAAGAATTCAACACCATTTTCAGTCACTTTTACCCCCCCCCCTCCACCCAAGTGGTATTTCCGAAAGCTAAAAATACACGTTTCTTTATGTTTAATAGAGATAAAAAACCATTTTTCACTTCTGTAACATGTTAAGTTTTTGAGATAAACTGTAAAAATTCTCATTTTAAAATTTCACCCCTTTTGAGTTCCCCTTAAGTGGAGATTCCAAACACAAATCACCTATGTTTCTTTAGATTTACAGGAGATTACAAACACCCACTTTTTACGTCTGTAACATTTAACGTTTCCAAGATATTCTGTAGATATAGTCTTTCATTAATTCACCCAATTTGTCACTCCTGTTTAACCGCCATTAATTGGATTTTCCAAAACTAAAAAATACGTGTTTCTTTATTTTTAAAGGAGATCCCATATACAAATTTTCAGTTCTGTAATATCTTTCGTTTCTGAGATATATGTATCCTCATTAAAGGCATTCAACCCATTTTTCGCCCTTTTACACTCCTCCTATTGGGATTTACAGGAAACAAAAAATACGTTTTCCTTTATTTTTAGAGGACATTCTAACTACCAATTTTTACATCTGTAAATTTTAAAGTTTTAAGATGTATACACACTCATTTTAAAAAATTTACCCACCCCGTTTTTACCCCCCAATATTTGGATTTTCCAAAAACGAAAAAATACGTGTGTTTATTTATTTTTAAAGGAGATTCTAAATACCAATTTTCACATATATAACCTTTAAACATTTTGAGATAGATACACTCATTTTAAAATATTACTCCCTTTTCACCCCCCCCCTAAATTGGATTTTCCAGAAACAAAAAAAATACGTGTTTCTTTATTTTTAACGGAGATCCCAAACACCAATTTTCAGGTCTGTAATATCTTCAGTTTCTGATATATAAGTAGCCTCATTAAAGGCATTCAACCACTTTTTAGCCCCTTTTCACTCCTCCTATTGCGATTTTCCGAAAACAAAAAAATACGTGTTCCTTTATTTTTAACGAAGGTTCTAAATACCAATTTTTACATCTGCAAACTTTAAAGGTTTGGAGATATAGATTCACTCATTTTAAAAATTCACCCCCTTTTCACCCTCCCATTAATTGGATTTTCCAAAAACAAAAAAATACGTGTTTCTTTATTTTTAAAAGAGGTCAAAAGTACCAATTTTCAGGTCTGTAATATCTTCAGTTTCTGAGATATAGGTACCGGTATCCTGATTAAAGGCATTCAACCCATTTTTCCCCATTTTCACCCTTTTTCACCCCTCCTATTGGGATTTTCTGAAAAAAAAATACGTGTTTCCTTATTTTTAAAGATGATTCTAAATACCAATTTTTACATCTGTAAACTTTTAAAGTTTTGAGATATAGAGCAACTCATTTTAAAATTTCACCCCCGTTTTCACCCCCTTATCGAAGGAATATCCAAAAATCCTCTCTTAGCGAGCACCTACGTCATAATATGAATATATCCCCAAAATTTCTTCTCTTTATGTCCAGTAGTTTAAGCTCGGCGATGATGAATCAGTCAGTCAGTCAGGACAAGCTACTTTATATATATATAGATTTGACTTCGCTCAGATCGCTTGGAGCGAGCAAGCTGCTTAGTCGCCTAGCCGTGAGCGTGGAGGTAGAAATGCTTGTCAACCAACTTCAGGCTTAGGGAGGGAGTTGTCTTATATTCAGAATGTAACATATTTGTTCTCTTGTTAGTAGAGGCTAAGGGCCTCAGTAAATAGTAGGAGGGTTTACTTCTGTAAAAGTTAATGTGTTAACTGGGTTTTTAAGTAATTCAACATGTTGTCACTAAAGGACTTTGTGCCCGAGGCTGAGCCTCAAATTCTTGGTAAAATGAGTGTAGCCCTCATGATAGTTGAATCGGTACGCGGCCTATGGCCCCTGTAATTGTTCAGAATCGAGAATTGTAGTATTTGAATTGTCGGAGGGCAGGTCCCCCAATGAATACGGACTTTATTTTGTGCGCACTTACTACTGTAATAAATGTTCAGCATTGCAACGACTCGGTTTTCGCTGACTGTGTTGTCGCTTCCCTTGCTCGTCACTGGTATTCAGCCTTCGGCCTTAAAGCCCGCACCTTCCTTACTTCCATACCGCTGCCAATCCTTGGTGCAATTATTATTATTATTATTATTATTATTATTGCCGAGCTCGATAGCTGCAGTCGCTTAAGTGCGGCCAGTATCCAGTATTCGGGAGATAGTAGGTTCGAACCCCACTGTCGGCAGCCCTGAAAATGGTTTTCCGTGGTTTCCGATTTTCACACCAGGAAAATGCTGGGGCTGTACCTTAATTAAGGCCACGGCCGCTTCCTTCCCACTCCTAGCCCTTTCCTGTCCCATCGTCGCCGTAAGACCTATCTGTGTCGGTGCGACGTAAAACTACCAAAAAAAAAATTATTATTATTATTATGTGTTGCTGGAATAGCTGATGACAGGGAAAACCGGAGTATCCGGAGAAAAACCTATCCCGCCTCCGTTTTGTCCAGCACGAATGTCACATGGAGTGACCGGGATTTGAACCACGGAACCCAGCATTGAGAGGCCGGAGCGGTGCCGCCTGACAAACGGAGGATCCTTATAAATACATTAATAACAGTAAAATCAATTGGTCTCACCTCCTTCTACACCCCACCGCCGTTAAGTTTATTTACCGCCCCCATCAAAAAAAAAATTTAAAAAAGGCTTGTTTCTTTATGTTTAAGGGAGATTCCAAACACCAATGTTCACGTCTATTACCTTCAGTTTTGAGATATAAGTATCCCCATAAAAGTAATTTACTTTTTTCACTTCATTTCACACTACTCCCCCCCCCCCAAGTGAACTTTCCCGAAAAAATACTTGTTTCTTTAATAGTAAAGGATCTTCTAAATACCAATTATCACGACTCTAACTTCTTCAGTTTTTGATTTATGTGTACTTATGAAAGGAATTCAACTCCTTTACACTCCCGCCCTCCAAGATGGTTTCCCGCCCAAAACGCGTTTTTCTTTGTTTTTAAAGGAGATCCAAATACGAATTTTCACATCTGTAATAACTTTAGTTTTTATTAGATGTATATATTCTCATACAATTGAGCCAATTAATTTTTCAATTCTTTCACCCCCCCCCCCGCTTCATTGGATTTTTAGAGAATAGGTGTATTTTTACTTTTAAAGCAGATTGAAAATATCAAATTTCACGTCTGTAAAATCTGCATTTTTGATATATCAGTAGCCTAATTAAAAGAATTCAACACCATTTTCAGTCACTTTTACCCCCCCCCTCCACCCAGGTGATATTTCCGAAAACTAAAAATACACGTTTCTTTATGTTTAATAGTGATAAAAAATACCATTTTTCACTTCTGTAACATGTTCAGTTTTTTAGATATACTGTAAAAATTCTCATTTCAAAATTTCACCCCTTTTGAGTTCCCCTTAAGTGGAGTTTCCAAAGACAAATCACCTATGTTTCTTTACATTTACAGGAGATTCCAAACACCCACTTTTTACGTCTGTAACATTTTACGATTCCAAGATATTCTGTAGATATAGTCTTTCAAAAAATTCACCCCAATTTGTCACTCCTGTTTAACCGCCATTAATTGGATTTTCCAAAAACAAAAAAATATGTGTTTCTTTATTTTTAAAGGAGATCCCATATACAAATTTTCAGTTCTGTAATATCTTTCGTTTCTGAGATATATGTATCCTCATTAAAGGCATTCAACCCATTTTTCCCCCTTTTACACCCCTCCTATTGGGATTTACAGGAAACAAAAAAATATGTGTTCCTTTATTTTTAGAGGAGATTCTAACTACCAATTTTTACATCTGTAAATTTTAAAGTTTTAAGATGTAGACACACTCATTTTAAAAAATTCACCCCCCCTTTTCACCCCCAATATTTGGATTTTCCAAAAACGAAAAAATACGTGTTTCCTTACTTTTAAAGTAGATCCCAAATACCAATTTTCAAGTCTGTAATATCTTCAGGTTCTGAAATATAAGTAGACTCATGAAAAGCATTCGACCCCTTCTTCAACCTTTTCTTCCCTTCTTATTAGGATTTTCCGAAAACAAAATATACGTGTTTATTTTTAAAGGAGATTCTAAATACCAATTTTCACATCTATAACCTTTAGAAGTTTTGAGATATAGATACACTCATTTTAAAATATTACCCCCTTTTCACCCCCTCCCTTAATTGGATTTTCCAGAAACAAAAAATACGCGTTTCTTTATTTTTAAAGGAGATCCCAAACACCGATTTTCAGGTCTGTAATATCTTCAGTTTCTGAGATATAAGTAGCCTCATTAAAGGCATTCAACCCTGTTTCCACCCCTTTTCACTCCTCCTATTGCGATTTTCCGAAAACAAAAAAATACTTGTTTCTTTATTTTTAATGAAGATTCTAAATGCCAATGTTTACATCTGCAAACTTTAAAAGTTTGGAGATATAGATTCACTCATTTTAAAAATTCACCCCCTTTTCACCCTCCCATTAATTGGATTTTCCAAAAACAAAAAAATACGTGTTTCTTTATTTTTAAAAGGGATCAAAAGTACCAATTTTCAGGTCTGTAATATCTTCAGTTTCTGAGATATAAGTACCGGTATCCTGATTGAAGCATTCAACCCATTTTTCCCCATTTTCACCCTTTTTCACCCCTCCTATTGGGGTTTACAGAAAACAAAAAAATACGTGTATCCTTATTTTAAAAGAAGATTCTAAATACCAACTTTACATCTGTAAACTTTTAAAGTTTTGAGATATAGATACACTCTTTTTAAAATGTCACCCCCCTTTTCACCCCCTTAGCGACGGAATATCAAAAAATCCTCTCTTAGCGAGCACCTACATCTTAATATGAATATATCCCCAAAATTTCATTTCTTTATGTCCAGTAGTTTTGGCTCGGCGATGATGAATCAGTCAGTCAGTCAGTCAGGACAAGTTATTTTATATATATAGATTAGTCCCACTGCAGCGGCGCTACTTTTATTTACGAATCTCGTTACAGTAGGCTAGTGACCAAGCCATTGGTCTGGATTGGTTATACCATTGGTCTGGATCAAGAAAAGGCGGTCTGGGGACGCAAGCCCCCAGGTTAGAATCCGCGAACCGGCCCTAGGCCTCTAGTATCCCGCGTGACACCTCCATTGGTCTGGATTGGTTAGACCATTGGTCAGTGGCAAAGCCATTGGTCTGGATTGGTTAGACCATTGGTCAGTGGCAAAGCCAGTGGTCTGGATCAAGCAAAGGGGGTCTGAAGGCGTAAGCCCCTAGGTTAGAAGCCGCAAAGCGGCCCTAGGCCTCTGGTATCCCGCGTGACAACTCCATTGGTCTGTGTATTTATTGTGATTGTGACACCTCCATTGGTCTGTGTATTTATTGTACAGTTGTGTATTTCTTGTGCGCGGGTTGGTAACGGAATTAACTTACTTCATTGCTAGGAGTGACGTCATATCCCATAGTGTCTCACCCAATGGAAATTCTGGTACTTACTTAGGCGATGGACTATGGCGCGTGATAACTTCTATTAGGTTATAAAAGCAAAATCACTTCTGGGGGATAGCGGGTGGGTTCTTAACTGTCGCAGTGAACACATCGCTCCTCCACAAGGTATTCCACTTAAGATTTCCAACATATTACATCCTTATAATGCTATAAAAGTAATGTAAGTCTTACTGAATTTCTACCCGAGCATCAGGTGCTCGCAGGCCGATACATGACATTGCCAAGTCATAGGAACGAAGAACTACTGAAGCATGCAGTATTCGTGGCAGAAAGAAACTACTTTCAAAATAGCAGACACAGAGAAATTAGTTCACGAAGCTATTGAATTTATTACCGCAAATGCAAATGGGCGGACTGTGTTCTGCATGCTGAAACAATCCAACGTCTTGGAACTGGTGATCATTCACCGGCAAGAATCCTCATCGGATACGGATACAAGTGATGGAGAGGAGAACATGGAACAATAAATGAGGTATGGAGGAGTTAGTTTACTTATAATCTCTGACAATGCATCAAGAAATGAAAATATATTATTTACAGAGTTTACATTTGTATTGCTTCTTCGTTCAAATATGCATTGATGTGAACACAAATCCATAAAAATTAGCCTATATGTTAAATGTGTGTTGCATACTGGAGGTTTGTAGCTCAATGTCATCAACGGCTAGAACTTCCGAGGTAATCTTATCGGATGATTATAAAATACTGTGCCCGTTCGCACGTCCGCGACAGATTACAAAATGGCGCCGACTGAAGGTATGGGCCATGTAATCTATAGCAAGCAAGGAATAGACACCTGTTGTGATGACACAGAGGGTCATATACGTCATGGAATGGTCAAGTATTCAGGGTGAAACGGACAGTGGACGGTCTACTGTATTGTTTTTAAAAAATAGAAAAAACTTGATTATTAAAAAACTTCATCTTGAATCTTCACAACGTAGAGAGAGGACGCAATTACCGTCTCCGGAATAATTCTTTTAGGAGAATCAAAGGATCACATATAAGAAGAGAAATATCTCCAACGGTTGAAACAGGATAATAAATAAGTTTTCGTCAACATCTACAAGAAGTGCAGACAGAGAATAGACGCACTGAATTCATTATCAACGAAATCGCGGACACGTCGGACAGCCACGAAGAACAAATAAAAAAAGATAAAATTAAGGATTTCAGACGTCAGAAAAGAATTGTATAATGGCTGTACACTGCATTATAATCTCCAATTTCGAGACTGACAAGAAGATCATGAGGATGATGTGCTAAATACACATGATGGACCAACCTGGGAACAGAGCATCTTACCATACGACCGGGCCATGATGAAGAAGGCGACGGGAAACCATCCGACCGAGCCATGACGAGGAAGGCGACGGGAATCCAGATAGTACTTCCATAATGAAGGAGCGGATGATGTACCAGGTGTTCAACCCATGACCTAACCGAAGACCCAACTACATCCATCTTGGGAACGGAACAGCTGGACCAGGGACAACCATGAGCGAGCTAAGTCATTCACAATATTTTATCGCATAATTTTTGGTTTGCCTACACATGTACCTTAGGTATGTGCCGATGGGCTAATTGCAGACCGATACATAAGCAATGCAAGTGAAAGTTACCAACGAAGTGTGAGATATTTAAGTTCGTAGTTACATGGTTTAGCAATATAGCAGTAGTTTATGATGTAATGGATATATACGTCAACATATATCGACTAAAATACTCGTATGAAGCGTGAGGTTTGAAATAGAAGTGTGGAAACAGCTGATTATAATGACATACTGGGAGATTATAGAGATTTCATAGAGGGAATGTTACAAGTTGACGTCACGATTGGTGGTGCGCGGTGTAGAAATAAACAAATGGAATTACGCATTGTTTGCTTCATAAAATGGCATTGAACTCAGTCATAGGTTATGAGAAACGGCGACCTGTAAATGTTGTATTATGAAACAGTGTGGTACTTTGACGTAGTCGTGAATTTGGGAACGCGACGAGTGTTTAATGAGGCTATGATATTAATATATTAAATGGATGTTGTATTAAGGATACGATTATGCTAATTTGATGAAAGGTTCGAGTTATATTTAGTGATATGAGAAGTTTCTCACAATGCAGGGACCATCGAGTACCTGCAAGTTAAGATATGCCACACTACAATTTTATTTTTGATTTGTTTACGCAAGATTGCCCACACCGCTGGAGCGACACAAGCCAAGGTATGAACAGGATTTATTATTGTAGATGTATGCTCGTGACGTAATCGTATGTCAATGTAGATGAGTTGTAATGAACATCGGGATATTACGATACTTTGATTAACAGTATTTATCCAAATGCATTTACGACACCGATGTATATGAGAGTATGTTTCTGAACCTCGCGCCATAGCGCCTCAATAGTAATTGCGAAAGAGTAAAGTAGCTTGCATTGAAGTTGAATGTTATTGGAATATAACGAAGGAAAGGGACATTGAACCTAAAAGGACATGTGTATGACAGCCAAGGATTATGTTGAAATTAGTTAGATAGCTAGATCGATTAATATTCTCCGTTTGTACGTACATTTTTTGCTAACGAACTACAGCTAGGGAAAGGCTAGAGTAGGAGCCGTATTTATCAGGCACTAGGAGCGAATGCCTTAGTTCGTAAGTAGTTATCCATGCACAACGAGATCGTTGCAACAAAATCATGACTTCGGATTTTGCTCAGAATTATCTTGATTTACTCAGATCTATTTTGATTTATTCAGATCTATTCAGACTTAACTTATTAGTGTATTTGAGATGCATTTCGGCTGAACATTGTGTCTAAGTGAGACTTGTTTAATCAGACTAAAGGAAATGAACTATCGTAACAAGTTAATGGTGTTGGTATTACACTTACGTCTTAACTGCAACGTGGACCTCAGATGTCCAGTGATCAATTGTAAATGTGTAAATACTTAACTTTTACTTCAATAAGGAACTGATTTTCATAATTTAAATACTAGATATTATTTTGGTTTTTTACGAGCCAGCGCTGACTCATTATCCATACTTATTTTATGCAATTTAAAATGATGCCTCGCATAATACGCTAATTTAATAATTCAGTATTTTATCAATAAATATCTTATTTATTTTCAATAATTGCTTGTGTCATGAATTCTTCCATTTCTGTCTAGTTCGTAAGTTAGTTGATAGCTAAGAGAGGTACTGAGTAATTAAGTGTTCCATTTAATCATGACAAGTTCTCTCGAAGTCAATAATTCTGATAAAATTTGTCGACGATTATTACTATTACGTCGTGAGTGTCTGTAGGTGGCACCCGTGAGTTGGGATTCTCTTGAACTCACGTTAAGCGTATTCTATAGTAAGATTACATGTCTTACTTTCAATTAGAAAACCCTGAGGTATCCGCTGAGTGACTCCATTTCGTCTAACTAGGCTGCCCAACGACGAGTAAATGGAGGTATCGGGTAAAGAATGTAATCATCGACTACGACCGTTACATTTAATTGGCGCCCAACGTGGGGCAGAAGAGAAAGACACCGCGGGAATGTGATACATTTAATTGCCGCACCAACGTTGACCAAAAGAGAAAGACACCGCGGGACCATTACATTAATTGTCGCTCCAACGTGGACGATTAAAGAGAAATACCCGAGAAAGGAAAGTAAAGGAGCGCCAATAAGTGCTTACATTTTATTGCCTCTCCAACGTGGCGCAGAAGAGAAAGACACCGCGGGACAAGAAGAGAAAGACACCGTGGGAAGTTGTTACATTAATTAGCCTTCCAACGTTGACTAGAAGAGAGAGACACCGCGGGAGCACTAAGAAATGGACCGCTTACATTAATTGCTGCTCCAACGGTACAGAAGGGAAAGACCCCACGGGAACACGAAGAAATAAATTATTACATTTAATTGACTCCCTGACGCGTGGCGACAAGCAGAGAAAGACACCGCGGGATCGTCAAGAAAGAGATTGAATATTAGTATATTTTTAGCTAGCTCCCATACTGCAGGCGAGAAGAGAAGACACCGTGGGAACGTATTATAATGGAATACAATAAGTACAGATAATCTGGCTCAATATAGATAGTAATGTAGAGGTATTGTATGGAAAAGTTTCATTAGGATTGTGACATTTGCAAGACATATGAAGAGAGTTAGTGAAGGAGAAGTAGGTGTAGTAAACATGAGTATACAGTTATATCAAATGAAATGGACAATGTTGAGGATTAAATGAGGATTGTAAAATGATCTTTTTTCTGGTTATGTTAATAATACGAGTTAATTTTAAGTTATTTGTAATGGATACTGCACATGTTAAAGATTATGTAGGCTTGTGAATATTGAATGAAGGTTAGATGCCACATAGTAATAACTTAGTTTCTTTTTTTGCGATCAGTTCCGGAGTGAACTCAAAATGATAAATCCGAACTCATGGTCTAGTTGTTCATGGTTTACCTGGTAAGATGATGCTGTTCTCCAGCAAGGTCCATCCATATCATAAGTGATTGGAAACAAGAATCTTTAAACTAGTGTACAATAGTGATATAAGGGACTATTCTAGCATAAGTAGATTAAGGAATTGTTGATTGTGTTATATATATGTGTATTTATATCCTGTGAACTTAGAGAATTGCTAGGAAATCTAGCGAACCTTAGGAAAAATAGAGAAACTGTTAGGAATTTAGAGAAAGCATAGAATTACACTTAACTTAAATATGGCGATGCAAGGAAGAATACAGACCAGAAGGGGACAGGAAGAAGAAATGAGAGGAATACAGGAAAGACACGAGGGAACCCCAATATGGTTCCCAGAATATTTGAAAAAGCAAGAAGAGAAGGAGAGAAGGCAGGAAGAAGAAAAACGAAAGGAGAAAAAGGAACGCGAAGATGAAAAGAAAAAGCAGGAAGAAGAAAGACAGAGAGAGAAAGAAGAACGTGAGAATGGAAGGAAAAGGCAGGAAGAGGAGAAGGAAAGAAGACGAGCAGAAAAGGAACGAAGATTAGAAGAATGGCAACAAAAACAAGTTGAGGATAGAGGAAGAGAGATACAGGAATTATATAAGAAACAAGAAGAGTGGCAACTGAAGCAAAAGGAGACTCTGGAGGAAATCGTTAGCAGAATAGAAAGCGAACATAAAGGGATGATCCAAGAATTAAAAGGGAAACAGGAAAAGATGACTGAAGAATTTTTTGGAGTCAGGAATGAAATACAAGGTTTGCGTGCCGAGTTGACCGAAACCATGGAAAATAAAAACAAAGAGATGCGAGAGGAGATAAACAGAATGAGAACAGAAGTGGCACAGAATCCGAATATCATCACAGCACAGGTGGATGAAGAAATTGCCAAACTGACTAACAAGCTGGAGGAAATCAAAGGCAGTAATGAGAAGAAAAGGGAAGAAGTAAACGAAATAAAGAAAAAGATAACAGAAGGTCAGGAAACTATCAAGAGGTTAGAAGAAGAGAAGATAAATGAAATAATGAAGGGCATGGAAGGACTAAGCCTGAAACAACAAGACTTAGTAGGAAAATTTAATCGAGCTTCAGACCAGGTAGCTGACAAAATAAACGAACTAAAAGAGAAAATAGAAAATGATAAGGCTGATTCGGAACGGAAGATGGAGAAGACCGATGAGGAAATGAAGCAAATATGGAAAGAACTTCAGGAGATTAGGGTATAAAACCAATCAGCGAATGTTTTCGAACTCAAGCGAACGGCAAAGAGCTATGGAAACGCAAGTACAGGAAAGGGAAAACACACCTTCAGTAATAATTGACTCGAGTAGGCGAGATATGGAAATGATGAACGGAAGCAACCAGAGTGATAGCACTCCCATAATTAACATCATTAAGAATTATGATGATCGACCCAAACATTTCGACGGCTCAGCGAAGACCTCTCCCAAAAAATTCCTCAGAGATATCGAGGAATACTTTAAGGAAGGGAGAATACAAGAGGATAAGAAATTACGCATAATTGAGAAGCACTTAGATGGGAACCCGAACATATGGTTTCGAGCATTTAAGTACAGCTTTCACACTTATGATGAATTCAAAGCCGCTTTTCTGAGAAAATTCTGGGATTCAGAAATACAGCAGCAGTTGAGGCTGGAACTCTATTCTAGGAAATTTTCGAATGCAGGGCAAACGCGCTACAGCGATTTCTTTTCTTACCAATTTCACCGTTTCCAAGACCTAGATTGCGCGCCGAGTGAGTTAGAGGCGATCAAGACTATACAGAGACAACTCCCGTTAGAGGTACAGAGGTTGTTAGCCGCCACGGACATACAGACCGCTATAGACATGGAAAAACGGCTGAGACAGATTGATTTAACATCATCATGCTTGGTAGAAAGAAATCCCAGAAATATTAGGCAAGTCGAGGCGATCAACACCATGAGCTCAGAAAGCACGAGCGGTAGAGTGAGCAGGTCTGATCAAAACAGGGCGGAGAATCATTTGAACACTCAAGATAAAGCACGAAAAAGACATTGTTGTCGATGCAGCGGAGAGCAACCTACGAGATGGGAACAAAGAGATAACAGAAGTAACCCACAATACAGGAACAACATTCGTTATAATAGAAATAGGAGCCAACCGTATCCTAGAAATAGAAGATGGTATAACGAAAAACGACGGCCTAATGAGTATAACAGAAATGAAGAAAATAGAAGATATATATAAGAGCTCAGAGAGCAAAGGCAAAATAAAACCCGGTGGGAGGAAGCCATTAGAGACAAAGATATCAATGGAGACCTCGAAGGGGCAGAGAGTCTCGAGCTACAGGATTACAAGAGGAAAAGAGAAGAGGAGAGATGGAGACAAAACAACACGCACAGGGGATCGACCGATTCCGAGCCATCGGAAAGAAAAAAAACGCCGATGGGACATTAGCTCAGTAGGAAAGTGTAAATAGTCAGGAAAACAAAAACTTTATCAAAATTAGCAGTTGGATAATAACACAATTTGATCACTGGAACATCCGACCAGAAGACTTGGTTCGAGATGAGACATGCGACACCAAGGAACCAGTATTTAAATTGCCAGTAATATTAATTAGTGTAGCTGATATCAGGATATATTGTTTGGTTGATTCCGGGGCCAGCATCAGTGTCATGTCAAATACATTATTCCAAGAATTGTCAAAGAGGATGGAAATACCAATAATACCCGTATCTGGAGTTAAGATTAGGGGTGTCATACCAGATAAATCAGTAGAATGCAAGACTCAAGCATATCTAACCATAGGAATAGGCAGACACGAGTTCGAACACCCATTTCTGGTAATGAAGAGGATAAAATACAGTATAATATTCGGAATAGACTTCATGATGACTTCCCAAATGACTATAGATATGGAACGTTATGAAATTCGATTCCCTATCATAGAGAATGATGGGAATAAAATAGTAGAAACGGTCCAACTTAAAGACACGTTGCAACCTGAGGAATACTTGAAGATTGAGGGAAAGGAAGTCGACTTATTAAGTAAAGAGGACCCAGAGGATGCAAAACAAGAAATTCCATGCACCATACGAACGAGGTGATCTTGTATTAATTAAAACAGTGCCAATGTCTAGTGCACCGAATAGAGTATGTGCGAAGTTCCTACCATTGTACAATGGTCCATATAAAGTTGAGCGTGTGCTAGGAAACAATGCATACGAATTAGCAAGCATGAATGGAAAGTACCGTAATGTACACAATGCTTGTAACATCAAGCCTTATTACCTAGAGCATGAGACTGAAGGAACAGAACTAGAAGAGCAAAGGGGCCAGGAATCTATAAATCACATACCAATATCAAATTTGCGTCCGGAAGTCATTTGAAATTTTGATTTATTACGTTTATGGAAGGAAAGAATCAGCTGATTATATGAGCACAGTCGAGCATAGAAAAGAACATCTCTAAATCAGGATCGATAACAACCAGTCGATATTTTGGAAATCGATTAGCCAGTCGCTAAACGACAACGAATCTGTATAAGAAGCGAAGGCACATTTATGATTCGAGTTTAAGAAAGGAAAATATATTGTGACCAATATATTTTTTCCGTGACGGGGGACAATAAATGTGCCCGTTCGCACGTCCGCGACAGATTACAAAATGGCGCCGACTGAAGGTATGGGCCATGTAATCTATAGCAAGCAAGGAATAGACACCTGTTGTGATGACACAGAGGGTCATATACGTCATGCAATGGTCAAGTATTCAGGGTGAAACGGACAGTGGTCGGTCTACTGTATTGTTTTTAAAAAATAGAAAAAACTTGATTATTAAAAAACTTCATCTTGAATCTTCACAACGTAGAGAGAGGACGCAATTACCGTCTCCGGAATAATTCTTTTAGGAGAATCAAAGGATCACATATAAGAAGAGAAATATCTCCAACGGTTGAAACAGGATAATAAATAAGTTTTCGTCAACATCTACAAGAAGTGCAGACAGAGAATAGACGCACTGAATTCATTATCAACGAAATCGCGGACACGTCGGAGAGCCACGAAGAACAAATAAAAAAAGATAAAATTAAGGATTTCAGACGTCAGAAAAGAATTGTATAATGGCTGTACACTGCATTATAATCTCCAATTTCGAGACTGACAAGAAGATCATGAGGATGATGTGCTAAATACACATGATGGACCAACCTGGGAACAGAGCATCTTACCATACGACCGGGCCATGATGAAGAAGGCGACGGGAAACCATCCGACCGAGCCATGACGAGGAAGGCGACGGGAATCCAGATAGTACTTCCATAATGAAGGAGCGGATGATGTACCAGGTGTTCAACCCATGACCTAACCGAAGACCCAACTACATCCATCTTGGGAACGGAACAGCTGGACCAGGGACAACCATGAGCGAGCTAAGTCATTCACAATATTTTATCGCATAATTTTTGGTTTGCCTACACATGTACCTTAGGTATGTGCCGATGGGCTAATTGCAGACCGATACATAAGCAATGCAAGTGAAAGTTACCAACGAAGTGTGAGATATTTAAGTTCGTAGTTACATGGTTTAGCAATATAGCAGTAGTTTATGATGTAATGGATATATACGTCAACATATATCGACTAAAATACTCGTATGAAGCGTGAGGTTTGAAATAGAAGTGTGGAAACAGCTGATTATAATGACATACTGGGAGATTATAGAGATTTCATAGAGGGAATGTTACAAGTTGACGTCACGATTGGTGGTGCGTGGTGTAGAAATAAACAAATGGAATTACGCATTGTTTGCTTCATAAAAATGGCATTGAACTCAGTCATAGGTTATGAGAAACGGCGACCTGTAAATGTTGTATTATGAAACAGTGTGGTACTTTGACGTAGTCGTGAATTTGGGAACGCGACGAGTGTTTAATGAGGCTATGATATTAATATATTAAATGGATGTTGTATTAAGGATACGATTATGCTAATTTGATGAAAGGTTCGAGTTATATTTAGTGGTATGAGAAGTTTCTCACAATGCAGGGACCATCGAGTACCTGCAAGTTAAGATATGCCACACTACAAGTTTATTTTTGATTTGTTTACGCAAGATTGCCCACACCGCTGGAGCGGCACAAGCCAAGGTATGAACAGGATTTATTATTGTAGATGTATGCTCGTGACGTAATCGTATGTCAATGTAGATGAGTTGTAATGAACATCGGGATATTACGATACTTTGATTAACAGTATTTATCCAAATGCATTTACGACACCGATGTATATGAGAGTATGTTTCTGAACCTCGCGCCATAGCGCCTCAATAGTAATTGCGAAAGAGTAAAGTAGCTTGCATTGAAGTTGAATGTTATTGGAATATAACGAAGGAAAGGGACATTGAACCTAAAAGGACATGTGTATGACAGCCAAGGATTATGTTGAAATTGTTTAGATAGCTAGATCGATTAATATTCTCCGTTTGTACGTACATTTTTTGCTAACGAACTACAGCTAGGGAAAGGCTAGAGTAGGAGCCGTGTTTATCAGGCACTAGGAACGAATGCCTTAGTTCGTAAGTAGTTATCCATGCACAACGAGATCGTTGCAACAAAATCATGACTTCGGATTTTACTCAGAATTATCTTGATTTACTCAGATCTATTCTGATTTATTCAGATCTATTCAGACTTAACTTATTAGTGTATTTGAGATGCATTTCGGCTGAACATTGTGTCTAAGTGAGACTTGTTTAATCAGACTAAAGGAAATGAACTATCGTAACAAGTTAATGGTGTTGGTATTACACTTACGTCTTAACTGCAACGTGGACCTCAGATGTCCAGTGATCAATTGTAAATGTGTAAATACTTAACTTTTACTTCAATAAGGAACTGATTTTCATAATTTAAATACTAGATATTATTTTCGTTTTTTACGAGCCAGCGCTGACTCATTATCCATACTTATTTTATGCAATTTAAAATAATGCCTCGCATAATATGCTAATTTAATAATTCAATATTTTATCAATAAATATCTTATTTATTTTCTATAATTTCTTGTGTCATGAATTCTTCCATTTCTGTCTAGTTCGTAAGTTAGTTGATAGCTAAGAGAGGTACTGCGTAATTAAGTGTTCCATTTAATCATGGCAAGTTCTCTCGAAGTCAATAATTCTGATAAAATTTGTCGACGATTATTACTATTACGTCGTGAGTGTCTGTAGGTGTCACCCGTGAGTTGGGATTCTCTTGAACTCACATTAAGCGTATTCTATAGTAAGATTACATGTCTTACTTGCCATTAGAAAACCCTGAGGTATCCGCTGAGCGACTCCATTTCGTCTAACTAGGCTGCCCAACGACGAGTAAATGGAGGTATCGGGTAAAGAATGTAATCATCGACTACGACCGTTACAATACCTACGAAATCTAAAAAAACTTAACCTAACGTGAGGATAACTGGTGCTATTACTTTTTCTGTCTCCGTGTGCGTCACCCGTCATTGTTCGTCCCGCTTACTTATAGAATATCACTTTACTCCACACAACAAGCACACTCTCTGAGACGTGTGATATCATCCGATTTCTTTAAAATGTGTTGTCCACGATCGATTGGGTCCATTAGCCTACGAAAGTCCTGAGGAGCCCATTCAGGATGATTCCTTACCCATCTGTAACGGGCTCCACGATGTCGAGTAAATGGCATCTTGTAATGGTCCGTTGGAATGCGTATTGGCATCATGTAACGTGTTGCTAACAGTTTGAATTGTCAGACGACGTCATTTAGCCGTAATAATCATTGAACTGAGTTCTGCAGCAATGATTTCCGGAGTTTTCCGAGCCATGGGTCTGACACGGCTATCATGGGCTACAGTTGTACGGTACATATAGACGGTTTGAGCGAGCTTGAAGCGTGAACTCTACCTGCTTTTCTGAAACAATTTCATGCTCGATTCGCATTACTTTGATTCAGTCTGAAATGTCCAGCCACTTCCCCTTGATGACGATCCTTTTTGAAGCTAAGTGACTATGCAGAAAAAATCTAAAAATTTCTTGTAATGTTAAGCCAGTACTAAGCTCAAGCTATACTAGTATTGTAAGTCGTAGTGTTAAGCACTGGAAATACTTAAGTTCTGTGTGAATTTGTATATGATGATGGATTTAGAATGTTAAACTAGTAGTATTTCTTGTGATATTTTCTCTCCATGGAATTGCTTGTTGTACTCGTGTTGTTGTTGGGTAATTATTTTTTAACTTTATTATCACACTACTGTAAGTGACCATTGCCACCGGGATATTTCCTAATTGCGATGTATTTTTAATAATAATAATAATAATAATAATAATAATAATAATAATAATAATAATAATAATAATAATAATAATAATAATAATAATAATAATAATAATTTATTGTTCTCCTTGCCACTACACTGCTCAGAACACGATTCTAATGCCTCATTACTGGGGATAAAATTTCTATTGTCATTTTCTCGATAGGTAGGGCTACACAGATTTACACACAACTTTAGGGTCCACTTTCCACTGTACCTACATGAACATTAAAATACCAACAAACCGACATTACATACAGACAAAATGTAAAAGTTTATGAGATTGTAAGTATTTATGTTATCCTTTTCTAAAAAATCGATATGGGCAAGAAGCGCTTACCTTCTGCAATTGATGTCCTTTCGTTTCCTCGCCAGAGATCAATACAAAGAGCGCACTTCTCTGAGGTAATGTTGCTGATGAATTGAAAACTCCCTGTGAAGTGACTGATCGTATGCCTCCTTCAGAGAGTTTGACCTGCAACCACACAGCCTCCATTTCTCTGGAAAGCGCTAGAAAAGAAAAAAAATTACATGCAGAATACACTTACATTTTATTACGAACAGCGATGGATTTTGGGAGGAAGCAAGCACTCTCTTAAGACAAACAAACCCCATGGCAGTACAGCCCTTGAAGGGCCTTGGCCTGCTAAGCGTCCGCTGCTCCGCCCGAAGGCCTGCAGATTACGAGGTGTCGTGTGGTCTGCACGACGAATCCTCTCGGCCGTTATTCTTACGCACTCTCTTAATATACTCTCATATTATATAGTACATCTACTCAGAGTCAAGTGTGAAGTAATAGAAATAATTCGTTTCTGTAATAATAGATGGTAGATATTCCTGAAGCTCTTCACTATCTATCCTGACAACAGATGTTCAATCGGTAATAAATTAGGAACTTCATTAAGGATCGTAAAGAGTAGAAGTGAACAGAGGAGAGGAATATTATTCGTACTATATTTTCTTGCCGTGAACATTTGCGCGAATTATCGTTATCAATTTGGAAATAAATGTAATTTATAATCTAACTAGCAAATGTACCCGTGCTTCGCTACGGTACTCTACATTGTATACGGATATCGAAGTAAATTAGTGCACATGAAGTGAATAAGATTTTTAAATTGGGTTTGTCTTGGTTTTATCCGAGAATTAGTATTGTGAAATCCACAGACGTTGTTTCCAATGAAAGTGTGATTTGCGGAATTGCGATTATAACGGCAAGTCCACTTGTTTACTGCAATTCACAACGAAGAAGGTAATTTTCATTTAACGGCAGACCCCATTGCCTAGTGCGCGGCCAAAATCGATTTGGGGAGGTTTCATTACAATGGCAGACCCCGATTCCTACTTTTAGATAGATTACAGTTGAGGAACTTTTATTATATTTGCAAGGACTTTCCTTACTGCCAGTCAAAAGTGAGTTGCGTTCTTATCTTTATAATGGCAGACGCATCTTCTAATGCCAGTCAGCTTCCTGCCAGTCACACCGAGTTGGTGAGATTCCATTATAATAGCAGGCCACTATGCCTATGCCTTTAGATGGGTCAATTTGTTTATAATGGAAGACACCCTTGCCTACTGACAAACAGGATCGGGTAAAATAGTTTTGAAAAAAAATTGCACGCTCCCTAGAGTTCTGCTAGTCGAATCGAGAAGGGAATTATGCACTAAAATAGTGCACAAGAGATGGAGGACGACCCCATTCTTACTGCCTGTCGAAGTCGATGTGGGGAGGACTGAAAACTATCGATTTGCAATGTATTTAATACCAATGGTAGACAAACCCTTTCTAGATAGCTACAAATCGACGTCAATGAAAGAATATAGTCGTCATACGGAAGTATAAGGATGTTAACCATCATTTACAGAATAACTGCTGCTAAACGGTACATCAAATCGAAAAACGGATTGTGCGATAAGACGCACTTTCTGGCCATATCTTGGGGTCATCAGCTACTCCCGTACAAGTTTCAAATTTCTGAGATTTCTCGTAGTGCCTCATTAATTCACGTCTTTTTTCATTTTGAAATATGTATATATACATCGCTCTAGCCCGACTTGCTTTTATATATATAGATGACGGATAAGCATGAGCACGTTGAAAAGTGCCGACTTCCCCTTCAAGATTCATATCTCCTAAACGGTGCATGATATTAAGAAACGGTTTGCGCCATCAGACGCCTCATTTATCGCTCTAAATGTTCATTTCTACACCATTCCCTCGTATCTCCCATATTAAGTGGGTAAATTGAGTTCAAATTTTGAATAGGTTGAAATTTGGGTACATTTTTAACATTATACATTACTTTTTGCCTACTTTTGTCTAAGCTAGAATCATGAAATTTGGTCCACATATGGCGCTTAATCGTGCCAATGTGCGCACCCAACGTGATGATCCTATCATTCATATAAGTGTGTCAAACAATGAAGTATACTTGTACAAATCACCAAATTTACGGCCAAATTTAACCTATAAGGGAGAGAGATACGACAAAATGTCACAGGACCAAAGTTGTAGATCACTCCGAATTGAAGCGACACTGTGCCATCCATTTTGTGATATGACTTACCGTTTAGCCAAAAAATTGCTCAAAAGAAATGTCTGCACAGTCATTAAAATTGCCTCCATATTTCGATATCTTTGGGGGTAAAAAGTGAAAAATTTGAACATCTTGGAATTTTCCCGTCGGTTAGGGACCAAAAGCTGTAATTTCACCAAATTTCAATTTTCTACCTCGTCTGGCAGGTTGTGCCGCCATCTTGATTTGGGGGGACGGGGGATAAAGATTAGGAAATTCCCGAAAATTTTTAAGCCCACGAAACTTATAGGTTGTCGTTTTGGATAAATTAGACGACTGCGTTCTTATGCTGAGCCCAAAATTTGAGGCCCCCAGCATGCCCCCTTGAGGGAATTTTAAGAATTTTCGATTTTTCTAGGGATCCTGGGGTCATCAGCTTCTTCCGTACCAAGTTTCAAATTTCTGAGATTTCTGGAAGTGCCTCATTAATTCACGTCTTTTTTCATTTTTAAATATTTATGTATACATCGCTCCAGACCGACTTGCTTTTATATATATAGATGAGGGATAAGCATGCGCACGTTGAAAAGTGCAGACTTCCACTTCGAGATTCATAACTCCTCAACGGTGCATGATATTAACAAACGGTTTGCGCCATCAGGCGCCTCATTTATCGCCCTACATGTTGATTTCTATACCATTTCCTCGTATCGCCCTTATTTAGTGGGTAAATTGAGTTCAAATTTTGAATAGGGTGAAATTTAGGTACATTTGTAACGTTTTACATTACTTTTTGCCTACTTATGTATAAGCTAGAATCATGAAATTTGGTCCACATATGGCCCTTGATTGTGCCAATGTGTGAACCCAACTTGATGATCCTATCGTTCATATAAGTGTGTCAAACAATGAAATATTCTTGTAAAAATCACCAAATTTACGAAGAATCCAGACATACGGCCAAATCTAACGTATAAAGCAGAGAGATACGACAAAATGTCATAGGACCAAAGTTGTAGATCACTCCGAATTGAAGCGACATTGTGCCATCCGTTTTGTGATACGACTTACCGTTTAGCCAACAAACAGCTCAAAAGGAATGTCTGCACAGTCATTAAAATTGGCTTCATATTTCGATATCTTTGGGGGGTAAAAAGTGAAAAATTTGCACATCTTGGAATTTTTCCGTCGGGTAGGGACCAAGAGCTATAATTTTACAAAATTTCAATTTTCTACCTCGTCTGGCAGGTTGTGCCGCCATCTTGATTTGGGGGGACGGGGGATAAAAATTAGGAAATTCCCGAAAATTTTTAAGCATACGAAACCTATAGGTTGTCGTTTTGGATAAATTAGACGACTGCGTTCTTATGCTGAGCCCAAAATTTGAGGCCCCCAGCGTGCCCCCTTGAGGGAATTTTGAGAATTTTCGATTTTTCTAGGGATTCTGGGGTCATCAGCTTCTCCCGTACCAAGTTTCAAATTTCTAAGATTTCTGGAAGTGCCTCATTAATTCACGTTTTTTCATTTTTAAATATTTATACATCGCTCCAGACCGACTTGCCTTTATATATATAGATTTCACCTGTTTAAAAATGCGGGTAATAAAACTTAATAATGTTATTGTTTTACGTCCGAACTAACTACCTTTTTACGGTTATAGGAGGCGCTGAGGTGCAGAAATTTTGTCCCGCAGGAATTTAATTTACGTTCCAGTAAATCTATCGACACGAGGCTGGCGTATTTCAGCACGTTCAAATACCATCGGACTGAGCCAGGATCGAACCTACCGAGTTGGGGTCAGAAGGCCAGCGCCTCAACCGTCTGAGTCACTCAGCCTTGCTAATAAAACGCATAAGACCGGATGAGCTGGCCGTGCGTTTAGGGGTGCGCGGTGATCTTGCATCGCGGAAATAGTAAGTTCAAATCCCACTGTCGGCAGCGCTGAAGGTCGCCATAAGACCTGTCTGTGTCGGTACGACGTAAATCAAATTTAAAAAACTTGTAAGTGTTGTAATTAGCCTTTGCGGGGGGAGAAAGGGATATATCCGCGTTATCCCTTGCAAGTCCAGCTCGTTGGCTGAATGGCCAGCGTACTGGATTTCGGTTCAGAGGGTCGCGGGTTCGATTCCCGGTCGAGTAGGGGATTTTAACCTTCATTGGTTAATTCCAATGGCCCGGGGGCTGGGTGTTTGTGCTGTCCCCAACATCCCTGCAACTCGCACACCACATATAACACTGTCCTCCACCACAATAACACGCAGTTACCTACACAGATGACGCCCACCCTCATCGGAGGGTCTATCTTACAAGGGCTAACCTCGGCTAGAAATAGCCACACAAAAATTATTATTATGATTATTATTATTATTATTATTATTATTATTATTATTATTATTATTATTATTATTATTATTATTATTATTATTATTATTATTATTATTATTATTATTATTATTATCTGCATCTTGTAATAGGTGACTAAGAGGACTCTCAACATGAGAGCATGGTTTATTGACTACGGGGGCCCTGCTTAAGTGCATTTTTACACTTACATGTACCTGGTTCTTCACTTTCATCTCCCTTGGGCATCTCTTCTTCCCTTATGACCACGATGGTATTAGGTTCGCGAGGCCCAATGAGTCTAACTTTTAGTGTTTCGTGGCTTTTTCATTTCATTATTCGTAGGATCGGACTTCTTCCAGTTTCTCTTCTCATTAGTGCTGAATGGTCAGCGTACTGGCCTTCGGTTCAGAGGGTCCCGAGTTTGATTCCCGGCGGGTCGAGGAATTTAACCTTCATTGGTTAATTCTAATGGCCCGGGCGCTGGGTGTTTGTGCTTTCCCCAACATCTCTGCAACTCACACACCACACATAACGCTATCCTCAAACACAATAACACGCAGTTACATACACATGGTAAATGCCGCCCACCCTCATTGGAGGGTCTGCCTTACAACGGCTGCACTCGGCTAGAAATAGCCACACGAAATTATATATTCGTGCTAATAGGGGATGGTTGCCCAATTGAACTTCGCTATAAAACAATGAAGCCCCCATTTCTCTAGCATCGTAATTTTCGGTCGATCTGATTAATTAAACTCCGCTTTAGTCTCCTCAAGTTTTGAACGCAATGCCTGCTGCCATTATTAATAAGAGAACAAGTGGACATGTAAACGTAGCGATGATCTACCTCTATCGAGTGTGTTATAACGAACTCCCTTAGAGCTTTCCAGGCGGACCCGAGCCTTTAAGGGGGCCCGCTGACTCCTCGCAAAAATAGATATATGTCTAGCATAATGTCACTCTGCACGGAAATGATCTGGGAAGTTTAGTAGAATCATTCGAAATTGTAATAATAATAATAATAATAATAATAATAATAATAATAATAATAATAATAATAATAATAATTCAACTCAAATAAGGTCAAAATATATTGCCTAGAAGAAACTAAGGCGGACCTCCAAGAAATGAAAATCACGGACATCATAGAAGATCGTGGAGCCCTTAGCACAAATTGTAGCCAAGCACAAATTCGTGGAGAAACCTAAGAAGAAAACTGGTAGGAAGTGGTCCACAGGACGCAAGATACAACATAGCGCATTCATGAAAAGATTTTGGGAGGATAAGAAGGCGAAAACCACCACGCCAATGAACAAGTTGAAACGCGCCCTTTGAATGGGTATACCGAAGAAATACTCGTAATTGTACCGGAGGTACACCCGCCCCGCGCATTTAAATTAAGCGCCCTGGATAAGGCCATCTGCAACATAAACTTTTAAATTACTACTACAGGAAGTTTGGACATTCTTCGACAGATGTCTCTACTATCAACTTCACTGGAGTATCAAGAAAATATTGACAGACGGAACGAGACGTCTGAGCCAAATCTTGAATCAAAGGGCGCAATAAAAACTTCAATTCCCCAGCAATAAGATTGCCTGAAAACCGATGTGGAGAAGAGGTTTTGCATTACGAACATCAACTATTGGCACCTAGATGATAATGAACTACTGTATGAAGATCCTACAATTGTCAACCCTAGAATACAACGTAGTCTCCCAGTTATTAATGTCACGCTAACCCATCTCATTATAACTGCCTTAGTCGATTCCGGAGCTCAAGCTTCTTTAGTCTCCGACAGTTTGATTGACGAATTAAAGAAGACAGAGGATGTACTCTTAATGCCAGTCGCTCAACTTAAGGTTAAAGGAATTGTACCTGACAAATTCATCAAGTGTAAGACACAGGCATTCTTAACGATTGAAACTGAAGGTGTCTACTTTGAACATGTATTTCTAGTAATCACACAGGTGAAATTTAACATCGTTATGGGGTCTGATTTTTTGGTCAAGTATGGTGGTGTTTTTGACTATCCTGCCAATACCTTGAAGTTTTTCAAACTCTGCAGAGTTACAGCTGTTGAATAGTGAAGATATGAAGTGCCAGGGTCTGGATGCCCCTGGATGCTCCGGCTATCGATGAAGAGGGACCAGTCGAGGGCCAAGGAGCACCCATCATTGAAGATGAGTTCGACTTGGGTAATTCTGACTTCGTATTTCCTATCAGTGTAACTGAAAGCCCAGAGTTAAATTCTCAGGTGGCAGAGGCGACCCAGACATTGTATAAAGAATATTCAGACGTCTTCAATGACAAGCCGGGTGTGAGTAAGAATTTCCCACACCGAGCTCGATAGCTGCTTAAGTGCGGCCAGTATCCAGTATTCGGGAGATAGTAGGTGCCACTGTCGGCAAATCGTCCCATCGTTGCCATAAGACCTATCTGTATCGGTGCGACGTAAAGCTACTAGCAAAAAAAGAATTTCCAATACCATTTGAATGTCAGAGATACTTCACCGTAAGGAAAACGACCTTATCCTGTCCCCGGAAAGTACCGGTAAGAAGCTAGGACTGTAATCCGGCAGATGGAAAACGATGGCATTATTTCCAAGTGTATTACTCCTTACCCTTTTGCTATAGTAAGGAAACCAAATGGTAGCTTGCGTCTATGTCTCGACGCGCGTGCATTAAATGAGAGCCTAGTAATAGAATACGAGCGCCCACCTCTACTTCCAGACGTCATTAGGATGTTTAGAGGAATGAAACTGTTCTCTGCGATGGATATGACATCATCATATTTCCATATTTTGTTGGCAGAAAATAACCGGAAATTGACTGGGCTTATCTTCGAAAACATTACATACGCCTTTAACAGACTTCCGTTCGGAGTAAAGAACTTGGGAGCCGTGCTCATAAGGGCCTTAGAAAGTCAACTGTCCGACAAAGTCAAAGATATTGCCACCATTTATGTTGATGATATTCTCGTAGCTTCAGAGTCATTTGAGAAACATATTGAGGATGTCAATACTGTATTATGTGAACTACGAGAAAAGAACTTCAAAATCAACATGCATAAGAGTCAATTTTTCAAGACTGAGGTGTTATTTTTGGGTCATATCATCAGTGGAGTTGGGATTAAGCCTAATCCGGCCAAAATCAGCAGCATTTTAGACTTTCCTAAACAAATCAAGATCAAGCTCTTACGACAGCTCTAAGGGTTGTGTCAATTCTTCTCACAACAATGTCCCAACTACACAGAAACCATTGCAGTCAATATTACAGAAAAACAATCGCAGGAAATGGTCAGAAGCATGTGACGAAGCATTTCATAAGACAAAGTTAATGCTCCGGGATAGTGTACAACTCGTCTGTCCGAATTTCGAATGGCCGTTCTGCAACGAATGCAACCAAGTCAATTCAGAAGAACTTGATGTTAGGATATTTATATCCTTTATGAGTCGAAAATTAAGACCGCATGAGAAATCGTATACAATAACGGAGCTCGAAGCATTTGCCATTGTACAATCCCTACTCTATTGGAAGAAGATAGTCTACGGCTACCCTGTGATCATTTATACCGATCATAAGGCACTTACCTTCATTTTGACTTCTGATTTTAGCAGTGATATAGTAACTCGTTGGGCACTCTTTATCCAACAATTTAATATCACTGTGGTTCATCGAGCTGGGAAGAAAAACATCCCTGCAGACGCTCTAACCCGCAACCCAGTTGATGTTGTTACTGTTCTTCCAATTGAGGTCTTAAATAGGGAAGATGAAGAGTTCCTTCGATAACTCCGGTATTTACCACAAGCTCAAACACGAGATGCAAAGATACATGAACTTCTTCGATTCTTTAAGGGTTCGATTTTCGTCGATGATGACAACTATGATCGCATTTTACGTCTCGCACGATCTTTTTTGTTTTCATGATGGGCTTATTTGTAAGTATCTAGATCCCGCCAAGAGTAAGCGTAGGATTAACTCTCCTCCTAGGCTCAGACCAGACATTGTGTGACATTGTCACTCTCTATCCGGACATGCCAGCACTGATAAGGTGACTGCGCTCATTAGAGAGAAATTGGCATGGGAGTACATGAGGCGAGATTCAGAGATATTATCCGCACTTGCGACGTTTACGGATCAAACCAAACAACAGGTTATTAAGGGAATTTCCTAGACCACTGATTCCGGAGAGACCAGAGGAAATACTGGCTTTGGACCTGTACGGCCCCTTGCCCAAAGCAACACGCGGCAACCGGCACATCATTGTTGTGGTAGATGTATTCTCTAAATACACAATGCTACTCCCCATACAGATAGAAAATGCTAATAATATCTTCCGCAGGATTAAGCTGAATATTATTCCGGAAATGGGTAAACCGGAGTATTTGCTTACAGATCACGGTACCCATCAATCAATCAATCAATCAATCAATCAATCAATCAATCAATCAATCAATCAATCAATCAATCAATCAATCAATCAATCAATCAATCAATCAATCAATCAATCAATCAATCAATCAATCAATCAATCAATCAATCACTACTGATATGCCTTTAGGGCCGTCACCCAGGTGGCAGATTCCCTATCTGTTGTTTTTCTAGCCTTTTCTGAAATGATCGCAAAGAAATTGGAAAGTTATTGAACATTTCCCTTGGTAAGTTATTCCAATTCCTAACTCCCCTTCCTATAAACGAATATTTGCCCCAATTAGTCGTCTTGAATTCCAACTTTATCTTCATATTGTGATCTTTCCTACTTTTAAAGACACCACTCAAACTTATTCGTCTACTGATGTCCTCCCACGCCATCTCTCCACTGACAGCTCGGAACATACCACTTAATCGAGCAGCTCGTCTCCTTTCTCCCTATCTGGAATTTCAAGTAGCATTGGAGGACATGAACATCAAGCACATCATGAACTCAATACGTCATCCTGAGGCTAACCCTGCTGAAAGGATAATGAGGGAAATCGCAAGATTTTGTAGACTCTACTGTGGGACACAACATTTGAAGTGGGTCGAGGTTCTTCCCATAATGCAGCGAGTTGTGAACTCAACAGTCCATGAATCTGTTAATGACATTCCCATGAAGATCCATAAAGATGTCACACGCAGTAGGCCATGGGATCAACTGCTACCACCTCTTCAAGGCACTGTAGTCACTCACCAGGCTCGCGTTGAAGCTACAAGGGAACAACTTAGACATGCAGCCCGAATCTGAGAGAGGAGGATGAGACACGTCGTGTAGGTTACATGATGTTAATCAGGGAACCCGCAGTAGTACATCCAGAACTCCGTGTATATGCTAAATTTAGTCCCCTTTACGTAGGACCTTATAAGATCACAGAAGTCCTTGATAATGGAGCCTATAAAGTAAGCAAATTGAATGGAAACCTGGGAGGAATCTACAATTCCGCCAATTTAAAGAAGTATTATCATCGGAAACACTAGACAAAAGAAAACCTTGCTCGGATTTTCTCTCTCATGGAGAGAGGGGAAAATATACTAGGAATGATGGTCCGAGATAGTCCCCGATGTATAAAGTTATATTCCGCGCCAAGTGATCACATCCGGCAGCCTGCAAGCACGACAGCTGAGAGCGAGGTGGAGTTGTGACGTCACGACCTGAGGAACACGGGCAAGGACAGATTACGTCAGCCGATGGAAAGTTCTATATATTCTATTGTCAATATATTTTGATTGGACTACCGTACGGGAAAATGAACTACATCATCGTGTAGCCCAGTTTTTTGTGATCATTGTCCCCGAATTTGGAAGAAATATGTCAAATATTATGGGAGATATTTAATAAGATAAAATAGCTTCAATTCTCCGAGATCCTGTGTAACAGGCAGGCATTTCGCTTGTTAAACCAGTCTACTCTGTGCCACAGTCGAAGCCGGTCAGTCAGCTGACGGTCATTCTTCGCCGCCGTAATGTGAGTCTCCAGTTCGATCTCGACGAGAGTTTAAGTCCGCTTCGATCAAAATTAGAATATTTTAGCATCGTGTTGCGTGTGACAATAGAAGTTCCACTACAGGACGTGTACATTTCAAGTGATTAATTATTTACGTGAACAGTGTGGTTCGAACTTATATTTTTTCTCATGAGTACGATTCTACTTTACCAAGCACTTGAGCATAATTCGATGTTTGAATTTCATGAGATGATAGAATTCGTATGACAGTGAAACATCAAAATGTACGTTTTCTTGACAAAGTGATTTAACATAACCCCGTATTTGAATTCTAAAAGTGATAAAACTTTTCTGACTGTGAAATATCGACTTGTATATAATCCAGTATTTACATTTAACAAGTGTTAGAACTTTTCTGACAGTGGAACGTCAACCTGTACATAATTCAGTATTTAAATTTACCAAGGTGATAGAGTATTTCTTCGAACTGTACGTTTACTTTACCAAGTTACTGACAGAATTAATTGAGTCTAACAGTGCCAACGAACTTAGATTTTTCTAAGTGGTCAGAGTCTTCGTAGAACTTATTCTCAAATAAAGTGGTGTAATTAACGTGCATAAGACATTTATTAATTATGAGGATAGGGCTTGTGTCAAACTCAGGACAGTTCCACAACAAGCAGTGTTTTCTTTTCAACATTATTTAATTGTGAACGCTAAATTCACAGAGTAAGAATCTTTAATTACAGCTTATTTCAATTCGTAATCGAACTGTGTGAACTTGAAAGTGAAATACTTTATTTTCTGCGTTATTATTCAGCCAACATTATTCATATTTGACTGTGATAAAGTGACCTGTTTATTTTCTTTCTTAAGTGGCCGATACATCACAAATTCAATCTCAAGTAACATTACGAGTTCAATTTTATATTTTATTTTTACTGGCTGTGTTAACTTCGACGTCAGTGACGTTATATCATTATCGTCAAGTTCGATCAGACTTTAGGGACAGTCTATCGTTACCTGTAATTTGTGTGAAGTCGTCAATAATAATAATAATGATAATAATAATAATAATAATAATAATAATAATAACTTTGTTTGTGCAGAGATTGAATACCTTACGAGTTCGTTCGAACAATAGTGCAGTGTCATTCCCATTTCTACAAGTGCTCCTAAATCATCGAGATCTTATGGAAATTCAAGATATTCCAGAAATTCGAGATATTCCAGACCTTCTCGGAAGATGGTGCAGCTGTAAATGAACATTGCGAGACCGCAGTGTACCAGTTCCAGCCCAACCCAAGGAAAGACTCTTACTGTAACCACTGTAACCACTGTAATGAGGTGATGTTGAATTTTGACTTTTGCTTTATTAATAAACTCTTCAACGAACTTAGAATACTTATTTCTTACTACCCTCTCTTCAGATAGAGACCGGACACACCCCGTGAGCGTTGCTAGCCGATATAACTTTCACTTACTGTTACAGTATGCATGCTGGAATGTTGCAACTGTAAGTTCATAACCTGATATTTTACCTGTGCTATGCAATTGATCTTCTTTTGCTACGCGAGCTTCCTGTATACATCAATGTTATTTTCCAGAGATAATCTTTATAAAAACTGACACTTTGATCTGCTTAGACCTTCTACGTTGATCTGCATTTGACCTAGATTCTTATAAGGACCGTTCCCCTGAGGTCTTGTCGTTGTGATATGTTTTAAGCCAGAGTTCTTTAACGTGTCAGTAAATCTACCGACACGAGGCTGACACATTTGAATAGGATCGAACCTGCCAAGTTAGGCTCAGAAGGCCTGCGCTCTACCGCCCGAGCTACTCAGGCCAGCAGTCTATTTTTTTTTTTTTACAATTTGTACATAGAATTGCCACTTGGTTGCATCTAGCAGCTCGTCTCCTTTCTCCCAAGTCTTCCCAGCCCGAACTTTGCAACATTTTTCTAACGCTACTCTTTTGTCGGAAATCACCCAGAACAAATCGAGCTTTTCCTTTGGATTTTTTCCAGTTCCTGAATCTGGTAATCCTGGTGAGGGTCCCATACACTGGAACCATGCTCTAGTTGGGGTCTTACCAGAGACTTATATACCCTCTCCTTTACATCCTTACTACAACCCTTAAACACCCTCATAACCATGTGCAGAGATCTGTACCCTTTATTTACAATCCCATTTATGTGATTACCCCAATGAAGATCTTTCCTTATATTAATACCTAGGTATTTACAACGATCCCCAAAGGGAACTTTCACCCCATTAACGCAGTAATTAAAAGTGAGAGGACTTTTTCTATTTGTGAAACTCACAACCTGACTTTTATCCCCGTTTATCATCATACCATTGCCTACTGTCCATCTCACGAAACTATCGAGGTCACCCTGCAGCCGCTCACAATCTTGTAACTTATTTATTACTCTGTACCGTACAGAATAACATCATCTGCAAAAAGCCTTATCTCTGATTCCACTTCTTTACACATATCATTGATATAAATAAGAATACACAAAGGTCCAATAATACTGCCTTGAGGAATTCCCCTCTTAATTATTACAGGGACAGATAGAGCTTCACCTACTCTAATTCTCTGAATTCTATTTTCTAGAAACAGAGCCACCCATTCAGTCACTTTTTTGTCAAGTATAATAGTATAATGGTATAATAGTTCGTTGGGAAATAAGCATTACCAGTAATGTAATGTAGTCTCCTAGAATCCCAATGAGGTTAATGTTGAGGGAAATAAAATAGGTGTTCGTCATGCGAATATATTGATTGATATTGATAAATGGACAAGCATTTAAAGGTTGACAGTTGTATTTTGAAAATAATACTTCCCGAAGGATACTGGCATATTGAACGTGTGAATGGTCGTCAGAATATTAACCCGTGATACGGTAATGAAACGAATTTCATGCATTTGATAGATAATTGTGGTTGGAAGATCTTCAACGCCAAGTAATACCAATGAGAAATGCGAAATATCTTATAACTGGAAATAATATTAGTGTCGTATGATGTAATGCATAACTTAGTACTTCCTGTTGAGTAGTTGTTGATGTACTACGCATTTCTTGTAGTCAGTATTAGAACTTCTAATCTACGGATTATTCCAGATGCTGTGGGACCGTGATAACTCCAAATCATGATTATATTTCATGATGTTGTGTAGCAAGATATTTGATTTATTTAAGTGCAGCAATTTTTGGGATTCTATTAGTATGCTGTTCCTGTTCTGCAATTTCGGTCATTATTTATTGGAGATGAGCTACGAGTTTCATTTTGATGTCCATGATCATGTCGTTGTCAGGTTTTACGACGTTGAATGCAGGTTATTGACAAACACTCAAGTTGTTATGTAGGTTTTCGCTAATTTGCGCAATAATTTTTACGAAATATTAATAGAATACCGGAGGACAAGATTTTGGCCAACAAATGACAGATATGAATGAATAAATGTTTTCCTATGTTATTCTTGTCGGCGGACGGGAACGAATAATGTAAATAATTCAATTAATAATTAGATACTTTAAGCCTTCAGCAGATTGTCATGTTGGATTTGATGAATTGATTGAGATATTAAGTTAACGTTAAATTGATCACCAACATGTTTCCTTAATTTTACGATACTATAATGCCTTGTGTGCGAAGAACATAACAACCAACGAAAGCATACAGATATAGATTTAACTGTGTTGATTGTCATATTCAATTTCCTTTATCATCCGATTATGTTGTTATTTTCAATTATTATTGTTAGTTATGTTTCATTAAAGGATGGTTTAATTAAATCGGAATATCCTTCCAAACAAAAATTTATTCTCGATGTTCTTATTTATAGATTAAGAATTAGGATAGTCTCAGATAGTTATAATATACGTATTCTTGTGATGTCGGTAAGAGCCTGATGGTAAACGCTGTAACATGTGACCGGTATTCAACGAACTTACATACCCGCGAGTGGATTTTCATGGATCTCCGTTGACATCAGCCGTTGCATACCTATAATATTATTCGAATCTTTTAGTCAGAACCATCCATGAAAGGTCATTCATTTCCGCCACCCAATGTAAGATCACAATAGGTATTTAAAATTACGTTTCAGGCACCCTCCCCTAAACTACCATTTCGTTCAGCGTGAATAAAGTTATTTATAGACTAGACTGCAGTGCTTTATTCTCCGACTTTACATACCGATTTTCATCAAATTATGTTTACCCATTTTCTCGTGGCTCGGCATTGATATGGACTTGGCTACAAAAATAGAAATTTATGAATATCTCTGTTATTATAGCCGGTACGGTGAAAATGTATACAACATAAATGATCGGAAATTTAATTCTATGTAACTTAAGTTATGTAGTGTTTATTGATAGGACCACCAATAACATTGATTTCTGGGTTCTGAATTAGAGGTCTTCCCCTAAACTACCAAATTACTCAGCGCGAATAAAATTACTTATAGCCTAGACCAGGGATGGCGAACCTATGCCACGCGTGTCACTAGGTGACACGCGGACACGATTTCGGTGGCACGCTACATGAACATAATACTATTATTTTATATATACGTCTCGTACTACAGACAGTGCATATCTTACAGTGTTTCACGTGTAAGAAATAAATATCGAAAATCTAAATACTAGTTCCATTCGGACGTGCAATGTGGCAACACTGCTACACTCATAGGTCCGAAAGTCAAGTGAGGTGTCGTTTTCTGGTGGTTTTGTGTACAGACATCGCAAATATGTTTTCGGTGCCGAAAAAAAACAACCCAGAAACTTAACAAAGGTGGTGACCGTATTTTTCACGAACTCTGGCCAAGGGAATTCGGACTGTTAAAAAGATGTGTTGCCTGTGTTCGAAAACAGTTGTATCCCCCACATTTAATGTAAAGCGCAATTTTGAGACTGGTCATTCAAATGTTTGTTCCATTTCAAATGAAGAAAGAAGAGAGTTCGTTTCACAGAATATCCAGCATTACACAAACAAACTAGTTCTTTTGTATCATCTTTCCGGCCAAGGAATAATATCAGTAGTGCGGCTGTTTCCATCTGTCTCACTGCAGAGTACAGCATGCATGGGAAACCGATTTCTGACGGTGAGTTGTTGAAAGAAAGTTTCTTATTGACGTCCGACACATAATTTGAAAACTTCCCTAACAAACAACTAATAATTAACAAGATTAAAGGAATCCCAGCCAGCTGAACTGCTGTCAAGGTTAGAATAATAAAAATGAGTGAAGAAGTTTCGGAGCAGTTGAAAGCTAATTTGGGTAACTCCCACATATATGCATTATGTTTTGATGAAAGCATGAATGTGACCTTACAAACAAGGATAGCTGTTTTTTTTAGATTTCCTTATGGAAATGTGATGAGGGAGAAATTAGTTTAATTGTTGAGCGTACAAACTACAACATGGGAAGATAATGAAGCTAATGGAGGAAGTGAAGTCCATTCGCAATATTAGTACTTTAGATTTTTATATCTAAAAATTTTTTACAATTTGTTTTACGTCGCACCGACACAGATAGGATTTGTGGCGACGATGGGATAGGCTTACGAGTGGGTAGGAAACAGCCGCGGCCCCACGGAACATGCAATCAAATGTATGTACAAGATATATTGCACCCGTTATGCAAATACCGTATGTATAATAAATAAATAAATAAATAAATGACTCAATAAATGAAACATAATCGGGAAATTGAAAGGAAGTTGCGAGGGGGGGGGGAGGTGTAGGTTGTAGACATCCCGTAATGGAAATGGAAAACAACAAATGGCACAGTCAACAGATGAGAATAATAAACCAGAGTTAAAATGGCACACTAGTTGCAAAAGGTTCGCCATCCCTGGCCTAGACTGTAGTGCCCTGTTTCCCAACTTTACATACTTATTTTCATTAAATTATCTTTATCCAGTTTCTTTTGCTGCCCGAACATACATACATACATACATACATACATACATACATACATACATACATACATACATACATACATACATACATACATACATACATACATACATACAAACAGATAGACAGACAGACTGACGGAAAATTAATAAGTGCATTTCCTTGTTTATGTGGACACGTCGAATAGAGAAATACCCGTTCTTTTTCAATTCTGAGCAGTGTACAAACAAAAATCTTATTTTATATATAGATGATACGAATAACCCCTTTGTTCATACAGTGAGTTTAGGCGCAGCCAGCTGATTTGCCTCTCCGCGCCATAGCAACAAGGACAACACTTCGCTCACTTTATCCGTGCCTGACATGAGGTAACAATTAAAATTAAGAAAATAAGAATTAAGATAGTAATTAATTAAGAAAATAAGCTCGTACCTAATTGTTTCAATTTCAACATTTTGGTAGCTCGTCATGTTGAGCTCTTTTAAACCCCGGCGTCTTGTCCAAGTCGTCTTAGGGATTTTGTAGGCGTATGTTCTAATCTTTCTGCGATTTCATTTACTTTTTTCTCGTTGAGTACACGTTGTTACTGCACATATCGCATTAACAATTATATCTAAGAAATTATGTCATTTATTTGTGTTTTTAAATCTACAATATTGTAGTATTTCATTTATAAAATGTACTAGCAAATGTACCCGTGCTTCGCTACGGTATTCTACAATGTATACGGATATCGAAGTAAATTGCTGTACACGAAGTGAGTAAAAAATGTTAATTACATGTCTCTTGGCGTTATCCGAGAAAAAGCATTGGGAGGTCCGCAGATGTTATTTCCAATGTGAAGTGCGAGTTGCAGAGTTGTGATGATAACGACAGGTCCACTTGTCTGCCGCAATTCACTATGCGTAACGCCAGTCATATTTTGATGGGTAAATTTGTTTATAATCGGGGGCACCTATACCTAATGATAAAGAGAATCAGGTAAAAGAGTTTTTTAAAAAATGCACGCTCCCTTGCCTTCTGATAGTCAAATCAAGAAGGGAATTATGCATTAAAATGGTACACAGGCTTTGGAGAACTACCCCATTCCTATAGCTAGTTAAAGTCGATGTGGGGAGTACTGATTACAACAGCAGACGCCCTCCTGCTGAGAGTCACTATTGATTTGTGAAGTATTAATTACAGTGTAAGACACACCCCTTTCTAGATCGCCATCCGTTTTGTGATACGACTTACCATTTAGCCACCAAATACCTCGAAAGGAAGGTCTGCACCGTCATTAAAATTGCTTCCATATTTCGATATTTTTTGGGGGTAAAAAAATAACTTGTTAAACATCTCGTAAATTTTCCATCGGTTACAGATAAAAAGCTATAATTTTCCCAAATTTCTATTTTCTAACTCGTCTGGGAGATTGTGCTGCCATCTTGATATGGGGGAGGGGGTTAAAAATTAGGACTTTCAGTAAACTTTTAAGCCCATGAAACCTATAGGTTATCGTTCAGGATAAATATCACCGACTGTGTTCTTATGCAGATTTGAAACTCCCAACGTGTCCCTCTCGGAGAATTTTGAGAATTTTAGATTTTTCTAGGGATCCTGAAATCATCAGTTTGTCTGGTACCAAGTTTTAAGTTTCTAGGATGCCTAGAATGGTCTCATTAATTCACGTCTGTTTTCATTTTTATGCCTTAATTTATATATGTATAGTAAAGTATATATAGATCGCGCCAAACTGACTTCTATTTATTAATATGGATTATATATTTCACCCGCTTCCGAAGTGGTTCTAGGGGGAGTATGTTTTACAGGTAGTAAGTCATACTTGAAAGTCATACTGGAACACACAGACGTCTATTACCTTGGGCATTCTTGACAATTTATTTTTGCACCCTTTCTCACCCTCTATGCCAAAGGGGGGCATTTTTGACAATTTATTTTTTCACCCTTTCTCAACCTCTATGCCAAAGGGGGCTGAAGCTGGACTTTAAAAATCCGGAATGTTACTATTTATCTCAGCGACCCGGAAAACTATGGATTAGGCAGTATATTCGATTATTATTATATCTCACTCCCCCTTCCCCCTAAAGGGGGTTAAACTTTGAGCTGTAAAAAATCGGGAGTGTTACTATTCATCTCAGCGACCCCGAAAACTATGGCTTCGACACTATTTTCGATTATTTTTAAATCTAAATCCCCCTCACTCCCACCAGAAAGGGGGATGAACTTGGACTTATAAAATATCCGGGGTCTCACCATTCATCTCAGCGACCCCGACGACTATGGATTCAACATTATTTTCGTTTATTTTTATATATCACTCTCCAATTCCCACCCACCACGAAAGAGGCTGAACTTTAAAAAATTCTGGAGTGCCATTGTTCATCTCAGCGACCCCGAAAAGTATGGATTCGACACTATTTCGATGAATTTTATATCTCAGCCCCTCGCCCCCCCCCCACGCCCCTAAGAGTTCCTGGGGTGTCCTACCCCCGCGTGGTTTGTCTCCTGATCCTAAAATTTCGAAGTGTACAATTCACCTCGGCGAAATCGAAAACAATGCATTCGACACTATTTTCGATTAATTTTATATATCACTCCCCCCTCGCCCCCGATCCCAAAGGAGGATGAACTTCGACTTATAAAATAACCGGAGTCTCACTATTCATCTCAGCAACCCCGACAACTATGGATTCGACACTATTTTCGATTATTTTTATATATCATTCTCCCATCTCCCCCACTACGACGGGGGCTGAAATTGGACTTTAAAAGATTCCGGAGTGTCACTCTTCATCTCAGCGACCCCCAAAATATGGATTCGACACTACACTCGATTATTTGTATATCTCAGCACCTCGCCCCGCCCCTAATGTTTCCTGGGGTGTATTACCCCCACGTGGTTTGTCTCCTGATACTAAAATTCTGGAGTGTCACTATTCATCCTAGCGACCCCGAAAAGTATGGATTCGACACTATTTTCGTTAATTTGTATATCTGACCCCCCACCCCAAAGGGGGGTGAACTTATAAAATATCCGGAGTCTCACTATTCATCTCAGCGACCCTGACAACTATGTATTCGACACTCTTCTCGATTATTTTCATATATCACTCTCCCATCGCCCCCTACCACGAAGGGGCTGAACTTGGACTTAAAAGAATCCCGCAGTGTGACTATTCATCTCAGCGACCACGAAAAGTATGGATTCAACACTACTTTTGATGATTTTTGTATCTGAGCCCCCTTGCCCGGCTGCCCCTAAGGTTTCTTGGGGTGTATTACCCCCACGTGGTTTGTCTCCTGATACTAAAAATCCGGAGTGTCACTATTCATCCTAGCGACGCCGAAAAGTATGGATTCGACACTATTTTCGTTAATTTGTATATATGACCCCCTCACCCCCACCCCTAAGGGTTCTTGTGCTGTCTTACCCCACGTGGTTTATCTCCTGATACTAAAAATTCGAAGTGTACAATTCAACTCGGCGACCCCGAAAACTATGTATTCGACACTATTTTCGTTTATTTTTATATATCACTCCCCCTCAACCCCCCCAAAGGAGGCTGAACTTGGACTTTAAAAACCCCGGAGTGTCACTATTCACCTCAGCGACCCCGAAAAGTATGGATTCGACACTATTTTCGTTAATTTTTATATCTGACCCCCTTGCCTCCCCTCCCCTAAGGTTTCCTGGGCTGTCTTATCCCCACGTGGTTTGTCTCCTGATACAAAAAATCCGGAGTGTACAATTCACCTCGACGACCCCGAAAACTATGTATTCGACACTATTTTTGTTTAATTTTATATATCAGTCCCCCCTCGCCCCCCACCCAAACAGGAACAGAAATTCGACTTTTAAAAAATCGGGAGTGTCACTATTCACCTCAGAGACCCCAAAAACTAATGGATTTGACACTATTTTCGATTATTTTTTACCTGAACCCCCTAACCCCCACCCCTAAGGGGGCTAGAGGTGGCTTACCCCCACAGTGCTCGTTTCCAGATAGCAAAGAATAAGTTTCAAAATTTGATTGAAATTGCTCCAGTGGTTTAGGAGGAGATGTGTCATTAACACACATACATCCATCATCAGTCCCCCCTCACCCCCCACCCAAGTGGGAGCAGAAATTTGACTTTTAAAAAATCGGGTGTGTCACTATTCACCTCAGCGACCCCAAAACTACGGATTCGACACTATTTTACATTATTGTTTTACCTGAACCCCCTAACCCCCCACTCCTAAGGGGGCTAGAGGTGGCTTACCCCCACAGTGTTCGTCTCCGGATAGCAAATAATAAGTGTTCAAAATTTGATCGAAATTGCTCCAGTGGTTTAGGAGGAGATGTGTCATTTACACACACACACATACATACATCCATTTTCATTTATTTTTATATATCACCCCTCCCCCAAAGAGGCTGAACTTGGACTTTAAAAAACCCCGAGTGTCACTATTCATCTCAGCGACCCTGAAAAGTATGGATTCGACACTATTTTCGTTAATTTGTATATCTGACCCCATTGCCCCCACCCCTAAGGTTTCCTGGGCTGTCTTACTCCCACGTGGTTTGTCTCCTGATATTAAAAATCCGGAGTGTACAATTCACCTCGACGACTCCGAAAACTGTATTCGACACTATTTTCGTTTAATTTTTATATATCAGTCCCCCCTCGTCCCCACCCAGATGGGAGCAGAAATTTGACTTTTAAAAAATCGGGAGTGTCACTATTCACCTCAGCGACCCCAGAAACTATGGATTCGACACTATTTTCGATTATTTTACCTGACCCCCCTAATCCCCCACCCCTAAGGGGGATAGAGGTGGCTTACCCCCACAGTGCTCGTCTTCAGATAGCAAATAATATGTGTTCAAAATTTGACTGAAATTGCTCCAGTGGTTTAGGAGGAGATGTGTCATTTACACACATACATCCATTATCAGTCCCCCCTCGCCCCCCACCCAAATGGGAGCAGAAATTTGACTTTTAAAAAATCGGGATTACCATTATTTACCTCAGCGACCCCAGAAACTACGGATTCGACACTATTTTCGATTGTGTTTTTACCTGAACCCCCTAACCCCCACCCCTAAGGGGGCTAGTGGTGGCTTACCCCCACAGTGCTCGTCTTCAGATAGCAAATAATATGTGTTCAAAATTTGATTGAAATTGCTCCAGTGGTTTAGGAGGTGATGTGTCATTTACACACATACATCCATCATCAGTCCCCCCTCGCCGCCCCACCCAAGTGGGAGCAGAAATTTGACTTTTAAAAAATCGGGAGTGTCACTATTCACCTCAGCGACCCCAAAAACTACGGATTCGACACTATTTCCGATTATTTTTTACCTGACCCCCCTAACCCCCCACTCCTAAGGGGGCTAGAGGTGGCTTACCCTCACAGTGCTCGTCTCCAGATAGCAAATAATAAGTGTTCAAAATTTGATTGAAATTGCTCCAGTGGTTTAGGAGGAGATATGTCATTTACGTACATACATCCATTTTATATATAGTAAGATTTATTAATGAAGTTGTGAATAGAGGGCAGCACCTCGCTTCCAGGACTGTTTTCTGGCGCAAGTGACTGGCTAGAGACGCGGGGAGAGGCGCGTCAGACATGACACGACTAACATGTGGAGACAGCAGTCTCATAAAATCATGTAATTGCACAACAGTGTTAACATTTTAAGTTCTGCCAAACCATAGGCACAATAACAATTTCGTCCTTTCAAGTGTAAATAATTTCTGGTGTTTTTTAGTGTCAGTGCGTACCTCATGTGTGAATGTATAATTGAAGACATGGATGGAAGAAGGGCTTAAGTCAGGTTGTGGCGTTATTCGGTAAATTGCGTATATACGTTCCTTGGAGGCTCTTCTAGATACTACCTAAATGGCTTATCGGTAGTGTCAATAGATGGCATGTGATGTGCTCTATTGAGTTGCGCCGTTCTTCCAAATATTACTCATGTCCGAATTAAAATACGCTTCAATGCTGACTTAGGGCGATCCAGCAATTATCACTCATCAGACTCGAAACAGCTGACGCAGGAGTAATGTCAGGAGGAGAAACATCTGATATTTCAGCAGATGACAGTGAATATTTACCAAATGAAACCTCACATGATTCGGATACTAAATCCTTACTATCAGAATGATCTGCCGTTCTCAGCCCACTGTCATTTGCAACACCACAAACAAAAGGACTTCAGTTTTCAATTCCAAAGTATGTCATATTATGTCACTCTCCTGAAGGAACTGTGTCAGGAAGCCAGAATTATAATATTACGTTTCATGACAAGTTTCAGTTATTGAAGGATATATGGTCTGTAAGATAATTTGGATAGCTTTCCAGTCCCTCGTGTAGGTATTGAACCCAGAAAATTAAAAGTTGTTAAAGATTTAGTAAGCTTTGTACGCGCAGGTGCACGTGCATGGTTTGAAAATATTTTCCGGAGAGCTGAATCTGTGGGAGTAGGAAATTCTCGATATAGTGACTCCCCTAATAATATGTTGTGCCCTGTCAAATGTTCTAACCTGTAAAACTTGTCTACATGCTTCCAACAATGTAAAAAACATTAATTCAATGAAAATGTTTCTTGAAAATGGAATAAGGGCGTAACTCCAAAATACAAAATTGACAACAAACCAAAAAATGTATAAATATTTTTGATGTACATATTATGAAATAATCAAGAATGTAGTTAAGTATAATATACCACAATTTTGTATTTCTGTGAAAAGTGTTTGATATTGTAATTCTTTAAACTCATTTATCTCAAAAGAGTGTTTTTTGAGTTACGCCCTTCTTCCATCCATGTCTTCAATTGTATATGTACAAGCACTACTTACAGTACTGGTGTGTTTTTAGTTCACGTAGGCTATACTGAATAAATCAGTGACTTGTGTGTTCTTTATGTTTTACAACATGTATTTTCTTAATAACATTTAAGTGGTCCTCCGACCGTGTACTTTATTATGTGGTTATTATATGCGACCACCAGAGGTAAGGTTAGATCGTGAACAAAACAACAGTTTCATCTCGTTGAAACATTTTGGTCCTCCGGGCCGGATATTCGAACTTTCGTTCTTATGTGACAACAAATATAGTGCATTTACAGTGACTGGATTATGCCGATAATATTGTGTGATGTATCGTGGTGCAATTTATGACGCAATCTGCCATATGGCTGATTTACGCGCGAACTCACGCCGCTGTATCAGAGATACCAACCCGCCGGTCAAATCTTCCGCACTGTGGAACGTACAACCTGTGGACTGTTGGCAGTAGCAACCCTGAGTCATGTCAAGATGGCTCCTTGATGACAACAACTACTTCCCACACCTTACAAGGTCAGATCCAATTCATATATTTATTCCTATCCTTTCATTATGGCAGAGGAGAGTATTAAAATTCTAATACGCAAACGAGGTGTAATAAAGGGCAGCAAAACACGAATTAAAAACTTCGTAGATGGGTTTAACAGTGAGCACGGAATTGTGGCTATTATCTCTCGTAGAGAAAGTTTAGAGGAATTGAAACAAAAGTATGAGGACATTCAATCCCAGCTAGAAATCAGTGAGGAGGGAGAGACATACGAAGCAGATAGAGAAATATTTGAAGACACATATCATCAGATAAAGGTCGACATAAACAGAATAATCACCCAGTATGAAATAACAGGTCTTTCCAGACACTCCAGTCAAGGGAATATCTCAGTAAGCAATAATTACAATGGGGCGCACATCAAATTACCTACTATTACACTGAAACCATTTGGAGGCGAGTACGAAGACTGGAGAGGATTTCACGATTCATTTGTATCTATGATCCATAACAGTCAAGATTTGCACGATATTCAGAAATTTCACTACTTAATTAGCAGTTTAAGAAACGAACCTCTTTCAGTTGCACAAAGTCTCCTTCTATCTGCTGAAAACTACAGCATAGTTTGGCAAAGGTTAATAGACAGGTTTCAAAACAACAAATTAATTTCGTCAATTCACATTAAACAGATATTAGAGCAAGACACAATCCAGAAAGAGAATGCCATGCCAATTCTCTCAGAGAGGCTATAAACACAAGTCACGCCAATGTGAAGGCATTACAGGCCCTTGACTTAGATGTTCAATTGAAGATTTATTAATGTCACAATTGTTAATCAACAAACTAGACCCAGCGACTAGGAAGGCATGGGAAATACATACTTCAGGTTCTGAGTTAGAATCTCTGGAGGCTTTGTGGACATTCTTAGAAAAGAGATGTTTAGCACTTGAGGCAATCAAGCCAGGTACTCAAGTTCAGCAGATTAAACAGTCAATTAGAACTACACCCAAACATCAAGTAAGCAATGTGCATGCTAGTGTTAATTACCAATGTGTACTCTGCAAGGGCTCACACTACCTATATAAGTGTGAGTCCTTCAAAAGGCTCAATGTCCACGAGAGACATAATGTTGTGAGAGATTATAAATTATGCTTTAACTGCTTGGGCAATAATCATAATGTCAATCAGTGCCAATCAGGCTCGTGCAGGATGTGCGGAAAATATTATAATTTACTATTGCATGATGACACCAGACGTGACCGCAGCAGGCCAATGCTTAGCTCACGGGAAACAGAGAGAGAACACAGCTCGCGCCAGGCAGTAGCTAATCACACAACCGTTCAACAGATGTTACTCACTGCGCTGTCAAGGAATCCGATCTGTCTACAGTCTTGATATCAACAGCGATAGTCAAGGTTAAGGACATTCACGGTAATATGCATGAGGCTAGATATCTTTTGGATTCAGGTTCTCAAACGAATTTCGTGAGCGAAGAACTAGCTCAATTATTACGCCTCAGGAAACAAAAACATGTTACACCAGGGACTGGAATTAACGGTGCAGAAGTTCAAACCTCACACTGCATTACAGTTCATTTGCAATCTGCGGTTAGCCCTTTCAATATAGATGCCACATGCTTAGTGCTACCAAAGATTACAAACAATTTGCCGAGTAGAAAAATCGACATTTCAAGATGGAATCTACCCACCAATATAAAATATGCCGACAGAAATTTCCACATTCCAAGCAAGATCGATTTGCTACTCTGTGCAGACATATTCTTTAAGGTTATATTGGAGGGAAAGAAAACTCGTGATGGGTATCCAACATTGCAGAATACGAAACTGGGTTGGGTAGTAGCTGGCCAGGCACCCATACAACACCAAGGGGAACATGCAACATCACTATTCATCCAGGTAGACCAATTAGACACATACCTTAAAAGATTCTGGGAAATAGAAGTACTGAATATGCCACCAATCACCAAAGAAGAAAGAGATTGCGAAGAACACTTCACCAAGAACACAATGCGAGATGCTACAGGAAGGTTCCGAGTTCGACTGCCACTTAAACAGACTTCATCGCAGTTAGGGAATTCATACCCACAGTCAGTAGTGAGATTCTACAGTATTGAGAAGAAACTTAATCGTAATCCCAAATTAAGAGAAGAATATTCAGCATTCATGAATGAGTATCTGAAACTTGGCCACATGAAACCAGTACCCACGTGCACTGAAGATGGAGGATACCGACAAGTACCAGCACTAAAACTCGTGTTGTCTTTGATGCGTCTGCTAAAACTGACAGTGGCGTATCTTTGAATGACAAGTTACTCGTAGGTCCTACCATACAAGACGACTTGTATTCTATTGTACTACGTTTCAGATCACACAAGATTGCTCTTGTCGCAGATATTACAAAAATGTATCGACAAATTCAAGTTGACAACGAGGACATGAAACTACAACGAATACTATGGAGAAACACTAGCACCGAACCACTCCAGTGTTATGAACTCACGACAGTTACTTACGGTACAGCAAGTGCTCCCTTTCTCGCTGTGAGATGTTTGAAACAGTTAGCTGATGAAGAGTCAAAGGAATTTCCACAAGCAGCAGCTGTCCTTAGAAAGGATTTTTATGTTGATGACCTCCTGATCGGAGCCAGTACTGAATCAGAAGCCATTCGCTTACAGCAAGAATTAGAGACATTACTGTTAAGAGGAGGATTTGAACTTAAGAAATGGTGTTCTAACAGCAGTACGGTCATGCCAAAAATACCAGAAGAAAATAGAGAAACCAAATCACCACTTCAACTGGACAATGCAGACACAGTAAGAACATTGGGAATACTCTGGCACCCTTCTACAGACCAATTTCAGTTCGACATAACTGTTAAAAGGGTTTCCCATGCACCAAGAGAAGTGTACTCTCAACTACTGCTGCAATTTTTGGCCCTCTGGGCGTATTGGGTCCAGTTATTCTCTCATGCAAGGTCTTTATGCAACAACTCTGGACTTTTCAATTAAAATGGGACTAAGACCTGCCAAGTCAGCTTCTTAACACTTGGAATGCAATTTACTCGCAATTACCAAAACTTAACGATATAAAAATTGGCAGGTACATTTTAAGTAAGACTAAAGTTGTAAATTGTGAATTACATGGTTTCTGTGATGCCTCGGAACGTGCTTACGGGGCGTGCGTATACATTCGTACCACAGATGAACAAGGGCTTATTTCATGCAATTTGATTTGCTCTAAATCAAGAGTCGCTCCACTTAAACAGTTGTCAATTCCACGCTTAGAATTGTGCGGCGCTCTCCAGTTAGCAAGATTACTTAAGCGAACGTTCACGAGTCTCAACCTGGATATTAGTTCTGTTCATGCGTGGACAGACTCCACAATTGTCTTACAATGGATTTCGTCACCGTCGACAAGGTGGAAAACATTCGTCGCCAACCGGGTCTCTGAACTCCAGGACACGGCAGAAAACTGCACATGGCATCATGTATCTACACAACAGAATCAGCTGGCATATTGTCACGAGGAAGCGAGCCTCAAGCATTAAAATTACACGACCTCTGGTGACATGGACCGTCCTGGTTATGCCAGCCTGAAGAATTATGGCCAATCAGTACTGCAGAATGTACCTCAGAAGCACTTGAAGCCAAACCCACTACATGTGCAATCAACAGCTGCGATAATGAAGACATCACTACAAGGTTTTCCTCGTTATCAAGAATGAAACGTGTTTTTGCGTACTGTAAAAGATTCATCTGCAATCTACAGCACTCTCGTGCGAATACAGGTAATCTAAGCACGGAAGAATGCAACAATGCACTACTTTGCTGTGTACGATATATTCAACACCAGGAATTTCAGAAGGAAATTCAATATCTTCAACTGAAAAAAGAAGTTGACAAGAGAAGTCAGTTAAAATCTCTCGCTCCATTTCTTGATAAAAACTAGTGTCTCAGAGTGGGCGGGCGATTACGTGATGCAGACGCAGCATATGACCAAAAACATCAGATTATATTACCAGCGCATCACCATGTCACGAAATTAATTATTCGTGACGAACACTTAAGATTACTACATACTAGCATTCAGCTACTAGTTGCATCACTTAGAATGAAGTATTGGATTCCTCACGCCAGGACAACTGTCAAAGGTGTCATTCGCAAATGTGTGACATGTTACAGGTTCAAGGCCAAGAGCTCATCGCAGTTGATGGGCCAGCTGCCTGCTGAAAGAGTTAAGCCCACTCGTCTTTTCCTATATAGCGGTGTAGACTTTGCGGGACCCTTCTTCATTAAACAAGGTTCTCCGCGTAGTAACACGAGAGTAAAATGTTACGTTGCACTTTTGGTTTGCTTAGCCACCAAGGCCATTCACTTGGAACTTGTAAGCAATTTAACCACCGAAGCCTTCATTGCTGCCTTAAGGAGAATGATAGCCCGGAGAGGAAAGGTACTTCAACTTCACAGTGACAATGGTTCATCATTCATCGGAGCCAGAAATCAAGTTCGAGAACTTCACGAATTATTCCAATTAGAGCAACACCAACGTGAGATTGATAATGTTGGAATCCAAGAAGGATTAATCTGGAAATTCATTTCTCCACGAGCACCAAATTTCGGAGGTCTTTGGGAAGCTGGGGTGAAATCTATGAAATTTCATCTTACTAGAGTTACCAAGCACGCTCACTTGACATTCGAAGAAATGACTACTCTTCTCTGTCAGATTGAATCCATTTTAAATTCACGTCCAATCACTCTCCTGAACAATGACCCAAATGACACCTCCTATCTTTCACCAGGACATTTCCTGATAGGAGAACCCATGATGGCCATACCTGAACCAGACCTAACCTTATCAAATACTTCAAGGATTTCCAGGTGGAATCATCTTCAAAAAATGAAGGGACATTTTTGGAACAGGTGGTCATCCGACTATCTGGGCAGCTTGCAGCAGCGCATGAGATGGAGGTCAGCACAGCCCAGTGTATGTACAGGAACTGTTGTCCTAATTAAGGATGACAACATTCCACCATTGGACTGGAGATTAGGCATTATTGAGCAAACATTCCCAGGCAAGGACGGGTTGGTGAGAGTCTTTGATGTCCGTACACCCTCAGGAGTTTAGGAGACATGTGTGCAAATTATGCCCACTCCCAACTGACTAGTGACCTCAGTGTAGTGCGTCGTCAATATTTTCTTGTGTATTTGTGCATATGTATTTATCTTTGCCTTGACAGGTTTGTTTGAGACAGAACTCAATGCATTACTTGCTTTATTTTCATGGTATTTAATTTCATTGTTATTGCATTTAATTTGTAAATATAAAATGTGAGCACATTTTAAGTGGGTCGGTATGTTACTGCACATATCGCATTAACAAATATATCTAAGAAATTATGTCATTTATTTGTGTTTTAAAATCTACAATATTGTAGTATTTCATTTATGAAATATATTTATTAATGAAGGGGCTGCCTGGCCGAGGCGGTAAAGGCGTGCTCGGTTCGCCCGGAAGGACGTGGGTTCGAATCCCCGTCAGGAAGTCGTAAAATAGGGAACATGCATAATTTTAAAAAATATTTTTTTTGAAAAGTACACCAACTAAATAGTACGTAAACGTATTACAGTGAAGTAAGTTGCCTTGTTTTCTACCATTTAAAAAATGTTCAAAAGTGCTTTTCCGTAAGGCGAGTGAAACGGCCTCTGACGTAAGCGGCGCGCTGTGACGTCACGATCCAGTACCGCATGCAGCTCTACCAGCCATTGTGCATCAGCCGTTACTAAAAGCCGATTGTTTATTATTCGTGATCGCGAATAACTTAAAATGACTGAAGAAAGGTTCAAAACAGCACAGTCAGACAATCTATTATGTGTAGATGTCATCATTCTTGAAAAAGTGATTTTTGTGGCCGCAGAAATTCGCGGATAAAAAGCAAGTTTGTAAGTGGCATCTTTTATATACGTGCAATGTATTGTAACTCATAGTATTAGGATAACAACGAACCTGGATAGAAATCACATCACTTTCAACATTTCCTTCTAGACTGATTCCCATATTAAAGAATAACATTGCATTTTCGGGCTTTCAGCATTAGTAAAGTAAGAAATCGGATTTCAGCACTAACATACACATATAGGTAGTATTATAGTACTAGTCCGCCTCTGTGGAGTAGTGGTTAATGTGATTAGCTGCCACCCCCGGAGGCCCGGTTTCGATTCCCGGCTCTGCCATGTAAGTTGAAAACAAATAGTACGAGGGCTGGTTGGTGTCTACTCAGCCTCGGGAAGTCAACTGAGTAGAGGGGTTTCGAATCCTACCTCAGCCATCCTCGAAGTGGTTTCTCGTATTTTCCCACTTCTCCTCCAGGCACCTAAGGCCACGGCCGTTTCCTTCCCTCTTCCTTGTCTATTCCTTCCGATCTTGCCATCTTCCAACAAGGCCCCTGTTGAGCATAGCAGGTGAGGCCGCCTGGGCGAGGTAATGACCCTCCTCACCAGTTGTATCATCATACCCAAAGTCTCACTCTCCAGGACACTGCCCTTGAAGCGGTAGAGGTGAAATCCCTCGCTGAGTGCGAGGGAAAAGCCAAACCTTAAGGATAAATTGATTAAGAAGGAAAGAAAGAAAGAAAGAAAGAAAGAAAGAAAGAAAGAAAGATCATAGTACTATAGGTCTATAATCTATCATTCCCGAAAAAATATATATTTATGGTTGGGGCAATTGGCCTACCCACTTCCGGGGCCCATGAAAGGAAAACATTAAATATCTTGGTGGAGGGAAAAAGTTAAACATGATAAAGATGAGTGATTTCCGACAAAAGAGTAGCGTTACAAAAATGTTGCAATGTTTGGGTTGGGAAGAATTGAGAGAAAGAAGAAGAGCTGCTCGACTAAGAGGTATGTTCCGAGCTGTCAGCGGAGAGATGGCTTGGAATAACATTAGTAGACGAATAGGTTTGAATGGCGTTTATAAAAGTAGGAAAGATCACAATATGATAAAGTTGGAATTCAAGAGGAAAAACTGGGGCAAATATTCATTTATAGGAAGGGGAGTTAGGGATTGGAATAATTTACCAAGAGAGATGTTCAATAAATTTCCAGTTTCTTTGAAATCGTTTAGGAAAAGGCTAGGAAAGCAACAGATAGGGAATCTGCCACCTGGGCGACTGCCCTAAATGCAGATCAGTATTGATTGATTGATTGATTGATTGATTGATTGATTGATTGATTGATTGATTGATTGATTGATTGATTGATTGATTGATTGATTGATTGATTGATTGATTGATTGATTGATTGATTGATTGATTGATTGATTGATTGATTGATTGATTGATTGATTGATTGATTGATTGATTGATTGATTGATTGATTGATTGATTGATTGATAAAGATAAATATGACTTCATCTAGTTTTCACAAGTCGGGCTGAGTGGTTCAGACGGTTGAGGTGCTAGCCTTCTGACCCCAACTTGGCAGGTTCGAACCTGGTTCAGTCCGGTGGTAGTTGAATGTGCTCAAATAGGTCAGCCTCGTGTCTTTGGATTTACTGGCACGTAAAAGAACTCCTGAAGGACTAAATTTCTGCACATCGGCGTCTCCGAAAACCGTAGAAGTAGTTAGCGGGCGTAATGCCAATAACATTAATTACATTTGGCTTTTAACAAGCTGAGCATATCACGCAAGAAAAGTGTCTTGGTGACATTTTAGTCGATCAATACAGGAATGTCTTTGGGTACTGTGACTTTTCTTTTTTTTTCCTATTTGCTTTACATCGCACAGTCACAGATAGGTCTTATGGTGACGATGGGACAGGAAAGGCCTAGGAATGGGAAGGAAGCGTACGTGGCCTTAATTAAGGTACAGCCTGGTGTGAAAATGCGAAACTACGGAAAACCATCTTCAGGGCTGCCGACAGTGGGGTTTGAACCCACTATCTCCCGGATGCGAGCTCACAGCTGCGTGCTCCTAACCGCACGGCCAACTCGCCCGGTATTTTTATCCTTCGGTTTATTGACTTGGCTTGTATACCCTAAAACTTAGGCTAAGTTGGATAATATTTTAAACACCAACATCACTATTTTCACCTGTGTGCAATTATGTTATTTATTTCACTAATATTATGATAATTATTATAATTGAGCAATGTTAACTTATAAGAACCCAACAGACAAGCATTGGTTTTGTGTAGAGATATACATTTGTTACATTCACATTGTTTTCTTTCATGACGTACACGCCTATTTTTCGTTATATTATAGAGTATTTAGCTATAGCCTAGATTTCTTTACAAATGTGAGCTCTTCAGTAAAGACATAAATAACTGTCGCATGCCAAGATAAATTGGTATAATTAGAGCTGTCAATATGGTTCATAACCCCTTTGGTTTATTACCTAGACATGGATCACCCAAAACATAGGTTAGGTTTGGAGAATACTTTAATAATCAGCATTAATTAATGCACTGTTTATTACTTTCATATTCCAAGATGTAAATGATGCATTTAACTAAAGCATCATACATTAAAATTCAAAGTGTTACCACTAGAACAGCTGACATGGAAAAGTGATTGAAAATTCAAACAAATTCAACTTACGTTAAAAAGATCTTTTAAAAAATACACTGTAGACTTTTCCGATATATCACCAGCATTTCTCCGGCTCGCCAAAATCCATTTCTCCCTAGTTATAGCGTCTTTGGAACATTTATAAACAATTTGTTTGGGATGGTATGCGATGTGCTATTGCACATCGGAACTATACACCATTTATAAGTTTTCTGCTTCACTGTCTGCGCAGGATTCATTTTAAGTCTAAAATATACCACTTAGATTATTATCCAACGTATAGACTTCGAATTTAACCAAACCAGACACTAACATAAAGTAGAAATACGCTAAGTGTATCCTGCTTCTCACAGCACACTATGTGTTATTTCGTCTGCTAATTCAGTCAACCTGTACGATGACGTCAGACCAATGAGATCGCGTACTTGCGTGACGTGACTTTTTCGTTACTTTAATTTAGATTTCTATCATGTTTGGAGTTATTATTTGGACATTCTGATCACATTTTTGAATTCTGCGTGAAATTCTGAATCAGACTAGCATATTTTTAATTAAAACCCCGAATCATGCATGTTCCGTATTTAAGAAACGATATTTCCACTTCCGGAGGTGCATATGGCCCTGAGGTTCACTCAGCCTACACCAGAAATGAGTACCAGGTTAATTCCTGGGGGCAAAGGCGGCCGGGCGTAGAACCAACCACTCTACCCCATCACGTGCCGAGGTTAACAATGGTGGAAGCCTTTACCTTCCACTCCTCCAAGGGCCTTCATGGCCTGTACGGAGGTGACTTTACTTTGCTATTTATTAATGAAGTTGTGAATAGAGGGCAGCACCTCGCTTCTGGGACTGTTTTCTGGCGCGAGTGACTGGCTAGGATCGCGGGGAGAAGCGCGTCAGACATGACACGACTAACATGTGGAGACAACAGTCTCATGAAATCATGTAATTGCACAACAGTGCTAACATTTTAAGTGCAGCCAAACCATTGGCACAATAACAATTTCGTCCTTTCAAGTGTAAAGAATGTCTAGTGTTTTTTAGTGTCAGTGCGTACCTCATGTTTGAATGTATAATTGTATATGTACAAGCACTACTTACAGTACTGGTGTGTTTTTAGTTCACGTAGGCTATACTGAATAAATCAGTAACTTGTGTGCTCTTTATGTTTTACAACATGTATTTTCTTAATAACATTTAAGTGGTCCTCCGAACGTGTGGTTATTATATGCAACCACTAGAGGTAAGGTTAGATCGTGAGCAAAACAAGTTTCATCTCGTTCAAACACACGTTTCTTAACACTTCGCTTCTTATCGAGTAAAGAACCAGTTCCTCTCAATTTGTTTACGTGTTTCCACACGGTATTTTTATGTGGAGGGCGTACACCTGGAAATTGTGTTACAAATCTCTTCCCTCCAAGACTCTGTTTTCATTTAATTATCGTACATAAATACTCTGTCCTCTATCGTGTACACATGTGGAGGTATTATGGGAATTATACCTGAAGTAACACTTCACAACTCGAGAACAGGTGGAGCGACAGATCAACACTTAATACACGCTCTGAGCACGGACCTGAACTGCGAAGTGCGGGCATTCCCGTGCTATCGCTGCGCTGTGTAAAGGGAAGTGATGAGTCAACGGGAGCAATATAAGCTGGGCGCGCCTGCCGGCCAACCATTGAGAGAAACTCGCTGTGTAATTTGCATTACTTCTACCTGCTGTAATTAAATTCATATTAAGTTATTCATTGGTGTTACATTTTATTTGAGAGCGCCCGAATGTTTATTTTAGCAGTCGGGCCAGATTTACATTTATTACGCCCCTGGCCAACAGTTTCGTTTCCAATACTTACTTGCACAGTTTCTTGAGTGAGAAACTACAATAACGACATAGTTGGACGAGAAATGTGTCTGCAGCGCTATTATGAGCTCGTACTTCGATTTCGTCAGCCCCTCTACTTGCTGAAAGATATTTAACCATAGTAAAATAAACAGGAGCACTTTTTCACGTAGGCAGACGTCCATGGCAGCAACTTAACAGTGTATTAGAACACCCAGAGCGATGTGTTGTCGTAATAGCTTTCCGTGCATATGCATCATGTAGATCACATCTGTGTCATTAATCACACGACATGGTTCCTATTTAGTCACTATCAGTAAATCGATAAAAGCTCTCTAAATTATGTTGTAGGCTATTCTCAGGGCATTACCGGCTGCCGGATAAAGGCGGTAATGGTGTGTTCATTTCACGCAGAAGGATATAGGTTCCATTCCTGGTCAGGAATTAGAAAACTTTAGAAATGAAAGTCTTCGACTCGAATTATGCCTAAATAGTAAGAAAAGAGCCTTTTCCTAAAAGTTAATTTAGAATAGTAATTTAGGATACTAAGCCAGGTGTGAATGTAAATGGAGCCATCATAGACAATATTAGATATGCATATTTTAACCTCTGGAGAGGCACGTGGCTATAAGATTACTTAATATACACCAGATATGATTTCCAGGTTAATTCCTGAGGGAAAAGGCGGCCGGGCATTGAGACTTTTAAATTACTTTTTTACACAGATAGATCGTATGGTGACAATGGGATAGGAAAGGGTGGGTAGGAAGCGATCGTGACCTTGGTGTGAAAATGGTAAACCACGGAAAAACATCTTCAGGGCTGCCGACCAATAACGAAGTGTTAACGAGAGCTGGAGCTCAACGAGAGCTGGCATACATTACCAAAACCAGGAAAACAGTTTATTTAGACCATGATCTACAAGGTGGAAAGAACGGGCTTCTACACCTCATGGTACAAGGAAAGATAGAAGACAAGCGAGGAGCTGGTAGACCACCGATATCATGGCTCCAAAACATCAAAGACTGGACTTGCATCAACAACATCGAACAACTCTTCAAGTTAGCTGAAGAAAGGGACGCTTTCTCCAGGGTGATCTCCAGGGTCTAGGGGACCGGATATGGCACTTGATGATGATGAAGAAGAATTTAGGACTTCTTAAAATTTTAGGACATTTTTGATTTTATGTCTTAACTGCCTTATTTATCGGGCATTTCTAAATTATTTATAGGTCTGGAAAACCCTAGGCCCTACTAAGTGCACAGGTGGTGTTATTTTAAGAGGCAAGAAAATGAGATTACCAGCCCCTCATATAATTGGAGGAGAAAGAGGAAGCATTTCCATACCGTACCTCGAAGAAGAAGCGCGAAGAAAGGGAAGGACTTCATATAACAGTCCCTATGACTCACAAACCAAATACAGTCCGGGGTCCAAGAGACCGAATGTTAATATTAGAGCGACTTTCTAGCATTCTTCATAAACTATGAATGAAAATCCTCAGCCTGTTTCCAGTCATTCGACCGGGTCAGGAATGGAATGAATGAAGGCCCCATCTGGCGGCGATGATATGAATTGTGCCGGCTGCCGAAGCCTGTCACACTCCTATGGGGCAATGATTAATTACTGATAGATGAAATTAAATGATATTGGAGAGCGTTACTGGAAAGAAAGATGACATGGAAAACCGAAGTACCCGGAGAAAAATCTTTCCCGCCTCCGCTTTGTCCAGCGCAAATTTCGCATGGAGTGATCGGTATTTGAACCAGGGAAGCCAGCGGTGAGATAGAGATAGGATAGGAATGGTGGGAGGGGGAGTGTTCATTTTGGTGAAAGAAGAATTTGTAAGCTACGAAAAAGTTAAAGATGAGACACATGAAATTCTAGTTGTAAGGCTCATTTCTAAAGATAATAGGCAACTTGATATATTTGGAGTGTACAGATCGGAAAAGGGTAGCACTGACTCGGATTCGGAATTATTTGATAGGATAGTCAGCTATGTGGGAAACGACATGGAAAGAAATGTGATTGTAGCGGGAGATCTGAATTTGTCAGATGTCAATTGGGAAGGAAATGCGAACGACAGGAAGCATGACCAACAAATGGCAAATAAGTTAATATGGGAAGGACAGCTGATTCAGAAAGGTTTGTACCTTTAAGGGTGGTAAGGAATGGTAAAGACCCACCCTATTACAATAGAGAAATAAAGAGACTAAGATGGAGGTGCAGACTGGAAAGAAATAGAGTTAGAAATGGCTGTGGAAGTAAGGAGAAATTGAAGGAACTTACTAGAAAACTGAATCTAGCAAAGAAGGCAGCTAAGGATAACATGATGGCAAGCATAATTGGCAGTCATACAAATTTTAGTGAAAAATGGAAGTGTATGTATAGGTATTTTAAGGCAGAAACAGGTTCCAAGAAGGACATTCAAGGAATAATTAATGAACAAGGGGAGTGTATATGTGAAGATCTTCAAAAGGCAGAAGTATTCAGTCAGCAGTATGTAAAGATTGTTGGTTTCAAGGATAATGTCGAGATAGAGGAGGAGACTAAGGCCAAAGAAGTAATAAAATTTACATATGATAACAATGACATTTACAATAAGATACAAAAGTTGAAAACTAGAAAAGCGGCTGGAATTGATCAGATTTCTGGGGATATACTAAAGACAATGGGTTGGGATATAGTACCATATCTGAAGTACTTATTTGATTATTGTTTGGTCGGAGGAGCTATACCAGATGAATGGAGAGTTGCTATAGTAGCCCCTGTGTATAAAGGAAAGGGTGATAGACATAAAGCTGAAAATTACAGGCCATTAAGTTTGACATGCATTGTATGTAAGCTTTGGGAAGGCATTCTTTCTGATTATATTAGTCATGTTTGTGAAATTAATAACTGGTTCGATAGAAGGCAATTCGGTTTTAGGAAAGATTATTCCACTGAAGCTCAACTTGTAGGATTCCAGCAAGATATATCAGATATCTTGGATTCTGGAGGTCAAATGGACTGTATCGCGATTGACCTGTCTAAAGCATTTGATAGGATGGATCATGGGAGACTACTGGCAAAAATGAGTGCAATTGGACTAGACAAAAGAGTGACTGAATGGGTTGCTATATTTCTAGAAAATAGATCTCAGAGAGATAGAGTAGGTGAAGTTTTGTCTGACCCTGTAATAGTTGAGAGGGGAGTTCCTCAGGGCAGTGTTATCGGACCTTTATGTTTTCTTATACTGTATATATAAATGATATGAGTAAAGGAGTGGAATCGGAGGTAAGGCTTTTTGCGGATGATGTTATTCTCTATAGAGTGATAAATAAGTTACAAGATTGTGAGCAACTGCAACGTGATCTCGAAAATGTTGTGAGATGGACAGCAGGCAATGGTATGTTGATAAACGGGGTTAAAAGTCAGGTTGTGAGTTTCACAAATAGGAAAAGTCCTCTCAGTTTTAATTACTGCGTTGATGGGGTGAAGGTTCTTTTTGGGGATCATTGTAAGTATCTAGGTGTTAATATAAGGAAAGATCTTCATTGGGGTAATCACATAAATGGGATTGTAAATAAAGGGTACAGATCTCTGCACATGGTTATGAGGGTGTTTAGGGGTTGTAGTAAGGATGTAAAGGAGAGGGCATATAAGTCTCTGGTAAGACCCCAACTAGAGTATGGTTCCAGTGTATGGGACCCTCCCCAGGATTACCTGATTCAAGAACTGGAAAAAATCCAAAGAAAAGCAGCTCGATTTGTTCTGAGTGATTTCCGACAAAAGAGTAGCGTTACAAAAATGTTGCAATGTTTGGGTTGGGAAGAATTGAGAGAAAGAAGAAGAGCTGCTCGACTAAGTGGTATGTTCCGAGCTGTCAGCGGAGAGATGGCGTGGAATGACATTAGTAGACGAATAAGTTTGAAAGGCGTTTATAAAAGTAGGAAAGATCACAATATGAAGATAAAGTTGGAATTCAAGAGGACAAACTGGGGCAAATATTCATTTATAGGAAGGGGAGTTAGAGATTGGAATAACTTACCAAGGGAGATGTTCAATAAATTTCCAATTTCTTTGAAATCATTTAGGAAAAGGCTAGGAAAGCAACAGATAGGGGATCTGCCACCTGGGCGACTGCCCTAAATGCAGATCAGTATTGATTGATTGATTGATTGATTGATTGATTGATTGATTGATTGATTGATTGATTGATTGATTGATTGATTGAGAGGCCGGCGCGCTGGTGCCTGAGCCACGGAGGCTACTTCTTCATAAACTACACTCGGTATAAAAAAATTAATTCATTAGCCTACTTAAAACTTGTTAGAGGCAGCCGTGTAAGATCTTACCTGACTTAGAAATAATTGAATCGGTCATTTTGCAACCAGCCGTAAAGGAAAAAGTACAAGAAGAAAGTAACTTGGCTGAATTACAGTTATCTGAGAAATATTTTACTTTTTCCAATAATTATAAATTACTTTTTCAAGAAGTAGTCAGTGAAATTACAATTACTTTATAGAATGCCAGTCTTAAGACATCATTGACATTTCTTTTGGCAAGGAGTTTTCAAAGAACAAGATTCATTAGCACAGAGACATTAAGTGACTATCATCATTAAGTGAGACTAAGCACGATAGCGTGTTATTTTCAAAATTTTCTCATAATGTTTATTTTAGTTAGTGAAATTTAACATTTCAAATAACTTGTGATTTTCTTTACAGTATAACTGGTTCTTAAAATTCTCATCTCTAAGTCTCAACCTTTTGGGAAGTATATCTTTGCATTTCGTCATTGAAGAAATAAAACCTCGTATGCCATAGTGCACTTCCTGTCCATTATATTCCTTAAGACTGGTCACGCCTCCCTGCCGTCTATGGACATGCAGTCCATTAGAACAAATTTAGTTGTATTGATTTGTCTATAAGTGTGTAAAGAAAAGCGAACAAGCATTATCCTACCGTACTATAGTAATGGATGTTTGCATGATGTATTTACTCACTCCTACGGTATATCCAGTGACGTATATTGAGGGCTACTAAGGCTATCGGTGAAGCCCTAACCCTCAAATGAGGATGATGGAAATCTAAAGCACGTTATAATGTAAGAACCTGACACATTGATCCATTTACAAAATTTAAACGCAATGCCACATTGTTGGATACGCTTGTGAATAGTCGGCTGTTGAGAGTGCTCTTGCATTATCGCAGTTAAAAATTACCGGTCGTTAAAACCTAATGAAATAGTTTAATTTTGTGTGTGTGTGTGATCCATTTAGTGCTAATTATATATTGGTGTTTAGTGCTTGTTGGTAGAAATTGGGAGTAGTGATATTTATTTGAATTTTATATCAAGTAGTTCAGTTGGTGTTCAGTAGATCACGTTTTCTAGGTTAAGTAGTCTAGCTAGGTATACTTTTTTCGAATTTAAGTTTAGGAAATAATTAAGGTAATAATGTTAGCTTTTTTAAATATTTAAATATCTGTAGGTTCGTAATTTTAATACTTACAAAGAAAGATTATCATAAGGAGTTCTAACTTCTGCAGCTTTTACATTCGAGCAGACAATAGACAGGTTTTTCGTAAAGATATCCGTTCAAACTATCACGAAGGTAATAATTTATTCAATTAAATAACACGATACGCCTGTAAAATTCGATTTAAGAAAGAAGTTAAACAGAATACACCGTATTTCACTGTAGAATTACTCAGCAGTCTTTGGATTGTTAACGATTGTTTGCTGCATTCCGATGAGATCAAAGAGTAGGGGGTAGCTGAGTAAACAATAATACAAGAATCAGCTGATTACTGTATTCCGATAATTTGTAGTTCCAAATCCCCAGCATACTTCGTACTTTGCACCTTCGATCAATAATCGAGTAAAAGTTAATAATCAAATTCTTATGTCCCAATAATTGCAATTCAAGTCCCCGGCATAAATTCGACAAAAGATTTTTAGAATAATTGTTGTAGTCAACCTCTTATTTTTCAACATTTAAGGACACGTCCTTCTCCGCCTCGCGTAGTAGGGAAAATAATAGGAATCCCACAGCTGTAAAAAATAACATAACCGCATTTCAGTTAAGAACTGTAGTGTAGTTACGGTATATTAGATAGTATCTTGCCTGATGGATTCGTGTGTACCTTTTAGCTCTCTCGCTCTTCAGCATTTGACCAAACGGCAGTTTTCATTTCTATTAGAGAGTAATAGGATAAAATAGTACTAATAAATATCTGTCTACGCATTTAGTTTTGTTGGTAATCTACGAGTAGTTCTTGCGAATTTCAAATTTGATTGTAATTTCCGTTTCTGTTCGTGCTTAGTAATAGCCTATTTTGATTAGGACACGTCTGAACATAGTTTAAAAGTATTATTGTGCATTTTAGTATCTCATTGAAAGTTAGTGTGCTTATTCTATTACTGTGAAATATTTGTGTAGTACAGTAGAAGTATCTGTAGTAACACTCTTACTAGAATTGTGTTGTAGTAATTAGGGTAGACTTAACTGTAGTTTAGAATTGTATAATTCCTGTGTATTCCTTTCGGTTTTCAGTAATGAACAACCTTTTTCATCTTGTTACGGTGTTGTAGGATAAAAATTTAGTATAACTAAGTAGTATTGTAGTGTAGAAGTAGCCTATATTAATAACCTTATTGTCGTGAGATCTTCGTGAACTATCCTCGACAATATTTCTCTTCTTTCATTTTTATTTTGCACAAAAATGTTGTTTTATTTTTTCCTTTCCTTTTCATTATTCCGTAAAGAATAGCTAAGGAGTGCAAGTGTAGGAACTGTGCGTGTGGCCAGGCATTAAGGAGTATGAGGGAGGAGTTGGAGAGTTTGGAGAGACAATTAGGATTCTCTCAGAGGACAGGAAGGAAGGTAGACCTCCCTCAAACAATGTTCAGGATACATTAGTTGTAAACGAGGGATGGGAAGGAAAGGGGGGAATTGTGGAAGACAGATGGTCTAATGTTTTAAGGGGAAGGAGATTGCAGGCCAAGGGCTCTATTCAGGATCAGAATTCAGGACAGGTGTCTGTGACAAATCGGTACGAGTCACTGCAGGAAGATCAACCGAGGGAAGATGAAGAACAGGGAACTGTTGCTGAGAAGTGTGTAAGTAGGAGGAAGGGAAAAGGTAGGAAAGGGAAATGTGGAATAGTGGATAGGAAAGAGACAGGTGGAACAGGGTCATGGGAGGGAGTTGAAGGAGGAGGAAGTAGCTTCTGAAGCTGTCAGAAAAGATACGGCTGACCAGGAGGAGAGGGAATCAAATGAGGTGGGTAGGGTTAAGGCTCTGGTCATGGGGGATTCCATTGTTAGACATGTGGGGAAAGTGTGCGGAAGAAAGGGAACCAGGGTAGAGTGTTATCCAAGAATTAGGTTGAGGCAGATGTTGAGGAAAGTAGAAGAGAAGGAGCCGGGAAAGGAGAAGGTGGTAGTGTTTCACGTTAGTACTAATAACGTAAGACAAGCAGGTAAAAGTATCAACATAGTTGGGGATGTGTGGGATCTGGTAAATGCAGGAAGGGTGAAGTTTAAGGAAGCGGAGATTGTTATTAGTGGAATACTGTGTAGGAGGGATACTGACTGGAATGTAATTGGATATTTAACTGAGACAATGGAGTGGGTATGTGGAAAACTGGGAGTAAGATTTCTAGATCCTAATGGGTGGGTAGGAGATAGGGATCTGCGTTCAGATGGCCTTTACTTAAACCGCAGCGGTACATATAAACTAGGAAATTTGTTTGGAAGGGTTATAGGGGGTTACACATTCAGGGAAACGGGGTGGCCGAGGGAGCGGTGACAAGGGTACAGGGAACTGGAAATCAGTAGGGTGACATAAAAAGGTTAGTGTTGAACTGTAGAAGTATTGAAAATAAAGAAATACAATTAAGTAATTTAATAGATATATACTTACCAGATATTGTGATAGGAGTTGAATCATGGCTGAGAAATGATATAATGGATGCAGAAATTTTCTCACAGAACTGGAGGGTGTGTCGTAGAAATAGGATAGGAATGGTGAGAGGGGGAGTATTCATTCTCGTGAAAGAAGAATTCATAAACTACGAAAAAGTTAAAGATGACAAACACGAAATTCTAGGGGTAAGGCTCATATCTAAAGATAATAGGCAACTTGATGTCTTTTGAGTGTACAGACAAGGACAGGGTAGCGCAGATGCTGATTCAGAATTATTTGATAAGATAACCAGCTATGTAGGAAACGATAAGGAAAGGAACGTGATTGTAGCGGGTGATCTCAATTTACCAAATGCCAATTGGGAAGGTAATTCGAACGACAGGAAGGATGACCAACAAATGGCAAATAAGTTAATATGGGAAGGGCACCTGATTCAGAAGGTGATGGAACCAACTAAAGGGGAAAATATTCCGGATGTGGTGCTGGTAAAACCAGAAGAGCCCTATAGAGAAATCGAAGTAATAGATGATATTAGTGATCACGAAGCTGTTTTTGTGGTAATTAAAAATAAATGTGAAAGAAAGGAAGATATTAAAATTAGGACGTTTGGGCAGTACCATATGGCTGATAAAACAGGCATGAGGGTTTAAAAAAAAAGTAACTATGACCGGTGGAAAACGGTAAATAAAAATGTAAACAGACTCTGGGATGGGTTTAAACAATTGTTGAGGAATGTGAAAATAGGTTTGTCCATTCAAGGGTGGAAGGAATGGTAAAGATCCACTATATTATAACAGAGAAGTAAAGAGACTAAGAAGGAAGTGCAGGTTGGAAAGAAAGATAGTTCGAAATGGCTGTGGAAGTAAGGAGAAATTGAAGGAACTTAATAGGAAATAGAATCTAGCAAAGCAGTCAGTTAAGGTTAACATGATGGCAAGCATAATTGGCGGTCCTTTAAACTTTAGTGAAAAATGGAAGGGTATGTATAGGTACTTTAAGGCAGAAACAGGTTCCAAGAAGGACATTCCAGGAATCATTAATGAACAAGGGGAGTGTGTATGCGAGGATCTTCAAAAGGCAAAAGTATTCAGTCAGCAGTATGTAAAGATTGTTGGCTACAAGGATAATGTCCAGATAGAGGAGATGACTAATACTAAAGAAGTATCAAAATTTACCTGTGTTAACAACAAAATTTACAATAAATTACAAGAGTTAAAAATTAGAAACCCGGCTAGAATTGATAAGATTTCAGGGGGAATATTAAAGACAATGGGTTGGGATATTGTACCATATCCGAAGGTACCGTACTTATTTGATTATTGTTTGCAAGAAGGAACTACGCCAAATGAATGGAGAGTTGCTATAATGTCCCCTGTTTATAAAGGAAAGGGTGATAGATATAAAGCTGAATATTACACCCCAGTCGGTTTGACATGCATTGTATGTAAGCTTTGGGAAAGCATTCTTTCTGATTATATTAGTCATGATTGCGAAATTAATAACTGATTCTATAGAAGGCAGTTTGAATTTAGGAACGGTTATTCTACTGAAGCTCAACTTGTAGGATTCCAGCAAGATATAGCAGATATCGTGGATTCAGGACTCTGTCGCGATTGACCTATCTGAGGCATTTCATAGGTTAGATCATGGGAGACTGCTGGCAAAGCGGTGGCCTTCTGACTCCAACTTGGCTGGTTCGGCCCTGACCCAGTCCGCTGATATTTGAAGGTGCTCAAGTACGTCAGCCTCGTGTCGGTAGATTTACTGGCACGTAAAAGAACTGTCAGACTAAATTTCGGCACTTCAGCGTCTCCAAAGACCATAAAAGAAGTTAGGGGACGTAAAGCAAAAAACATTATTACTACTGGCAAAAATTAGTGCAATTGGACTAGACAAAAGAGTGACTGAATGGGGGGCTATATTTCTAGAAAATAGAACTCAGAGAATTAGAGTAGGTTAATCTATATCTGACCCTGTAATAATTAAGAGTGGAATTCCTGAAGGCAGTATTATTGGACCTTTATTTCTTCTTATATATATATATCAATGATATGAGTGAAGAAGTGGAATCAGAGATAAGGCTTTTTGCAGATGATATTATTCTGTACAGAGTAATAAATAAGTGACAAGATTGTGAGCAACTGCAAAATGACCTCGACGATGTGAAATGGATAGCAGGCAATGGTATGATGATAAACGAGGTTATAAATCAGGTTGTGAGTTTCACAAATAGGAAAAGTCCTCTCAGTTTTAATTACTGCGTTCATGGGGTGAAAGGTCCTTTTGGAGATCATTGTAAGTACCTAGGTGTTAATATAAGGAAATATCTTCACTGAAGTAATCACATAAATATGATTGCAAATAAAGGATACGCATCTCTGCACATGGTTCTGAGGGTATTTAGAGGTTGTAGTAAGAAGGTAAAGGAGAGGGCATATAAGACTATGGTAAGGCCCCAACTAGAGTACGGTTCCAGTGTATGGAATCCTCACCAGAATTACTTGATTAAAAAATGGAAAAATCCAAAGGAAAGCAGCTCGATTTGTTCTGGAAAGATTTACGAGAAAAGAGTAGCGTTACAAGAATGTTGCAAAGTTTGGGCTGGGAAGACTTGGGAGAAAGGAAACGAGCTGCTCGACTAAGTGGTATGTTCCGAGCTGTCAGTGGAGAGATGGCGTGGGAGGACATCAGTAGACTAATAAGTTTGAGTGGTGTTTTTAAAAGTAGGAAAGATCACAATATGAAGATAAATCTGAAATTCAAGACGAAGAATTTGGGGCAAATAGTCGTTTATAGGAAGGGGAGTTAGGAATTGGAATAACTTACCAAGGGAGATGTTCGATACATTTCCATTGGGAGTGTTCTAGGCGAACTTCGTGTTGCCGCCACAATAATGCGGTAAGGACCGGAAGGGTCCTGGCCAGCTCGTTGGTCCTGGCGCATACGAATGGGCGGACATGCTTCATTCTTTCTAATGCAATCAACTGTTTTGTCAGACATAGAAATGAGTGAAAAAAATAGGAACTAGAATTTATTTCAGTTGAAGGCTGAACTCAAAAGAAGAAATGCGAAAGTTCATGGAAGGAAGGGTGAACTTATAAAGAGGTATTGTTGTTTGGAATATAGCTGCTGTATATTTTCTTAACCTGACATAGGCCTAGTACAATGTCAATTTTATGGATGCTTATCGTCAATATCCGCGTAACATTTCGTATTTTATCCTTTATAGGCTCGAAGATTATGATGCCACATTTAATGTGGAAAATCGGCAGGATGAGGTGGAGGATATTTTCATGATGCAAGTACCAAGTGCAGTAGTATGCAAGGACGTTAATGAAAGTATAGACCTTCCAACTGTGACAGCCCAGTGTTTTTAAGGATATTTAAAGAACTGTGAGCAACGTGATTCAGGTTTGGGTAGTAAAATGTACAAAGAGAGGTATTTGTTGTGCTTGCGTTGGGCACAGGAAGGTGAATTTACATTTTTAAAAGGCAGACTTGCATCGGAGTATAGGAAAAGTGTGGTATACCATGTAGACTTGAAAATAGCAGACTTCTTAATTGAGGAGTGCCAATGTGAATGTAGTGCTGGTATGGGGCCATTTGCTCACTGCAAACATGTGTGTAGGCCTACTACATTACACGCTTTGTTAGATTTCAATACCAGCAAGACCTTCATCTGCCAGGAAACCTGTACCAGCCAGCTACAATCCTTCCACAAGTTCAAAAAAGTTAGTACCTTCCCAGTTAAGGCTAATGGATATAAGAATTCACGATCCCCAGCCACAACAGTTCCAAAATACTTCTTCTTATAATGAGTACTTCAGAAATTTATTCACAAACTTCACTGCAAATTACCCATCCCCAAATCCCATGCCAATCTTAGAGTCGTATCCCTCTCCACATCTTATAGCTGTTTATAATTATCATGATTAGATATTTTGGATCTGGTGAAAAGAAATGTTTAACTTCTAGAAAGTTGAAAGATGTTTCTCCAGGTGATTGTACTGATGTGGAACTTAAAACAAAGGGACAGTGTGCAAATCCACTTTGGTTCACAGAACGCTCCATCAGAATACCTAGCTCATTGTTTAAACGTGTTTGTCACCTTACCAAGAGGACTGACACAAAACAATTCTTAGCTCAAGTAACATCAAGTCATGAATTGTCTACGCCTGCTATTGTTAATGGAAGAATGTATGAAGCTGTGGCAGTAAAAGCTTTTGAGGAACTTTACTCTATGAAGGCACCTTAGTTTAATAGGATGTAAGTCCTAACTTTGCAAATATCATTTGTATTGAATAGGTTGACTAATAAAATTTTAATAATCTTATTTGATGTTATAGAATAGCAGATCGTATTTGGGGATTAAGATTTAATGTAAATAAGTTAAGAGTAGCTATGACTTCTGCAGATCTTTCTAATATATAGGACAATAACTGTATGCCTACTGCACATGCCTGTTATACGTACAGGATTAAAGTTTAGAATTAAAGAGGGAATTCCTGAGGCGATTAATTAAGTACCAATCAGGCATTTAAGGGACCATTCGTTTCTAAACTACAGTATGTTACTGATGATTGAATTACATGTCCTACCTCGCCAAGTAGAGCTTATAATTATAATCCTTGGGTGCGAAATGCTCGAAACAAACAACACTGCTGTCAGTTGGATTCCATTTAATCTGCCGAATTTGTTTTATCCATTAAACTTGGATCCTTTGGAAACCTATGCCCTCCGCTGTTTTTACACAGTAGTACACAGCAGCACGTACCGTACTTGGCATTATTCACGCTTGTAAATGTCATAAACTATAAAATTGACTTAACATTCGCCATTAGCCACATTACGTATGGGATCTGATGTGGTTATGCTGCTCTATGGTGACATCTTTTGACAGATACACGCCCATTTCTTTGCAATCATTTAAGAAAAGGATAGGAAAACAACAGATAGGGAATCTGCCACCTGGGTGACTGCCTTAAATGCAGATCAGTAGTGATTGATTGATTGATTGATTGATTGATTGACTGATTGATTGATTGATTGATTGATTGATTGATTGATTGATTGATTGATTGATTGATTGATTGATTGATTGATTGATTGATTGATTGATTGATTGATTGATTGATTGATTGATTGATTGATTGATTGATTGATTGATTGATTGATTGATTGATTGATTGATTGATTGATTGATTGATTGATTGATTGATTGATTGATTGATTGATTGATTGATTGATTGATTGATTAAACGTCGCTAGAATTTCTGAGTGCAAGGAGTCGTAGCAAGATATTGGAGCCCATGCGGTACGTCCCTCTCCCCTCGCCTGACCCCGCACGGCTTGCTGCTAAAATGCCCGATAGGTGCGGGACCGCCGGGATAGATGCGTTATCGCCACTGCTAACGAAGGACAGATAGCTCAAAGACTCGAAGTTCTCCGGAAGTTTACGAATTGACACATGCGTTCCTCAATCCTCATCGTATATAATATTCCCTCACTTCATACTTCTGACTTAATTGTACAGATAACAGAGTGCTGGTATTTCACTCCCTTTTGCTTCTTCATCCTTGTAAAAGGACACTTCAGACTACTGTTATAGGAGTAATATAGTTTTCTTTTTATAGGTTGATCTGATAAAATGAAATGCAATCTTTGGTTTGTTGGAATTGAACCTGTAATCATGGGTCGGATACCACCACTGATCTGCCGAGAAAGTTAATAAGCCAGTGAACGATGGTTACGACTGCTGGTGATGCTGTAAAATTCAAAGTGTAATAATAATAATAATAATAATAATAATAATAATAATAATAATAATAATAATAATAATAATAGTGCATGGGGCATGGTGGTGATCTAATGAGGATGAAATGAATGGCGAAGACGTGTTAAACACCCAGGGGAATTAAGAGTATGAGTGAGTTGATTCTGAGAATTGAACCAGGCCAATCGGAACAAAGACAAGCATTTTATCCATTTCACCACAAAGCCGGACTATAATTTGCTAAACCTTAAGCTACCATCTCCACTGATCAGGTATTGATTATTGACAGTAGCAGAGGCCAGGGCAGTAGCTGGTGAAACAACACTGACAACACAGCAGGCTACTCCGTTGGCTATTGGTTGCAGCTCAGAACGCTAACTTGACATTCACTAGCAAAATATATATATAACTTACAGTGTTGCTATTGTTACGGAGTTATCCGTGTAAGTCAGAGGTGAAAGAAGGTGCGGGCTGGAATGGGTCTAACTACAAGTTCGAAAGATGAATTAAAATTTCAACAAAGGTTATATTTTCAAAACTTAACAATGGTGACATAGAATTTTGAGCGTACAGCAAATAACAACCAGTTAAATCAGGTACACGATCAAGAAGTCCAAAATTAGAGAAAAATTTAACCAGTTTCCACTAGGGGAAATAACAAAGAAAATCAGGCACAATGCAACTTTACAAATTCTGGGCTACGAGCCCCAAAGTCTGAGCTCTCAGCTCACCACCACAAATTACCAAAGGGCAGAAAACCCCTTCATTACATGGAGCTTTTGCTCTCGCTTAGTAATGTCAGGCCTCCTGGAGGCACCTTCCAAAATACCAGAAAGAGCTGACCTGCTCTCAATTTTACAAGCCTATCAAAGGCCACAACAAACTTTACCACTAACTGCCCTCAAGGCACACTTACAAAGAAACAGGGGTATCATGTACCCAACCTACAGGGCCTTCGCATGAAGAGAAAAAACACCACGTTAAGTTACTGGCCCAAATTAAAGAAAGGACTGGAGGCGTGAACCTGCACTCCTAAATACACATTTTGAAACCTAAGTGGCGCTGGGCCGATACGCAGGGGCTAATCCCAAGCTAGGGAGATGACTTGTATGAGAAAACTTTAATACATTAAGGAAGAAAAGAAACGGTCGCGAAAACGTAGTCACCTCAATTTCAAATGAAGGGGAGCTCGAGAGGGTAAAGCACTCTCTATCCCCGAATTAAAGTTCAAGAAAACTTACGTTTACCAGGAAAAGGGTTTACATGTTTAATAGTTTACATATTAAAGGTTTCGAACCCTCCCCGAGAGTTAAACTGCTGAGCTAGCAAGAAATAAAGGTGTTAAAAGGCCATTACCTTGTTGGAGATCTGTTGCCCGAAGAAAGAGGCGCTTCCCGCTCCCTGCTACATATCCACACACTAAGCTAGATGTTACTGAAGTGGCCCGGAGACAAGAAAATCAGCAGTTTTTATACCCTCGTGGAAAATTCGAGACCTTTCAGGAATGAGTAGACACACCCACTCAATTTTTATTGGTTGACTAAGAATTATACATGGAAATTTGGAGAAGAAAGCCATGATTGGAGGAAAATTAATTACAGAAATTACTGATTGGCTAAATTCAAAATAGGCGGAAAGAAAGGATTAATGTTGCCAACCCACAAACCACAGAACAAAATTTAGTAAAGACAAAACTTATGAATACAAAATTTCTTCAAGAGAGTTCATTCCATTGCACCAAAGTGTATTACCATAGTTTTTGGAAGAGATATCTGTTAGAGAATGTCCACACTTCTTGATCACTGAAAAACAAAAGCAAATCAAAAACACAGTGACATCTTCTGATAAACAGCTGAGTTAGTTCAGTTGTTAAAGTTCCGGGTTTCTCCAGTAGAGAAGTTTCAATTGGCGCAAGATTTGAACTTGCGTCGTAGAGGTGTACCGCCCGGTACAGCTAATATTGATTCTTTTCAGTGTATACCAATTTGAATACATGTTTCATACATTTTAAAATGTTGCCGTGAATGTGTAACCAGATGATATAATGATAATTATTATAAACATGTGCAAATTATTGTCTTGAATCACCAGAATGAAGAGCACAGTAGTTACTTTCTACGAAAATATTAACCGCTGTAAAGAAACGTGTTCAATTGCGTTTTATATTTAATGGAATAGTATTTGTAGGCATCAGGTCTTTATAATAAGGCTAAAACTTTAAAATAACACTATTCTCCTCTGTATGCGTCCATTATTTGCGAATGAGTGAGCGCGTGCACTTCTAAGCTGTTGGTTTACAGAACACAGGTCTATGTTACATTCTCTCGCGTAGGCATGTACCGCGGTCAACAATAATCTTTATTGCCGTTTTTCTCAAAACGTAGGGAGGTAACATAGACGTTTGTTCGCGCATACGACTCAACTGTTGAGGAATGTGAAAATATGTTTGTATCTTGAAAGGTGGAAAGGAATGGTAAAGACCAACTATATTATAACAGAGAATAAAAAGACTAAGAAGGAGGTGCAGGTTGGAAAGAAATAGAGTTAGAAATGACTGTGAAAATAAGGAGAAATTGAAGGAACTTACTAGGAAATTGAATTTAGCAAAGAAATCAGCTAAGGATAACATGATGGTGAGTATTATTGGTATCATACAAATTTTAGTGAAAAATGGAAAAGTATGTATAGGTACTTCAAGGTGGAAACAGATTCCAAGAAGGACGTTCCAGGAATCATTAATGAACAAGTGGAGCGTGTTTGTAAGGATCTTCAAAAGGCAGAAATATTCAGTCACCAGTATGTAAAGATTGTTGGTTACAACGATAATGTCCCGATAGATGAAATGACTAATACTAAGGAAGTATCAAAATTTACCTATGAAAACAATGACATTTACAGTAAGATACCTGCTCTGCGAGCCATGTGACCTTGCCGCGGTGGGGAGGCTTGCGCGTCCCAATGAAGCAGACAGCCGAGCCGCAGGTGCAACCATATCAGATGGATATATGTTGAGACCCCGGTTCATGGAAAGGGGGTAGCAACCTTTCGGAAGTTGCAAGGGCGGCAGTCTAGATGATTGATATGGCCTTGTAAAAATACTCAACATGGCTTAGCTGTGTTGATACTGCTACACGGCTGAAAGCAACGGGAAACTACAGCCGTAACTAACTCCCAAGGACATGCATCTCTCTCTGTATGTATGATGTACTGAGGATGGCTTCCTCCCAGGTAAAATATTCCGGAGGTAAAGTAGTCCTCCATTCGGATCTCCGGGTGGGGACTACACAAGAGGGGGCGATCATCAGGAAGATGGATACTGACATTCTGCGAGTCGGAGCGTGGAATGTTAGAAGTTTGAATCGTTGTGGTAGGTTAGAGAATCTGAAAAGGGAGATGGATAGACTAAAGTTAGATGTAGTTGGTATAAGTATGTTGTCAAGAAGAACAGGGTTTTTGGTCTGGCAACTACCGAATTATCAACACAGAATCAAACAGGGGAAATGCAGGAGTTGGTTTAATAATGAATAAGAAAATAGGGCAGCGGATAACCTACTACGACCAGCATAGTGAAAGAATTATTGTCGTCAAGATAGACACCAAACCAATGCCCACAACAATAGTTCAGGTCTATATACCTACTAATTCAGCGGATGATGAGGAAATCGAAAGAACATATGAAGAGATAGAAGATTTAATACAATATGTAAAAGGTAACGAGAATTTAACTGTGATGGGGGACTGGAATGCAGTGGTAGGCCAAGGAAGAGAAGGTAATACAGTAGGAGAATTCGAATTAGGATAAAGGAACGAAAGAGGAAGTCGGCTGGTTGAATTCCTTGCCAATACTTGGTTCAAACACAACAAATGACGGCTGTATGGTACGTGGACGAGAGCTGGAGATACTGAAAGGTATGAAATAGATTTCATTATGATCAGGCAGAGAATCAGAAACCCGGTGTTGGATAGCAAAACATTCCCAGGAGCAGACGTGGACTCTGACCACAACGTGTTGGTCATGAAATGCTATCTGAAGTTGAAGAAATTGAAGAAAGGAAGGAATACAAGGAGATGGGATCTAGACAAGTTGAAGGAAGCGAGTGTGAAGGATAGCTTCAAAGAACATGTTGCAGAAGGACTAAACGAAAAGGCTGAAGAAAACACAATAGAGGAAGAGTGGATAGTCATGGAAAATGAAGTCAGTAAGGCTGCTGGAGAAATGTTAGGAACGAAGGTAAGACCAGCTAAGAATCAATGGATAACTCAAGAGATACTAGACCTGATTGATGAAGGACGAAAATTCAAAAATGCTAGAAATAAAGAGGGTAGAAAAGAATACCGGCGATTAAAGAATGAAGTGGGTAGAAAGTGAAGGGTGGCTAAGGAAGAATGGCTGCAGGAGAAGTACAAGGATGTCGAAGGTTTTATGGTTTTAGGAAAAGTAGATTCCGCATACAGGAAAATCAAGGAAACCTTTGGAGAAAGGAAATCTAGGTGTATGGAAATTAAGAGCTCAGACGGAAAGACAAAGCAGAAAGATGGCAGGAACATATCCAACAGTAGTTTCAAGATACAGATGTAGATGATTCGGTTCTGGGACGAGAAGAGGGTATTGACGCTGATGAAATGGAAGATCCAATTTTGAGGTCAGAGTTTGACAGAGCTATGACAGACCTAAAAAGGAGCAAGGCACCTGGAATTGATGACATTCCCTCATAATTACTGACTTCCTTAGGAGAAACCAGCATGGCAAGGTTATTCCAGTTAGTGTGTAAGATGTATGGGACAGGAGAAATCCCATCCGATTTTCGGCAGAATGTTGTTATACCTATTCCCAAGAAATCTATCAATCACTACTGATCTGCATTTAGGGCAGTCGCCTAGGTGGCAGATTCCCTACCTGTTGTTTTCCTAGCATTTTATTAAACGATTGCAAAGAAATTGGAAATTTATTGAACATCTCCCTTGGTAAGTTATTCCAGTCCCTAACTCCGCTTCCTATAAACGAATATTTGCCCCAATTAGTCCTCTTGAATTCCATCTTTATCTTCAAATTGTGATCTTTCCTACTTCTAAAGATACCACTCAAACTTACTCGTCTACTGATGTCATTCCACGCCATCTCTCTACTGACGGCTCGAAACATACCACTTAGTCGAGCAGCTCGTCTCCTTTCGCCCAATTCTTCCCAGCCCAAACTTTGTAACATATTTGTAACGCTACCCTTTTGTCGGAAATCACCCAGAACAAATCGAGCTACATTTATTTGGATTTTTCCTAGTTCTTGAATCAAGTAATCCTGGTGAGGATGCCATACACTGGAACCATACTCTAGTTGGGGTATTACCAGAGACTTATATGCCCTCTCCTTTACACCCTTTCTACAACCCCAAAATATCCTCATAACCATGTGCAGAGATCTGTACCCTTTATTTACAATCATATTGATGTGATTACCTCATTGAAGATCTTTCCTTATATTAACACCTAGGTACTTACAATGATACAAAAAAGGGAACTTTCAACCCATCAGCGCAGTAATTAAACCTGAGAGGACTTTTCCTATTTGTGAAACTTACAACATGAGTTTTAACCCCCTTTATCAACATACCATTGTCTACCGTCCATCTCACAACATTATCAAGGTCATTTTGCAGTTGCTCATAATCTTGTGACTTATTTATTACTCTGTACATAATAACATAATCTGCAAAAATCCTTATCTCTGATTCCACTTCTTTACACTTATCATTGATATATACAGGGTGAAGAGAAATTCGCGCACTCGGGCGTCGCAGCGCGACTCCTCACATGCCAGCAATAAAAAAATGTCTCTCACTTAAGTTCGTCCTGCGAGTATATCCGGCTGAAAAAGAACGTTGAAGAATCACAGTCCAAGGAGAGGAAATCAAAACCTTGAGATTTGCCGATGATATTGTTATTTTATCTGAGACTGCAGAAGATCTCGAGAAGTTGCTGAATGGTATGGATGAAGTCTTGGGTAAGGAGTACCAGATGAAAATAAATAAGTCCAAAAATAAAATAATGGAGTGCAGTCGAACGAAGGCAGGTGATGTAGGAAACATTAGATTAGGAAATGAAGTCTTAAAGGAAGTAGGTGAAAATTGTTACTTGGGTAGTAAAATAACTAACGATGGCAGAAGTAAGGAGGACATAAAATGCAGACTAACACAAGCAGGGAAGAGCTTTCTTAAGAAAAGAAATTTGCTCACTTCAAACATTTACTTCCACAGCAATTTCTGACTCTATTTCTTTCCAACCTCCACCTCCTTCTTAGTCTTTTTACTTCTCTGTTATAATATATTGGAGCTTTACCATTCCTTACCACATTTAAAGGTACAAACCTATTTTCACATTCCTCAACAATTGCTTTAAACCCATCCCAGAGTCTGTTTAAATTTTTATTTACCGTTTTCTACCGATCATAGTTACTTTTCCAAAACTCCCTCATGCTTGTTTTATCAGCCATATGGCACTGCCTAATTGTCCTAATTTGAATACGATCCTTTCTTTCACATTTATTTTTAACTACAAAAAAAACAGCTTCGTGATCACTAATACCATCTATTACTTCGGTTTCTCTATAGAGCTCGTCTGGTTTTACCAGGGCCACATCCAGAATATTCTTCCCTCTAGTTGGTTTCATCACTTTCTGAAAAGGCTGTCCTTCCCGTATTAACTTATTTTCCATTTGTTGGTCATGCTTCCTGTCGTTCGCATTACCTTCCCAATTGACATTTGGTAAATTGAAATCATCCGCTACAATCACGTCCCTTTCCTTACCGTTTCCCACATAGCTGATTATCTTATCAAATAATTCTGAATTCGCGTCTGCGCTGCCGTTTCCCGGTCTGTACACTCCAAAGACATCAAAGACACCTAGAATTTAATGTTTGTCATCTTTAACTTTCTTGTAGCTTACGAATTCTTCTTTCACCAGAAAGGATACTCCTCCTCCTACCATTCCAATCCTATTTCAACGATACACACTCCAGTTCCGAGAGAAAATTTCTGCATCCATTGTATCATTTCTCAGCCATGATTCAACTCTTATTACAATATCTGGTGAGTATATATCTATTAAATTAATTCTATTCCTTTCTTTACAATACTTCTACAGTTGAGCACCTACATTTTTATGTCATCGCTACTTTATTTCCAGTTCCCTGTCCCCGGTACTGACAAGTGTGAAAAAATCCGCAAAATTAGTTTTTATATCTCATGCCTGCAAAATTTTAACACGTATTATTTACAGAAGAATGGAAAGACCTGTTGGTGCTGAGTTGGAGAAGATCAATTTGGCTTCATAAGAAATGTAGGAACAGGTGAAGCAGCCCTGCCTTTACATCTGATCTTAGAGGATCGAATTAATAAGGACAAGCTCACGTACATGACGTTCGTACATCTAGAAAAGGCATTCGATAATGTTGATTGGACCAAGCTATTTAAGATTCTGAAGGTGATTAGGATTGGATACCGAGAACGAAGAATTTTCTACAATCTGTATAAAAATATGTCTGCAGTCATAAGAACCAAGGGCTTTGAAAAAGAAGCAGCAATCCAGAATGGAGTGAGGCAAAGCTGCAGTTTGTCCCTCCTCCTTTTCAACGTTTACATAGATCAGGCAGTAAAGGAAATCAAAGAGGAATTTGGAAAGGGAATCACAGTCCAAGGAGAGGAAATCAAGACCTTGAGATTTGCAGAAGATATTGTTATTTTATCTGAGACTGCAGAAGATCTCGAGAAGCTGCTGAATTTTATGGACGAAGTCTTGGGTAAGGAGTACAAGATGAAAATAAATAAGTCCAAAACGAAAGTAATGGAGTGCAAGGCAAGTGATGTAGGAAATATTAGATTAGGAAATGAAGTCTTTAAGGAAGTAGATGAATATTGTTACTTGGGTAGTAAAATAGCTAACGATGGCAGAAGTAAGGGGGACATAAAATGCAGGCTAGCACACGCAAGGAAGAGCTTTCTTAAGAAAAGAAATTTGCTCACTTCAAACATTGATATAGGAATTAGAAAGATGTTTCTGAAGACGTTCATCTGGAGCGTGGCATTGTATGGAAGTGACACATGAATGATAACCAGCTCAGAAAGAAAGAGAATGGAAGCATTTGAAATGTGGTGTTACAGAAGAATACTGAAGGTGAGATCGAATCACGAATGAAGAGATACTGAATCGAATTGGTGAGAGGAGATCGATGTGGCTAAATTTGACGAGAAGAAGAGATAGAATGATAGGAGACATATTACGACACACAGGACCTATTCAGTTGGTTTGTGAAGGAAGTTTAGACAGTAAGAATGGTAGGGGTAGACCGAGGTATGAATATGACAAGCAGATTAGAGCAGATGTAGGATGCAATAGTTACGTAGAAATGAAAATGTTAGCACAGGATAGGGTAGCATGGAGAGCTGCATCAAACCAGTCTATGGATTGATGACTCATACAATAATAACAACAGTTGAGAAGCAACTGGAACTGATAATGTTTCGGAGGATATACTGAAGACAATGGGTTGGGATATAGTACCATGTCTGAAGTACTTATTTGATTATTGTTTGCATGAAGGAGCTATACCAAATGGTAATTTGGATTTAAGCTTGTTGAGAAATGTAAGTTTTTTTTAATGTTATGGAAAGTTGCTATATTAGCCCCTGTGTATAAAAGAAATGGTGACAGACATAAAGCTGAAAATTACAGGCCAGTCAGTTTAACATACATTGCATGTAAGCTTTGGGAATGCATTCTTTCTGATTGTAGCAGAGATATTTGCGAAATTAATAACTGGTTCGATAGAAGGCAGTTCAGATTTAGGAAAGGTTATTCCACTGAAACTCATCTTGTAGGATTCCAACAAGATATAGCAGATTTCTTGGATTCAGAAGGTCAAAAGTCCTGTATTGCGTTTGACCTATCTAAGGCATTTGATAGGGTAGATCACGGGAGACTACTGGCAAAAATGAGTGCAATTGGACTTGACAGAAGAGTGACTGAATGGGTGGCTATATTTCTTGAAAATAGATCTCAGAGAGTTAAAGTATCTGATGTATCTGACCCTGAGAGGGGAATTCCTCAAGGTAGTATTATTGGACCTTTATGTTTTCTTATGTAGGTATATCAATGATATGTGTAAAGAAGTGGAATCAGAGATGAGGATTTTTGCAGATGATATTATTCTGTACAGAGAAATAAATATGTTACAAGATTGTGAACAACTGCAAAATGACCTCGATAATATTGTGAAATGGACAGTAGGCAATGGTATGATGGTAAACGGGGTTAAAAGTCAGGTTGTGAGTTTCACAAATAGGAAAAGTCCCCTCAGTTTTAATTACTGTGTTGATGGGGTGAAAGTTCCTTTTAGGGATCATTGTAAGTACCTAGGTGTTAATATAAGGAAAGATCTTCAATGGGGTAATCACATAAATATGAATGTAAATAAAGGGTACAGATCTCTGCACATAGTTATGAGGGTATTTAGGGTTTGTAGTAAGTATGTAAAGAAGAAGGCATATAAGTCTCTGGTTAGACCCCAACTAGAGTATGGTTCCAGTGTGTTTGTGTGGATCTTCAAAAGGCAGAATCATTCAGTCAGCAGCATGTAAAGATTGTTGGTTACAAGGATAATGCCCAGATAGAGGAGGTGACTAATACTAAAGAAGTATTAAAATTTACCTCTGATAACAATGATATTTACAATAAGATACACAGATCACTAGGATTACTTGATTCACGAACTAGAGAAAATCCAAATAAAAGCAGCTCGGTTTTTTCTGGGTGATTTCTGACAAAATAGTACCGTTACAAAATTGTTGCAAAATTTGGAGTGGGATGACTTGGGAGAAAGGAGACAAGCTGCTCGACTAAGTGGTATGTTCCGAGCTGTCAGGAAAGTAGGAAAAATCACAATATGAAGATAAAGCTGGAATTCAAGAGGACGTTTTGGGGCAAATATTCCTTTATAGGAAGGGGAGTTAGCGATTTGGAATAACTTACCAAGGGAGATGTTCAATAAATTTCCAATTTCTTTGCAATCGTTTAAGTAAAGGCTAGGAAAACAACAGATAGGGAATCTGCTACCTCGGCGACTGCCGTAAATGCAGATCTGTACTGATTGATTGACAGTGATGAAAATCGGTATATAGATTCGGGGAATAAGATACTAGAATGTAGGCTGTAAATAATTTTATTCGCCCTGGATGAAATGGAAGTTCAGGGGAAAGCGCTTAAAATTTAATTTTTAAATACCTATGTTATTGATTCCATCAAAAGGTACTACAAAACAAAAGTTGTAGAGAATACAATTTCCGAACATTTAAGTTTTATTCAGTTTTACCGTACCGACTGCAATAAGAGTGGTATTTCAGAGCCGGGAGAAAATTAATGTGGCCTACAATATCGAAAGCTCATAAAATTGATCAATGACATTACATTGAAATTTGTTTGTTGTGGTGTTCTTAGTCTCTTACGCTGCCACTCATCTCCAATAGATGGGATTACTGCTGCGTACTGAATGTAATAGCCTGCCTAAATATTGGCAGGAAATAGCTGGGGAATAAGACAACTTTCTTCTTTAGCATGCCATTCCTTTGGCTCATACATTTTCTGATACTGCTGGTACGTAACATACTGGATCATCATAAGTTAGTATTCCAGCTATTCGATCCCTACTCTGAGACTCTAAATGGAATGAACAGTGTGCGCACTTACTAGTAGTCGTAGCAGCAGCAGCAGCAGCAGCAGTAGTAGTAGAGTGTTCACGGCTGTCTGTGTCCTGGTCATTCCAGCTCTGGAACCTTAGACTGTTCGTTAAAAGTGAGAAAATGTGTGTTTTTTTTTCATTTGATCGAGTATTTCACATGATGGCATTGCTTTTAATCGCGACATTCCTACTGACGACACTGTAACCACCTATGTTGATTTCAGTTGGGAAAACCGCAGAGACAGTCTTTCTGAGGATGTAAAAAGGCATTATAATGAAAACTCCCCAACTTGACTGTGACCGATGGTAGGCAAGAGAGTCTATCTTCTCTAGATATTTTAGCCCATGAGACAGCAGGTTTATTCCTCTATAGTTGGTGGGTTTCCGTCTGCTGCCTTTCTTAAACAGGGGAATTATAACGCCCTTGCTCCAATCTGCAGGTATTTTGTTGTCTGTCCACATGGCATTTAGTACTCTGTGCAGCCATTGTATAACCTAGATGCCTGCTGCCTTTATATTGTCCTCATTCATTTCATCTGCACCTGAAGATTTTCCTTCAGGCATAGATTTTAAGGCTGTCTCAGTTTCTGTCCAGGTGATGGGAGGTTCTTCATTGTAGGCTTGGATTTTCGGTTCTGTATTTTTTTCTTGAACTGGTCTATTCAGCAGGTGGTCGAAATGGTTCTTCAGGACTTCTCTCATGTCACTTTCTGTCCTAACCATATTTCCATTTTCATCTTCAAGTGCCTTTATGGTATTCATTGGTTTCCTTTTACCTCTGATAACACTATACAGTAGTTTCTTATTGCCTCTGCTGTCTTCCTCCAGTTTCGGAGTGAATATGTTGCATGCCTTGGCCTTTCCTTCTGTAACTGTTCTTTAAACGTACAGTTTCTGGTTTCGGTATAATTGTTCGAGGTTTCTGATCTTTGCCTCGTCTCTAGTAACATCCGGTTTATTTTTCTCCCGATCCCTTTCTTTCCGCACGTCGATTACTGAGTTGGTAATATAGTCAGAAATGTTAAGTGAACTATGGTTTCCAAAACTAACTGCCAATATATGAGTTTTTCTACAAAGCTTATTAATTAATTCTGAGCCGGGCTGGGTGGCTCAGACGGTTAAGGCGCTGGCCTTCTGACCCCAACTTGGCAGGTTCGATCCTGGCTCAGTCCGGTGGTATTTGAAGGTGCTCAAATACGTCAGCCTGGTGTCGGTAGATTTACTGGCACGTAAAAGAACTCCTGCGGGACTAAATTCCGGCACCTCGGCGTCTCCGAAAACCGTAAAAGTGTAGTTAGTGGGACGTAAAACAAATAACATTATTACTATTATTAATTAATTCTGATCGAGCTCGATAGCTGCGGTCGCTTAAGTGCGGCCAATATCCAGTATTGGAGAGATAGAGTGTTCGAGCCCCACTGCCGGCAGCCCTGTAAATAGTTTTCCGTGGTTTCCCATTTCACACCAGCCAAAATGCTGGGGCTGTACCTTAATTAAGGCCACGGTCACTTCCTTCCCACTCCTAGCCCTTTCCTGTCCTATCATCACCATAATACCTATCTGTGTCGGTGCGACGTAAGACAACTTGTAAAAGAAATGAAAATCCTATATGTCTTGTCCTCATTGAGATTTTACTTACAAAACTTCAGGATGGCGTACAGTGGACTGTTTTATCTCAGATAGTATCTCAACAGGGAAAGTTAATGTGTAGAACCAATTACATCACTTGAGCAGTGTTATTGTGTACAATTCAGTTTTTCGTGCCTCCTGAAAAAAAAAAGGTCGTGTGGATAAATGATGTTTTCAAAACGACAGATTCAATTGTTAGCATGATTGCGTGTACAATATATAAAAATGCAGATACATATTATCTTTTATACTGAAGTGACTGATGTAGCAGTCGTTAAAAAGGTAAATACTAAATTGTCATCACTTCACTCGAGACTACGCCGTGTTAGGTGACTATTCCGTGTCTCAGTTAATTAGTCTCTCAATTAAGCAGGCTCATTATCGCGATGGCTGACAACTATGCGCGATATCCCTCGTTGATAAAGCCTTTACTGGCCAACGTACTGAACATAAGTTCCCATGATTTTATGACAGTATATTCTCATGAGCCGGCCCCGTGGTGTAGGGGTAGCGTGCCTGCCTCTTACCCGGAGACCCCGGGTTCGATTCCCGGCCAGGTCAGGGATTATTACCTGGACCTGAGGGCTGGTTCGAGGTCCACTCAGCCTACGTGATTAGAATTGAGGAGCTATCTGACGGTGAGGTAGCGGCCCCGGTCTAGGAAGCCAAGAATAACGGCCGAGAGGATTCGTCGTGCTGACCACACGATACCTCGTAATCTGCAGGCCTTCGGGCTGAGCAGCGGTCGCTTGATAGGCCAAGGCCCTTCAAGGGGTGTAGTGCCGTGGGGTTTGGTTTTTATATTCTCATGAACTTGGCCCGATTTCTATTTCCGGGTCTACTACGCACTACCAGTCTGGAACGGGCTACAGAATACAACACGCAACTCGTGACCTGCATAATGACTTCGACGAAACAAATGAGCGGTCTACATGTTTTTCTTTTTTTCTTAATTCACACAAAGTTTTCAGTTTCGAGCTGAAAGATCTAAATCATTGTTGTTGTTTTGCTTGGTGATATTTATTTCTCCAGTTCTCTGTCCCAGCTTGATCCCCCATCTCAGTCCAGTTTGACAACCCACTTAGTTCCGTCTTCCCTCTCGTCCTACCCGTTGTCTCCCATACTCCATGTCCATCCTGATCGTGATCACATCTCCAGCATATCTTACTCTCTTTTGAGTCTTACTTCTTCGGAGATCGTCCTCATGTTTCGGTACAGTTCGTCCCTTGAAAGATACGGGAATAGGATAGAGAAGCACCAGTGGGGGAGATAATAAAAGGAATAAGAATAAAAATATCCGCCTCTGTGGTGTAGTGGTTAGTGTGATTAGCTGCCACCCCCCGGAAGCCCAGATTTCTATTCCCGGCTCTGCCACGAAATTTGAAAAGTGGTACGAGGGTTGGAACGGAGTCTACTCAGCCTCGGGAGGTCAACTGAGTAGAGAGGGCTTCAATTCCCATCTCAGCCATCCTCGAAGTGGTTTTCCGTGGTTTCCCACTTCTCTTCCAGGCAAATGCCGATATGGTACCAAACTTAAGGCCACGGCCGTTTTCTTCCCTCTTCCTTTCTATCCCTTCCAATCTTCCCATCCCCCACAAAGCCCCTTATTTAACATAGCAGCGGTTCACTCAGCCTCGTGAGGTCAACTGAGTAGGGGAGGGGGGGGGTCGATTCCCTCCTCAGCCATCGTCGAAATGGTTTTTCATGGTTTCCCACTTCTCCTTCAGGCAAATGCCAGGATGGTACCTAACTTAAGGCCACGACTGCTTCCTTCCCTCTTCCTTGTCTATCCCTTCCAATCTTCCCATTCCCCCACAACGCCCATGTTCAACACAGCAGGTGAGGCCGCCTGGGCACGGTACTGGTCCTCCTCCCCAGTTATATACCCCGACCCATTGTCTCACGCTCCGGGACACTGCCCTTGAGGCGGTAGAGGTGGGATCCCACGCTGAGTCTACGGGAAAACCAACCTGGAGGGTACATATTAAGAAAGAAAGAAAGGTGCCAATGTAAGACAATGCAGGTGATATTGTTTAGGATCTTGCAAGAACTTGCTTAGTTTCACAGTGTGAGCCACAGAGTGAACAGCTGTTTCCAAACCAATAATAATTTCGTTTCTTCTCAAAGTTGCGCCTAGAGCAACAGGTTTAGGTACTTAACGTCTCACTAACTAGATCTTATATTTGTTCAAGAAGCCTTAGGCCTACAACATGTAACATTAGTTCCTGAAATACAATGAAGCTTTCTACCCAATGAGTAAGGAGGACAAAATTGTTTAAATTTGGTCCTTTTTGACTCACTGATATCAGGTTCACTAATAACACTCTTTGAAGAGCAGACATTCTTTTTCCAGAAGCAGAAACACACGTTGTCACTGGTGAGATAATCCGTAACATATTCTTTAGTCTCCTAATATCACAGCCTTTTTGTAATGCACAAGTTCAGTTGATGGCTGAAGCAGTGTGTGTAAAACGCCAGAGGTTGCTCATTTAAAATTAATGCTTGGGTTCCAATAAATTTACCTGACACGTTTGATCCAGCATCAAACCCCTGAGCCCGAAAAATCTTGAAAGTTTAATCATACTTTTCAATTTTTACCTTTAAATGTAACTTGGCGGGTGGGGGGTGCGGTGCTAGAGCCCCACTTAGCCTCTCCCTGGATCCGCCTCTGCATGGTAGTGTATACACGGTCACGTCAATTGAAAATGAGTCGTTGATAGAGTTTGATTTTACCTTCTAATTCCAAATTATTTACTTTAGACCGTCACTGGCGGGCTAGTAGAATTACCCCCCTCTCAAACAATGTTACAGGTAGGCCTAAACTATCGACTGAAGAATGCCAACTAATCACAAGCTCTAGTTTCTAGCTGACTGGTCACCGAGAATTAACCCCATACTGTCTGGTATGCCATTGGTTTACTGAAAGTCATAGGAGAAAGGTACATAGAGAAGAATAGAAAAGTATACACAGTCTTTGTAGACTTAGAGAAGGCATTTGACAAAGTGAGGTGGGATAAACTCTTGGAGATACTTAAAAAACATGGAGTGGAATGGAGAGAGAGAAGATTAATCAAGGAATTATATTACAACCAAACAGCGAGAGTGAGAATACGAGGTGAATTAACAGAAGAAATCAGACTGGGGAAAGGTGTTAGACAGGGTTGCTGCTTATCACCAACTTTGTTTAATATTTACTTGGAGGAAATTATTTGTGAATGCTTGGATGGTAAAAGTGGTGTCAACGTTGGAGGCAAGATAATTTAATGTATAAGATTTGCTGATGATATGGCAGTAATAGCTGAAAATGTGAAGGACCTCCGCAAAATGCTGAGAGAATTAAACAAAAAGTGTGAAGAGTGTGGAATGAGCATAAACAAAAAGAAAACCAAATTCATGATACTTGGAGGTAAAGGTGAAAAAGCAACAATCAAGATAGGGGGAGAAATTATTGAACAGGTGAATAAGTTTAAGTATCTTGGAAGTATTGTGACTGAAGACCTTCACTCTGTAACAGACATAAAAGCTCGAATTGCCTTAGCCAAGGAAAGCTTCAACAAGAAAAAACTGCTTTGTGGCCCGCTAGAGAAAGATCTGAGGAAGAGACTTGCAAGGTGTTACGTATGGAGTATAGCTCTATATGGCGCTGAAACATGGACATTAAGGAAGGAAGAACAGAGAAGAACAGAGGCATCTGAGATGTGGATTTGGCGAAGAATTGAAGGAGTAAAGTGGGAAGATAAAATATCAAATGAGGAAGTTCTGAAGAGAGTGGGAGAAGAGAGGAGCATGATGACCGTAATCCAAAATAGGAAGAAAAATTGGATAGGGCATAATCTAAGACACAACACTTTACTACGAATAACAATTGAAGGGATGATAAAAGGAAAACGAGGAAGGGGAAGGAGACGATATCAGTTATTAGACAGCATTAGAAAAAGAAAGGAAGATTATGCAGCAGTGAAGAAAAGGGCACAAGATCGAGAGATATGGAGGTCACAGCCATGACTGGACCTGCCGGATGGCAAAACAACCTATGAATGAATGTCTGGTATTGGAAGGAAAAAATAGATTTCTGTAGAAGTTGGCCATGTACATTTTTGGCTGAAACCGGAGCCAATAATGAAAATACAAGAGAGCGATATTTAAAGTTGCAATAGTGCCAAAAGGTAATTACACAAGGAGTGCAGCGAGAAAGTGGCTGCGTGGTTTTAGTCATGTAGGTATCAGCTTGCATTCGGGAGGTAGTAGGTTCGAACCCCACGGTCGGCAGCTATGAAAATGTTTTTCCGTGGTTTGCCATTTTCACACTGTGTCTTAATTAAGACCACGGTCACTTCTTCTTCTATCCATTTCCTATCCCACCGTCGCCGTAAGACCTATCTGTGTCGGTGTGATGTAAAGAACATTGTAAAAAATTAAGTATAAGGAATGTTGTATATAAGGAAAACCTTCAATAAATGTTTACCCATTGACCGTCATGTCTTCAGCTAGTCGTGTGAACATAAAATATGTTTTGGCCTTTCTGTTGTCGAAACTCAGTTTGGGGATTTTGAAATTACAAATACCCAAAATCTCACATCTGAATTGGTAGTTTCATACATATATTCAACTGAGACAAAAATCCACAACACCTATTTTTGACAACTCGTTTTAGATAGAGAATGTAGAAAATGGAAATGGATTTTTAAATTTTTTTCAATTAAGGATGGTCATATGAGGGGTGTAGATGCAAAACTCACATTCTCCAATTTTTTTTTATTTTTTTTATTTTATTATTTTTTTTTTTTTTGCTAGTTGCTTTACGTCGCACCGACACAGATAGGTCTTATGGCGACGATCTCCAATTTTTTAAGGTACGGTATTGAGTTATGCATATCACCATGTTCGTCTTGTAAAGGCGCATCGAATTGTGATGGTAGTTTGAACCAAAACGCACATTATAACACTGAAAAGAATACCGAAAATGGAGTTTTGAAACATAAGTCACATTATCCAACAGATGTTTTGCAGCAAAATTCACTCTCTCCATTCCAACCAATCTGAGAGCATGTGGTGCGCCCAGGGAATTATGGGATTGTCTTCACTCTGTAGATGTTTTGTTCACCTCACTCTTAGCATTAACCTCTCAGTTTACGCAGCAAGTTTTTAATTAATTAATATTGTATTATTACGGCTGGGGGCCTGCAGGAGGATTGTTCTGACAAGAACTAAAGCGAAGGACGTACTTGTTAGGGGAGAGTACACATACAAGTCAGACCTTGGAGCGTCCAAATCTCTAACCAAGCCAGGGAAACTGCTTTCTAACATGAGTCCTAATGTTATTCCTGCGTCAAACACAAAAAAATAAACCAAGAAGGTTGATGACAACAACTTGTTGACGAAACATTACGGGGACCACTGGAGAGAAAACGAGGAGTTGCTATTTTACAAAAACATTATTGATATGACACTGAAGAAGAGGAACCAGTTTGTGAGCCGATTGAAGAAGTCATTGTCATTAATGTGTAAAACCTATAGTCTACTATAAAGTTTCTAACATTTTAGATATTAAAATTTGTTCTTTTCTCAATGCTTTTTGTTTCCGTTTTGCTAAAGCCAGCCTATAACAGCATACCAACCTACGATATTTTCCTTGGTCCGTTTTCAAAGTTAAACCGTTTTGCTTCATAACTAACTTATCCAAGAATGTTGCAAACTCACAGTTGACCACAGTTTTGTTCAAAACTCACGTTGTCTGAATTTTACTTTAAAATTACAAAAGAGCCTCTTTAAACAAAGCTTTGCAGTATGGGCAAACAGTTCAGATTGAAACAAACTTGTAACAAAAAAAAGTACGATACCATGGCCTTCAACATCAAACAGTTTTTCACCTTTTTCCGAAAGTTTGGAAAAGTGGAGATTGTGAGTTTTGCATCTACACCTCTCATATATCGTGAAGAAATAAAAGAACTCTTTATAAGTCTTGTAAATCATTGACTTTTAAGTATTCCTGAATTGCTGGAAATTTGTAAAAATATATTCTACAGTTTCTCCAGTATAAGTTAGTGGTAGATTATCGACCTCCGTATTCCAAGTCCACGGGTTCAAATCCTGCTAGGAAATCGTATTTTGATGGCTAGAAAAAAGACGTTGTGGCACCCCATGTGGTACGATGTTGCAATGTAAAGGATCGCTGGTGAAATATTTGGTGTTTACGTGACAAAATAAAAACTTAGCAATAGGTTACCCAACAGAGTTCCGGTTTCTTTGGCAGAACAAAGAAAACATAAAGGTCCAAGAACACTGCCTTGCGGAACCCCCTCTTAATAACTACAAGGTCAGATAATGCTTCACCTAGCTACTCTTCTTCTCTGAGTTCTATTTGCTAGAAACTTAGCCACCCATTCCATCACTCACAACCCCCATTTTCGTCAGTAGCCTTACCCTGTCAAAGGCCCTGGATATGTCAATAGCGATTCAGTCCATTTGGTCGTGCATGCTCAAAGATCCTTATTTCGAACTCGTGTCGACAGATAGAGCTGTGCGGACTTGTCAGGGTCTTTATGTACAAAGATCAGGACACAAATGTTACTTATGAAGCCGCCATTTTGGGACTCAGTGTGGGCGTTCCCGAAAGCATTTCCATGTTGCATATAGACGGGTTTCGAATTTTTAAAATGGATGTAACAACACAAAAGCTATTAAAATTACTTTTATTTGCCTCGGATTAAATGTAATTAATAGTTTTCGTATATCCTGAGAATTGTGATATACTGTCACCTATATGATCTCGGGTTTCATGCACTGCTGTGCAAAACTTAACGACGAAAGTAACTTTCGCATGTTGTGTCAATGCCAAGTAACATAGCTCGACGAAAATTGGACCATACTGAACCCTTAACTTACCATTCCATCGTTGGTCGGCCACAGCTGCTGCAGTAGAGCAATATTGAACTCTTAAGTCCTGGGGTCGTTGCGGAAATAATTCGGTCACGATCTTAACCAAACGATGGGGTTCAGAAGAGAGCCTAACTACTTGAAATGAGGATCAAATGTGTGCTTACTAACTGTTATTGAATCCATTAATTGCACACAAAAAATTAATATAAATCCTTGACCAAAAATTGTTTATTAATTATTAAATGTTTCAAACGCAGTCACATTGCATAGCGTTATTTTATTTATTACAATATCGAAGAATTTTCTTCGGAGAAAGTAGGAATCTCATAAATTAGTGGACAGCGGAACTGAAAAAGTGAAAAAGAAAGCCTGAAAAATCGGGCACCTATTAATCCAAACGATAACTGAGAATTAATCCACACGATCCGTGGAAAATCTGACCTTCAACAAGTAGAACGCCGGATTTCCTCTTAATTAAGATTATCCACCAGTCGAATACCCTTTCGGATACGGAACACACGCCAAATGGACCCTTTATCGAACCAAATTGACTATCAGTTGCTTTGGATAGGTTGCGAAATATTATTGGAAAGCATGGTGTTCACTACCAGTTAACAGCAGCATTCACAATTGAAACAAAAATTCCACCATGTATTGTCATTTCATGACACCCTTACAATAATCCCGATGCTAAAACGTGCATCACCCAAACAGCTGTTCAGAAGAAACCAACAGCAACACGATCCGAGAGGATCTTACGTTCGGAACCAAAACTGTGAAATGCAGAAACACTTATTCATCACGCATTTAGAAGAAATGTCAAACACTGAAATTAATTACAAAGTGGTAAATCACTTGAAAAATATTATTACAAAACCGACTTTCAGATTATAAATGGTTACGTTACGCTTAATAAAATTACAAGTCCACGTGGTAAAATAAAATAAACTAAAATTATTTCCTTTTTTAACAATGACTACCATCACAGATCCATCTACTTATTGTTTGTCCCAACACACTACCTACAAAGTTATCAATTGACCACACTCAATTACGTATAAACATGAAAGAACGACAAAAATTAAAATTAAATGTATTACCGGCTGACGAATCGAACCCGCATTCGTAACTCAAGTCTCACACAAATACGCCGAGTGTCAGCACGCACACTAGCAAAGCACAACGGACGTCAGAACGACAAGTCCGTAAAATAAAATACTGAAGTTCACTGAACTCAAACACGCATGGCGAACTGCAGTAAATATTCAATCACAATTAACTCAGTACCCAATATTGGACAGCCCTCATATGCCGTTAGTGGTTCCATAATCTTAGGTAAGCACCTTCCAGCTGGTAAGAGACTGCACGCAAGCTTGGCATCAAATTACTGAGCTAACACTCTTCGCATTGTATACACTATTGCAGACACTACCATCGCTCAAGTCACTTCGCAAAAACATCTAATCTAAGACTTGAGTATGTACAGCTGACATCCCAGACCTATCGTCGGGCTTACCTAACGTCTGCACACCCTAACACTAACCTCTATGTACACATACCTTCCTAATCCTATCGTTGAGCGTGAACTAGGACGTCTCATCACCAGTATACTCCTAGGATAACATGTGACGTCCTAAATCTATTGTCGAGTGGAAATTGGGTCGTATACGCTTCCTCTAGCATATCAGACTAAATCGTAACTACAAACACACTCTTGGATATTTTAGCTGTAAACCTTGTCGAAACTGATAACACACAATGAACGAATCTTGCCACAAAATGAACGCAAGTCGGGAAATGCAACTAAGTCCCTATCTTGTTACTAAAAACGTGAAATTGAAAATAAGTGACGCGTGGCGCGCAATCCACAACTCAAACACGATCTCAGCATGCGCAATGAAGTTTGGAAAAATAATAATGACTTCCAACACACGTCTGACACTACTTGACTATCGCCCAACAATAATCATCACCACCGCAAAAATACACACTGTAGTTTTAGGGTGAAGCCCTCAAATCGCCTACCGTCTCATAATCTATATAAATAAAATTGTAGGGGGTCCGATGTCTGTAACTTCTTTCGTTTTGCCAATTTTTCAGATATTTATCCGTTTTAGGTCAACTCAAGACCGAATCGGTGGTTTTTACGTTTCGTGTCTGTTTGTTTGTCTGTTTGTCTGTTTGTCTGTTCCACCATCACGTCGAAACGGCGTGATAGATCTCAACCAAACTTCATATTTAGAGTATACTCATCCCGGGGAAGGTTTCGATATGCATGTCATTTTAAAATCTTTGAATACTCGGGGGGTTTATAGGAAAACCAGAATGGTTTTTCCACCATCACGTCGAAACGGCTCGATAGATCACAACCAAACTTTATATTTAGAGTATACTCATCCCGTGGAAGGTTTCGATATGCATATCATTTTAAAATCTTTGAATAGACGGGGGGTTTATAGGAAAACCAGAATGGTTTTCCTCCATTTTCTCTTATACTATTGATTTTCTGTAAACTTCGTTTACCGTACGTGAAACGTCTCTTTATTATAAACAACTTTCGTTATGTTCATAATTTACCTTACTCTTCAAATGACGGAGAAATTTACAATTTTCCACTGGTATCATGCTCTGCATTGAGTGACCGACAGACCGACAACGAACCTACAGGTTACCATGGCAACGTCTCTCACTGCATGCCAGCAGGGAAGTAACGTAGGTGCCATTTTACCTTATCATGCTTTTAAATTCATGGTTGTTCCTTGGGTAGAAGGCAAGAAAGGCGTCAATCGGCCTATCTGCGGGATATTGGCAGAATATCGTTGGATGTTACAACCGCCCTCGAATAGATTAAGTAATAACACCATTAGTCATCTTATTATTTGTTTACCTAAGAATCACTGGACCTAAATTTCTCCTCTGTTACCGCTTTATTATATCTATAACTCACACTAGCATAATTTATTGAGGGGCATTTGATTTTCCAATACATTCACTTGGCATTTACATATGTTGTCGTTACCCGGCTGTCCTCGATTATAATCCATTTTCTATTACTTTCAACTTTCTTAACTGTATCATTTTCTTCCTTAATTACGCCGTATGTACGCGAGTGCTACAAACTACTGGATGTATTTCCACCAAGACTCATATTTAGAATATACCTGTCCTTGATAGGTTTTAGGGCAAATATTGTTTCTAGATCCCTGAACTGATTGGGGGTTTATACGAAACCGAAACAGTGATTTTGCACTTCCACAAAATATACACAAGCAAACTTAATGGAAATCTACCTACCTTGGTAGAAATTAATTTCTAAACCTTTTTTCTCATGTGCATCATTTCGATACGAGGATTAATAAGGGAGATATCATTTACGGACCCTTTTCCTGTACAAGTCCCATCGGACTTGACTCACGAGCGGGTGCGGTGTAAAGCGTATTCCTTACAACTTGAAAACTACTGAAGACGTTCGAACCAAAATTTATATTTAGCATCCACCTGTCCAAAGGTAGGTTTTAAACGTAAATAACATTTAATGTTCCGGAATGGACTGGCGGTTTATAGGGAACACAAATGATGATTTTACTCTTCCACAATATATACAGAACAAGACCAACCTGACTGGAAATCGACCAAACGTGATGGAATTCCACCTCTAAACCTTTTTTTTTTCATGTGCATTTTTTCATCAGGAGGATTAATAAGGAAGATATCATGAATGGTCACTTTTTCAGGTTAAGTCCAGCGGACATAGACCCAAAAGGTGTTTTACATGGAGTAGATTCCTTATCTACATAAATCAAATCGTAACGACTGTGTGCCTCTACACTGACTATTTTGGCGAAATTTTCGTACAGCTTTCCGTTTAAGGGGTAATAATGACTATCTCCATAATTTTTGGTTTAGTTTCCTGAAAGTCCTAATTTTTACCCGTCTCGCCCAAAATCCAGATTGCGGCATAATCTGCCAGAAGAAAAAGAAGATAATTGAAATTTGACAAAATTATACGTTTTAGCCTGTAACGAACGGAAAACATCCTAGATCATTAAATATTTCACTTTTTATCCCCGAAGAATATCGAAATATGCAGGCAATTTTAATGATGGTGCAGACCTTCGGAAATTCCTATCACATCACAGATTGCACAATCTCCGTTCAATTTGGAATGATCTACAACCTTGGTCTTATGACTTTTTGCCGTATCTGTATCCCTTTTACGTTTGATTTTTCTCTATTAATCGATGTTAAGTCAATTTGGAATTTTCACATGCATAATTCATACTTTCAATTACTTATATGAAATACAGAATCATCATACTCTTCACGAAAATTGGCCCACCCAGTAGGCATATGTGAGCCAAATGCTATGTATGTAGCTGTCACATAATTATCCGAAAAGTAATGTAATGTGAGATAATCTTACAAAACCTTTACCCTGTTCCACGTTTCTAACTCAATCTGACCCAAGAATAGATGACATATCATAGGACCAGCCATTTAGGCCTGTAAATCCGGCGTGTCTTATGGTATAATCCTTTGTCGATATGACGTACGTTTAGTAGCAGTTAATCTGTAAATGAAGGTCTTCAATATTGTAAACACGCATATACTTTCGTATGTCGATCTATATATATTCACTGATGTCGATTTGTAGCGATCGAGAAAGGGTGGGTCTGATATTGTAATCAGTACTCCCCACACCGACTTTGACTGGCAGTAGGAAAGGGTTCCTTCTCCAACTCCTGTGTAACTGTCATTAGTAAGGAAGGCCTACAATTGTAATGAATAGTTCCCTTCTTGCTTTGACTTGCAGAAGGCAAGTGAGCATGCAGTTTTGTTTAAAACTCCCCTACCCGATTGTGTTTGGCAGTAGGAAAGGGTGCCCGCAATTATAAACAAATGTCCTCATCTAAAATGTGACTGGCATTAGTCATAGTGGCTTGCTATTTTGATGGAAACTCACCAACTTGGTTTGACTGGCAGTAAGCTGGCTGGCAGTAGGAAAATGGGCCTGGCATTATAATGATAACCGCACAACTCAATTTCGAGTGAAAGTAGGGTAATTGCCTACCATTATAATAGAAACTCCTCAACTGTAATCTGTCTGGAAGTAGGAAAGGGGGCTGCCATGTTAACGAAAACTCCCCAAATCGATTCTGTCCGCGTAGTAGGCAATGGGGCCTGCAATTATAATGTAAACTTCCCAACTCGATTGTGAATGCCAGTAGGCAAGTGAGCCTGCCGTTATATCACAAATCCGTAACAATCACTTTACATTGGAAACAACGTACGGGGACCTCCCCATGCTCTTTCTCGGATAACGCTAGGAGACATGCAATTTTAAAACAATCTTATTTACTGCATGTACACTATTTACTTCGATATTCGAGTACAATGTAGAATACCGTAGCGAAGCACGGGTACATTCGCTAGTACTGTAAAAATAATTCACCACAATCATTGCCCAATGCTTGGGTGCCATCTAAAGAGTTTTGTCTGTACATTGCTCAGAATTTGAAAAGAATGGTATTTCTGTATCGGTCATGTCCATAGTAACAAGAAAATGTACTTTTTACTTTTCTGTAATGTCTGTCTGTCTGTCTGTCTGTCTGTCTGTCTGTCTGTCTGTCTGTCTGTCTGTCTGTCTGTCTGTCTGTCTGTCTGTCTGTCTGTCTGTCTGTCTGTCTGTCTGTCTGTCTGTCTGTCTGTCTGTCTGTCTGTCTGTCTGTACGTATGTATGTATGTATGTACACGCATCACGAGAAAACGGCTGAAGAGAATTTAATAAAAATCGGTATGTAAAGTCGGAGGATGAGCCGCTACAATCTAGGCTATAAATCATTTTATTCACGCTGAGTGAAATGGTAGTTTAGGGGAAGGCGTTAAAATTTAATTATCGAATATTTATATTATTAGCGGTCCTATCGATAAATACTATGTAACTAAAGTTATGTAGAATTCAATTTCCAGATATTTATATCTTATACATTTTTACCATACCGGCTCTGATAACACAGATATTAATGAATTTGTATTTTTGTTGCTAAGTCCATATCAACGCCGAGCCACGAGAAAATGGGTTAACAGAATTTAATGAAAACCGCTATATAGAGTCGGGGATAAGAAACTACAGTCTAGGCTGTAAATAATTTTATTTTCCCCGATATAAAATGGTAGTTTAGGGGAAGGCGCCTAAAGTTTAATTTTAAATACTGGTACCTATGTTATTGGTGCTATAGAAAAGTACGGTACTACATAACAAAAGTTATAGACAGTACAATTTCCGATTATGTATGTTTCATTCAGTTTTACTGTACCGACTATGATGAGAGTGGTATTTCAGAAGGCCTACAATATCCAAAGCGCTTGACACTGATCAACAATTACTTTACATTGACCATTGTTTGTTGTGATGTTCTTCGTTTCTTATGGTGCCGCTCAACTCCGATAGATGGGATTTCTATTGCGTACCGAGTATAACAGCCTGACTGAACATTGGCGGGAAATAGCTGGGGAGTTGGGAAACTTTCTTCTTTAGCATGCCGTTCCTCTGGTTCATGCATTTTCTGATACTGCAGGTACGTAACACACTGGTTCAAATATAGGATTCACCAGTATCCAGTAATCGGGAGAGAGTGGGTTCGGGCCCCACTGTCGGCAGCCCTGAAAATGGTTTCCGTGGTTTCCCATTTTCACACCAGGCAAATGCCGGGATTGTACCTTAATTAAGGCCACGACCGCTTCCTTCCACTTCCTAGGCCTTTCCTAACCCATCGTCGCCATGAGACATATCTGTGTCGGTGCGACGTAAAGCAAATAACAAACAAAAAAATGCATCATAGCATTCGAGCTATTCAATCCCTACTCTGAGGCACTGATTGGAATAAGCAGCGTGCATATTTAACGGAATAATGACAGAGGAGTGTTAATGGCAGTCTGCGACCTGGTTGATCCAGCTCTGGAACTTTGGACTGTTAGATCGGCACCGTAGTACTGTTCGTTGAAAGTGAGAAAGTGTGCGGTTTTTCATTTGATCGAGTATTTTATATGATAGCATTGCTTTCAATCGCTACATTCCTACTGACGTTTTTGTAATGACCTATGTTGAATTCAGTTAGGAAAACCACCATGTCAGTCTTTCTGAGAATCCCGTAGCGAAGCACGGGTACATCAGCTAGTTCCAAATATTCATATCCATGACTATCCAGTGAAACGAAATTCAATAAATTTACACAGCCAAACATATCGCTTTAATAACGTCCAATATCTCATCCCACAATGTTTCCGATTTAATGATAAATTACTGCCTTGTAATTTATGAACTTTACTGATTGGAAACTCGTCATTACAGTCAAACAACACCAACCGTGTATTCAGAATGCTCTTCTATCCTTGAGGTCATATTATTCTAATATTAATTATACTGACTTTACGTAACTAGTCACTTGGATTTTTACTACCACGTCTAACAGGTGACGAGCACTCTTCTCAAAATGAATGCGGCCACTGCGTTCGCAAGACTTTGTTCCCTCTCGCCCTACTAAGGGCCAGGTGTTCCAACAGATAAAAAAACAGATCTCGCAATGAACTCCCAGACTTTAACAAATATTATACGCACACACTGAATACAGAGAGAAACTCCATCACTTATTCACCCAAATATCTAAACCTTCAAAGTCCCCATCAACGGCAGTTCAGAAAATCTCTATAATCTTCTACTTTAACAGTATATTTGAACCATAGACACGAACATGTAGTAAGTTACTGGGAGAACAAATCTCCGCACTTTTCTGCTGACGAGTGACGTGGGCTTCGCTGCTCAAACAACCAGACAGAGAATGTGAAATACACGAAGGGAGACTTCTTTTATACCTTATGGAAGGACGCTACTCACACCATGAAGCTTGATTGCACAGTCTGCTAATTCCGCATCCAATAGACCAATTCTCCTGAAATTTGTTCCATAACTTCGGACAGACTTACGATTTATTACCGTGTTAATTTCATATTTTTCCCATACTCGCAACCGGTGAAATGAATTATTTCTGCCCTGGCGTTTCGCGGGTTTTCTTCATCCATCGGCCTTGGCACGTGTCGCTGATCTGCGGGCCGGACACAAATTCTTCTCTAGGCTTAACTATATTTATTTTTACCCTGGGGGTTCTGTATTATCATAGGGTTTAAGAATAATTCAGATTCTTTATTCCTGGATTTACCACGTCGCCAAAATCTCTCGTTACGAATAATTCCTTGAATTTGATAAATTGTTCAATATTCGAAGTCCACCGAAGTGTCCCGGTATTTCACGAGCTTGCGGCTGGCTCGACACGGGGAGCTCGTTCCCACGAGACAGCCAGACTCTTGGAATAAAAACATGGCTGCTCTCAAAAAGTAGTTTGTAGCTGAAATAAATATTTGAAATAAATAAAAATAATTTTCTCATCGTAGAATTATGGGTTCGATACATAGGAAGAACTGCTACAGTATGGTACGGTAGACAACTGAATGGAATATGCCATGATACGAACAGAAATGACTACGAGGCGGATTTTAATGACAAAGTCATATTTTGGACAAATGTAAGATATTGGTCATATTTCTGCTTGACGCGCAATAAAGTAATATTTCCTGTCATATTCTAAGGATTTTCATATTCAGTGAATTTTGTGGCAATCTATTCAGCGACGGAATTTTACTGTAATAGTTAGGGAGATTATTTGTGGACTGAATATTAATCTGTATGCAAGAATGGGCAGGTAGCAAGTAACTGGAATTATGAACAAGGGATCTTCTTGGAATTTTTAAGTGAGGAGTACAAAGTGATTGGACAATAATCAGGCGAAAGGCATCCTAGGGTGCATACGTAGCTAATGAACTAGTATGTCTACTTCCTAGAAAATAGAGGACTGTCTGGCTTGTTGTTTAGAGAACCATTTCTTCAGTGTAGTTTCAACATGCCTAAACCGAAGTGTTTGGAGAGTGTGAAATTAAGGCAGTTTGTTAGGGAATTTAAAGAGCAGAATTTTAGTAATGATGGTGTTATTTTATATTGTAAACTGTATGAAGTGAAGGTATGTGCTCTGAAGCGTTTTAATGTGCAACAAAACTGCGCTACAACTAAATATCAGAAGTGCCTAATAAAATCTTCCGTGGCAGAGAACAGGCAGCGTCTGCTTTATGAAAGCAGCTACTGCTCCATCAGACAACAGAACGGAATTCTGTAAGGATCTCTGCAGGATGATGGTTACTCCAAATATTCCCTTGAAAAACTGAACAGTTCCAGTTTCAGGTCCTTCTTAGAGAAGTATATCAGTTAACCTATTCCCAATGCATCAACTTTGAGAAAATTTTATATCTCGAGTCTCTATGAAATGTTTTAAAGAAGATAAGATCTGAAGTTCTCAACCACAAGATATGAGTTTCATTGGACAAAACAACTGACGTAAATGGGAGGTATGTAGCTAACGTAATTATTGGCATTGTGTTTCTCCTGACGTGTGCGGTTTTATAGAAAGTAAATCATTCCTCCATTGCAGTGCTGTTTGATAATGCTATGAAGTTACTGTGGGCAGATAGAATAAAAAGAAACAACATACTACTTGTAATTGATGCCGCCCTGTACATAAAGAAGGCACCCAAAGTACTAAATCTACTTTATCCGAAAATGGTTCACGTAACGTGCCTTGCCGGTGCTTTGCATAGATTGGCTGAAGAAGTTCTGATCAACTACCCTGAAGTAGATAAGTTAATTGCAAATGGCAAGAAAATATTCCTGAAGGCTCCCTTTCGAGTTCAAAAGTTGAAGGAAACTGGTGCTATCGTCTTAAGGACTTCCTTCATACATATTTATGTCCACGGTTTTTATTGTAATTTACGCTTAACAACAACAGCTAAGCAGCGTAAAGCCGAGTTTACACGAGGACAGTATGCAAGACAGGACAATACTGTATTGTCCTGTGCTCAGTGAACAGTTCACTTGCGCAGGACAAGACAATATCAAGTCGTCCGCTTTCCATCGTCAAAATGGATCCACAACGCCGTGCTCTTCAGGGAAAATTAAGAAAATTGATTCATAGCTTATACGAAGAAGTGTTAGATATAGTTGAAGACGTTATAACTTAAAATAAGAAGAGACTGTGGTTACGGAAATGGTTGTCACGCAGATCTTCATTAGGATCGTCTGTTTTATTATTAAAATAATTAGAAGAAGAAGAAGAAGATTCTCAAGAATATAAAATGTGCATGAGGATGTCAACTGAATGTTTTGAAGACCTTCTGAGGAAGGTCTCACCGATGTTTCAACGTAACAGCACATTAATGAGAGAAGCAATACCCGCCAGAGAAAAAACTACAAATTATGGATTGTAACATACTTATCAACAGGACAACAAAAGCGTTAGTGGGGGGGGGGAGGAAGACATTGTCCCGATAGATAGGAAGCGAGGCTAACTCGTAAGACAGTAGCTTATTCATTGTCCTGTCCTCGGCTAGTTCGTTCACACGAGGACAACATTGTCTTGGCCCACTGTATTGTCCAGTGTACTGTCCTCATGTAAACTATGTATAACGCTCATGTTCCGAATTCATGGCCTATTCGTGTGTCACTGTATGATGATTCTCCTTATCTTTATCGAACTACTCTGTAGTCAGCTGATCGTAACGTTTGTCTCGAGTGGCAACAAGGGTGAAGTGGCACTATTCGCACTCTGTGATTATTAATGTTCTAAGCTTTCGAATAAGGGTCTTTAATTTTGCACCAGTGATTCTATAAAGCGTATTTTCAACATTTGTCGTCATTCGACAGCTACGCCCCCTTGCTTATGTGACCACTGAAAACATGGCGGATGTTCGTTCAATTCGCTTCAGCCAGGCAGCGCTTCCGCCTCTCTTATTCTAGCTCGTTGGTCCCGGCATTTGCCAGGAAATGACAATGGAAAACCACAGAAAACCATCCTCAGGAGAGCTGATGGTAGGGTTCGAACTCACGCGTCTTCCGAATGCTAAGCTTGGTTCCATAGCCGTAGTGCATTAACACGCGCGGCCACTCCGCTCGGTAGAAGGGGCATAACTAAGGCTCCAGTATTCAGAGTAAGAATATGTGGGGACAAATCACTTAATTCCGAGGAATTCAAGAATTCTACAGCAAACTGAGGTAGCTTCAATAATTAATCTGTTGGCGCTAGTGTATAGTATGTTTTATGAATTGCCTCGTATACGCTGAATGCCTTTCAAACGAAGTTCATTTTTTTTGGTGTAAGAATGGCAATATTTTCAAGAAACTGATGTTACCTTTCGCAGAAGTGGATGTTTTGTCATAAATTCTAGTCACGATATCATCATGTGCTAAAATCCCGGCTAGTAAATCAATAACATTTGATCTCTCACCATCCACGGATGGGTAGTCGCCGTTACTAGTTTCTTGCAAAAGATCAGCAAATTCCATTTGTTGTGGATTTGGCGGCATGTTTTATGTAAGCAGCGAATTTTGAAGAAGAACCAAAGAGGAGATTAATTAAGACAATTGTGAATACTTGTTTGGCGAGAAGCGTATGGCACAACAGGCAAAACCTGTCTGTAATCTCAGCCAAGACCAATAATTTTTCCCACCATAGGGAATGTTGTTAATCTTTTAGAAGACAATTTGCACACATTAATGAATGGTAATTTGCTTTGGGACTCCATCCTATATCATGAGCTCTATTAATCGTATATCGTCAGCTTCTTTGGAATTTAGTTTTAATTCAGACACCGAACTTTCTTTTAAATTTAGAGGAATTTTGAAATCAAATTCAATTCAAATTCAAATTTATTTCCTTCACCTACATTTTACAAATAGGTTATGTTAAAAAGCACCATATGTTTAAGGATATAGTGTAGAACATAATGTTAAACTAGGATAACATATTCTGAAATCTTCATAATATAAGTCCATATACATCACGTTTTTAAGAATGAATCAGATTTTCCAAGTAACAATGTAAAACTAACATTTCAAGTTATCAGTACAGAAAGTTCAGTTCTATATTACCATTTCTTTTATAAAATTTAAAATTTGTTAGATACAATGAAATACGAAGTGATAAACATCATATGTTTATATCTTCATGGTATATTTGAAAATCATCATAACTCACGTAGAGAATATAATATTTTGTTTTCTAAGTACCTTTTTAATCTTTTCTTGAATATTAAATCTGACAGGAGTTTAATTTCCTGTGGGAGTTTTTTGGAAAATATTACTTCCTTTTTAAAAGAATCCTGTTCAGAAAATTCTTTGTTGACACTTACCGTACTCTAAAATAATTGTCTGGCCCTCTGGTTTCATACTTATGTACTGTATGTTACGGTTGGTTACCACCTTTTGTGTGATATTCCTTACCAGTAAGATAACTTCGAAAGTATGCAAACCATATACTGTGCACTGTTCGATTGTTGGGCACCAAAACAGAGCAGTTATCAGTATATAAATCAGTTATCAGTATCAGTTATAAGTATCAGTTATCAGTATATATATTTTTTTTTTTCGAGTGCCTATGGGACTATCGATGAAAAATACATTTTGGTCATCTGTGTTGTTTTGTTGGAGGACATCAATGATTTCATTAATATTCTATGCGCATCATGTCGGCCGAATAAAAATTTAAAATTGGTTCATTAGTAGTTTGCCTGGTTAAATCAGTTGCAATATAAATAAGTAAAAAATAAATATATTAATAAAACTGTGAATTTTTAAACTGAAAATTCCGGACTTTGGGCGCCAGAGTTAATCAAAAAGGATTCCTAGAATTTTGGTAGAGCGTGATACTTATCTCCCGGTCTAGAAAGCCAAGAATAACGGCCGAGAGGATTCGTTGTGCAGACCACATGACACCTCGTAATCTGCAGGCCTTCGGGCTGAGCAGCGGTCAAGGGCTGTAGTGCCATGGGGTTTGGTTTTATGATACTTATCTCTCCCAGGGCATGTATATACAGCTGCGTACTAGTACACCTGCTCCGGGCCTTACCTAACCCTATGAAAACGATTAAACCGGTAGGAACTGCACCTAAGTTTCCCAATAACTTCTCCACTGATTCTAAAATATCTACCTATATTCTGAAAATATCAGTGTATGAGCACTTCATCAGTACAGAAGGTACATACTTTACACACAAGACATTAACAACTGTTGGAAGACTCCTTATGTACATTCAATTATCCCAGAACGAAGCACAAGGCGAAGCGACAGCGAGGACTGCACTACCATTTGTAGTGAGCCCGATGACCAATAGTTACAATGCATATAGCTTATATAGGTAGATTACCTTTCCCTACGTTTGTGTATGGGCACAAATTACCGGCTCTCACCATGAACCCACGATATACCACTTTGATACTGTACATCTTTAAGGACTGACTCTAACACTTGGTTTTAGAGACACTTTCGCTTGCACAAACACACGTTGTTGGTCTATGCCTTGAAACCAGGCCATAGATTACCGAAAGTTGCCATGAGACATAGAAAACCAAGTACACATGCTAGATCAGTACACTAGAACAAGAGTTGTATAATTATTGGGAAGTAAACTACAATGCTGCTCCGTTCGTCAATAATCAATCGTTAATAGTCAATAGTTCCTCGTTGCGTTTCAAGTAATCGTCCTTGGATCGCGTCCTCCCAACGTATGTGTAGACTTTCTCAACCTCACTCCGTCTCGATATGTCCAAGATCGTTCAGGATCGTTCAGGCGTGTCTCTCCAATCATAAGCGAGAGATTTATTGCGATATGATACCCATGTGGCTATTTCCCGACCTATTCAGAGCGATTTTACTGTCTCTCTCTCTCTCTTTTCTATTTGCTTTACGTCGCACCGACACAGATAGGTCTTATGGCGACGAACTGTCTCTTCTCTTCCTCTCATTGACAGTTTAAGGAGTCTTAGAATTTGCATTTTATTCGTTATAAAACCAAATATTTAAATAATTTTGAAGTCAAAACAATCAAAAAATGAGTAAAATCATAATACGAGCTAGTGAAAAGTTAGTTTCTTGCTTGATTTTATTTTTATTTTTATAAGGTTTAATTATTGGTCTACATGATGTATCTAAATTCCTATTACACACTTTGATGGCTTGTAAACATGACCGAATGGGTAACATGTTGAAGAGGAACCCATGTCCAGAAACGTACCGTTTCCTGCTGCAAGCAAAACACTACCACGCGTTTAAATGTCACGCGTCTGCTGCGTCAATGAACGTTGCAGAGTACGCACATTGTTGTTGTAGGCCTTCTACTTCAACTTACAAGAACGGCTCGACGTGGCAACAACTCGTTTCGATATAAACATTGTGTCTGCGATCATGTTCTGGTACGCTCACTCACAAACACCTGGTAGGTGAACATCCGCCGCTGCCATAACCTGTGCAAGCAGATCATCCTCTGACTTCATCGGAGTCTCGAAAATCCAACTCTTCATATGGCCCCACACGAAATAACCCAGGAGTGTCAAATCCGGCGAACGTGCAGGTCAATTAATTGTGCCACCATAGCCTATTCTCTTTCCTTGTTTTGATAATGGAGGAAAAACGGAACGATTATGGACTTGCGTTTCTATACAAAATATTATCTACGGCGAACATCTAATGTAACCATATGCTTAACTGAAGACAGCACTACATCGTGATCAATATTTCAAATAAATAAATAAATAAATAAATAAATAAATAAATAAATAAATAAATAAATAAATAAATAAATAAATAAATAAATAAATAAATAAATAAATAATAAACCGTTTTTGTTCCGTAACGAGTGTATACATTTTTCTGGCGGACCCTGTATTATTATCTTTTTGCGAGGAGTCTACGGGGCTCCTTAAAGGCCCGGGCTCACCTGCATTACAGAAACTAGTGTTATAACAGTGTTATAGTGTAATAACACTGTATAGGGTTATAACAGTGTTACAGTGTTCCAGGGTTAGGATTTTTAAGTGCAAATTTCAGATGAAAAAAGGAAGGGAAAAGGTGCTGAAATGAGGTTTTAAAAAAGGCACAAAAAGGTGCTGGTTTATTCAACTAATTCAACGATTTCTCTCTCCTCTATTCTAGTTTATTGAATTACAAACAAGTACGTCAAATTATCACTCATCAAAAGAAGGAAAAATATGAAGCTGCTGTACTTCAAGACATTAGGCATCTCTAAATTTTTAAAAGTAAGCCTGTTTCTATTAGGAGATAGAATGTATTTGTAGATGCTAAAGCTCTTTAAACATCCACAGAAACCAGTGGGGCAAACCTTGTATTCACTTGGAATGGCAACTCTGCAGATGTGGCGAATTCCTCAATGTTTGGATTCTTCTGAAAACTAGACTCAAGTTTGTCTTCGGCAAAGCCATCTAACTGCTCCCTCACGGAAGTAAAAATATCCCAATGCTTTTCCTTTTCCAGACCTTGTTCTTCTAATCGTTTAATAACTGCAGTCAGGTACTTGTAACTACGGACACAATATAGTTCTGCCTGCAAATTATGCATTTTCTCCGGTAACAGAACTTGCTGTGCCTTGGAAATTGCACTTGCGTCCGATGGATACAAAGAAAGCACAAACTCTCTAATTTTGTCGAAATTCTCACACAACATAGCAATACACTCAGTCCACGAGTAATGAGTAATGACCGGGAAATTTGGAAGGGGCAGACCAGTAGTTTCCCTGTAGGCAACAACATGACTCGGAGCTTTCAGTAGAATCTTCTTCAGGACAGAGATTAATTGATTTGCGATGTCGTATTCGTTCCGTATTGATTCACAATCCTTGTGAAGGGGATGAACCAAGCATGTCACATGCTTCAACTTAGGAAATAAAGGTTTCAATTGGTTAACAGCTGAAACCGTAACCACAACAAGAAGTTTTTCAAACTCGATACCTGTAGGCCAGAGTTTCTGGCAGAAGTCCATAATTGATTGCATTACTGCTTTCCGCAGCTCATGCATTTTTAACAACATTGATTAGAAATCTTATAGAATAAATTGGATTTAAACTTAAAATAAAAAAGGGGGGAAAAGAGGTTTATGGGTATGGTTGGGGGAAAAGGAATGAAGGTTCTAAGAAAGGGAAAAAGGTGCGTGAAAAATTCCTCTTTTCTCAACTAGAAACAAAAATTTCACACTGTGATATCTTTCCGAAGAGTTTTAATTTAACCTAACAAAAAAGGTGCGCAGCTAAAAATCCTAACACTAGTTATAATAGTGTTATAATATTGTATAATGTTATAACACTGCTATAGTATTATTTTTTGTAAGTTGCTTTACGTCGCACCGGCACAGATAGGTCTTATTGCGAGGATGGGACAGAAAAGGGCTAGGAGTGGAAAGGAAGCGGCCGTGGCCTTAATTAAGGTACAGCCCAAGCATTTGTCTGGTGTGAAAATGGGAAACCACGGGGAAACATCTTCAGGGCTGCCGACAGTGGGGTTCGAACCTACTATCTCCCAAATACTGGATACGGGTCGCACTTATTATAGTATAATAACAGTGCATAGTGTTTTGACATTGTACTGTATAGTGTTATAACAGTGTTACAGTTTATCACTTTGTATAGTGTGGGTGAGGCTGGTAGAATACTTTTATAGTATTCCCTGCCAGCCTACCTTAAAAGGTGACGTAGGAGCGGGTTTGGTGAACCAGGGGGCCCCTAGCTGAGTCTGGCATTGCTTCCACTTACTAGTGTCAGGCTCTTTGCGTTCATCTTTGGTATTCGAGATCCCTTTGCGACACCGACGATATTAGGTTAGCGAGACCTAGGGAGTCTGCGTGGCCCGTCCCTTTCTTTTGGTGGTACTTCCAATCTTCAATCTCCCTTCTTATTAGTGTTAATAGAGAACGGTTCCTAGTCGTACTTCTTCTTAAAACAATAATCACCACCACGATGCAAGAGAACTTAAAAAAAATAGTTTACGGTAGCCAACAGTGATATTTGTGTGAAAAACAAGAAAATGATTCCTGAACGGACAGTTTTGAAGGCTATAAAAGAGTTTCTTAAAAGTCAACGAGCCATTAGGTGGAAAGAAGGAAAGCATCTGCGAGGAAAGGAACTACAAGAAGACAGAGAAGGTTGTGAGATGGATGGTGGACAATGGTATGATGGTGAATTGGATGAAAAGTCAGGTTGTAGGTTTCACCAAGAGAAAACGTTCTCTCAGTTTTAATTACTGTGTTGATGGAGTAAGAGTATGCAATGGGGATCACTGTAAGTACTTCGGGATCACACCAGGTAAATGCCAATTAATGCCACGGCCGCTTCCTTCCCACTCTTAGCCTTTTCCTGTCCCATCGTCGCCATATGACCTATCCGTGTCGGTGCGACGTAACGCAAATAGCAATAATAATAATAATAATAATAATAATAATAATAATAATAATAATAATAATAATAATAATAATAAATAATAAATAAAGGAAAAAAAGTACTTTGGTGTTCATATAAGGAATGATCTTCATGCGGTAATCATATTAACGAGGTTGTAAAGAAAGGTTACAGATCTCTTCGCATAGTTATGAGGGTCTTTAGGGGTTGCAGTAAAGATGAGTCTGTGGTAAGACCCCCAACTAGAGTATGATTCCAGTGTATAGGACCCACATCAGGATTACCTAATTCAATAACTTGAACAGATGCAAATAAAAGCAGCCGGATGTGTTCTGTGTGATTTCCGAAAAAAGGAGTGGTGTTACGGAAAGGTTGCAAACTTTGGACTGGGAAGACTTGGGAGTAAGGAGACGAGCTTCTCAACTAAGTGGTATGTTCCGAGCTATCAATGAATAGATGGCGTGGAATGAAATGAAATGGCGTATGGCTGTTAGTGGCGGGAGTGTCCGAGGACATGTTCGGCTCGCCAGGTGCAGGTCTTTTGATTTGACGCCCGTAGGTGACCTGTGCGGCATGATAAGGAAATGATGATGAAGACGATACATACACCCAGCCCCCGTGCCAGAGAAATTAAACAATGGTGGTTAAAATTCCCGACCCTGCCGGAAATCGAACCCGGGACTCCTGTGACCAAAAGTCAGCACGCTAACCATTTAGCCATGGAGCCGGACAAGGCGTGGAATGCCATTAGTAGACGAATAAGCTTGAGCGGAGCTTTTAACGGTAGGGAAGATCATAATATAAAGATAAAGTTGGAATGCAAGAGGACAAATTGGAGCAAATATTCATTTATAGGACAAGGAGTAAGGGATGGGAATAATTTATCAAGGGAAATGTTCTATAAAATACTAAGTTGTTTGAAAACATTTAAAAGAATACTAGGTAAACAACTGATGGGGAATCTGCCACATGGGTGACAGCTCTAAATGCAGATCATTTATTGATTGCTTGATTGAGTGCGTGTCTGTGTATGTGGTGGGGAGAGGGAGGGCGGGAGGGCTTAAGTCCCTTTATCCCCTCCCGTGGCTGCTCCATTGCCTGTACTAGTATGTGAATATACATAACCGCACATTGGCATTAACAATATGAAGATTCATGTCTGATAATACGTATCCCTCATTCTCAGGTACGACATATCTTACTGGGCCAGTGAGGTTCTCCCCATTGAGAAGGCTGACAGTCACACAAGAGGAAGATATATGTGGACAATGTTATTTACCAGCCAACAGTCGATGTCAGAAGCAAACAGAAAGCGCTGGTGTGAAATGCCAAGTGTAACAATTAACGATAATTGATGTGAGTATTTACTGCCAGCAGTGAAAACAGAGATTAATGATTATTTACTCCAACTCAGAACTTGTTTACCAAACAGTATGCAGTAGGCAAATGGACTAGCAGGTAAGCTGCTGTAGGTACTGAACAACATGCTGAAGGGTTGTATCTCTGTGAAAAGAACGTTAATCGCTTTAATAAACGACAAGAAAAACAGTGGCTAAACACGTAATAGAAAGGAAAAAAGGCGTGGTCGTGAATGACCTCGATAGTGTTGTGAGATGGACAGTAGGCAATCGTATGATGATAAACGGGGTTAAAACTCAGGGTGTGAGTTTCACAAATAGGAAAAGTCCTCTCAGGTTTAATTACTGCGTTAATGGGTTGAAAGTTCCCTTTGGGGATCATTGTAAGTACCCAGGTCTTAAAATAAGGAAAGATCTTCATTGGGGTAATCATATAAATATGATTGTAAATAAAGGGTACGGTACAGATCTCTGCACATAGTTATGAGGGTATTTAGGGGTTGTAGTAAGGATGTAAAGGAGAGGGCGTATAAGTCTCTGGTAAGACCCCAACTAGAGTATGGTTCCAGTGTATGGGACCCTCACCAGGATTACTTGATTCAAGTACGGAAAAATTCCAAAGAAAAACAGCTCAATTTGTTCTGTGTGATTTCCGACAAACGAGTAGCATTACAAAAATGTTGCAAAGTTTGGGCTAGGAAGAATTGGGAGAAAGAAGACGAGCTGCCCGACTAAGTGGTATGTTCCGAGCTGTCAGCGGAGAGATGACGTGAAATGACATTAGTAGACGAATAAGTTTAAGTGGCGTCTTTAAAAGTAGGAAAGATCACAATATGAAGATAAAGTTCGAATTCAAGAGGACAAATTGGGGCAAATATTCGTTTATAGGAAGGGGAGTTAAGGATTGGAATAACTGACCAAGAGATATGTTCAATAAATTACCAATTTCTTTGCAATCATGTAAGAAAAGGCTAGGAAAACAACAGATAGGGAATCTGCCTTCTGGGTGACTGCCCTCAATGCAGATCAGTAGTGATTGATTGATTTGATTGAACATCTTGGCAAGGTGGGCTAAGAAGGCCATCACACTACCGCCTGAGCTACTGAGTCAGATTCAATTGTTTTTCTCTTGATGTATTTACTTAGCTCAATACGACTTTTTTCCACAGCCCTTCCGGCCGACTGCCTCTTACCCCCTGCGATGAAACCCTCCCTGCGCTTTTATTAAAACGACGGTAATATCCAGATAATTCATGCGAATTATAAACTCTAAGGGGGATTTTTATCTTAATAAGATTACAGAGGCTATTAAAATCCATTGTGATAAGGATTGAACTCACGATACCTTATTCATAAGTTGCAAGTAACACAAGAATGTAGCGAGAATTATTGTTACTACAAACAGGCGGGGACAATGGTAGGAGGTACTCGGAATGAGGAGACAAAGGGTAAGTTAGGAATACATAAGATGGATGAAGTTGTACGTATAAACCGGCTTCGGTGATGGGGTCATGTGAGGCGAATGGAGGAAGATAAGTTACCTAGGGAGAGACGACGATGGCTAGACTGAGTTTTTAATTATTTAAGGACAAGTTGTGTGGAACTAAACGCATCCACGGAGTAAGTTGTAATTAGAGGATTGTGGAGGCGTGTCACAGAGACTTGCAGACTGAACGCTGAAAGACATAGATTTTTTTCTACGTTCCACGAACTACTTTTACGGTTTTCTGAGACTAAAGGCATAGAAATTTGTAATGAAGACGTAGGTTACAAAGGGCACTAGGAAAGTTTTGCAATGTGAGTGAACGCTTTAGACCTTTTCAAAATAATTTCCACCACACTCAATACACTTCTCTGTACGTCGAAATCAGCTACTGAACCAACTCTACCACTTTTCTTCAGTTACATTTTTACACTCTTGATCCCATGTTGCCAGAAGCTCCCCGTCGTATGCAAAACGCCGCCCTTTGAGCTTCATTTTCACTTCTGGGAAGAGTGCGAAGTCACATGGAGCAAGATCAGGACTGTATGGAGGGTGATCAAGCACAGTCAACCCTGATCTGGCAAGAAAATCCATTTTTACATTAGCACGATGTGCTGGAGCATTGTCGTGATGCAAGAGCCAAGTGTTGAGCCGTGACCTTGGACGGAGCTGCTTGAGAGCCTGGATGACCTGAGGCAGACAAGTCTCACTGTACCACTTCGCAGTAACTGTCCTTTGTGTTTCTAGCACAACCCGAATCAGGATGTTCCGTTTAGTGAAGAAAACTGCAATCATCCTTTTGTTTCACTGACCTTGACTTTCGCAGAGTCACAGGAGTACCCTCATCTTCAAACAGCCACACCTTCTTCTGGGATTTTGTTGGGACATCCTAATAATAAAGCCAAGTTTCGTCACCTGTAGTGATGCTATTGACGTTACGCGAAGTCCCATTTTCAAACTGTTTTTGCATTTTTCTGCACCATTTCGCTCGATGTGCCCTTTGTTCCTCTGAAAGTGAAACTGGCACCTAAAGGGAACAAACCTTTCTAACGTGGAGATGGTCGTGTAGAATTGAATGAATAGCTGGTGCAGGGATGTGAAGGGTCTCTTCTACCTGCCGATATGTCAACCGCATCTCTCGCTGCAACGTTTTCCTCACAGCTTCAATGTTTTCCTCAGTCACTGATTCAAACGGTCGCCCAGAACGAGGATCGTCTTCAACCCCAAAATTTTCCCTCTGGAACTCTTTGCACCAGCGGAAAATTGTTGCCGGATGTGAACAGTCTTTCCCCAGCACAGGAGTCATTTCCTCCAGGCACTGGTCAACAGTTAATCCACGAGCAAAATTGTAGCGGATAATTGCGCGATATTCACCTTTAGACCACACTGACATCTTGGTTTCAACCCCACTGCTTGGTAACAACTGCTGTGAAGGTCGCGCCTTGCTGTCTTTTAGACCGGTTTTCACTCCTTTTTTCATTCCTCACCATAACAGGAGTGTCCAACCAACCGTTTTTGCGTATTGCAAAGCTTTTCTAGTGCCCTTTGTTTGTGATATTAATCTGAAAACATGGTCCTAATTTTAAAATTGATATTTTAACATATAACTTTTAAGTTTTCCAGTCCGTCGAAACAAGATTAAGAAATGTGGTTCTAGAAAATACCAAGAAAAGAAAGCATGCAATTTATAACAGAATGGCATGTTTCTTTCCTGCAGGAAAATCATGAGGCTCTACCTCAACTTTTATTGTGGTATTTATTTTGTGAATGCTATTAAGAATGCGAGATTTTTATGAACAAATGTAAAACCATTTTTTGTTCAAATTCTATGTTTGGTGCTTTCAAATGTGGAAATGCTTTCGAGCTTGAGTTGCAAAGTCTAGACTGCGTTACGCCAGATCTCTGGTTTCGCCTGTAACTTGATCAAACTTGTTTCAGAAATGAATATTTTATTCTTGAACATTCTTGATCCAGCAATACAAATCGCTAATTTAATGTTACGCTCCTTTTTCCAGCGTACTGAGAAGAAACAACTCGTCACATGAACTTGGGTATTATACAATGACGTGTAGTCCTCTCTGTAGAGAATGATCGTCTCATCGTAATCACCTCCGCCATCACCAGTCTTCTCTGCCAAGTACGGTGTATAACCCGGACTTCTTCATGACAATACTGTCAGAAGAGATCAATTGGAAGATTGTCTCCAAGTAAGAAATTACAGAAAAACATCGTAAGAAGAACAACAACGTAGGCAATATACTCCTTTAACGATTTCTATAACAGGGTTTCAATCCTAAAGTAAGTGTGCACGAGGAAAGGGAGATTTCATAGAACTTACACAGAAAAACAAAACAGTAGTAATGAAGAGTATTCAGCCTGTTAGCATTAATTTGTACAGTGCTGTATTGCCATTTCTGCAGTTCTTGAGACTCCTTGGACTGTATCCTGTCGCGTGTAATGTAGTGAAGATAAAATTTAAATTTTTTGTGCGGGAAGTAATCTGGACCAATACCGTTTTCTTTATTCTCCTCGGTGGAATGGTTTACAATCTGTGGTATGAGGCACATCTTGGATTTTCTGATACAAGAGGTACTCTGGCCAAAGTAATACGAGCATTTCTTGTGTTCCAGATATTTTTACTATCCCTTGTTTCATTAGTATCAAATGCAACGATCAACAGACCCAAGTTTAGAGACATTTACAACAAATGTCTGAAGGCTGACAGAATGCTGTTTAAAGAAAAAGTAGTCCATTATTTTAGTTTGAGAAAGTATCTGATCATAGAGCTAGTCTCCGTATCATGTTTCCTATTGGCAACGTATATCAGCAACATGGTGTTTATCTACTACAAGGAGAATCGGTACCATATGATCATACACTTCTTTGCTCACTTTGTTAATAGTGTCGTACATCTACAGTTCATCGACTTGGTTCTTTACCTCCACAACCGCTTCAAATTTCTCAATACACTTCTGGTATCATACATTAAGGACGATCAGGATCAGGAGAAAAAAGAAGTAAGGATAGCTCCTACAGACACTGCTGAGCGGCATCGCCTCTTCCCCTACAGTGTTATCTCGGAGAACCTGGCCATGTGTATGCCCCCTCGAGAAGAAGCAGTTCGCATAACACAGCTTAGAAACCTCAGAACAGTCCACAGTGACCTCTGTGATGCGGCACGAACAATCAACTGCATATTCGGCTTTGATTTGCTACTGAGAATGATGTACTTTTTTATATGCATTCTCTATGATGTGCACAGTTTAATCAACAGTTTCGAAGAAATGTATAATTACAACTTCAGTAAGTTTGTGCTTACAATTATATGGGACTTTATCCACATAGCTCAGCTCACGTCCATTACCGCTATATGCCATTTGGCACGCTCAGAGGCCAGCAGGTCCATCGACATCGTCACGAAACTGATTTTGAATGAACCTGTCATCGGCTGTGCGCTGAAAGAATTGACTTCATTTTCGATCCAGTTACTTCACTGTAAGATTAATTTTACTGCCTTTGGCATGTTTACTTTAGATCTAAATGTGCTAAGTGCGTTTGTGGGAACTGCGACAACATATTTAGTTATAATTACGCAGTATCAATAAGTATCACCTACACATGATGGGGTGTCCGTCTGAAAACTCGTCTTCTGTGGAAGAAAAGAGCTACTGGCAAGTGGCACGTGCTTCACACAAAGTTCGATCCTCAGCCACGGCATCAAAGTATTTTGTTTTGTAATTCATTAGGTAACTGTGCATTTCTAGCACATGCCATAGAGGTTCAAGATTTTTAGGTAGACTCACTGTGGACAAAAATAAAATTGGATCAGGTTCTAACCTTTCAGGAGATAGGGAATGAAATTTAAGTACAATCAGGAAGGGAGCATTCCATTTTTTTATTTTTGACAACAAATTTCACGTGGTTAATGTAAGTTCTATTGAAGTGTTTTACGTCGCGCCAACACAAATAGGTCTCATGGCGACGATGGAATAGGAAAGGACTAGAAGCGATAAGGAAACCTTAATTAAGGTACATCCCCAGCATTTGCCTGGTGTGAAAATAGGAAGCCACGGAAAACCCTCTTCAGGGCTCCTGATAATGGGGTTCGAACCCACTATCTCCCGAATGCAATCTGATAGCTACGTGGCCCAAATCACGCAGCCCTCGGTAGATGTTTACTCGTGGCATCACACATCAGTCGAGTGAAGTTTCTATAGTTAACAGCCATCTCCCAGTAATTCAAATACTTTTGAGACAATCAAAGAACAAAGTAGTGACTGGACAGAGCACTGTGCGAAGTCCAGGAAAATACAAAAAGAAAAAGAAAATGAAGTACCTGAAAGGTACAGTATTGCGTGTTAATTCAGTCATTACCGCTAACGAGCGAGCGCGCGCGCTGACATTTGTTTATATCTAAGGGGTGGAAGATAACTGATGCACCAAATCATCGCCGTCTCTTATGCTTATAACGCCTCCTCACTTTAGTCGGAACCCTGTGCACGCAGTAGTGTGACAGCCCTCCACTACTGACCTCAGAGCGCTGCAAGCATGCCCATCGCCGTCTCTTATGCTTATAACGCCTCCTCACTTTAGTCGGAACCCTGTGCACGCAGTAGTGTTACAGCCCTCCACTACTGACCTCAGAGCGCTGCAAGCATGCCCATCGCCGTCTCCTATGCTTATAACGCCTCCTCACTTTAGTCGGAACCCTGTGCACGCAGTAGTGTTACAGCCCTCCACTACTGACCTCAGACCGCTGCAAGCATGCCCATCGCTGTCTTCCCATCTGATGCAGGCACCTTAAATTCTTAATATCTTCCGTCTTAAAAGCTTCCCATTTAGGTAGGCTACTTAACATATTCAAATCGTTCTGTTGTTTCGGAAGCAGTTTTTCAAGAAAGATTGGAATTGCTGTTTTACTTTCTTTGTAATACTTTCATTCCCCACCTTGAAGGGGTGAGGTGGGCCGGGAGAGTGGCCATGATAAAAGGATATGAGAATTATAAGTGAGGGGGATGGAAGGCTATGGTGATATCTTAGAGGTAGTTTTAATCGGTTTTGTGGGTAAGGGGGTATGATATAGGGGGTATATCTTATTTATTTGTTTAGTGACTATTGGTGGTAGTGGGTCATCATATTTTCTTTCTTTTTTCCTTTTATTCATATATATAAGATAGGATTACTGGTGATATCTGAATTTGAATACACTATTACAGATATGGGTCTGACTGGTGTTTTTTTTTTTTTTCAATCTGCATTCTACTGGAACACAGAACAAAAGTTGCATCTGAATGTTTAGAAGTTTACAAAGCTAAAAACCAGTGGCGTATGCTGGTTTCAAGACATGGGCTACCACTAGACTTAGGTTACCCCTTTTCGATAGTTGGTTTAGGGAATGTCAAGCATTAAGCGTTTTGAGCTGCAGCCAATAGCCAACGGAGAAGCCTGTTGTGTTGTCAAGGCTGCTTCACAAGCTACTGCCCTGGCCTCTGCTACTGCTAATACTCAACACCTGATCAATCGAGTTGGTAGCCTAAGGTTTAGCAAAGTGAAGTCCAGCTTTGAGGCTAAATGGATAGAATGCTTGCCTTTGATCCGACGGCCCCGGTTCAATTTTCAGAATCAACACCCTCATACTGTTAATTTCCCTGGCTTGGGGACTGGGTGTTCATGACGTCTTCGCCATTTATTTTATCCACATTAAGTCACCACCAAGCCTATACAGATGCCATGCACCATTATTATTATTATTATTATTATTAAACACACCATAATCGTTAAATAACAATGTTGAATTTTACAGCGGTCGTACCCATCGTTCACTGATTAATTATCTTCCTCGGAAGATCAGTAGTGGTGTATGACCCAACCAACAAAATAGAACACTAAACCTGAAAGATTGCATTTCATTTTAGCAGATCTGCCTATAAACATAAAACTATATCACTCCTATAACAGCAGGCCTGCAGTGTCTTCCTACAAGGATGTAGAAGTAAACGGGAGGGAAATACCAGCACTCCGTTATATATATAAGTCAGAAGGATGAGGTGAGGAATTAACGCATGGTTGATAGTTAGCAGTGGCGATCTGACGGACCGAAGCCTAGCACACCTATCCACCGCCGGTCCCTGCGCCTGTAGGCATTCAGCAGCAAGCCGCGTGAGGCGTGTCGAGGGGAGCGAGACGAGAGTCTGGGCTGCAATATCAGTCTCCGAAGCCTTGTTCTCAGAAATACGTGCGACGTCTTTTCTCATTGCTTTCAAGGTTTGCAAATGGAACAATGTGTCAGATGCTTACAATATAATGTGCTTTAGATTTCCATCGCTTGCATTTGAGGTTTGGGCTTCGCTGATAGCCTTGGTAGCCCTCAGTATACGCCACTGCTACAAACACAGAATGAATTGGAACAAGGCTATGAACAATGAATAGATGGATAGAATTTACGTTAACACTGACTTACAAACTACTTTTGAATAGGACATAATTATATAGCCTACACAATACTGATATACATGCAATGATAGATGAACTGAGTATGGATTATAAGGTACACTGAATATGGAGAATATGAGATAACAGATGGTACAACCGAGAGGTCAACGGTGAGGAGAGCCAACAGGTTGTCTGAGCACATAACTGTTATCCACTGATGACCATTGCTGGGGAGGGTGGACTTGAGGGGGGGATAAGTATTATCCCAGTGCAGCATGTTCCTGTGGAGGTGGACGGTCTGTGGGTTCGGTGAGGATGCGGTGATAGTGAAGTAGGGATACGCTATATAGGGGGGATCGTATTGTGGATTGTAGGAAATGGGATGTGACAGGGTTGTTGGGATCTAGGGCCTTGTCGAAGAATCTCTGGAAGAGAAGGGAGACGTGTGTGTCAAGTTTGGGGAGGGGGGAGATGTCGTATAGGTCCTTGGTATGGAATAAGAGAGGAAGTCGGAGGGCAATGTGGACTATTCGGCGTTCTATATACAGGAGGGGACGATATAGGATGGGCTTGGTGTGGGCCACAGCTGCCCAGGCAGGGTGACCATAGTTGATGGTTGAGCGGATAAAGGTTTTGTATGTTAGGAGAAGTAGTTTGGTGTTAATACCCCAACTGGTGCCGGCAAGCCGACGTACCAGATGAGATCTTTGGAGGAATTGGTGTGTAGGTTCTCTAAATGGGGGCGAAGTGCGAGGTGCTATTCTATGGTAACGCCAAGGTATTTGAGGGAAGATTAAGGGGTGATGGGGGAGTCATCGATGGTGATTCGGAGGCTGGCAGGATTGCGAGTGATGGAAAAGCGCCGTTTGGGAGGTCGGATTAGGGTGGATTGGGTTTGGGAAGAATTGAGGCTGAGGTACCATCGGTCGCACCAAGAGGTAAATGTGTCCAGGAAAGGTTGCAGGTGTCTATTGATGCTCTAGACGGAAGGGAGTGGGGCAAGGACTGTTTTACAAATCAGCTTGCTTAAACTGCTCGTTACGACTGCTGTCAGAAGATGAGATGCACATTAACAAAGGGGATTTTCATCAGTACAGGCAGAAAAATTTCAGTTTAAGGTTCACACACTATAACATTTGCAACTTTACACATGAATTGGAAAATTATGCCAATTATTCACACTAATTCTTCTGTTGGATACTGCGGCTATCTGAAGCATCTGTCATGTAAATTAAATCTGTCAGTGGGGAACTAATTTTACTCTTGCCGATAACACAGTTTACACTAAGTTTCCTTCTGCGCTTTATATACTATAAAACCTCCAATATACGTCATCGACGATTGTTCCATAGTAATGGATCCAAGACCTGAAATTTAGATAAACGGTAAGAGCATGCAAAATACAGTAAACAGAAAAAAACCTAAATAGTGTGGGAAAATGTTATGGATAACAACTTAGGTGGAGGTTCATTAAGACTGTTTAAGATATTTGTCACTGAACTTGGAATAATACTTTGTAAGGTTGTGTCCCATTTGCGACCAGTCCCATTTGCGATCACAGCAAAATTTGTCCCATTTGCGATCACTCCCATTACAGAGGAAACAAAAAGAGAATGCGAAGAAAGACCAGTTCATGTCTCATTTGCGATCACTGTAAAATTACCAGCAGGCTACCAGGGTTCTCCAAAGTTCATGCAGCAGGGGGGCTGCTAATTAGGGCGTTCTACAGATAATCGTATGATAAAGCTAGGCACAGCGATTCTCCCAACCTGCCCCTCTCTCTTGAACGTTTTTGAGGTAATATTAGTCTATAGTTTCCAACATCCATCTTTGATGTAGCTTTTGTTGTTAGGCCCCAGGGGCTCTGAAATTGGGAGTGTGATTTGGCGACCACGGGGCTCTTGGCTGAGTCCTGGTATTGCTTTCACTTACTTGTGCCAGGCTCCTCACTTTCACCTATCATATCCGACCTCCCATGGTCAACTCTTGTTCCTTTCTGACCCCGACGGTATTAGAGCATTCGAGGCCTAGGGTTTTTTTCACTTTCACGCCATTGACCTTCTTTGGCCGATACCTTCATTTTTCGAAGTGTCGGATCCCTTCCATTTTTCTCTCTGAATAGTGTTATATAGAGGATGGTTGCCTAGTTGTACTTCCTCTTAAAACAATAATCACCACCACCACCACCACCACTTTTGTTGTTATCTGCGTCCTTACCTACGACATGGAGTTCATTACGACGAATAGAGACAAGCTTTGTGCTCTTTATACTTTTATACTCTTTTATAATCTTTTTATACTCTTACAGAAATTTACTGGAAAGTAAAGGATCTTTGGTGACATGGGTATGTCTAAAACAGAAGAAATCTCAATGTGTAAGATGACTAGTGTGTCAAAACGATGGTAAGAATGATCGCTCACCAGTGCGTTTCAGACGAGGCGAACTTGGACGTAAGGAAACCTACATTTCAAGCGAAGAAGCGATCCCGCGAGGACAACAGTGCGGTATTTCCTCAGGTATTCGACAAAGAAATTCAGTCTCTACTAAACAGGAGTTACGAATTCGTCACAAGGACGCCGCAGTTCTACGATTTAATGAGTACGCTACACCGAGACAGAAGCTACAGTATGTTCAAGGAATACAAAGATAGCCAAGAAGTTCCGAGGAGGTTGTTCTTCGTGAGGAAATGTCTGACGAGGGGAATTTTCTCCTGCCGATGATTGTGTAAAAGATAAGTTGTTGGTGTTCAGTAGAGGCAAAGGAAGGGAGATTTTGAGAAGAGAACGGACGCCACATTGAAAAGCTGCAGTAGTCAGTTTAATAAAATCTGTTCCATACATGCACAGGAGCACAGAAGATTAAACAAACGTTATACCAGTCATCTTTGCTCTTCTTTCTGACAGAAAGAAAGAAATTTATATAGGAATGCTACGAGTGCTTCTACGAGAATTACCTGGTTGACAGCCGGAGACGGTATATCCTGATTTCGAAACGTTGGCTATCTCGGCCTTAAAGCAGGTATTTCCCTTAGTTAATATTCGCGGATGTTTTTTATTTTTATTTTTACTCATTGTCTCTGAAGGAGAGTTCAGTATATTGGTATGACTGCACTATACAAGTGAAATGATAACGTCAGACTGTGTGCTGCCATTGCTCTTCTCAAGCCTGAAAATGTTGAAGAAGGCTGGCTATATATCCACGGGCAAGCGTCAAAAGAGAAAAAGCTCGTCGAATTCCTTGACTGCTTAGCGGACCAATGGCTACAAAATCCTGAACTACCGCCTGAATTATGGAACTGCTATCGGCGACGCCATACGACGAATAATTCAGTAGGATGGAATCATAAACTGAACGGTCGGATTGGAAGACCACATCCCAGAATGAGTGACCTCATCAAGTACTTAAAATCTCAAGCTAAGAAATCTAATCCTATGATTCTGAAGATGGACTTGAATTTGGAAAGACTGAAAATGATAAAGGTGAATAGAGAGTTGGATGGAAGAATAGCAAGGATTACTGGAAGTTACGAAGAAGATTCTGATGTTGAAAAGTTTTCTACGACGATGCCTTACGTTCTCAAATTTGATTAATCCCAAAAGGGCAACAAGGTCTTCAATTGAAGATCGAGTGGGTCCATGGCGTCCGTGGGTCACATGAGCACCTATCTTGAGCTGGTGAGAGACGACAAGACAAACTCACTTCAAAACTGTTGCGGTGCCTATTTAAGAAGAAGACACGCAGTTCTGACTGTCGCTAACAGTTGACCTCTCATTATCATTACACAGAGTGTATCCGTGACGATGTTACAGTCTTTCAGGGTTGATGGAGGATGGCAAATAGATCAATTAGAGATAAGGAACCATATTCCGGAAACGAACTAGTCAAAAGTTAACCAATTTTCTACTCATTTAAGTCCGTTTACCTGCACAAGCTGCTCCATTTACAATAAATGTTGGAAATGGCGTCCCCCTGCGTCAATGCAGACATGGCATCGTCACACAAAGTTCTGTCGTACCCGTTCGAATATCCCCGGTGTCGTTTGAACTGTTAAGAACGGACGAACAACTAGGAATATTAATAACCTTTGACTCGAACGTTTCCGGACTATGGTTCCTCATCTCAAAATGATCAATTTTCCGTCCTCCATCATCCCTGAAAGTTTGTAACATCATCACGGATACACCCTGTAGAATTATTATTTCTTAAACTTATTTTAATCTAAATAAGTTTTGAAATTTTGTACATCTAATCCGAACGTACAGACAAAATTATCATTTTATTTATTTAGGTGAAAGTAGGCTGAGTGAACGCGCCTGTTAACGCGCTACGGCAATGTAGACAAGCTCTGCATTCGGGTGACGTGCGGGTTCGAACTCCACCTTCGGCTGTCCTAAGAATGGTTTTCCGTGGTTTCATATTTTCACTTCCAGGCAAATGCCGGGACAGTTCCTATGCGATTCCCCACACCTCCTTACCCACATTTCACCTTCATTAGCTCCTCAACTGAGGTTGGTACCAGGAAGGGTATCCGGTCGTAAAAACATGCCGTATAAATTCATCGCACCTCATCCCCGATCCCAAATCAAGAAAGGGGACTAAAAGGTAGACATGCAGATAGATGAAAGTAGGCTAATCATATGTTAAGCATTTGTTTATTAACGTGTCAGTTAGAATATTTGAACAGTTTGAGCATTATTTACGCATTAATTTAAGTGTCCCCAACTGTATAGTGGAGAAAAGAAAGTGTCAACTTACTACTATGTCAGAATTGAGCCATAATTGCTTCGTAAAGGGTAGCAATGTCGAGGATGCAAAGTGTTACAGTAAAAATCTTTGTTTTGAATTTGAAAAATATAAAAATCAATGATTTTAATACACCCTCTTGTCCTGCTTTTGAAAAATAACTTGACCGCCGTTACACCCACAACCATTCAGTGACTCTAAATAAAAGGTACATTTGAGTCCTAATTTTAGTCTGTTTCTCTGTCCCCATATTAACCCATCAGCCTCAAGCGGTAAACATAAGTTATTTAATTAGTTTCAACATCAGAATCGTAGCACCTTGTGTGCGTGGAATCATGATGAAAATAATACCATTTTCAATATCCTGTTCATGCTGTTCATACTGTCCTACAATCCAGAATATCATTACTTCCCGAAATACGTCTTAATTTGCTGAAGAAATTTTCTATTGAATCGCCGTTAACCTAAGTGTTCTACTTAGTACAACATGAAATCTAGAAGACGGAAGGTACTTGATACATTTAACAGTTGACGAAGTAATCAATAGAATAGCTTCATACGTTTCTTTTCAGAAACCCAGCAGCCTTTTCTTCACTGCGTTCCTTAATTTCCACCAAGTACACAGAAAATTCATTTTCCAACCAACAAAGTTTCTCGTCACTTATGTCAAAAAGGTGCATTTTCTCTTTGTGGTGACGTGCGTTAGTGCTAATTATATCACGAAATTCGAATTATTTCTTTATGAGTTTCAAAAAAGTAATAGTTGCACCGCAGTTTTGGAAAGCTTTTACTTGCAAATGAGAAAAGTTTCATTCGGATATTTCAGAGCAGTGATCTCTGTAGAGCAAGCTTCTTTATCTCCTTTTGCATTCATGTTCTCGAAGTTCCAAGGTGCAATGTATTTCCTTGTTAGGAACTGAACAGGATTAATTATTTACTTTGACTGCAGTCCATTCAAGTTTTCTAAATGTCGTCTTGTTATTTCTTCATGTTCGCCTAGCATTGTCTTTTCTGGAAGAAAGCTTCTAACATGATATGTGGCACTGGTCGAAAGCTGGAAGTAAAGGTGTGCGTTGGTCTTCCGGATGACATATTTGTGGCTTTATTGCTTTTCCTTCCGACAATGGTCTGGTGATGTTTGCGTTAGTTTTGTAATTATCGGTAACTAATCTCAGTATTACAAAGCCACAAGCGTCCACTTGTTTAATTACTGACAGCGTTAGGGCGTGTAGTTCGAGGGCAGAAAGTTACTTCGAGATGAAGTATGCCACAGGAATTCAGTAGTTGGTTGATAATGGAAGCACAATGATTGGTTCGCAAGTACTGCCCTATTTTCTCTCGCAACTTGAAGAATAGGTACGTTATCGGATCTGTTTTCACAACTAAAAGCTTTTGTATGTGCTGAAGTGTCCGTACGACCAAGAAATGTATCTAGATCCTTGCCAAACTCTAACTCTACTGTTTGATACTCATCAATAATTAGAGAAAACATTATTTCGACTTATAGCCTCCGTGGCTCAGGCGGCAGTACGCCGGCCTCTCACCGCTCGGTTTCGTGGTTCAAATCCCGGTCACTCCATGTGAGATTTGTGCTGGACAAAGCGGAGGCGGGACATGTTTTCCTGCGAACACTCCGATTTTCCCTGTCATATTTCATTCCAGCAACACTCTCCCATTCCATCCGTCATTCATTAATCATTGCCCCAGAGGAGTGCGACAGGCTTCGGCAGAAGGCACAATTTCTATCCTCGCCTTGAAATAGGGGCTTCATTCATTCCATTCCTGACCCGGTCGAATGACTGGAAACAGGCTGTAAATTTTCATTCTTTCGAGTTAATTTAGCCCACCCGTTCTACTTGAATCCTGGCTTTTCCTAGATCTGTTACGACTGTTTCACATGATGTTTCTCCTATATAGCGGCTCAGTGTGCTCTTTGTTGGTGATATAAACAAATTGCTTCTAGCGAAGTTGTATCCTTTAAGTGAAATAAATTATCAAATTACACATTATTTTAAAGAATTCTCTGGCTATCTGTGTGAGTTTTTATTTTTATTAAAGTATACAATTCGATCCAGAATAAACGAAAATGTTGTGTTGGAAGGATTACGTATGTTATTTTTAGCATGGTTTTTAAACATGCATAGTGCTGGTGAGGGCTTCTTTTTACAGGGGGAACGCGGGGGTACGCGTATCACTTAAATAATTGAGGACTGCTTAAGAACAACATTGGTAAATTTTAATCTAGTTCGGCAAACTTCCGACTTGAAAGTTCATCGATCAGGTTGCGCCAACGCGCTGTTCACAACAACTGGAAAGTAATCTTCGATTTAAATCAACCTATAGATTTAGTTCTTCTCGGTTGGCAACTCATCATTGAGCAAAATAATTAAAATGATTAGAAATACTGTGTGCAGTTATCATTTTCACTTGTTAACCACAATTAAAATAGCGTAATCAATTTTTCTACAAATATGTCAGCCCCAAAAGTGATAACCGAACTGTGCATAATTGCTGAAAATTATAAGATCCTGATGTTTTGTCTAGTACAACTGAGAGTACCCGTTAAAAATTCCTTAGAAAGAAAGCACTGGTGCTGATTGTCATATTGGTGCAAATAGAATAGTAGGTGAAGCTTTATCTGTCCCTGTAATAATTAAGAGGGGAATTCCTCAAGGCAGTATTATTGGACCTTTACGTTTTCTTATATATCAATGATATGTGTAAAGAAGTGGAATCAGTGATAAGGCTTTTTGCAGATGATGTTATTCTGTACAGAGTAATGAATAAGTTACAAGATTGTGAGCAACTGCAAAATGACCTCGATAATGTTGTGAGATGTATGATGATAAACGGGGTTAAGAATCAGGTTGTGAGTTTCACAAATATGAAAAGTCCTCTCAGTTTTAATTAATGCGTTGATGGGGTGAAAGTTCCCTTTGGAGATCATTGTAAATACCTACGTATTAATATAAGGAAAGATCTTCATTGGGGTAATCACATAAATATGATTGTAAATAAAGGGTACAGATCTCTGCACATGGTTATGAGGGTATATAGGATTTGTAGTAAGGATGTAAAGGAGAGAGCATTTAAGTCTATGGTAAGACCCCAACTAGAGTATGGTTCCAGTGTATGGGACCCTCACCAGAATTACTTGATTCATGAACTGGAGAAAATCCAAAGAAAAGCAGCTCGATTTGTTCTGAGCGATTTCCGACAAAAGAGTAGCTTTACAAAAATGCTGCAATGTTTGGGCTGGGAAGACTTGCGAGAAAGGAGACAAACTGCTCGACTAAGTGATATGTTCCGAACTGTCCGTGGAGAGATGGCGTGGGAGGACATCAGTAGACGAATAAGTTTGAATGGTCTCTTTAAAAGTAGGAAGATCACAATATGAAGATAAAGTTGGAATTCAAGAGGACAAATTGGGGCAAATACTCCTTTATAAGAAGGGGACTTAGGAATTGGAATAACTTACCAAGGGAGATGTTCAATAAATTTCCAAATTCTTTGCAGTCATTTAAGAAAAGGCTAGGAAAACAACAGATAGGGAATCTGCCACCTGGGCGACTGCCCTAAATGCAGATCAGTAATTGATTGATTGATTGATTGATTGATTGATTGATTGATTGATTGATTGATTGATTGATTGATTGATTGATTGATTGATTGATTGATTGATTGATTGATTGATTGATTGATTGATTGATTGATTGAAACGCTTACTCTGAGATTTACATGTTTTATTTTCACCCCACAATTTTATTTTATAGCGACGACAAACGCCTCGCAGCATTTTTATTATTGTTACGATTATTTTCCTTCCGAACTTCAATGGACTTGCTGTTATGATCGGTCAGCTTGGTACATTGAGTGTCGTGTGGGTTTTCATCACCTCTTCCTATTTCTGTCGAGCGTTATTATTGCATTGAAGTATGTTTTTTTCTTCAATTTGCTTTACGTCGCACCGGCACAGATAGGTCTTATGGCGACAATGGGATAGGAAAGGGCTAGGAGTGGGAATGGAACGACCGTGGCCTTAAGGTACAGCCACAGGATTTGTCTGGTGTGAAAATGGGATACCACGGAAAACCATCTTCAGGGCTGCCGACAGTGGGGTTCGAACCCACTATCTCTCGAATGCAAGCTCACAGCTGCATGCCCCTAACCGCATGGCCAACTCACCCGGTCTTGAACTATGTACTCATAGTCTATATTCCTCTTCTTTCAACTGTACACATTATGTTTTACAGTCGTTCTCCTTTTTGAGGTTATTTTATGTGTTTATATGCAGGATATTCTTCAAACATGTTGGCGAAAACATTATCCATCAATGTCTTTATTTTCAGTCCAGGGCGAAAATCAGATTGAAGAAAATTCCACCCACATACGAACGACGTTCTTGACTCAAAACTGAGTACAAATACGCCCTTAGAAATAACACTGACCCATTTATGTCTGAGCTTTGAATGGCATGGACATTTATGAAATGAAATCCGCTTTACTCTTACTTTATCATTACTTTATCATTACTTTATCTGGATGCATGCATAGTGCTAAGTACGCACAGAATAATTAAAATAATCAAAATAAAAATGAGGTGCAATTAAAGCAAACTGAACCTACGCAACAAATATGCATACCCTGGGACAGAGATGGCGAACCTATGACACATGTGCCACTAGGTGACACGCGAACACGACTTTTGTGACACTTCAGACAATATACTAGCATACCGTATTTGGATGTTTTTAACATGTAATAAATGTCCGGCTCCATGGCTAAATGGTTAGCATGCTGGCCTTTTGTCACAGGGGTCCCGGGTTCGATTACCGGCAGGGTCGGGAATTTTAACCTTAATTGGTTAAATTCACTGGCACGGGGGCTGGATGTATGTGTCGTCTTCATCATCATTTCATCCTCATCATGACGCCCAAGTCGCCTACAGGTGTCAAATCAAAAGACCTGCATCTGGCGAGCCGAACGTGTCCTCGGACACTCCCGGCACTAAAAGCCATACGCCATGTTTTCAAGTAATAAATAGGTGAGAAATCTAGCAACATAGGCTACTTGAATATTACGCTTTAATAAATAAGTACATCTCAATTAATTATATGGCCATATTTGTTTACAAATGTTATTAGGTTAAAGCAAACCTTATTACTAAAATGTATTATTAAAATGTAATTTTCAGTGATGTTTGCAAGATAAAATAATGAAACACGCAATCGAATCGATTTACCATATATGTAATGTAATCCAATACCTAAATGAATTCAGGTGATGCGTTTCATGATGACTTTAAAGGAAAATAACCGATGGCACTCTAGACAGTAACAAACAATAAACAAGACCTTAATAGATACGCTGCCCTAGGTGATACTTCTTCAGTCGTAGCTACCCGTTCACAAACACTTCATTAATCATCAAACAAGTGTATTGAAAAGGGAAATATTTGCGTACTGGAACTGAGAAACCTGTCAGGAGGGACATCCTACTAGTGCTCCTGTGAGCAAAACGTCAACTACGAAGTGGAGGCAAATCAGAGACATCATAAGCATAGCAGACGGCGATGCTCTAAATTAACAAAAATAATAGACCTTGGGGAGAGGATCACAACGTCGCAAGTTTCAGGTCTGTAGCTTGCACCATTCCAGAGGAAAGTCGTGTTCTGGGAACTGCAAGAATTGCAACGCAGTGGCTGGCGGTTGCTACTGATGAGCAAATACAGCAGAGACAATACGCGATACTTCCGGATTTAGCCTTGTTAAAATGGGAGACAATTCGCAAGTGGCGCTCCTCGTGGCGTGACCTGAAAATTCGCGCTAAATTCAAATATCAATGGAAATGTATATACGGAAATGGATAAATAAATTACGTCTAGAAAGAAAGTGTTGCTAAAATATTAACTTCAAAGTTGCTAAAGCAATTCTGGATACATGAATGAAGAATTATTTAACAGGTTATAATTAAAAGCTGCCTTTGCTGGCAAGAGGTAGTGTTTACAGTGCACTATGTCTTCTGGTATGGGCTAGAATAAAATTGTTACTTTCATTGACCTGTCTCAGTCTTATCCTTGGCTTTGACAATATGAAAGTGGCTGAGGTATGAGTGACAGTAGTAATGCCATTCCTTATATACAGCCAGTCCCTGCTATGAATGGTGTGAAAATGTTGCTCATACGATCGGTTGGTGCATGCATTTCAGTGGGCTTGGTAGACTGATGTGCAAGAGCAACTTCTGCCTCAGTGAGGAAAGCAACGGGAAACTATCTCACTCCTCATTTCCCTAGTACGCCCCTTCAGTGACATCTAGGCCATCTATGACAGCTAATGGTGAACCTGTTGAGGACCCAACCAGCCTTCGGGCTGAATACCCAACAAACATACATACATACATAATTAAAAGACTGAAATTAGACATATAATCAAGATGTGAAATGGACTGCTGTGAAAGGGCTTTATCTTTCATTTATGCATTACTTTTTTAGCTTTAGCATACCTGCCTGAACTTCCACGGCTAGATGTGTCTTTTTCCTCATTTAAAAGCATTGTACATCACATTAGGACACTTGACAATAAAAATATCGGGACATTCCTTACACACATAATTCAATGAATTTACATTTAAGAGCAGGACAATTTTCCTTCTAAATTGAAGTCTACTAACAGAAAGAAAATCTATAAATTTAGCCGCAAAAACATTCAAAATTTCCCTATAAGCAATACGTGCCATTACATTAGGGTAAAGCAAATTTGCATCATCATCACATTTCTTAAATCACCCATATTTTCTTCAGTGCTTTACAACGCATTACGGCATTCCAAATGGGGTAACTTGGAACACAACCAGCCACACACATGCATATGCATTTTCCTGAATTAAATCAAAACCCACACATCACACCTACAACAACACATCGGTATTGAAGGTTAACTGCTGCACTAATACAATAAAATAAGCTTATTATATTTAAGCCAGTTAAAATATGGGTCGCGCAGGTCAGAAGTTTAGGAAGTAGGCCTTGTATAAAAATATCTTTGTAACTGGAAGAATATATATGCAAACACAGTATTTACTTACATTTTCTTGTCACGAGGGAAACGGAAGAAAGACCGCGAATACTTCTGCACTGCATAGTTATTGCAGCCAAATGCAGCACATATCTTTCCACTCATATTCACAGAAGATATAAAGGAATGACACACACTACTATTTACCTACGTCAACTTAATATAAACGCATAAATAACCCCAAGAACTTCACAAAAAAATACACGTGCTCTTATGACAGAATCAGTAACTCTCAGATCACTCCGCTAGACAGAGCTCTAATCGCTGTCCTTCGATATCTCGCAGAGTGTCGCGTATTGTCTCTACTGTATTTGTGATGAGTCTGCCGGAGTACATGCAATTGTTGAAACCTGTTGCGGTTTGCTGTTGTATCTTCATAATCGAGCATTCGCTGTCAACAAGAACAATAACCACTCCAGAGGAACGACTAGCACTAATGCATTGACCTAGTTTGTGACAGTACAGGGTGTAACTTCACCCTCTAAACTTAATAAACATAACGAACGTTCGGTAAGTAATCAATAATATGACATAAAGTGTAACTTGGCCTATTCCAATGATGATGATTTCTGCCCCCCATTTGTACCCTGAAGGTTAATATGGGAAACCGCGTAACACTGTCTTCAATATGGCCGGCAGTGGGATACAAACCACTCACCATCATATTGCAGCCACTGACAACTGCGCCATGCTGCTCGGAATGGCCAGCCCGTTAATAAATAATACCATGACAACACAACTGTCCGGCTGCATTGCTGAATGGCTAGCTTACTATTCGTCCGCCCATGAGGCACTGGGTTCGATTCCCGTCCGGGCCAGGGATCGTTACATTAACAAGTACATTCCTCTGACTCGGGTACTGGGTGTTTTTGTCGTCTTCGACAGTTAAACGCAGCACATAACACGACACAGCACCCAACACATTAAGTAGTAGTATTTCTCCTCTAATGAATGGCGTCAAGGAGGGCATCCGGTCGTTGAACTCTACCAAATCTCCTATATCCTCCGAATCGCAGCAAAAACGAAATAAAATGGGGTGTAATAGCAACAATCTTAATGTCATGGCTGCTCGTTCCTCACCAAGTCAGTCCGGGTTTGATTCCCAGTCAATGAATGTGGTATTTCCGAAAGCTAGAAGCCACCAACCTGAAACTTGCAATATTGTGTGATTCTGCACCCCTCCCCCGAGCGAGTGGCTGCGCGGTTTGGGTAACCTACCTATCAGCTTGCATTCGGGAGATATTGGGTTCGAATCCCGCTGTCGGCAGTCCTGAATATGGTTTTCCGTGGTTTCCCATTTTCACGCCAGGCAAATGCGGGGGCTGTACCTTAATTAAGGCCACGGCCGCTTTCTTCCCACTTGCAGCCCTTTCCTATCCCGTCGTCGCCATAAGACCTATATTCGATGCGACGTAAAGCAAATTGTAATAAATAAATAAATAAATAAATAAATAAATAAATAAATAAATAAATAAATAAATAAATAAATAAATAAATAAATAAATAAATAAATAAATAAATAAATTTTCTCCCCAACATCTGTTAATTAAATTATGTTGATTTGGTGCATGTATGGGCATCAGTTCGTGTAGTTACTTCAAAGCACTATTAATTATTGTCAGCAGTCTGAGAAAGCAGAATACAAATACAAATTGCATGTTATTCTGTTGCTGATACCAGTATAATAACCCATTTAAACATACAACTTTATGAAGTCACTCGTAGGGACGTATTTAATATTTTTGCCACCCCCTCCCCTCCCCCAGGCAGCTCAAACGAAATCGCCGGTGTAGGTAAAAAATAATAGAAAGAAAGACAATGAAATTAATAATCAACTAATGGCCTGTACCAGCAAAAGCTGCTTATGATTATTTAAAAACTGCAACCAAGTCATGAAAACAAAATGAATATACATGCCTGTTGTATTATAGTAATATTTGTTTATAAAAAATGTGCCACTATTTTCACCTTGTTCGCATAGTTTTAAAACGATTTTTGCATCCCCTGGGTTTTTTTTCGCGGCTAAATGTTGCATATAGTTGCTCGTGTGTGAGAACACTGGTTTGGGAAGATAGATTCCTTTTTTCTTGGCTGTCTATGCTTGGGCTTTGTTTACTGTCGTTGCAAATGCCAGTCTTAATGAGAACTGCAGTCGTGTCTGTCTGTCAAGTCATCAGCCGAGAGGCTGGTTGGATCCTCAAATAGCACCACCAAAGGTTATGCGGTTATAAGGAAACCGCAAAACCCAATGGCAGCACCAAAATGAGGCGTACTAGGCAAGACGCGGAGTGCGGTAGTTTGCCATTGCTTTCCTCACTGGGTCAGAAAGTGCTATTACAGCACGACTGACCCTATGAGCAACACCTTTCATAACACTCGGATGCACTAGTCGTGCTCCGAGTGTCATTACTCAGCACCACTCATACCCCAGCAGCTTCCATATTGTCACAGCCATGGATGAGACTGGGACTTCGGTGGAAGCTACACTTTACTCTGGCCTGTGCCAAGAGATGGACACAAAAGTACTGTATCCATCAAGAAATGGCAGCAGGCAACTGCAGTCGTATCATGGAGAAAGGCATGTTCATGTTACTGATGAGGCGACCAGCAAAACAATTGCACCAGCTTTCAGGACGAGTTTGTGTGGTGAGCACGTATATTAAGCTAACCCCTTACCGATGTAATGTTTGAGAATATCTCTTACCTAACATATAGGAGGTAAAGGAGCAACAATTATGTGAAATTTTAACCTTATACGGCAAACTATTTTGGAGAAATTAATATTTACTTATTTACGTAATCCATTTACCCTCAGGGGTTTGGCTTTTCCCTCGAACTTAGCGAGGGATCCCACCTCTACCGCCTCAAGGGCAGTGTCCTGGAGCGTGAGACTTTGGGTTGGGGTATACAACTGGGCAGGAGAACCAGTGCCTCGCCCAGGTGGCCTCACCTGCTATGCTGAACAGGGGCCTTGTAGAGGGATGGGAAGATCGGAAGGTATAGACAAGGAAGAGTGAAGGAAGCGGTCGTGGCCGTAAGTTAGGTACCATCCCCGCATTTGCCTGAAGGAGAAGTGGGAAACCACGGAAGACCACTTCGAGGATGGCTGTGGTGAGAATCGAACTTCCCTCTACTCAGTTGACCTCCCGAGGCTGAGTAAACCCTGTTCCAGCCGTTCTACCACTTTTCAAATTTCGTGGCAGAGCCGGGAAACGAACCCGGGTCTCCGGCGGAGGCAGCTTATCACTACACCACAGAGGCGGGGAATTAATATTTTGTAGGTATCTTTTCCAGACACTTTCTTTGTGAGCATTTAACATATAATGCCAACTATTGTGTGAAACTTGAACTTCCTACATCACGGGGTATTGAAGATATGGTGACGAGTCAATGAGTGGTATTTGATTCAAGATTTATTTTTATTGTATTTATAAATTTATAAACAAACATTTTGAGTTTCTAGCAATTTCGCACACTTCTTGAGTTTATGACAAATCGAATGAGATATTTTGCATTATTATAGGTGTTATGGTACTCTCACAATTTCGTATAAGACAAGGAATTATATACAGTATATAGAAACACAAATTAAAAACATAGAGGAAAAAATACACAGAAAACAAAACCACTTCTTTTTCTTTTTTATCTGCTTACCCTCCAGGGTTGGTTTCTTTCTCGGACTCAGCAAGGGATCCCACCTCCACCGTTTCAAGGACGGTGTCGTGGAGCGTGAACTTTTGGTCGGGGGATACAACTGAGGAGGAGGAAACTATTGCATGTGTGTTGCAGAGTTACACAATTAAACACTGAGTGTTCTAAACACCTGTGCGTGTGATAATGCAGACGCTTTTCCGCGGTTTCTCATCCTTACACCAGACAAATGCTCGGGGCTGTATCTTACCATAGCTGTAGAGTCATAATAATCATATATTTTTATACTGTACAGTAGCGTTATGTGTCAATGGCATTGTAACACCGAGTGAATTGGCTACGCCGTTAGAGCATGCGTTGAAAGTAAGAGAGGGGGAAGAACCTATGTCGTCAGCCATGTTAATAGATTTATGTGGTTCGTCAGATAGATTTACGTGGTTTGTTATGTTTTACCTAGTAATAACAGCATTACAGTAGACAATTAATTGTATCTAGTATTCAATTCTATAAGATTAAAATTTTAAATCAAAAATTCAGTGTTCTAAACACAAAACACCTGTTGTAAGTGGCGACTCATTTTATAAACAAGGTAAGTTAACAATACATTTCCACAGCTGACGTAAAATCATTTTCTCCACATAGTGATTATTGATTTAAAGCAGCTAATTATTTTTTCATCTTTTTGAATGGAATTATAACTTTAGACTGTGGGGTTGGTGGCTACAGTGCGCTTAGCTGAGTCCTCGATTTACCTCTTAATAATCACCACCACTACCGAATACAGGTATTATACCTGCCTCTGTAGAGTGTTAGCCTCCGGATCGCAAGATAGTCGGTTCAAACCGTAATATTATCGGTAGTGGTGGTGATTATTGAAATGTAACGTTTAATTCTGTATTTCGTAGATCGATTTTAAACTTTTTTGTGTTCTAAGCACCTGTTGTAAGTGTCGACTAAAAGGTATCCAGTCGATACAGTCCTATTAGTTGCTTGGTATATGAGCCAGTTTATGAGACTGGGGTTCGATTCCTAGTAGTATATAGCCTGTGCGCGCTAATCACATCAATAGTAGTAGTGGTGATTATTGTTTCAAGAGTAAGTGCATCTGTCCTCTGTTAATACTGCATGTCTATCGTTCCGCTGACTACGCGTTTACCTCTCAAGACATGGAGTTACTCCCTGTCAATGATCACAGCGCTGTGGTTGCACAACTAAGTAAGATAGTATTCACGTGTTCGATTCCCGGGATTACAATATTCGTTAGAAGATGGTCGGTATAGGTGTTGTGTTATATTGTGAATTCTAATATGAATATCGACAGAAGATACAGTCGCAGAAAATCGTATTGTCTTGAGTTAGAAGAAAGTATCATCATTAGGGCCCGGATGTTTATGCAGTAATAGGTTAGAATGCAAACTTACTGAAGCGAGTAATAAGTAGAGTCTACCCGCACGACGGTAATGCTATGACGTTTGCATATACATTAGGGGTTCGGCTCATTAGAACCCCTGGAATTTATGTTACTCCCACTACATTACGTTAGAGTGGGTTAGTCCAGATTTCCTACTAAGTAATTTTGTTATTACTAAATAATTTTGTTAGTAGGAAATGTCGACTAGCCCGCTCTAACGTAATGTAGTGGGAGTAACATGAATTCTAGGGGTTCTAATAGGCTGAACCCCTAATGTTTATGCAAACCTCATAGCATTACTGTAGTGCGAGTAGACTCTACTTATAACTCGCTTCAGTAAGTTTGCATTCTAACCTATTACTGCATAAATATCCGGGCCCTAATCATCATCAAGAAGGTCAACACCTTTCAACTCATTCAGCGTAAATGTATATCATGTGTAAAAATCCTCTCCGCAGCGAGAGGACACTGTTATTTGTGTGTCGGATGGGGACATAAAGCCTTATGCTAACCTCACAATGATATGCGAAAGAAGTAACTCAAATATATGTGTGTGTTTGCGCGTAGTGATGTGTGTAAGGGGCTACCTCAAGCATTTGCTTGTCATATTTTTCTCTGTTGCATGCGTCGGGGGTTTCTAATAGAAAGCGATCAAAGTTCGAATCCCACAGTTTTTTACTATTGTGTTTGCGTAAAGAGAACAGGGATTGAATTCATGATTTTTGTAACTAAATCAGAGAACGAAATATATACAGATTTTTTCTGTTGCATGTGTCAGTATTCGAAATCCATCTCCTTAACACAATATAGGTAGGACAAAGATTTTTAGCCGTCCGAGCTATTCTGCATAACAGATTAATGTTTTTAATGTTCGATTTATAGCTAGATTAGATTGTGGTATCGCCTTTAAGTAGTGACTAAAATCAGTTTATAAACAAGGTCAGTTAACAATACCTTTCCACAGCTGACGTGAAATCACTTAATCTACGTAGTGAACATTGATTTAAAGCATATAACAGAACGCTGAGGGGGAATATTTTCACCATACTCGGGGACAGATTTATTTTCCGTTGCATGTGTCAGTGTTTCTAATAGAAAGGGATCAAAGTTAGAATCCCATATTTTTTACTATTGCGTTTGTGTTAAGGGAACAGGGATTGAACCCATGACTTTTTAATTCTGTTGCGGTAACTAAATCAGAGAACGAAATCTACAGATATCCTTTCTGTTGCATGTGTCAGTGTACGAATCCCGCAAAATCCATTTCCTTAACACAATATAGGCAGGACAACGATTTTTCATTGGTATCCCCTGCCAAGTAGTAAAAATTATTTTATCGGTGATTAAGAGGAAGTACACTTTAAAATTACATCAATCGACAAGATACCGCGCGTCCACCTCCTCTTATCATACAATCAAGGTAAGGATTTTTTCTGTTTAGAAAATGTATGTTGTCTATTCAAAGATAACAACTGTCCTCTGTAACAGGATGAAACCTGTCAACATGTTTTTTTCTGTCGAATGGAGACAAACAGCATTTCCTTGTCATACAATCAAATCTATATTTTTGCTTGTGTGCTGATTGCATTCTGTTACAAGATTGAACCTGTTAACATGTTTTGTCTTCTTAGATAGAGACATACAGCATTTGCTTGTCATACAATCAATTCTATATTTTTGCTTGTGTGCTAACTGCATTCTGTAACTGGATTGAACCTGTACACATGTTTTGTCTTGTCGGATGGAGACATACAGCATTTGCTTATCCTACTTCCAATTCTATATTTTTGTGTGCGTGCAATCGAAAAGGGGAAACGTATTACCTTCTCCTTTCCGCATCCTCCTCCTACCGCTCCCTCCTCAATCGAAAAGAGTAAAAACTTATGCGATGAGGTAAAAAGAATAAGGGGACAACGCTACACCATGCTTTCCAGTTTAATAATTTAAGTATGTCTAGGATATCTTCATGAGTTAGCTCTTTTACTGTCGAGAAGGGCAGCTTGCTTAATCCTCTCTCCAAATAATGTCGGGAAGGAAGCATGTCGAGAAGGGCAGCTTGCTTAATCCTCTCTCCAAAATGGTGTCGGGAAGGGACCATGTCGAGAAGTGCAGCTTGCTTAATCCTCTCTCCAATCTTGCTTTGAAACTATAATTCTCTCTCCAAAAATGGTGCCGGGAAAGAACTTTGTCGAGAAGGGCAGCTTGCATGAAAACTATGTCGGGGAAGGGTCTTCTCGAGAGGGGGTAGCTCGCGAAGGGTCTCGTCGAGAAGGGCAGCTTGCACGAAAACTATGTCAGGAAGGGTATTGTCGAGAAGGGCAGCTTGCATGAAAACTATGTCGAGAAAGGACTAGTCGAGAACGGCAGCTTGCATGAAAACTGTCGGGGAGGCCGTTGTCGAGAAGACCAGCTTGCATGAAAACTATGCCGAGAAGGGTCTTGTCGTGAAGGGCAGCTTGCATGAAAACTTAGACCCCTCCAAGATCCTAACGGGAAGGGGCATGTCGGGAGGGCAGCTAGCCTGAGGTTAGACACCTAGCTTTAGGATCGTACAAAAAATTCCGCAGCGTGGCTAAGTCCTGTTAAGATCATTTAAGTTCCGCGCTCCCTACATAGTAAAGATGGTAGCAGTGGGGTTTAACACTGTTAAGATGGTAGCATTGAGATTAGCCGCGTTCAAAACAAGTCCATATGCTCAAAGGACCTGACAGCTATCAAAAAGCACGTGGATTATAAATTCTGCGCCCCCTTACATGCATAAGATGGTAGCAGTGAGGTTTGGGTCTGTTAAGATGGCAGCAGTGAGGTTAGCCATGTTCACTTGTTTAAACTCCTCAGCAAAACAAGAGCACGTGGTTAGGAACTGACAGCTGTCAAAAAAGCACATGGATTTTAAATTCCGCGCCCCCTCACATGCATAAGATGGCAACAGTGAAGTTTGGGTCTGTTAAGATGGCAGCAGTTAGGTTAGCTATGTTCACATGTTTAAACTCCTCAGCAAAACAAGTGCATGTCGTTAGGATCTGACATCTGTCAAAAAGCACATGGATTTTAATTTCCGCGCCCACTTGGTTAAAGATGGCAACTATCATCTTGACAGCTGTCAAAAAGCACGTGGATTTTAAATTCCGCGCCTTTAAGTGCATAAGGTGGCAGCAATGAGGTTTTGCCCCATCAAAATGGCAACAGTGAGGTTAGTGATGCTCTGTTGTCCATAAAAGTGAGGTTAGGTTCCGTCAAAGTGATAGCTATCAAAAAGCACGTGGATTTTAAATTCCGCGCCTCTACGTGCATAAGGTGGTAGCAATGAGGTTTAGCCCCGTCAAGATGGCAGCAGTGAGGTTAGTGGTGCTCTGTTGTCCTTAAAATGAGGTTAGAGTCCGTCAAGATGACAGCTGTCACCTTGACAGCTGTCAAAAAGCACGTGACCAAGCACGTGGCTTTGTTTACAAACAAGTGCACGTGGTCTTGACGTCACGATCACGTGGTCATAACGTCATGGGGTCGATGACCTTGGCCGGGGTCACTGACCTCGGGTAATGACTCAGCAGAAAAATGCTGACGAGGTGGCTTTGAATCCCCACTGCTCCCCTACTACCGTTAATATTACCCTTCGGATTTTCGTTTGGTCCAGATAAATGTAAATGTCCTCGTATATATTCAATAAATGGCCTTTATTTATAGTTTTCAAGATTTTATGGTCATTGTCTATGTTTGTAAAGATGTGATTGGAGTCTGTCATGTGATCAATCATGGCCGAGTATCTGTAGTATTTCTTGGCCCTGGCATGTTCTTGATATCTTGTAACAAAGTTCCTTCCGGTTTGTCCAATATACGTACTTAAACAACTCGCACATTTCAATTTGTATACACCCAAATTTTGAAATTATTATTATTATTATTATTATTATTATTATTATTATTATTATTATTATTATTATTATTATTAACGATATGGGTTTTATAAAATAATTTCTTCCTTGGTAAGTTATTCAATTCCTAACTCCCCTTCCTATAAACGAATATTTGCCCCAATTTGTCCTCTTGAATTCCAACTTTACCTTCATATTGTGATCTTTCGTACTTTTAAAGACACCACTCAGACGTATTCGTCTACTAATGCCATCCCACGCTATATCTCCACTAACAGCTCGGAACATACCACTTAGTCAAGCAGCTCGTCTTCTTTCTGCCAAGTCTACCCAGCCCAAATTTTGCAACATTTTAGTAAGGCTACTCTTTTGGCGGAAATTACCCAGAACAAATCGAGCTGCTTTTCTTTGGATTTTTTTTTCCAGTTCTTGAATCAAGTAATCCTGGTGAGGGTCCCATACACTAGAACCGTACACTTAGTTGGGGTCTCACCACAGACTTATATGCCCTCTCCTTCCCATCCTTGCTTCGCGTTATATCGTTTCAATGGTCTTCTGCGAATCAAGAGAAGACGTGGGGAGCGATTTCATCCGACAGCTGTTCAATGTACCGTTGCTTATGGAGGTTGATCTGCTATATTGTGGGCAGGTATAAGACTTGACACGATAACCCCCGATTATTCACAACGGATCCTTAACTGCTCAACGGAACATTGACGATATCTTACTGCCACATGTGATTCCTCATGTGAGACAACTTGGAGAAAACACAGTATTCATGCGGGGTAATTCTAGAGCGACTGCCCCCCTTCGCCCCAATCGCCGCTACTGGTACTATAGGCGTAGGGTTGAAGCGAGGACAGCTTGTCGCGCTACCCCAAGCATGAGAAACAAAGATCACAAGGAAGGCCAAAGAAATACCAATGATGAGGATTCCCAATGGAACTGGATACCGCGAGCTTCAGGTCGAGAGAGGGGAAGAAAGTTATGTGAGCCGACACCCCGGGATTGTATAATTCATCGCTGAAAAGTTGAATTTTATTCAAATGATTTTTTCTGAAATCGCTGATCACATTAACATTACCGGTATCATCATGACAAAAACTATGCCGATGGTGTAGGAGTGCCAGTGCTGGTGAGCTGACTAAGGCCCGTATTCACCAATGTGAGTAAAATATTTTATCGTAGTTCAAAGCTACGCAAACCGAGATAACAGTTTGTATTCACCAACAACATTATCTCGGATAACGGGTATTATCTTGGTTTTAAATTTTTCCGGAGATTGGTTGGCCGGTAAAATGGGAAATCTAAGATAATAGCCTTCCAAGATGGCAGCTCGTAGGCGGCTGGAATTTCTAATTGAAACATAAAATCACAGCGACGAGTAATATGATCAAGATTATGCAATTAATAAACGTCCTAGATGGATAAAAGAACGTGCGACACATTTCCAGGACCATGACGACTCCGATTTTCAGACACATTTTAGGTTATCTAAAGCTTCCGAACATAACCTGGAATTCCCAACACATAGACTAGGTAGGATTAAGATGAATTCTCGATTATAGCTTATATCTTGTACGGTACACGACTGGGTGACTTTTTAATGAACAGTTAAGAAATACTGCCTTATGTTTTGAGTGATATACAATGAGTAGGCTATAATTTGTTGTTTTCTTATTCCCTTTATTAATGCTTTCTGACACCAAGTTCAATAAAAATTCACTCTATTGGAAAGTCATATTAGGCTTTTCTTTGTTTCTGCTCAATAGCGAACGCAATTTTTGCTATTTATTTGCAAACCCCGGATGGAATCAAAAACTTGTTTACATTTCGATAGTGGCGGCAGCACGTAGTCATTTGTTTTCCGTACGTCAGTATGAAAAATATGTGGTTCAAACTTCTCAGATTGAAACGAAAACTTAGTTTTGGTAAACCGAGATAATAAATTCTGTGGTGAATACGGAAGTAAGCGTTATCCAAGATGACATCCGAATTTTGGAAATCTAAGATAACAGCAAAAATAACTGATGTTGAATATGGGCCTAAGAGTAGAGGAGAAAGGCACGGGAAAATCGAACTCTGAACCACGTCTTAATTCAGTGCGGAACGGTACTTTTCATAGTTATCATAGTGTGGCGGTGGTGATCGAACGCCAGAGACGTGTATTTAACATTACGTGTTCTGCAACAGAACTCACCACTGGAGATCCAAGCAGCAAGATGGACCAGCGGACGGCGACTGAGTTCTGCAGTTTTGACACCTCTATGACCAGCTGCGCCATGATGGAATATTTTAAAACTCAGGATAGGCCTCCCGAGAATCGAAAGGATGCACAATGCAGTAACGAGACGAGTAGTACTTTCATTATGATGTAATGAACGAATGCTTTTTATTTTTCTGCTAGTGGCTTTACGTCGCACCGACAAAGATAGGTCTTATAGCGACGTTGGGACAGGAAACACCCTACGAGTTGGAAGCAAGCGGCCGTGGCCTTAATTAATGTACAGCCCCAGGATTTGCCTGGTGTGAAAATGGGAAACTACGGAAAACCATCTTCAAGGTTGCCGGCAGTGGGATTCGAACCCACTATTTCTCGGATGCAAGCTGACAGCCACGCACCCCTAATCACACGGCCAACTCACCCGGTTTAATGAATGCTAGGTCTGTAAATAGTAAATCAGTAATATAGGGCTTAATGTTTCCCATATGAAGGGTTAATGGGTAGGAAGCAATTTGTGTGTGTTAGGCCTACCGTATTTTATTTTATTTTATTTTATATTATTTTAATAATCATAATAATTTGTAATGTTATTTGTTTTACGTCCCACTAACTATTAAGGTCTTCGGAGACGCTGAGGTGCCGGAATTTAGTCCCGCAGGAGTTCTTTTTACGTGCCAGTAAATCTACCGACACGGGTCTGTCGTATTTGAGCACCTTCAAATACCACCGGACTGAGCCAGGATCGAACCAGCCAAGTTGGGGTTAGAAGGCCAGCGCCTTAACCATCTGAGCCACTCAGCCCGGCATTATTTTAGTAGAGATAGTGATTTGGGATTGTTCATACCATTCAGTTTAGTAACCGCCATATAACAATCATTTGGATATTGCTTTGGGAACCTCTAACGTAAGAATTTGCAACTAGAAGGATTTAGAGTGGAGGGAGTGTGTTAACATTGTAAAGATAAAGATCGCTAGGACGTTTAATGAGTGGGTAACCAACGTAATATTACATAACGTAAAGACTTTCATTGTGCATGATTTAGAAACGCGTAGAGTAGATTAATAACGCAGTCGTGTCTTAAAATAGCTTGCAATAATTTGTGGTATAGTGCATTTAGATGGAGATGTGCCGTTCAAAGAGCAATATGCCTGGGTTCAAACTCATGTCCGCCCTCACAAAGGAGCTCATTTTTGGTGACCAATGCAGTATACTATTTGTTTTAGCTAAAGTAATATTAATATGTTTAAAGTTGAAGAGATTTCTTTTTCATTGTCCTTGTACATTTGTGAGGTATGAAGCCAGGACCGTGATTCGGGAGATTGAACAACTGAGGTACGCATAACAGATGAACGCTTTGGCCAAGATATAATGGTGACCAGAGAACGGTCATGAGATATATGAAATGTCGCCTATGAGGTAATGAAATGGCGTATGATTTTTAGTGCCGGGATGTGTCCGAAGACTTCGGCTCACCAGGTGCAGGTCATTTGATTTGACTCCTGTAGGCGACCTGTGCGTCGTGATGAGGATTAAATGATGATGAAGATGACATATAAACTCAGTCACCGTGCCAGGGGAAATTAACCAATTATAGTAGAAATTCTCGACCCTGCCGGGAATCGAACCCGGGACCCCTGTGACCAAAGGCCGGCACGCGAACCATTTAGCCATGGAGTCGGACGCCTATGAGGTTATTTTTAAGAATATAATGTGATATGGACTGATTTGCCGTACGAGGAAACACGTGCGATGTAGTTAAAGGAAGAACATAGAACACAAAACAATGCAAAACAGACACAAAAGAACATAAGCACCTGCTGAATAGATCTTCTGGGACCAGTAATGCTCAGGTTCGACTCCACTCAGCTGATCTTCCCAACGTCAAATAGAAAGACCGAACAAGTCCTGACACATTGTTTTAAGAGGAAGTGCAACTAGCCGACCTCTATACAACTCGAATTAGAGAGAAAAAATGAAGGAATCCGACACTTTGAAATGCTAATCCAACAAGGAATGTGAGGTGGTGTAATGCCTCACCGATGGTGATTGTTATTTTAAGAGGAAGTGCAACACTAAACAAATAAACGTCGGATCTAATAAATATTAAACTATAAAATATTTAAGAAGTATCGGGAGCTTAAGCTCATGTCTATAGACTGTGGGCCAGTAAGGTCTTCGGCCTGCCAAGACGACTGGTACCCAGCCTGACGGTAAGCAGATATTAGTGGCACGAGGTCAGCGTGACGGAACCCTCAGATGTATTGCTTGGCTTCCGCGACCGGATCCGCCACCTCTCATATCAGCAAGCTCGTCACTTGGTCTCCAACGACCTATATCGTTTGTCTCACGCGGCCGAATGAACCTCTTTGAACTCTCAGTCTAGAATTAACATAGTTGGGCTGGCCGGGTATCAAACATGGAGTCTTCGGTAAGAGGCAGGCACGCTACTCCTGCGCCGTAACAGAGAAACCAATATGAAGAGAAAAGCTATTACAAAACTGAAACTATCGACAAAACGAACGGTGTAGACAGCTGATATTGATTAATCTACTAATGACTGACAAACATGTTTATCAGACATCTCAGAAAGGAAGCATTTCGGGTGGACAATGCCGTAGGCCTAGATGATGTATCGTGTATTTTCTTGATGCATATCAGCGGAAAAGAAAGCAACAAGAGGCTAATGAGATAGGGGTGGTTGTTATTATTGCTTTCTGCGAGAACTATGTTCTTTTTTTACCTTAGACTAGATTCTCGATTTATCGTTGCGAATTAAATCCGTAGTCGAAATAAAGGGCGGGTGAATTAAAGCAGATCTAGGACATAGTTCCTTGCTAATAGATTAAATGAGGCGATTAGAGTAATAACACTATCATATACTACAGTATCAAGTGAAGTGGGATAAATCAAAGCTCACGAATTCGACATTGAAAATTTCTCCGTAGCCAAAAATAAATATCATATCCCAACTGCGTGTTTCACAAACCCTGAAAAGATGAAGTATTAATATTAAAAATTAGCTGAACTGCGAAAAGAAACATAAAGGTCATTTTACACAAAATGAACTTTAGTTGGGATTTGCCGTTATTATTTTGATCATCTCAAATATTATTCACACGATATTTCCACTGCCAAGGTAATGCCACATTTCGGAGTCAGGAAATATTGGAATAAATGGTTTCACAACTATTGGCGTTTTGATGTGTCGTCAACGGGAGCAATATTATCAAATTACACTGACCGGAGATGGTCAAATTGATCTTGATCGTTGTCGTAAACACTTACTGAATAGCCTACGCCTCTCCTTTTCTCTTCCTGATGGAGCTGTGCAGCACACACACACATATTTCACGATGGTGATCACTGACGACATTCTTCTACAAGTCAGAGCATTCAACAAAATTTGGAATTTTTGGCTCATCATGCCAAAAGCACATTCAACACACTTCTGACCCCGGCTCAATCTGTAGTTGAAAATACGTGTGGTGTCGTAGAGTCATCTTCTGGGATATGGTCTCATGAGATTTTTTTTTAAGAAGAAATGCTTCATCAGCAACAAAATAAAATGGAAACCATGATCCTGTACTGCCATGAGGTAATCCTTCGCTATTCCTCCGATAGTACAATTTCCACAAGCAAAATAACATGATAGCGAGGAGAAACTGTATCCCCTTCCATGGTATCGGGAACAAGAATACAGAAACATAAAATGTAGTTGTATATATATTTTTGCTACATTATTACTCCACTTTGACGGTGATCAAATGAAATGAAATGGCTTATGGCTTTTACTGCCGGGAGTGTCCAAGGACAAGTTTGACTCGCCAGATGCAGGTCTTTTGATTTGACTCCCGTAGGCGACCTACGCGTCGTGATGAGGATGAAATGATGATGAAGAAGACGACACATAAACCCAGCCCCCGTGCCAGCGAAATTAACCAATGTTGGTTAAAATTCCCGACCCTGCCGGGAATCGAACCCGGGACTCCTGTGACCAAAGGCCAGCACGCTAACCAATTAGCCATGGAGCCGCCGATGGTTGGGGGACGAGGTTGAAATCAGGCATCATTGACCTGTGTTTAGAGCTGTCCTCCAGGTGGCAGATTCCCTAAGACTTGTTTACCTTGTCCCCTCGTAAATGATTTCAAAGAACTTCAAAATTTATCACTTCCATTGATAATTTATTCTAATCCCTAATTCCCCTGCCTATAAAAGAATATTTGCCCTAGTTTGTCCTCTTGAATTCGAACTTTATCTTCAAATTATGATCTTCCCTGCCCTTAAAAGCGCAAGTAAAGCTTATTCATCAACTAATGTCATTCCATGCCATTTCTCCACTGACAACTCGGTACGTACCTCTTAGTCGATCAGCTCATCTCCTTACTCGCAACTCCTCCCAGCTACAAGCTTGCAACATTTTCGTAATACTACTCTTTTATTGGAAATCACGCAGAACAAATCAGGCTGCTTTCCTTTGGATTTTTTCCACTTCTCGTATTAAGAAATGCTGGCGTAGTTCATATACGCTGGAACCATACCCTAATTAAGGTCTTGCCAGAGACTTAATACGCCCCCGCCTTTACATCTTTACTAAAACCCCTAAATACCCTAAAGACATCTGTAGCATAATGTGATTATCTCAATAAATGAAATCCCCCTTGCAAAATCCTGGCTGCCACACTGTGTGAAGCCATTCATAACAGTTGTTTTATTGTGTTTTCATTGATTTCGTAATTTTATTAATTTATAATATATACAATATACATCTTCTCCTTCTTAATCTGCTTACCCTCCAGAGTTGGCTTTTCCCTCGGACTCAGCGAGGGATCCGACCTCTACCGCTTCAAGGGCAGTGTCCTGGAGCTTCAGACTCTAGGTCGGGGATACAACTGGGGAGGACAACTAGTACCTCGCCCAGGCGGCCTCACCTGCTATGCTGAACAGGGGTCTTGGTGCGAGATGGGATGATTGGAAGCGAGAGACAAGGAAGAGGGAAGGAAGCGGCCGTGGCCTTTAGGTACCATCCCGGCATTTGCCTGGAGGAGAAGTGGGAAACCACGGAAAACCACTTCCAGGATGGCTGAGGTGGGAATCGAACCCACCTCTACTCAGTTGACCTCCCGAGGCTGAGTGGACCCCGTTCCAGCCCTCGTACCACTTTTCAAATTTCGTGGCAGAGCCGGGAATCGAACCCGGGCCTCCGGGGGGGGGGAGTGGCAGCTAATCACACTAACCACTACACCACAGAGGCGGACTAGATAATAAACATCAGAAACATAATATATTCCTTAATATATATAATTTATTCATATATGTTTTTATTCTTATAGTTGCCTTTGTCGCGAAATGTGGAGAAACATCCGGATGTTGTTTTTTCAAGAAATTTGAAACCGGGTCGTACTGAAGGCAAACAGTGCTGCAATCTTTAATTCCTTTCGTGAAAGGAATTAAAGGTGGGTCTAGTTCCTTTGATTTTTTTTTTTTTTTTTGCTAGGGGCTTTACGTCGCACCGACACAGATAGGTCTTATGGCGACGATGGGATGGGAAAGGCCTAGGAGTTGGAAGGAAGCGGCCGTGACCTTAATTAAGGTACAGCCACAGCATTTGCCTGGTGTGAAAATGGAAACCACGGAAAACCATTTTCAGGGCTGCCGATAGTGGGATTCGAACTTACTATCTCCCGCATGCAAGCTCACAGCCGCGCTTTGATGTTCAAAGGAAGCTCTTCCTTATTTCAGTCGTTGCGGATGTGGTTCTTACCCATGCAAAAGATGGATTGTTTCATGCTCCACTTTCTTTCTTTCCTTATTCGAAAAGAGGTGATGCTATCCCTGCGAAGTGGTAAAGCTATTGAACAGGAGTAGATTTCAAGCAGCCTGTTATAATTCCACAGGTTATCTACCTGTTTGGCATGCGTGGAACTATACCACTGTGATCCGATCAATTTCTTGAGGAGATTGTTCCTGGTGGACACTTTTGACTTTCAGTTCATGCAGTGCTCCTTGAAAGTAAAAGATATGTCGAGCGCCACTCCTAGATATTTTGGAGTGTCGCAGTATTGCAGTTCGATCCCTGACCATACTATCTTCAACTTGCGAGTGGCTTCCTTGTTTCTCTTGCGTCTTTGAGGGGTTTGGTTTAAGCTGATTTTTACGGTAGTATCTGGAGAGATCTTCAAGGGCATTCGTAAGGGTATTCTCCACAGATTCTAAATCTTTGCTCTGGGTGACTAGAGCAAGGTCATCAGCATACAAGAGCTCCTGCTATTAGGAGCTGTGGATTAGTCGTTCGTATATATTATATTGAAAAGTATAAGAGCCAGTACACTTCCCTGGGGAAGGCTGTTCTTCTGCAGTCTCCATCGAGAACGCTGTTGTTAGAATTCGACAAAAAATTCAATCTTGTAAACGAGTGGCAATGAGCCTGGTTATGGCAGTGTCATATGCTGTTGACAGATCGACAAATACCACTCCTGTTACCTTTCGAGCCTCAAAACCGGTGTCGTATGAGTTGCGCCGAGTATAAGTTGCGCCGTGTTAAAATCAGTATAACTTGCGCCGTGGTCATTAATCATTCTAGGAACTAGAGGTCTTGTTTGGGAATTCCACAGGGAAGTTTAGTGTTTCAGAATGTGACAGTGTCCCCTCCCTACTTACCCCTTATCAGACCACAGGATCTTGAGAGCAACGGAGGTCTATTTGGAAAGCGGTAATGTAAAGAAATTCATCAGAAACATGTCTTATATCCTCCAACTGGATTAGACATTTAGTACTGAACCGTTCATTCAACGGTGCTTACTTTGTAAATATGCAATGTAAATATTAGGTTTAAGACACTGACAAGGTTATAAGCCTACCGAAAATTTAAATCATGTATATAGGCATTAGTTTTCATAAGGATGACAAGGCCGAATGGCCGCTTTCTGTATTGCTAGACTTGGTTTGTTAAATAATGTCGAATCATTCAAGTAATACTTAAGCGGTTGTTTTAAGTTCAACGGAGATCGTCTCAATAAGACATAATGAAACAACCCTGATAGAATGAACATTTGCGACGGAAAACAGTAAATTTCAGTTATTGTTAAGATTAAAAAAGCTTCTTCATGACGCTGATGGAACGTAGGCTTCCCATCACTGCTCCGAGGGTTAAATCTACGATAACTTTAGATAGCGTTTATGCTGGACAAAGCTGGCGTTCAAAATATTATTTCTGATTTCTTCATATTTATATCAGCATCACTGTTTGAAACAATTTCATTTGTCATTTATTAATCTTGCATACCCAGGGGAATGCGACAGGCCTCGCCAGGGCACACAATTTCCTTTCTTTGTTAGTAGCTATGGTTCATTCTTGAGCCCTATCACTTCATAAGGGGTGCATGTCGGGGAAACGTAGGGTGAGACAGTTTTTTTCTGTTTTAACTGGTCATTCTTTATTCAACAAATTCGCTACATTTCATTTGCCATCCATTAATCTTTGTCCGCAAAAGCATGTCAGATCCCGCATTCGGCAGTATTTTCTTCCTTTAGCGGTATTTCATCCTTCATTCTTTCTATTCCTGACCCTATCAGTTAGCTACAAGGCTGTGGATATTCTTCATAAGACTGAAAGACTGATTACATGTTTCCACACTTGGTTTGTAAATTAACTACGTAGTTATACACATTTCACCCACTGATATAAATACGATGCAGGTTTTCTAAATATGCAAGAAACCAACATTGATAGAGTGAATACTGAGCTCGATAGCTGCAGTCGCTTAAGTGCGGCCAGTATCCAGTATACGGGAGATAGTAGGTTCGAACCCCACTGTCGGCAGCCCTGAAAATGGTTTTCCGTGGTATCCCATCTTCACACCAGGCAAATGCTGGGGCTGTACCTTAATTAAGGCCACGGCCGCTTCCTTCCCAAATACTGAGCTCGATAGCTGCAGTCGCTTAAGTGCGGCCAGTATCCAGTATACGGGAGATAGTAGGTTCGAACCCCACTGTCGGCAGCCCTGAAAATGGTTTTCCGTGGTTTCCCATCTTCACACCAGGCAAATGCTGGGGCTGTACCTTAATTAAGGCCACGGCCGCTTCCTTCCCACTCCTAGCCCTTTCCTGTCCCATCGTCGCCGTAAGACCTATCTGTGTCGGTGCGACGTAAAACAACTAGCAAAAAAAAGATAGAGTGAATGATATTTTTTATATATTAATTTCAAAATCTCAGTACTACAGATATTCACAGACATTCCTTGAACTTGGAAATAACCCCCTGCGGTGCAGCGCAGGTAGCAGATGCTTAAGACAGCTGTCAAACCACTTCTACTCCCGGCGGGGAATCTCCACGGCGCAAATTATACTCGGCGCAACTCATACAGAACCTCAAAACCATCTTCTACATACTGCGTAAGATTCAGCAGTTGTCCGCAACATCTTTTACCAGGACGAAATCCAGTTTGCTGCGGTATAAGAAAGGGTTCAATTAAAGGTGTTAGACGGTTTAAAATCAATCTTTCCAGCAACTTATAAAGGTTTATAGTTATGAATTTCATTGGTTCCGTATTTAAGTGGGATTACAGTAAAATTAAATTCTTTCAAGGTCCACCTATTCAATACAATGACGTTTTATTGTGATTTAATCACATGTCAAATAGTCAAATGGTACTAGTTTCGGCATCTATGTGCCATCATCAGCCTTGAGTACAAATTAAAACAAGTTATATATTCCTAAAACATCTAAAACACATTTTAACTCATTATAAAATAACATACAATTAATGTGGTGATACATGAAATACGATAAAATTATGATACAATTGGTGTGATATAAAATTCTTAAAATTCCGGCTGTTCGTTACATAATTCAGTCTGTGTGCATCCGGGATAAGTGAATTTTTTCAGTTGTACCGTACAATGGGGTGAAGTCGATCAAAATAAATAGTTTTTTGCATATTACGGGATGAAAATAGAGGAAAGCAATTCTCAAAAAGCATACATATATGTAATGAATCTTTATCTTCCTAAAGGTTGCGTAACAACATGACAATGTCAATAAATTACGAAGTTATTACTGGCTAAAGTGTGATCGACTTCGCCCCACCTGGTGGGGTGAAGTCGATCACAGATTTATTTCAGCCTAAAAACGACTTTATAAATGATGTGGGGTGACATCGATCATCAGTTTAGTTTAAAAAAACTTTCGTTAAAGATTTAACATTTTAAAAATGGCAAAATGACTACATTTAACTAATATTTGACACCTGGATGCCTAGTCTCCAAGTATGGAATATAAATCACAAAATAAAATCCCTATTTAATTTAAATTAATGTTCTGTACCGTACATTTCTGCGATATCATTCAATACTGGAGATATCTATGTTTGGAAAGATATAGCGTCCCCTCTGCAAACTTTTTGAGGACAATTTCATTATTATTTGTCTACCAAATGCTTCTTGAATATCGGGCACATCTGGAGATGAGAATTATATTTGCTTGACACCTCCTTTTTCAGATATGATGTCTCGTGGCCATTGTCAACTTCTTTTACAATTTGTCATACGAAGTTTCTGTCTCTTTTCAGTGGGAAATGAAACCAAAACGAAATCATCAACACAAAAAGTGTCTAGTTCACCTTTGACATCACTTTGATTGTTTAAACTGCAATTGTATTCTCATTCACATCAGAGTGACTTTCATTATGTTCGGCATTATGACGATCATCATCATAGTATTCCTCCAATGCTGCTGTCTCAACTAGTTCTTCTTCATCAGAATCAAGGAGGTCATTTACCACTATTTTCCCTTACCAGCAGCAATATTCATTCTCTTTTCTCTTGCCGGACGTCTTTCACTAGGTCTTGTTCCTCCATTTCGTGCCTGGTGCAGATGTTCCACAAGTGTATAACTCCATCTCTTTTCTGCTCCTATTAGCGAATCTCCGGGATCCTGGTTAAGGCTTGGCAATTTCTTCAAGACTATTTCTCGATTTATTGGAACAATCCCACAAGCCTTGAAACCAGAAAGAATAGTTAAGCTGTCATGGGCTCCCACAACACTGAATGCCTTCTTGAGCATGGAAGGACTCTCACACTTGGGTAACACACCTATTTTCTTCATCTTCCATATTATAATTTCGTTTACCGACAGGACCTGGCTTCTTCTGGTATATTCGTCTCATGATCGACTTCACCCTATAAAATGTAAACATTAGGCATATTGCATCATTGCCCGAATGCGGAGAAAATTGGATGTAATCCAAAGTGCAGGAAAAGAGAACAACACATTAAGTTACCAAATGAAGTCAGTGATGAGGTCAGGTTATTAATTGTACCGGTGGATGACAGATTTTTTACGACCCTTTTCAAACTATGCTAAACACGGACACTTATTGAATACATAACCACACTTTACTTGTCATCATCATTACATCTAAAGAATATCGCATAAATAGCGTGGAGCTTCCACATTCCAAAGAAGCTCCTCTTCTTTCTTCTCCATCTACCTATAAAGATGCCATCAATTAAAAAACATCGAGATGTCATAATGATCGACTTCACCCCACCTGATCGACTTCACCCCATTGTACGGTATTCATTATGGGTCCCTTGAAACATCATATCATTGAAAGTTGTTACATCAACTGCGACCAATATTTTAACCCCAATTACAATTTAAATGAGATTTACGAGAAACCCAATATCCTTTTCGATCTTTTAATCGATTGGCTTAAAAATACCAAACTATCGAAAAACAGTTCGATTTTCCAAGTAATCCGGAATACACACTCCCGTCAATTACTCCCACTACCCCATCCTTCCGCCCCGCCTTAGTTCCATTCCCCTGCAAGTGCTGCGCCTCCTTCCTTCCCCTCGCCTCCTTTACCGTTGCCCGCACACTTCGTCCGGCTCCGTCTGTGTAACAACACGTTTACATGCTGCTCAAGGTGAGTCAATCATCATTCAACGATTCTAATGTTTCTAGTAACTTCCATACATTGCTTCCAATCTCTAACTTGGCTATTTTCTCCTTCAGGTTCAAATTGAAGTGGGAATTCATCTCTAATTACATCACGATCTTATATGATCAAAGTAAACTTCCCTGGAACCACCTATATCTAAAGGAACAGATGTCATTCACATAGACAGCATACAACTGAAAAAAATCACTTATCCCGAGTGCACACAGACCGAATTATGTAACGAACAGCCGGAATTTTAAGAATTTTATATCACACCAATTGTATCATAATTTTATCGTATTTCATGTATCACCACATTAATTGTATGTTATTTTATAATGAGTTAAAATGTGTTTTAGATGTTTTAGGAATATATATCTTGTTTTAATTTGTACTCAAGGCTGATGATCATGGGCGCCCGCAAGGGGGGCAAGGGGGGCGCTTGCCCCCCCCTGGAATTCTAAAAAGTTGATGTTCAATTGTTTAATATCATACCAGATTATTTCATAAACTGAACTTACTGACAGTCATCTAGCATCTGTAATATTCGCAAATTTCTGTAAAAAAATTAATGTTGCTGACGTTATATTGGTATTTATATTCAAGAAAATTGTTAATGTGCCCCCCCTTGGAAAAGATCCTGCGGGCGCCCATACTGATGATGGCACATAGATGCCGAAACTAGTACCATTTGACTATTTGACATGTGATTAAATCACAATAAAACGTCATTGTATTGAATAGGTGGACCTTGAAAGAATTTAATTTTACTGTTTTACTTATAAAGGTGGCACAGTAGTGCAACTGGTCTAACATCCTTTGAATTATTTCCTTCTTTGCCAGGTTTCAGCAAAGCAATAACTCTACTCTTCCACCATACTTTTGGGATGTGACATCGTTTCAAGCAGTGGCGGTGGGCCCTTAGGGGCACAGGGGCATGTGCCCTGTCAAGTTTTTGCACTCAGAATTTCAGGAAATAATTTATAATTTAGTTGGGCTACAGCCGAACAACAGAATTATTTCTACAAATATTATCACGACAAAATGTTATATTCTTAACTGGATTACGGATTTTGGTAGGTATTTAAACCCACCATGTCTTTAAGCACGAAGAGAGGATACCTTTTGTACTCGTATTTAAAGAGACAAGCTGTTGCTGTCAGTGCGACAATAATGACTGCAGTAGTCTTGCGAAGCGAGTGGCAGGCGATATGTGCTAGTGATGGGTCGTTCATGAACGAACTGACTCTTTTGAACGACTCATTGGAGAGAGCTAGCTCTCTCAATGAGAGTCGACTCTTGTAAGAGCTAGCTCCCTCCTTGCTCCTTGAGAGCTAGCACGAGCCGACTCTTTTATCAACAGCTAGTCGTTCAATTACGAGTCGACTCTTGTATGAGTTAGCTCCCTCCTTGCTCCCTGAGAGCTAGCACGAGCCGACTCTTTTATCAGCAGCGACTCCAAGAAAGAGCTAGCTCGTCACATCGACTCTCGTTCATTTCTAGCCAATGCCGTGCCTCAGATAATCACGTGACGTACTGAAGCAGCTTTCTTTTTTACAGGCTGCCCAGTAGAGATGGGCACTATCGACTGAAAATCGCTATCGACTAGTCGGGCGATAATCCCTTCGAACTATCGACTAAATAGTCGAATGTTTTCAGCCGAACAAAAGTATTCATTACTTCCCGTCGAGAAGACTGAACAGTCGAATGAAAGTATTCATATAACGCAAGTAGTCAGTCCATGAAAAACATTCGAATATTTCCAGTCGAAAATCTCCGTATCAAAAGTGGAGAGTCGTACTTTTACGAATTCGACTCATTTTAACATAATTTACCAATAATTAGATATCACTTGTATCTTCTTAATCTTCTTCTTAATTCTCAATCCTAAGATTGGTTGGCAGCAATTCGTCTTCTCCACTCTTCTCTGTAATCCGCTAATCTCTTCATTTCCACATATGAGCCTGTTCCTACGTCATCTCTGATCTGTCTTGCATATTGCAGTCTGGGTCTTCCTCTTCCTCTTTTACCTTGAATCTTTCCTTCTATGACATTAACTATAAATCCATTGTGCCTATAGAGATGGCCAATTAACTGGTCTCTTCTTTTTCTTATTGTTGCTAAAAAGGTTCTTTTTTCACTTATTCGTCGAAGAACTTCTTCATTGGTGAGTTTTTCTGTCCATGAGATCTTTTCCATCCTCCTCCAGCACCACATCTCAAATGCTTCCAAACGTTTCTTATCACGTGCACTAATAGTCCACGTTTCTGAACCATACAAGGCCACACTCCAGACATAGCACTTAATAAAACTCTTCTTGGTCTCCACATTTAAATTCCTTGATGTAAGTATAGACACCCATTAAAATCCGATTTACGCACTCGTTCGTACACGGGGCTAATAGATAGAGAGATGCCCTTAATACGAACCAACATCATACGAATGGCCTTTCTTGGTGCTAAATGGACAGTGAAACGTAGAGAGACGAAAATGTGGCTCTATTCCCGAACAATGCTAACAATAATAATATGTAAAACGCGTTGCTGTAGTACACAATCAAGATATACTGTATATGAGAACAGCCAAACACAATACTACCGTATTTTCTAGATTATTATAGTTATTCAGATTATTATTATTATTATTATTATTATTATTATTATTATTATTATTATTATTATTATTATTATTATTATTATTATTATTATAGTTATGCCTTATGTATGAATAGGGCTTAACGTGATTAACATAAACAAACATGCAACGAAATAAAGAGCATATAAACGACAAGAGAAAATCGCCATATATAGTAGGTACGTACATATGAAGTTAACATAATTATATATTACATATCCGAAGTGACCATAAACCGATAGTTTCATTCGCTTCCATGTTGCTGTGGCTTGAGTGCGACTGAATTCAATCGACTTGTTTTGTGCTGACTGGACAGTGAAACGTGGAGAGATCCGTGGCGGGAATGCGACTGAATTCAGTCGACTTGTTTTGTGCTCACTGGACAGTGAAACGTGGAGAGATCCGTGACGGGAATGCGGCTGAATTCAGTCGACTTGTTTTGTGCTGACTGGACAGTGAAACGTGGAGAGATCCGTGGCGGGAATGCGACTGAATTCAGTCGACTTGTTTTGTGCTCACTGGACAGTGAAACGTGGAGAGATCCGTGACGGGAATGCGACTGAATTCAGTCGACTTGTTTTGTGCTGACTGGACAGTGAAACGTGGAGAGATCCGTGGCGGGAATGCGACTGAATTCAGTCGACTTGTTTTGTGCTCACTGGACAGTGAAACGTGGAGAGATCCGTGACGGGAATGCGACTGAATTCAGTCGACTTGTTTTGTGCTGACTGGGCAGTGAAACGTGGAAAGATGCGCGGCGGGAATGCGACTGAATTCAGTCGACTTGTTTTGTGCTCACTGGACAGTGAAACGTGGAGAGATCCGTGGCGGGAATGCGGCTGAATTCAGTCGACTTGTTTTGTGCTGACTGGACAGTGAAACGTGGAGAGATCCGTGGCGGGAATGCGACTGAATTCAGTCGACTTGTTTTGTGCTCACTGGACAGTGAAACGTGGAGAGATCCGTGGCGGGAATGCGACTGAATTCAGTCGACTTGTTTTGTGCTGACTGGACAGTGAAACGTGGAAAGATGCGTGGCGGGAATGCGACTGAATTCAGTCGACTTGTTTTTTAAAGTAGTCGACTATTACGATAGTTTAAACTATCGACTAGTTCGATAGTTATCAGTCGATAGTGCCCATCTCTACTGCCCAGTGTAGCCTCTTCCCGCATTCAGTCAGTGCTCTGAGTGCAGTGGTTGTGGTCTGTTTGTTAGGTACGTTTTTGTGCCATAGTTCTGGCAGCTTGCAACGTAACGAAACAATGAAATGAAATAAACAACATGTTATTGAGCAATACTTACCTGTTCACTTCCTGTATGCACTCATAATCTATGAAGGATTTAGGGCCTAGTATAGATCCAGTAGGTTAGGAGCAAATAAACGACACGAAGTTCGGGTTAACTAACCTCAACTAAGCACGAACAAACAGTCGCTATCCAGAATACTGAATATACCACTCGGCAAGTAGAAACGGCGTAGTTTTATTCTGTCTGAAAAAATTAAGAAATACTCTGATAAATCCTCATCTGTTTCTTAAATGAGTTCGTAGTTATGAATTAACATATTGCCAAAATGTTTCGGTTTTACGGTACAGTGGATAAAATAATATACCGTAGTTTTAAATCGAATTAAGGCAAATAGAAAATAACACTAGTTTTGGCTTTAAAATATAGGCTAAATAACTCATACCAACGTGTATAACGCAGTACATTTTCAAATAATTATTTATTGACGTGTAAGAAGTCCGACTCCTTAGCTGGATGGTCAGCATTGAGGCCCTCGCTGCAGAGGGTCCCGGATTCGATTCTCGGCCAAGTCGGGAATGTAATTCTTCTGGCTCGGGAACTGGGTATTTGTGTTTGTCCCAACACTTTCCTCTTCATATTCAGACAACACACCACAATACCAACCACCATAGAAACACGCAATATTGATTACATCCCTCCGCATAAGGTTAGCGTCAGGAAGGACATCCGGTCATAAAACAGGGCCAGCCGGGCTGAGTGACTCAAACGGTTGAGGCGCTGGCCTACTGACACCAACTTGGCAGGTTCGATCCTGGCTCAGTCCGGTGGTATTTGAAGGTGCTCAAATACGTCAGCCTTGTGTCGGTAGATTTACTGTCACGTAAAAGAACCCCTGCGGGGCTAAATTCTGGCACCTCGGCGTCTCCGAAAACCGTAAATGTAGTTGGTGGGACGTAAAGCCAGTAACATTATTACTTATTATAAAACAGGGCCAAATCCACTTTTGCGGAACAGTTCGCACCCGCGAACCCACAAGTGTGGGAAAAGTGGTCGAAGCGGAAGAAGAAGAAGAAGTAAGTTTAGATAGTGTAAGGAATGCCAATATATTGAACATATATGACTCATACGGTTTAATCGTTCTTGAAAAAAATAAAAATAGAAGAGAGTGTGACCATACTGTACACGAAAAATAGGCAAAATGCTATGCGTACTGTAGTATACTTGGTTATATGTACATTTGTGCTGATAGTAGTTTCCATTATTTTCGTTAAAGATCGCGTTTAATCAGCTATGTTTCCTACGCTGCATTAAAGGATGAAAGAATCTGTTGTCCCAACGCGGAGTGTCAAGTGAAAAAATTTCTGCAGCTCCAGTCGAAAGAGGATATTCTGATGACATCTTTTGAGTGAAATGTAAACTAAGTGCACAGGAATAGGAATTCTTCTTATGCTTATCTGGATTGCCGGGGTGGAACGGAAGTATTGCCAATATCTCGAACATACGTCCCGTACGGTGCATTCAATCTTGAAAGACATCATTTTAAGGAGAATGGAAGTTAGGCAAAGTAATATTAGATGTCATCAATCAACACTGTATATTTGTGACACGTTTCTTCGTTACTGTGTATAAAACTTTATCATCGGATTAATTGCGAATTTTGGCAGCAATGTACATTTGTTTTATTCCAAGAGTAGCGTACCAAACTGTACATTGTGTTGCCATCTGTTGTGTAAAAGGTGAACTATCTCGCACCATCTCGCTCCTTCAAATAAAGACGGGAGTCATGATTAATCTAGAAGATGTAAAATCACGCTATTTTGGGCGCTTATGAATAAAAAACTCATGGCTTAGTGTATACTATAGTAACTTACATCCCATTACATTCTTAAACAATTATTTATTAACGTGTAAGTATTGCCAATATCATGAACATACGTCTCGTCACGGTGCATTCAGTCTTGAAAAGCATCATTTTAAGAAGAAAGGAACATGGGCAAAGTAATATTAGATGTTATCCATTAATACTGCATATTTGTTAAACATTTCTTCGTTACTGTATATAAAGCTTTATCGTTAGATTATTTGCCAATGTTGCCAGGAGTGCATTTGTTTATTTGTTTTATTTCAAGAGAAGCTTTCTGAACTAGACGTTGTGCTGCCATCTGTTGTGGAAAATATGAACTATTTGCGCTATACCGGTCGTTCCCGGAAGTCATACAGAGCGACCGGAAGTCATGAAGAGCGACCGGAAGTCATAAAGAGCCGTCTGCCCTAAACCGGATGAACGAATGAACGAACGAACCTGGAGCGGAGAGCGGCCTCTGACTTCCTGGCTCGCTCCTACCTTCCCGCTCCCAAGAGTCGACTCTTTTGAACGACTCTCAGTTAGGAGCGGGAGCGAATGAGCTAGCTCCCTCAAAAGAGCTAGTTCGACCCATCACTAAAATGTGCAGCTCTGGGCACTAGACCGTCTTGTGCCCAAACGACGCGCCTGCGCATTAGAACACAGTATTTGAAGATGGTGAAAGTCCATGACAGCTGTGGGCTTGTGTGGGTGAGCGGGCGACGGGGAGTACTTCTGGTTGGGCACTCAGATCCTTGAGGCCTTCTGCAGCGCATGCGCATAGAGCAAATAACAGATCACGAGAAATATCCGCGCTTTACAAACATCAGTGTAGCCAATTCACCAATTCTGTAACTACAGTAAATCCAATAATATTTTAGTCTTGTTTATTTAAAAATGCGTCCATATCGCTCATGCAGGGATTTAGTTGCTTTCAGATGTTTTCATTATTAAAATAAGTTATCTTAAATGAGGTTACCGTGTTTCTAATAGGCCATTTAGCAGCTGCCAACCTTATTCGGGTATCAAGTTTTGGAGAATTTTGTACTCTCTTTCCGGAAAAAATTCCTCGTCAACCGTAAACAAGTACCCGAAAGTGAACAAAGACAGGCTCAGGACCGAACTTGAAGTGTTATATTCCAGGGTAGACGTCCGTGCGGCAGATGGTGCTGCAGCGCTTTTGCAACTTTTCCTGCGCAACAATATGCAAGACACTTTCAATGAATGCGTTAGGTTACTGAGCATCATTGTTACAAACCCGATGTCGACAGTGGAAAGTAAAAAGTTTTTCTCTACTCTAAATCGAATAAAGACCTTCTTGAGGAATACGATGAGCCAAGACAGACTAACGGCCCTGGCGATGCTTTCAATTGAAAGTAAAATGGTAGCCTACGTTCGATTCCCGACTTCAACCAGCGAGTTATCGAAATATTTGCTCAAGCAAAGGATCGAAGAATAGACTTCATCTAAAAATGAGAAGGTTAGTATATTCATTATTACTTGACTTGTAGGAGAACAGGTTATAAACGAAATGTGGATCAGCTTATCCCCTGCCATTTAGCTCAGTGAAATAACACCTGACCGGAAATGGAGAGGTCACGGGTTCGTTTCCTTTGACCCCACCTTTCACTGTCTTTTTCCTTGGTGTTAATATCTAACTGGCACCAACTGTAAACGGAATAAGCTGATTTACAAGTCAGTTGTTAGTGTATTTATTCACATGCGCATTATTGTTATATTTTGCAACCGATACCTTAAATATCTACTTGACTGTCCATATTATTTTATAAGTTGTGCCCCGCCGGATAATTTGGCCACGGGCCGCCACTGGTTTCAAGCAGTTGAAGAATTGGAAATTGGAAGTGCTTATTTACTCTGTTCTTATGTCATCCAAGCCAGTTGACTTTCCATTTCTGCTCTGTTTGATAGCCTGTCCCAGTTCTTCTGTACTGAATGATAAGGTCATTACTCTCTTCATTTTCTCGTCTTTCTCAATTTTGCCTTTTTTTATTTGTGGGATGCCTTCCCGTTCAGCAGTGACTGATGTGCTATTTGATTGGCAGTTATAGATAATAATAAAAGGAAGTCTTTGTCTGTCTGTGTGTCTGTGCGCGATGCCCAGCAAAACCTAAAGCACGCAGAGATCTGAAATGTTGAACATAGGTAGATGGAACAAAACCAAACAAACCCCATGAGACTACAGCCCTTGAAGCGCCTTGGCCTACCAAGCGACCGCTGCTCAACCTGAAGGCCTGCAGATTACGAGGTGTCGTGTGGTCAGCACGACGAATCCTCTCGGCCGTTATTCTTGGCTTTCTAGACTGGGGCCGCCATCTCACCCTAAGATAGCTCCTCAATTCTAATCACGTAGGCTGAGTGGACCTCGAACCAGCCCTCAGATCCAGGTAAAATCCCTGACCTGGCAGGGAATCGAACCCAGGGCCTTCGGGTAAGAGGCAGGCAGGCTACCTCTACACCACGGCGTAGGAAGCCGGTTTTAGTCTTATATGGTGTGAGGGCATATGACTCTGTTGATGCTCTGCAATGTACACGGCTCTGAAACTGATGACGAATATTATTGAAGCCACCATCATTACTGAGCATGCTGCGGGCGAAGTAGTATTCCTCGGACTGTAAGTCCATTGAGTAGGAAGCCATTTTCGGTCCGCGACACGAGGAGCCATCAGCCCGTAATATTCGGAAGTGTTTGGGTGTATGCTTGCGAAGCCCAGTCAAATCTATGGCACATAGAGACCTGAAATTTTGACATAGGACAATCGCTTAAAGTTGTAGGACTCCATCTTCGAAAACGGTGCTTTTGCCATTTTCAACTGTACGTGGATTGTTCAAATCCTCTCTCGTACCAAGCGAATGGGCGAGTTCTTAGGCCTACAAGTAATCATGAAAATGTTTCTCCACGATTGTGGTTAATTCTTCCGAGCTAGGTAGTCATGAACATAAAAGCAGGAACGTTAGCACCATCAGATGATGTCCTCCCGTTCCCCCTTCCCCGGCTCCCAAAGATGTATGCGGGCCTCAGAACCTCTGTAAATACGAGTGTGTCGATACTAGATGAACATTTTTTCGATAAGCGCAAGAAAGGTCTTTTTTGAAACATTGTAATGTTGACATCTAAGAATTTTAAACCATATCAATATTGACACAGTTTTAAAAGTTACCTATTTACACTAATGAGCAGCAGAGATTTCAACATGTTCTGCTCGCTGCAGTGATTCTCTCACAGAAGGGGGTGCCGGTACTGCCTCTAGTATATTTTATTTACTGACTCTACTGTTTCAGTGACACAGGACATGCAATACAAGCGAATAGGCTAGCCGTGCTTATGGGCGACTCTTAGCCACCTATCGGAGAAAGCTGTAGTTAAGTGCGCTCTCTCATGTTTTCAACCTAATTTTCTGTCGTTCACAGCTCCTAACAGGGTTGCCAATCAGTGGCTTATGCTGAGTCCAAGACATGGGCTACCACTAGACTTAGGTTACCCCTTTGCAATGGTTGGTTTAGTGAATGTCAAGCCTTTTGAGCGTTTTGAGCTGCAACGAAGAGCAGTTGCTTTATGGATAATACAGGATAAACAGGGGCATAATTACCCATACTGCATGGCCTTAAGAGTAAAAGCGAAAAGGCTGCACATAACCGGCCGTTAACAAAAGGCAAGGAGGTGAAACTCCAACACTCCTTACAGAAATGGCCTACAGTAAGTGGGGTTACGGCCCAAAGATACAGAGGTTAATCCCATACTACAATAGGATGACTAAAGGAGGGACCTTTAAAGCCGAGACGAGATTTATAAAATTTAGAGTTTGAAAACTTTAGTCACCCAATTGCAAGGTTGAATGGGAGACGGCAGAGGATCACCACTCTTCTTTCCCTTACATTACATATTTCCCGGTAGGGAATAGAAACAGAGTCCTCAGACTTCGCCGAAAATCCTACATTTAAACCACCAGTTTACAAAATTGCGTTAAAAGAAAACGGCTAAAATCTTCCCCTCAAACTACTCGCAGGCGCTATCACATGTTTAGGAAATTTCTGCCATTATCTTGTATCGCTGGATATTCTTCAAGCAGGCCGCGCCTCTGCCTCCTAGGCCTCCGTCAAGTCACACTCCCAGGCACTAGAGCACTTCAGACAAGACGGCCCTAAAGTGCCCTGCTTATGTAGTTCCTTAAGGGAAAGCTTCCCGATTAAATTGAGCCACATTTTTTGATAGGCTGGATTCCTGTACACAACCCCGGTTTTGATTGTCTAGAAAACATATTTACAAGCATCTGATAGATTACAGTAGGGGAGGAACCAGAAAAACAATCTTCAGAAAAAGGTTTACTAATAAAAAAATGAAATTTCCTAAGTTCTACGTTCGTTTTTAGTGCGTGAGAGTGAGCTAGCAAATTGATGTTAGAGCCATCTAACTGTAAAAGACGAAATTCTCTGGGAGTTTACAAGTTTCATTTTCAAGCCCTTTATGGTGCTTGTATTTCTTTGGCCAATACATTCATTCTAAGCATTGTTGGAAATTTTCATATTTTGCTTAGGATGGTTGCCCAGCTATACTTACTTCCGCTTGAGTCAATAGAAACTTGATAAACTGCATTCCTTTAGACCATTTACAAATGAAACTGACCAATTAAAGGATGATGTACATGAAATACAGGCATTTGTGTAACCACCAAACACACACTTCCCACTACTACTACTACTACTACTACTACTACTACTACTACTACTACTACTAAAAAGAATGCTTTCATTCCTCCCCAGAAGGGGGAGGCGGGCCTCTTAGACGGTGACGCCGTCTCTCAGGCCGGGATTTGTGACGGTGAAGGAGATGCTCGGAGAAGGTGAGGGGGTTAGCGGCCGTGGCCTATGCTAGGAACTGTCGCGGCATGCACCTTAGTGCAGGAGAATGGAAAACCACGGAATACGACTTTCAGGACAGCCGACGGTTGGGGCCAACCGTGAGGTCCAGCCCTGTTCCGCCTCCTGAATTATAATCCCAGACATATAGAGTTTAGTGTGGGTTAGAGCTCGAACATCTGGTCGGAGGATGCAGGGTGAGTCTGGGCCCACAATTGGCCACGGCTGGTCCGTGGCCCGACAGCTCTGCACTCCAACCGGCCAACTGAGCTGAGGAGGGATGGCCACGGCTCTACGCCTCTGAATTCGGGACGGAGATGGGCTGGTCCCCATCTTCGGTTGTCTTGAAAGTTGTTTTCCGTATAGTTTTCCATTCTCCTGCACTAAGGTGAATGCCGAGTAGTTCCTAGAATAGGCAACGAACGCCTACCCCCTCACTTTCTCCAAGCATCTCCTGGTCTGAAAGACGGCGTGACCGTCTAAGACGCTCACCTCCTTCTTCAAGGAAGGAATGAAAACATGTTGTTAGTAGTAGTCGAACATCTTGGAACGCGATATCATGACCAGTTGATAGGGCGTGCTTAGCTATTGCTGATTTGTCTGGCTGGTTGAGACGGATAACACGTTCGTGTTCCTTGATGCGGGTACCAATGGAACCGGCATGTTTGGCCAATATATACCTTGCCGCAAGTACATGGAATTTTGTACACTCCAGGGTGTATTTTGTATGGCTTATTACTAAGAGTGGTGCAGCCCTTGTAAGGTAGACCCTTCAACGATGACCGGAAACAAGATCTTGCACTGAGAAACTTTATTTTATAGGCAGATAATACATGGTAGTGCACATTGCTATTCAACATACTCACTATTCTTATCCAAGCTCTTGTTCCTCTACAACAAGACATCGATGCTGGCAAGACAGAAATCTGCTTCCAGTTTCTGAAGCCACGTCATGACGTTCACCCTCGTGCTTCGTCGACGATCCGAAGAGATGGAAATCACTGGAGGCCAGGGGCCTGTTCCACGAACGAACTTTGCAACTTTTCAACTTTGCACTTTTCACTTTTGAAATTTTGCAAAGTGCAAAGTCTTTCTGTTCCACCATGGTCTAGGTTGTACTTTTCAATTTTTTTCGCAAAGTGAAAAGTCTTTGCGAATGAGTGATACGATCGAGTTTATTTCATGAGCAAACTGTATAGGCCTAATACTCTACGATTTTAATGCTTTACTTTTCGCGGCGAATTTGACGGTATAATTGTCGTACAGTTTACGTTTTTATCATGGGAAAAAAAGGTTATTACAAGTAGCTGGCTGTGCTGGAAGTTGTCAAGGAGAAACGTGACATACTTCTTCGACAACTTTAAAGATAACCTCTCAAATTATGACACATCAATATTAACGAGAGTAGGCTGCCGTCAACACATTCACACACAGAAGGAAATTCACCCTTCATTAGAAATGCCGTCGCTATATTGAGTGGATTATCAGGCTAACGTACTGTTAGGAAATATTACATTTACTATAACATCTACGACTTTGGTAACAGTTCGCAAACAATTGTTTTGATGTCCCATGCATTGGTGTTACACCGTGCAGCTGGGCACCATTTACTAACCAATGTAAGCATATAAGAATTTGTTCTTTTCCGGAAAGGGATTGACTTCTTTTTGTTACATGTTTCAATAAATGTCCGATCATTTCAAGAATATAATGAGCCTGTGTTGGGGTAATACGAAATCACTCGCGAAAGTCCGTCGAAGTGAGGTTATGAAAATTAATCTCGTCTTTGTACGTTCTCTTATTGGATTCTTCATTACTGTCCTCACTTGATGCTAATAAAAGCTCACGTCGTAACGTGTTTATATCACTAAACCAAATTCTACGCCGAGAAACTAGTGTACATACTTGTTAATTAACATATGAAAAGGGAATCATCTCTTTGCAAGATTTATGAAAACTTTTCACTTCATTTCTTTGCACTTTGCATTTCTGTACTAATGGAGGAACATAGCAGGCTTGAAAAGTGAAAAGATTCCTAACTTTTCACTTTTCACTTTTCACTTTGCAAGTTAAATTTGAAAAGTGATGGTGGAACAAAATCTGAACTGAAAAGTGAAAAGTGAAAAGTGAAAAGTTGCAAAGTTCGTTCGTGGAATAGGCCCCTGGTCGGACGGTCATCGCTCAGCCCAGCTCGACAAGGTTTGCCTTTTTCTAGGTGAAATAAAGAGACTAGAGCTGTGTTAGTATGTGGCTTTGGGGGGGGGGGGGTGCCGTGAGGCTCCGCCCCGCCTCACAGCCCGTGGTGACCTACCTGTTTGGACAAATGACCGACAAGCGAGTACTAACGCAGGAACATAGCCTAGTACAAGAGTACAGAATAACTTGAGGTGCGAAGGCTAGTCTTCTGCCAGCTACTTCCACCCCTCCGTAAAGGAGAAGTTATGAGAAACCTCCCTAAACCCACCAGGCAATCCCATATCTCCTTTCGGCACTGGTTACCCTGTCGCGGACATACCAAGACATCCCCGGCGCTAGACCACTGCCGCTCAAGAGCCACTGTCACCCTCGGTCCATGGCCGCCTGCAAGGCTTTCAAGGTAGAAAATGAAAAAGATAATAAAATAAAAAATAAATTTTGATGCGCGGTCGAGAGAGAATAAATAAATAAAAAGTAGTCTTGCAAACGACCATGCGGATGGCCAGTAATGCGAAAGCTCTTCCCAAAGGAGCTACTTCGCATACCCCCTTCAAATTAGGATATTATTTTAGCAACTACTTATAACATTAAGGACGGACCGCAAAGAGAATGTGGTGCCGCACCATTGTTGTCAATGCGGTGGTAGTGGTGGTGGTGAATATTGTTTTAAGAGGACGTAAAACTGGGCAATCATAATCTGATAACACTAATCGGGGGAGGGGGGAGTAGAGGGGATCCGACAACTAGAAAAATTAAGGTATCGGCCAAAGAAAGACAAAGTCCACTGTTGTTTGTCCAACCCTTGTCCCGTTTCCCTACGGGGTCGGGTATGAGGTGAGATGAATTTGTCGTGGCGGTTTTTTATGACCGGATGCCCTTCCTGACGTCAACCTCATCAGAGGAGTTAATGGGAGATGAAATGAATGACGTGATATATGATAGTAGGGAGAGGGTGAAACCCGGTGCCGGCACATAGCCTACTCCTGTCGAATAGCACCAAGGGGTCTGCTCAAGGCTTAACGTCCCCATCCGACGGACGAATCACCATCAACAGCGTCATATGCCCTCACTCCATATGAGCACTGCGGAGAGGTTTGGAATTTAATCCAGGCTTTTGGCACGTAATCTAGTGATTAGAAATTGTATACCACCACCTCCCCTACCCTGCCGGCCAACATTCTGATGGTGAAAATTTAAAGAAAGACAAAGTCCACTACGGGCATGAAAATGAAAGACTCCCTAGGCCTCGTGACCTAATACCGTCGGGGTCTGAAATGAACAAGAGTTGATCAACTGATGTCGGGTAGGACAGATGAAGGTGAGTATCCTGGCACAAGCAATGTCAGGGCTCAGCTAAAGACCCCGTGATCGCCAACCCACGCTCCAAAGTTAAGAGTCCCTGGAGCCCCTTTTAGTCGCCTCTTACGACAGGCAGGAGGTATCGGGGGTGTTATTCTACTGCCCCCACCCACAAGGCAAGTTTAAGTATATTAAAACTCCCACAAACTTTAAGCCTGGCAGAAGAGAAATAACAGGCATGGCGAGCATCACATTTGGACTAGCATTCATCTCTGGTCTTTTGGGGGTAATTCCCGTAATATTAACCTTGTTACTACTGATTGACTAGAAACCAACGAATAGTACAGGGCAAGGTATATTGCGGAAATCATATTAAGGAGGTTGTCAAGAAAGGTATATCAGTCTCTGGTAAGACCCCAACTAAAGCATGGTTCCAGTGCATGGGATCCTCACCAGGACTACGTGATACAAGAACTGGAAATAATTAAAAGAAAAGCAGCACGATTTTTTCTGGGTGTTTCCCAACAAAGGTGTAGTGTTACGAAAATGTTACAAACTTTGGACTGTGAAGACTTGGGAGTGAGGAGACGAGATGCTCGACTATGTGGTATGTTTAGAGCTGTCAGTGGAGAATTCGTGCGGAATGATATAAGTAGACGCATAAGCTTGAGTGGTGTTTTTAATAGTAGGAAAGGAGTATGAAAATGAAGTTGGAATTCAATAGGAAACTGGGGCAAATATTGGTGTATAGGAAGAGGAGTTAGGGATTGGAATAATTTACCAAGGGAGTTGTTCAATAAATTTCCAAATTCTTTGCAATTCTTTAAGAAAAGGCTAGGAAAACAACATATAGGCAATCTGTCACCTGGACGATTACCCTAAATGCAGATCAGTGGTGATTGATTGATTGATTGATTGATTGATTGATTGATTGATTGATTGATTGATTGATTGATTGATTGATTGATTGATTGATTGATTGATTGATCAGTGGCGTAAGCTGGGATCAAGACATGGGCTACCTCTAGACTTAGGTTACCCCTTTTCGATGGTTGGTTTAGTGAACGTCAAGCCTTCAGCATTTTGAGGTGCATCCAATAGCCAACGGAGAAGCTTGTTGTGTTGTGAAATCTGCTTCACAAGCTACTGCTCTGACCTCTGCTGCTGCCAATACTCAACACCTCATCAGTGATATGGTATCCTAAGGTTCAGCAAATTAAAGTCCGGCTTTGTGGCTAAATGGATAGAATGCTTGCTTTTGGTCCGATGGCCCCGGAACAATTTTCAAAATCAATCTCCTAATACTGTTAATTCTCCTGGCTTGGGGACTGGGTATTTATGACATCTTCGCAATTCATTTTATCCTCAATAGGACACCACCAAGCCTACACAGATGCCATGCGCCATTATTATTATTATTATTATTATTATTATTATTATTATTATTATTAAATACAAATGCTGAATTTTACAGCGGTCATACCCATCGTTCACTGGTTTATTAGCTTCCTCGGGAGATCAGTGGTGGTGTCTGACCCATGATCACGGGTTCAATTCCAACCAACTAAAGGGAACCTGAAAGATTGCATTTCATTTTAGCAGTTGTACCTATAAAAATACAACTGTATTGCTCCTATAACAGCAGGAAACGGGAGTGAAATCTGTTATCTATGTGATTAAGTCAGAAGTATGAGATGAGGAAGTATATACGATGAGTAACGCATGGTTGATAGCAGTGGCGATCTGACGGACCGAAGCCTAACACACACACACACACACACACACACACACACACACACACACACACACACACACACACACACACACACACACACACACACACACACACACACACACACACACACACACACACACACACACACACACACACTCGGTCACCGCTCCTATCAGATATACAGCAGCAAGCCGTTATGGGTGAGTAGAGGGGAGAGGGACGAGAGTCTGGGCTGCGATATCAGTCTCCGATGCTTAGCTCTCAGAAATACGTGCGACTTTGTCACTGCTTTCAAGCTTTGAAAATCGAACAATGTGTCAGATGCTTACATTATAAGGTGCTTTATACTTCCATCGCTCTCAATAATTGAGGTTTGGGCTTCACCGATAGCCTTGGTAGCCCTCAGTATACGCCATTGTTGCCATTTCACCAGTATATGAATGGATATCAATCTTTGGCTCGATAACAACACTCAGTATGAAGGATGGAATCGCTAATCGCTGTATATTATATCTTTCGGTAGTGGCTTTACGTCGCACCGACACAGATAGGTCTTATGGCGACGATGGAATGGGAAAGGCCTAGGAGTTGGAAGGAAGCGGCCGTGGTCTTAATTAAAAAACAGCCCTAGCATTTGCCTGGTGTGAAAATGGGAAACTACGGAAAACCATCTTCAGGGCTGCCGACAGTGGGATTCGAACCCACTATCTCCCGGATGCAAGCTCATTATATCTTTCATTCTGGTGGCTCTGTAGCTTTGTAGAGTGGTCTGATGGATCATTCTTCAGGCGTCTCAGACGTCTCCAGGCTTTGTGACTGTCTCTTTTCAGATCCAGGTTTCCTTTTTTGTCTCTCTCATTGAAAAAATGAGTTTGTTTCGTGCATCGACAGTTGCTTCACTAAAAGGTTTTTCTTCAAATAAGTTATTGTATTCTGCGAATAGGGTGGTTTAATCTTATGTTAGTCCGGGAATGTAAGATGTTCGGCATCCGCGGAGAATAGACATTCTGAAGCATGTCTTTAAGACCGTGACGGAAGGTGTCAAAGTATTCAGGAGCTGGTTTTATGAAAGGTACTTCAGAGTCCAGCAATTCCTCAAATCTCGACCAGTCTGTTTTTCTGAAATTAAACCTCCTCCGAAAGGATACCTTCTGAGGTCTCACAGCAGCAAATACTGTATTTGGCAGATTATTGGTCTGTCCTGTGAGTTGGGTATTTAGGAACAGGCAGATTTTTACACATTGTTGGCTAATACTTCTGCCATTAAATATGAGGTCGGGATTGTAACCTCGCCTCAACCTGCCACTGTTAAATGTGAGAGAAACTGTGCATCATGAATAAATTAGGGTCAGGTGATTCATTTTAGCCCATTCTTGTACTGCTGTTTCATTCTCATCTTCATAGTCATAGCCCCAAACATTACTATGACTGTTGAACTTGCCAATCACAATCTGAACATGTTTATTTTGAAAATTGGATGGTTTGTCAACAGTGAATTCAACTCTAGGTGGTTTATAGAGGGATGAAATGGTGCAATTAGCTGTCTCCATAGTGAAGATTTCAACACCATTTTCCTCTAGATGCCGTGGATAGAATATGGATGTCTGGATGAACAAAGATATGGTAGCGCTTCCATATTTATCATGTGGTCTCTCGATGGCAAGATGCATTCCGCTTATTTTCGATCTGTGCATGTCACAACTTATATGTATTACCTGCGTGCACAATATATGACACTGGTGCTGACTGCATAAAATTTCATGAAGGCGTACCTTCAGCCGAACTTGCTCCATCAAATACAATTCATCAAATGCATCTCAGGCTGCTTCAGCACTTTCGCCGTCAGCGTCTACCACAATTCAGTCCCAGCCTACAACTATATTTGTGAAACTAAAGACAAACAACACTGCTAAACAAAAATGGAAACGTCAACCAGCTATTACAGCTAACGACAAAGCTTTCATCGACTTCTGCACGCAGCAGACCACCGAAACTGAAGATAGACCTAGAAATACGTTTTTACTCACTTTACTGCCAGATGCACTAAGAGAGAAAGTTCAGAAGGGATGTGCTACAATTGGCTGATAATAATGTATTATTTTCCCCCATCTGATCACAAGGTGAGTGGTACTTCATCAGAAGGGAGTGGTATTTCAACAGTGCCATCGTCACCACATCTGATGACTACACCATCACCTGTTGATTTTCCTGCAACTGAGGCGCTTTAGAACCTCCATCAATAATGCCTTCCTCATCTGATTGGTGGGAACGCATTGCCAAACCAAATGCGTAGTTTATTATTGGTTCTTTGCTTCTATTCGAACATTGTTTTGTGAAAAATCTTTTTGTTTTATGATTCGTAATGTGTATTTAAATATAAACTTTGGGGCTGTTTAATATTTCATTTTTCTTCTTTCTCTTTCAGCACCCTCAAGCATTTCTAATTTTCTTATATATCGAACTTTTGAATCATTGAAACTTTATGTTAAAAATGATTGTGTAAAATACAATCATTACAAATACAACTTACCTCAAAGTAATCAGTAGTCTTTTTTCCAATGAGATACATCTCCTCCTGTTTGTGTCTTTCTTCGTGATTACTGGGGCAAGTTTTCCAACCAGCTTCTTGAACAGTTCCATGGACATCCTGTAAAATCATTTGATCCGTTTTTCGTCTTCTTCAAGCTCTCGGGCTAACGCACGGGATTGATTTTCACGAATGAAAGGATGAATACGAAAATTTACACTTTCTTTGAAGCTTTCTCAAGTATCAGTACGCAACGACAACATTCCGATTTCGAAACGCACGGCTTGTCATTCTGGAACAGAATTTGACCGTCACAGGAGAGTTGCGGCAGTGGACGAAGCAGTAGCGGCGATTGGGAATTAAAAGAGTGTGTGTGTGTGTGTGTGTGTGTGTGTGTGTGTGTGTGTGTGTGTGTGTGTGTGTGTGTGTGTGTGTGTGTGTGTGCGGGGGGGGGGGGGGAGGGCAAAATGTACAGACAAGAAAAAGTAGCCTACGCGAGTTAGTAGGATATAGTGGGCGGTGGCTGGGGTGTGGGGCAGCGGGATACATATATGAAAACTGAAAAAGAGAAAGCTACAAAGTGGTAAGTTTTTGATGCTCTCTGAGCGAATTTCCACAGGTAAAAGGTTTTACCAACTTAAGTGCGATAATAATAGGTTTTCACCAAAGGAACAATATACACATGTATTACAATTTTATTATATAGAAATAGTCTACGGCGTGATTATGCAATTAAAAATAATTTAGTATTTGACTACATACTAACAAACTAACAGACACTAAAGAGACTGCCAGGCGGACGAATGCGCGCGGCAAGTCTTGGCAAAAAGTATACCCCTGCTACCCTTTCTCAGAGCATATGCAAAGTCTCCACTACTTGCTGTGGCGCTATGCAAGCCGGTTAGCAGCGACGAACATTTTGTGCGTATTTTCGCTAATACTTAATGAAAATAAAGTAAAGAATTAGCTGATAAGACAACAAGGCTTGTACAAATGGCTTTTTTTTATAATTCCTAGTTTCAACCGGCTAAAATGAAATAGAAATGTAGTTTTCTCCACGAGGTGGGGGTGGGGGTGGAGGGGCGTCGTCGCCTTCCCTAATCGCCGCTACTGGGACGAAGAACGTGCAACGCAACTAACATACAACTGTCTAAACAAGTTGGGTTTAAGTTGGGTTACGTTATACTGGTGGACGAAGGGCCATACTCCCTGCACTAGCTAGCTCCTTACCGGCCTTGAGAAACGGGTCCGTGCACTGTAATCTGAGTACTTTCATAGCTACCGGGCGAGTTGGCCGTGCGCGTAGAGGCGCGCGGCTGTGAGCTTGCATCCGGGAGATAGTAGGTTCGAATCCCACTATCGGCAGCCCTGAAAATGGTTTTCCGTGGTTTCCCATTTTCACACCAGGCAAATGCTGGGGCTGTACCTTAATTAAGGCCACGGCCGCTTCCTTCCAACTCCTAGGCCTTTCCTATCCCATCGTCGCCATAAGACCTATCTGTGTCGGTGCGACGTAAAGCAACTAGCAAAAAAAAAAAAAAAAAAACTTTCATAGCTCGACACGTGGCGCTGACGGCCTACGACTGTGCGGTAAAAATGAATACCCCTCTGTGGAAAAGGTATTGACTTTGATTCCCGATTTATCTTAATTTAGAGTTATGGAGATTGTTATATTGGATAATACTGTTAAAAGTATTAATCCTAAATCTACTTTCGTTGATATTTGCCAAAATAATATCGTGAAATGAAACTACAAAAAATGGAGTAGTCCAACTGACATTTCGTAACTGTGAGTAATGATAGTAATAACTTTTATTATCCATAGCCTTTAGATACATAGTAATTTTTCCACACGGATATTATTCAATATGTTTGTCTTCCGATGTTCATTTTGAGATAAAGCGGCATTGTTCAATTAGAGTTTTAAAATTCTTCAAGTGCTGCTGTTAGTATATGAGCGTGGTGAAAACATAAAAAAAATAAACAATTATAATCTGTTGTAATATTACTCCATAAATTTAGGTAGCTCCTAGGGTCTGCTAATGTTATTTTACCAAAGTATGTGATTATGTACTGTACGTAGTGGTTAAGTGTAAGAGAGGGCCGTGACCCGTGAGCCCTAACTTCGCCACATACAAAGGCATAAAATAAATAAATAAGAGAAATATGACACGTCAACTCTGTTTAAATTTTAATTTCAGTATATTGTTTCAGATTACCGAGTGGAGTGGCCGAGCATATCAACGCGCTGCGGACATGGAGCCAAGCTCTACATTTGGGAGACGCGCGGGTTCAAGCCCCACCGTCAGCTGTCTTGAGAATGGCTTTCTGTGGTTTCGCATTTTCACTTCCAGGCACACGCCGAGAGTTCCTATTGGTAGGCCACAGTCCAATCCTTCCAGCTCCTTACCCAATTTCTTTCACTATCATTCATTTCATCTTCATTATACTTTGCACAGATCAACAAGCTAGAAAGAATGTAGAGTGGCTAACATGTCTGCTGCCGGGACAGTTCCTAGTATAGGCCACGGCCGCCCACTCTCTCACCTTCTCCGAGCATCTCCTTCACCATAACAAATCACCCGGCCGAAGAGTCGGCGTCACCGTCTAAGATGGCCGCCTCCCCCTTAAGGCGAGGAATCAAAACACTTTAGTAGTAGTAGTAGTTTTGCAATTCGCCAACAACTCCCCACTGGACCGATTTTTATGAAATGTGATTTAGATGAAAGGTACATGTAGACTATATATATATGTGTGCCATCATTATTGTTTTATTTATTTCCGCTATTATTACTACTACTAAAAAGTTTTCATTCCTCCCCTGAAGAGGGAAGCGGACCTCTTAGACGGTGACGCCGTCTCTCAGGCCGGAAGATTTGTTACGGTGAAGGAGACGCACGGAGTAGGCGAGGGGGTTGGCGGCCGTTGCCTATACTAGGAACTGTCCCGGCATTCGCCTTACTGCTGGAGAATGGAAAACTATGGGAAAACATTTTCAGGGCAGGTGACGGTGGGGACCAGCTCTGAGGTCCAGCCCTTTCCCGTCTCCCGGATGCAGAGTTGTAGAGCCACGGTAGAGCCGCGGCCACCGCTCCTCTGATCGGTTGGCCGGTAAGAGTGCAGAGCTGCTGGACCACGGATCAGCCGTGGCCACTTGTGGGCCGAGACCCACTCTGCATTTACCTACCTCGTATTATAAGTAGGGTCTACTACTACTAAAAGTGTTCATTCCTCCCCTGAAGGGGGAGGCGGGCCTCAGACGCCGTCTCTCAGGCCGGGAGATTTGTGGCGTTGAAGGAGATGCTCGAAGAAAGTGACGGGGTTGGCGGCCGTGGCCTATACTAGGAACTGTCCTATTATCAGTATTTTATTTTACGAAATTAACATGCTCATAATGTTATTCGCCCACATGCGACAAGTATGCTTTCTGTCTACAATCCGCGAACGACTTCTACTTGGCAGATTATCACGTTATAAATGTTAGCGCCCACAGCGAGACTCAAGATAGCGGCTCCATAAGTAGCATTCGTGTCCTGACCTGTATTTTTTTTTACAATTTGTTTTACGTCGCACCGACACAGAGAGGTCTTATGGCGACGATGGGACAGGAAAGGGCTAGGAGTGGGAAGGAAGCAGGCGTGGCCTTAATTAAGGTACAGCCCCAGCATTTGGCTGGCGTGAAAATGGGAAACCACGGAAAACCATCTTCAGGGCTGCCGATAGTGAGGTTCGAACACACTATCTCCTGGATGCAAACTCACAGCTGCGCGGCCCTAACCGCACAGCCAACTCACCCGGTCTGACCTGTATTAGACCTTGTATTGCACTCTAGCATATGGTCAAAGATATTGGTGAAGATATGAAACCTTAGTCGCTGGGAGATTACAATTATTTCCGCCCTTCCTCCAGACTATAGAAAGCAGTGCATGTTCTGTCCATGTCCGGTTTCAGTGTTGCTGCGTAGAGAGATTTTCAATGCTGCTCTCTGACTTTCCTAACCTTGAATTTGCAGTATTCCGCCGTTTCATAATGTGGCTTACTCTCTGTAACGGTTCCTAGCAAAGCATTAGTGCATTGTCGCTTTTATTGTTCACTTTCCTTCGTTGTTATTATTTCTCCATATTACATTGTCCTGTATGGTGATGTTTTATGGTGTTTTATTTTCAGTTCTTCGTCGTCGTTTTCGTTACGATGTTATAAACGTGGAACGCCGAATTATCCCAATAGTCGCTGATGGAAACTGTTTATTTCCGTCTGTATCACACTGTTTGTACATAACTCAGGACCGTCATAGTAAAATACATTTAAAATCAATCAATCTCTACTGATCTGAATTTAGGGCAGTCGCTCAGGTGGCAGATTCCTTATCTGTTGTTTTCCTAGCCTTTTCTTGAATGATTTCAAAGAAATTGGAAATTTATTGAACATCTCCCTTGGTAAGTTATTCCAATCCCTAACTCCCCTTCCTATAAACGAATATTTGTTCCAATCTGTCCTCTTGAATTCCAACTTTATCTTCATATTGTGATCTTTCCTACTTTTAAACACACCACTCAAACATAATCGTCTGCTAATGTCATTCCACGCCATCTCTCCACTGACAGCTCTGAGCCACACCTCATAACCTGCTTGTTTTCTTTTCATATTCTTCAGATGCCGCATTTCATGCGATGTCTTATGTCTGTCTGTCGTGGCTTCTTCGCCGTGCCCGATGTGTAATTTATCGCTATTTATACAGATGGCAGCTGAGGATCGCCGAAGCATTTCTTTCTATCTTACCGGCATGTTGTGTGATCTTTGACAGTCTGACGCTGAGAAAGAATAAGATGGAGACTTTTTTGTAATGTGGCTTTCTTCTCTTACAGAAGGTATTATAAACGTTTTGAAACGTTATCCTGTACGACTCTCAGAGTTTTGAGTCGGAACTATGACTACTTCTCGAGGTAATGTTCGTTCCTATCATTTCCTGTTTGCCATAGGTAGTAAGCCTGTTTATAAGGAGGTATCTCGTTTTGTGTGTTATTTCTTTTATTATCTTGTTGCAGACTTATTTTCTGTTACCTCCCTTCCTTTACATGTCTACTTATGTGTGCTCATTTCGGCTAAGAGCGAAAAGTAGCATCGGCCCGATTGTTCATGTACGTGATGGGTTTGCTGTTGTGTTTGGTTGGAGACCTTTAATTTTTATTTACTTCGATGTCTTGGCTCGAGTTCGTGCTCTACACTGTGTTTTGTCGCTGATACTGTATGATTCATGTTCGTCTTTCTGCCTGGTATGAATACTTGTTATGCAGCGAGTAAGTTGTTTACGTTGTGTGTCTGGACTGGGTGTGCCATACCCCTTTTGCGGCAATCCAGGTTTCTGATCTGTGCTTTCAGATCGAACTCCTGAGCCGTTGACAGAAGTATTTTTATGCTGCACGATTCTTGTCGCTTGTCGTCGTGAGTCGTGCCACTGCAGTATAGAACTTTATATTTCGTATGCTTGTCTCTATGTGTGTGCGTGAGTGTGGTGTGATTACCGGGCCTGTGCTACTTTTCAGTAACTAGCCATTATTATTATTATTATTATTATTATTATTATTATTATTATTATTATTATTATTATTACGATGGAATGCGAAAGTACAAGAAGAAACCCACTTAAGTGGCAAATGCAGCGCATCAATGCGTTCTCATAAGGAGGAAAAAAATATCATTATTCTCATTTTGTCTTACTTTCAATTCTTGCCTTCCTAGCCGATTTATCTGTTTATTTTGGATTTTAACCTCACTTTCACGCCTTTCTGCCGCGTGTTTATTTATTTCTTGTTACTGTGGCAACCCTTTTCTTTATTCTTCTGTGTTTCATGACTGTTCTTTTCAGCCGGTCTTGATTTCGCTGGCATCTTTGATTTTATTGGGGATTTAATCTCCGTGGGGCTTGTTATATAAAAAGGTGAGGGTATAGATTCTGATGATGTATCTCGAGATGATTATTTTTCCTATTTTGAGAGGGATTTCGATATCTTAAGCGCTGTACTCGCTGTGTGGTGAGAGAAATGTTATATTATTAAACAGCTTCCTCTACCGTGCCTTCTAGATCTGGAAGAATGTTGAGATTGTGTAAATTTCCCTTTGGATGGACCGTTGTTGAACATGTATGTGAGTAACTGACTTCACATATCCTTATTTATTTGTTCTTTTATGCCAGTCTTGTACTGATTTCTTCCCGGTTTGTGATAATAAATATGTTTCATTTAAATTAACCCTAGATTTGCGTAATTTTGTTATTTTTGGGACGTGCCTCTTTCAATCTGTTTATAAGTTTATAAGGACCTAGATGCTGCTGCAACAGCGCTAGAAGACATAATCAAAGCCGCAACCTCCACAATAAACGAGAGAAAGGCAAAGAAATGGTTCGATCAACAGTGCTATACAGAGAGAAAGAGAGTCATATCTGCCCTTCACGTGGCCAAACGCACTCAAAATCAGGACGACCTGATCACATATAGCAGACTCAGAAAAGAATATAAAAACCTTTTAAAGAAGAAACGAGACGATTTCACAGAACTCGAGGCTAGAAGAATGGTGGAAGAAGCAAAAGAAAACCCCTACATTACTCTAGAGCCACGACAGTCACAGACAATGGGGAAAATAGAGATGCCAATCTGGGAGGCTCACTTCACGAACATCCTAAACCAACAAAGGGTCAACGAAGCTCATGAAATAACAAGACAATACGATGACATCAGAAGATTTACAACAGAGGAAATTAGAAACACTATATCAACATTGAAAAACAAGGCAGCAGGCCCGGATGGGATATTTAACGAGCACATCAAAGCAGCCTCGGAAGTTTTAATCCCAGCAATCACGAACATGATGAACTTATGTCTGTATAAAGGACAAATCCCGGTGAGCTGGAAAACCTCGAAAATTAGAATGATATACAAGGGAAAAGGAGAGCCACTTGACCCAAACTCGTACCGGGGAATCGCGCTAGAGAACAACTTTCTCAAAATTCTGACGAATGTTGTGAAGATAAGACTAACAGAGGAAATCGACAAGAAGATCCCAGAGGAACAATTTGGATTCAGGAAAAGCCGAAGCACCCTACATGCAGTCAAAAACCTCATAGACGACATCGAGGAGGATATAAGATTCCCGAAAGGAAAATTCCACGCAGTATTTGTCGATTTTACAAAAGCGTTCGACAATCTCAACAGGACCTTAACATGCGCCAAACTAGAACAGATGGTGGAACAAAACAAGGAACTAAGCGTCTTGATACACAACATCCTGAGTAAAAACACCATCATAATTTCAGACAACGTAACAACCTCGCAAGAAATTATACAGACAAACGGAGTGTTACAAGGAGACCCCCTTAGTCCCCTTCTGTTCAACGTAGCCACACATGACGTGGTCCAAGCAATAAGAACTTCTGCTCCGTCCCTCAATATTTATATATACGCAGACGACATGGTGATGGGTTCTCACGATACTAACGAACTCCAGAAAGGAATAAATGCTCTAGGAACATGGGCTGAATACAACGGACTGCAAATAAACGCAGAAAAGACAGTACACATGGTCTTCAGGAAAGGAGGACGCTTATCCGCAAGGGACAAAATTTACCTCAAACATGAACCTCTACAAACTACGAACAGCTTCAAATATCTGGGCGTAACGGTCCAGACAACAGCACACTCATTCAGAATTCACACAACACAACGAGCAGCTGCCGCAACCAAAGCCATCTACGACATCATGCCATTAAGCAAACTTTCCCTGGAAACAGCTATAGTCTACTTTGAAGCCAAAATCGTTCCTATTCTAACATACGGAATAGAGATAACATGGGAAAAGTTAAGCTATAAAGACCTAATACGAATGGAAAAAGTGAACGCCAGATTCTTGAAAGCAGCCCTCGGAATTTCAAAGTACACCAAGTCAAGACTAGCGTACGAACTCGCGAGAGAAACATTTCTAATAGAGGACCTGAGATGGAAATTCAATCTGCCCTGTACAGAGAACTGGAAGAAACTGCGGTTAGAGAGGGAGAAGAAAAAGAAGGAGATATGGCCAGAGTTCTACTATTCAGAGGCCATGATGAACAGAGCATGGACCGGCACAAACCAGGAGCTGAGACATTTTGTAAATTCCATGGCAGTCCATGGCTACCATCACAAAATCTGTAGGTCGAAGACATACCACGACCCAGACTCGATGTGCATATGTGAACTCTGTGATAAACATTGTGACCGATATCACGTACTGTCGTGTTAAAATCGTGTGAAATCAATCATAGACCTCTGTATTGATTAATTATCCTAATACGGCACAACTTGTGCGCAATAAAGTTTATATATATATATATATATATATATATATAAGTTTAAGAGGCACGGCTTTAGCTCCTCGTGATTTTCTTAGCGAGTTTCGACCGATCTAGTGAAAATAGATAGTAGTAAGTTGGCTGAGCTCGCAACATACCATTCAGTCGAGCAGCTCGTCTCCGTTCTCCCAAGTCTTCCCAATCCAAACTTTGCATCATTTTTTGTAACATGAATCTTTCGCCGGAAATCACCCAAAAAAAAAAAAAAAAAAAAATCGAGCTGCTCTTTTTTTTTTCCAGTTCTTGAATCAAGTAATCCTGGTGAGGGTCCCATACACTGGAACCATACACTATTTGGGGCCTTACCAGAGACTTGTATGCCCTCTCCTTTACAATACTACACCACCTATAAACGCCCTACACATACAGTATACCCTGCCTTTCGTAAGAGGCGACTAAAAGGAGCCCCAGGGGTTCTGAACATTGGAGCATGGGTTTGTGCATAATACTATATACAATCTCAGGTTCACTACACAACGACACACTGGAGGAAAGGGACTTCAGACCTGGAACGCTAGTTGCTCTCGGCTCCCCTCCTTGAACGCTCTTCAGCTTGGTGGTGCATCTGTTGAATCTGCTGCTGGTTCCTCACAAGTCATGTAGTAGAATCCTCCTGTCCCTCTCTCTGTCCACGAATGAAGTTCCAGTTGCCAGTTCTCTTGATGGGACGTCCAAGGAAAAGTTCTGCAGGTGAGAAACCCATGGCAGGGTTAAACCACTGTCTGATGGCCAGAAGAGCCTCATGTAGTTGTTGGTCCCACTTGGTATGTTCTCTGTCGACTAAGTGGATACGAAATTCCTGTTTACTTACAACTTTTTTTAATCACAAAATTCTGTTACCAAAATTAGAAGATGCTGAAATTCGTGGCGTTGTATTAGAGTGGTTCCGCAGCTACTTTAGTGGAAGAAAGCAATTTGTTTCCATCAATGGTTATCAAAGCACGGACAAAGAGGTGAGTTGTGGGGTTCCACAAGGGTCTATCTTGGGCTCTACATTGTTTCTGATATACATAAATGATATATTCTAAATTTAAAAGGTAAAATTATGCTTTACGCTGATGATACAAATGTATTCTACACTGGTGATAAAGTGGACTCGGTAATCAATAATATGCAAGAAGATATAATCGCAATAATCATGTGGCTCAGTATCAATAAATTAACTATGAACATCAATAAAACTAAATATATGATAATAAGTAAGCTGAGTATAAAAAATATTAATCATTCAAAGGTAGGTATTAACAACATGGAAATAGGTGAGGTCGATCACTTTAAATATTTGGGTCTAATAATAGATAAACATTTAAGCTGGGTAGAGCATGTTGATTATATTGCAAGAAAGATAGCTCCAGTATCTGGGCTATTGAGAAGATTAAGATATATAGTCCGTAGGAAAGTTCTACTTACAGTATATTACTCACTCATTCACAGTCACTTACAGTACCTAAACGTAATTTGGTCTTGTTGCAGAAAGACAGTCCTCTATGAACTTACGGTAATACAAAATAGAGCAATCAAAAATATCTATAATCTTCCTTTTGAAACACCCACTCAAGTTCTATACGCTAATAGTAAAAGTATGCCCTTATCTATGGCACTGCTTTTAGATCATCAATATTAATTCACAATAAACTAAACAGTGTCCTTCACGATAGTAACTACACACTGAATTGAGGAGCGTTTTTTCAAAACTCGATGAATGCAAACATTTTTTAAATTGAGTTATGCATGCCAATGTTATCAGTTTGACCTTGCTCACCATCCTGTGCAATCATCCTTTGCATAAGTCGATATTTGCCGTGTATAGAAGTGGTTGAAATCACTAGGTTTTTGCAAAAGTTGATATATACTCTCAGAAAGTTAAAGCAAAACTCGATAAATGCAGTTAACTATTAATCACGTGGCATTCTCATGGATAATCGGAAGTGTTGTTCTGTGGAACAATGGAACGCTGGACTCCTTTATTGAAAGGATGTATTCTTGGAACTGCATGCCACATGTTCCCGCGATTAGCCCTCATTGTCGTCAACAGAATAAAACTCACTCCTTGAGAAGTTCTAAGCAAGTTACTGTCATTCTGCAACAGTATGAATAATGAATCTGAAGATTCTGAAGCTGGCGTGCCAGTTCAGGAATGTGTCGGTGGAAGAAAGTCTAGATACAAGAAGAGAGTACCTGGAAAGCTGGCAAGAACTAAAAGCGAACCTAATATTAAATGCATTCATGGACTCAAAGACTTGCTCACAAGTACAGAAACTAAAAGGATGAAACAATGCAAAGCTGCTGAACTCTGCTATGAAGATATCACAGAATTCTATCATCATGTGACTTCTTTAAACAAGATCAATCAAGACAAGTTTCTATTGAAGTATATGCACATTTCCACACCTCAGCGCAGTGTAGTGAACATTGAAAGTGCTAGGAAGAGGAAAATGGTTTCTGCGAAGTACAGCATTAGGAAGAAAACTGGTAAAATACTTCCTGTCTGGAATTTCTGGCATGTCAAAGGACAGATTATCTTATCTGGCTAGTAGGTTTCATCGTACTGGGAAGTTACCTAAGGAAAATCGAGGTGGTGACACAACAGGCAAGGAACACAAGGACATAACGGTTGCCATTAAAAATCACATCAAAAGGTATAAATGCAGAGAGAGCCATCATGGCAGAGGAAAGTCTACTGTCATATCTCTCAGATAGAAACAGAATCCTCAAGAGGTTGCAACAAAGTTGCTTCGGCTTTATTGGACTTTCTTTTTAACCTAGGAAAAAAAACTGCACAATGATGGCCCTACCACGATACATTTATTCTCAGACTCTTGTAGCAGCCAAAACAAAAACAGTGTCATCCTGGCCACATTTACTGATTTCTTGGAAAAAGGGTACATTATTCAATAATATTCTCCATTTCTTCCTTATTCGGGAACACAGCTACATGGCTCCAGACAGAGTGTTCAGTAGAAGTGAGAAATCTTACAGAAGACAGGGAAAATATACTGCTTCCCAATAATACTATGATATCTTAGAGAAACATGGCACCCTTAAAAGGTACTACGAACAAGGTTGCCATTTAAAATGAATAGTCAACGTGTTGTCACGTATAATAAGAGACATAAGAGAGTCTCCGTATCAGTACAGGATACCTATTTCGCATACTCAGTGGAAGTTGAAGTTCTGAAAATGAAATCCAGCCATGAAGCATTTAGAAATCTTCTGTTTTACCAAAGAAAAATATGGTGAGCAAAGAAAAGAAGGATGTTCAAACTCTGTTGAAATATTTTGAAATAATGGATGATACTGTGGATTTCTACAGGGTCGTGTTAGAAAACAAGTAACAGACTTCTCATGGCTATGTGTTTTGATGAGTTGAGTAGACTTTATTTTGTAAGACTTAATTTAAATTTAAGCTGTGTGATTTTAATGTGTTCATTCATTAAAATAGGACTGATAATATAGGTTAATACCTTATTTTGTTTTATGTTACATTGCTTGATGCTATGTATATTAGAATCTAATAATATTAAGTAATCTTACAATACCAAGTAGCCTATATTATAAAATGTATGACAATGGAGCTAAAAAATAAATAAATATTCAAAAAATATTATTCACAAAGTAACAAAAATAAAAATAAGTAAATAATATGATAAACAAAAGTATTATCATTCAGTTAGAGTATTAATGTGTATTAAGTGGTAATGTGAAGTTTCAGAATATTTGCATACATCAACTTTTGAAAAGACTTGAGAAAATTATCTTCTAATCTTATCTCATCCACCCTAAGTTTCAACAAGTTCTATTCAGGTACTGTGCTTGTCTCTATTGGAACTAATATCGACAAAAATTTGAAATGTTTCATGCATATGCTTCTAAGTGAAAATAAAAAAACACATTTCCTGAAAAATGATGTTTGCTGCAAATGTCGAGTTTTGCAAAAATGCTCCTCAATTCAGACATTCATAATTATAACACACGACAAACAGGTGACATAGCTCTCTTTCAAATACACTCATATAAGTATGGCAACTGTAGTTTTAAGTTCTCAGCCATTCATTCATATAATCATCTTCCAAGAGGTTTGAAATCAGTTTCCAATCTGCCACCTTTCGAAATTAAATTTAAAAAAGTACTATGGAATCAGTACCTAAGTAAGTAGACGACTTTTTTGATAAGACTTTGTGCAATGGTAACATAAAAGAAATATTTAGAGTAACGTTCATTATAACAAATTTATGTATTTATTTGCAGCCAATGTATATGTATTATATTAATTTTAGATGCTAAACAAATTGTATTGTACAATTCCTGTATATGAGCCTTTGGCTCATTGGAATTAATTAATAAAGTAAAATAAATAAAAATAATGATATCAAGTGTGATTAGTCCCCAAAAACTTATGATCCTCTTGCAGATTACACAAAAGAACAATTGCTTGATTTTGCCGCCTTTTGTCATCTTATGCTTATGATTTACTATCCAACCTGCGTAGAACCTCCCAACATAATCTCTGAATGGCTTATTTATGGAGACGTCCAACAGCTGTAAAACTGAAGTAAAGTCTCCTGGGATTATGGCTGAACAGGTTTGCATAATTTTCATCTGCTTTTTCACAGCATCCACTAAGTGGCCGTGGAAGCTGTCTAACACCAGCATAGACTTCCTTTCAGCAAAGCTCCTGGTCAACATTTCCACACTTTCTTCAACCATTCCTCCATTAATTTGGCCTCCATTCAACCTTTCTCTTGTAGGTACTCAGACAAGAATGCCCCTAAGAAAATCTTCATTCAACAATGTTTTCCTTTTAAATATGCAATACAGTGGAAGCTCTCTGCCATCGGTGGTCACTGTTAAATCGCAGTGTATTGTAATATTTCATTTCATTTCCAGTAGTGTTAACTAGAGCGGTTGATGCACCGGCTGCATTAATTGTGTTATTTGATGGCATATCAAAGAACAATGGCATCTTATCAGCGTTGCCAGTTTGAGAGAAGAGAAGAGAAGAGAAGAGAAACTGATGCTGTTTCTGAAGTCTCGCGATAAAGCAGTAGAATTTGATCACTTTGTTAGTATAATCTGATGGAGGTCTCTGGTATAGTGATGTCCTCCTCTGCAACCTGGTAGTATAATATGGTTATATGACACCTGTGACTCCAGTATTCTATGTTTGGGACAGGTCGAATGAATACCAGTAATTTTTTTTTTTTCCAGAAAAAAATGCTGGTGTTGAACCATTGCATACTATACAAGGTTTTTGCATCAATAAGTTCTGTGGGTTGAACTATCGCACATTACGTAGGGTTTGTGTAGGAATAAGTAATTTGTGTGTTTCTGTAAGGTTGCATAAAACACTGTCTCTCCCTCTACCTGACTTTTGTTGTGTTATCACCTACATGTTAAAAGTAAATACAGGGACATTTTTTTTATCTATTCAGGGGATTGTCACTTGCCTGGTCACCCACGCCGCGAGCCTGTCTCCCGCTAAGCACTTTGTCGTGATGCACTTCTCGGCGTCACAAGTTCCCCTCCCCTTGCAGTCTGCTGAGTACTTTATCAGCGTAAGGTTCGGTTTAGTCAATGGTTCACGTGTTTAGTGCTCAGTGTGTTGTTCCAATGCCATTTTCATTACGTTAGCGTGTAGATATACATAATACCTTCATAAAGTACAGGAAATCTTCTGTGAAAACACTCTATGACTCGGTGCCGGATATGCGCTGGCCGCATTGCGGCCAAGTACTTGGCGGGAGAGAGGCTTGCGGTGTAGGCAACTGGGTGAGCGGCAATCCTCTGAATAGATTTTAAAAGTGTACTTGAAGTTTGTTTTGAATACAATGCAATAAATACACACAACTGTAATTCCACACATCTTGGACATTCGACACGTGCTTATATTATCTTTTGTTCTTGAAATAGTCCATACTACTGCCTCCTGTATTCCTTCTTGTAACACCCTGTATACTTAGGATGGTCATACTTCAGAATATTAAATATTCTGTTAGTATATTTCTTTTTGAAATCTAAGTGGTGTAAAACAGATAAAAACAGAGATTGAAACATGAAGAGGAATGCACAATGACAGATCAGTGTGGGAAGAGTCTTTGTCGTCTTCATCTGGTCTTTCCTTTCTACAGCTTTCATGATAGCCTAGCCTCTTATTTCTGTTAATGAAACCTTCATCACTTCCATGAAAATGTGATTCCAAATTCATCATGACCAAAATGCTCCTATAGTGGCCAGTGATGGGTTAAATCCCTTTACTAACTGAATGATTAATTTATTAGCATTTTCTGGAAGTTAGTTTTATACGGTAATTTTGCAAGTCCCACATATCTCTAGATTATAATAATACTGTTATTGATTTAACATTCCATCAACTACTGTCCTTTTTACCGTTTTTGGAGATACTGAGATGCCAGAAGTTTGTCCCACAGGAGTTCTTTAACATGCCAGTAAATTTACCGACATGAGGCTGACATATTTCAGCACTTTCAAATACCACCTGATTGAGCCAGGATTGTACCTGCCAACTTGAGCTCAGAAATCCTACACTCTACCACCTAAGTTACCCAGCCCAGCAATCTCTAGGTTACAGTTATATTTTCCCCTAGCATAGAAAAAGTTTCAACTAGCAGGTAAGTACAGTGGAACCTCTATTAACAAACTTATATTTAATGAAACACTCTATATGTTGAACTTTATGGGAAACTGTGAAGCTTCCTTTGCAAAATATTTCTATTTAAACAAATATATTCTATTTATCAAACTAATTTTGGTTGAAAAAATTTTATAACACGGCCTGGCAATAAAAGCTGTTTGTTTATTGAGGTGCTCTGAGTTCAATTGTTGTTTTAACAAATGGCATCACTGAATAATCACCAAAAGTATGTTTATGTTTTAATAGCAATTCAGGAACAGTTTCATATTTCACTCATTTCTGGACGTCTCTGTTGTAAATGCTACCAAACCAGTGCAGATTAGTACAGTATGTCGAAAAGAAAATTTCTGAGCATTATGGAGAAGGTTTTTATCTTGAAAGAAGTGGGAAATGATGTAAAAAAAAAGCGATATTGCAGTGACATTCAGGATTCCGCCTAGCTCATTGTCGACAGTATTTAAAACTCGTGACATTATTTTGGAGAATCTGACACCTTTTGACAGTGGCCAAAAATGGCCCAAAACAATGAATTATGAGGATGTAGACAGAACAGGTATTTAGTAGGTGAATATGGTTGTGACAAAACCATGCCTATTCAAGAATAGGCAGCTGAATATGCAGAAAATTTGGGGCATTTAATATTCAAACAAGTTCCAGATAGTGAAAAGAATTCAAGAAGCATCTGAGGAAAATTGCAGCATTTGGAAAACTAAAGTCTTAGAAAGGTTTTTAAAAGAGTATGAGCCTGACAATGTTTTCAACATGGATGACACAGGACATTTGTTTTTAAGTGCTTACCAAACAAGACATTAGCTTTTAAGACTGACAAATGCTTTGGAGGAAAACGTACCAAAGAATGCTATTGCCTGTGCCAACATATTGGGGGGGAGAGGAAGGGAAAAAAAAAAAAAAAAAAACTTCCTGTGATAGGAAAAAGTAAGCAGCCAAGATGTTTTAAGGGATCAAATCTTAAGAAGTTTATTATGATTTCAATAAGAAAGCATGGATGGCAGGTAATATTTTCAAGAAGTGGCTTGTGCGTTTCCATTTGTTTAAATGGTTCCAGAGAGCAGAGAAGTTGTTTGTTCTCTTTATAGACAAATGCCTAGCACACTTGCCTTTTTTCAGCAAACAAATGGGTAAATATGAAGCTTGTCTTTTCCCACCAAACACATCATCAAAATTGCAACCCTTGAACCAAGGAATCAGCAAATTTATTACCAAACACAGATTCTCGAATATCTCACTCCACATTTGGAAAATGGTGTACTACCTGATAATACCATTAATCTAAGAATGTCTATTTCAAAACTGTCAAAGGTATGGCAAAATGGTGTTTCAGAAACAACACTTAGGAACCATTTCATAAAACCAGCATTTTCTATGAAAGCAACAGAAGAAGAATACAGTGCAGTGTTCTAAGTTAAAGAGTGCGGGGACCAACTGCAAGCAGCAGGTTAAATTAATGAGGAACCACTATATGAATTTTTAAGAGAGAATGTAGATAATGATGTAGCTAATTATCCACCAGATGATGAAATTCTCAACTTCGTCCAAAATGAAGATGAGGTAGGGACAACCCTTCCCCTCTTCCTTCCCTCCCTACTTCCAAAGAAAGGAAATCATGACTGCTTTTCACACCATTCATTGTGGATTTCAGCTTACCAAAAATGTACCCAAAGACACCTTCCACTGCTTCAATAAATCCGAACACTTTTGGAACCAGCATTCTACTAAAATGGTTCAGCAAGACATCAGGCATTTTTCTACGTGGTTGATGTTATTTTAGATGAGTAGTGTTTTTACCAAGTACAAAAATACTGGAACCTATCTACACACATGCATATTAAATAATACCATGTTTTCTTATTTTTAAAAGGGTAATTTCTGTATAAGAACATTTCTATTTAATTTTATTCTTTTTAGGAACCTCAAGTTCATTAAATAGATGTGCCAATGTATATTGTCATAACCTGAAAACTGGTATCAGCCTAATGAACAAAAAATCTCATTATGGGTATTTTGTTATGGAAATTAGGGTCAGTTTTAATTTCACAATAAAATAAGAAAGCATGTATTTATTCTACATGTCTGAATGAGTATGAACTTTAATTTTCCACAAATCTTCTCAAAAACACACTAGTGCTAAAACTGTGAAAATGAGAAGGTGACAATCTTAACATCATCATGTTCCTTTTCATTACTTATATTCATCCATTGGGTACCTTTTCTCCTTTTATGTTTGTCCTATGTTCCTAGTCTTTTACCAGTTGTATTAATTTTTTATCTCTTTTTCTGAGTCTAACCAGCTTTGCTCTCATCATACACTGTCCACAACAAGATGAAGATCTGTCAACATGGCCCCCCAATGCATGTTGAAGCCTGCCCTCCTAACAAAGCTGGGAAGCAGAAATGGGCTCTTCGGAGACTGAGAAGAAATGGATGTGGAAGAACTGGAATTGATGAGGAGAAAGCTTATTACTTCAACATGGCAGTATTTGAAGATGTGGAGATTTTCCTTGTCCTTTTGAGTTTTCCTGTTGATCCTCCTCTTTCTGTTGCTCTTTTTTTTCCCCACACTGACCTGTCATTGTATTTATCCCATTATGTGTTCCCTTTCATATTCCTGTTTCTATATATTATTTGATTTGATTTTTTCTTTTATTCCATTACCAATATGGAGAGAACCTGGGCATAAAGGAGGCAGCTTCAGATTCAATTAATATAACACACACAAATATTTTTGGTACATATGAGTAAGCAGCAAGCAGTCTTCCCCAAATTTACATGATCAAAAGAATGTTTGGTTACTAAACTACAAAGTAGCTATCAGGTTTCAATGGCCAGTGAAAAAAATGAAATGCCATATGTCCGAGGACATATTTGGCTCGCCAGGAGCAGTTCTTTTGATTTGACACCCGTAGGCGACCTGTGCGTCATGATAAGGATGAAATGGTGATGAAGACGACACATACACCCAGCCCCCGTGCCAGCGAAATTAACCAACGATGGTTAAAATTCCTGACCCTGTTGGTAATCAAAATGCTAACCATTTAGCCATGGAGCCAGACAATGGCCAGTGAATGATGCATCTACTGATCAGTACAACCTTGGCCCAGGAAGGATGGAAGGATCTTACACTGTTGAGTGAAAGGAAGAAAGGAAGACAACAAAAACTAATTTATGTTATATTTTACATATAATATAATGTATAAACTTGTGCACATTTTGTATTATTATAAAATTTTTATGTATAATAGAAATAAGAGAAGAGACTTAATTGCTCTAAATACCCGTGCATGTTTTCTTAATGAAATGAGCTAAACTGCCCTATATGTGATGAAAAGGGACTGGAGTCATAAGGAATAGATCAACAAACTTGTTTCCATGTCTCAACTTCCCATTAAGTACATTTTAGATTTTATCCAATACCTAATTTCACAGAATGAACAAGAATTTTACCACAATCAATTAGCAATATTTACTGATGCTGATCATAATTAAATTTAGTATGAGAAAGGGGTTCCATAAAAACAAGCTTATTGGCATCCACAATTCATGTAAGTACTCTCAAATTTTACCTTCAGAGATCACATTGTTTATTATACCAAATATAAGAGAGCAGTGACATGAAATGCAGCCGCAGTGCTGGATGATTTCAAATGTTGAAGCAATCTGGTGTTTGGCTGGCATCTGAAAAGGCTTGTTGGGTAGATATCTTCCAGTTTCTTTGTTAACAGAGTACAATTTATTGGAGTGCTGGGCTAAGTAGAAAAATCTGATCTAAAATATTATCAGGAAACTAGTCATTTATTAAGAGCAACTTTCACAAGCCAGTCCCCAGTAACACTCTCCTGCCATTCTTCTACATGACTAAAAGGCAGTGACAGTCCAGTCTCCCTCCAAGCAGCAACTTATTGCACATTCACTTGGTCATTCAATACACACATTCAATAGCTACAATTGCACGTACATAGTTTATACTCAAAATTCCAGTCATGGCACAGCAAAAAGTGGTTTACTTACAAATCTGTCATTTCATCATCACTTACAGAAATTCAAAAGTGAGCACATGTGAGCTGAAAAAACAAGAAATGCTCAAAAGTCTTTGTATTTCACTTTAAAAAATTGATGTACAATGTTCTGATGGAATCAAACTGTTCCTTAGTGATTTACTCCCTTATGGAAGTGTAGTTAATGTGGAATGTATGAATCATTGATCATATAATAATTATCACAATAGAAGCATTCATTAAAAAAGTCTGATAAGCAATTCTGAAATATTTACCAACCTAAATCAACTTATTCTTACTTTGGTGTGGAGGAGTAAATTTTTGTGAGGACTGTAATTCCATAAACTATGAAATTCCTTCAAGAAGCCAGCTGCTTAACAAGCAAGTTGTTATAAAATTATTGCTTCCTTCACGATATGATCATTCAATTTTCAATTCATAGTAATTGAAAATATAGCCAGTGTTATTCAGCACTTTTCCTCTATGAAGCAAGACATGTCTCATAGATGAGAATTTTAACCCTCTCCAAAAGATGAAGATAACTTCCTCAAAAGGGCTGATTGTCTCTTCTTTGAATAACATCCTCCTCATGGAAAATTAATATCACAATTAATTAACATTCAATTCCAATGATTCTTCAATGCAAGAAGCATTAGTAGTGCCCATCAAGGCAAGGTTAGTTGAAGGCTATGTCAGTGATTGAGAAGTTGCACCTTAACAATCTTAATTCCATATTTTCAAACTGTTTTCAAACCTTCCCACCTAAAATGAATACATACATTTCTGAATATACACATTTTCTATATGAATGAACAAGGAACAGGTAGGCTTTTAGGGCCACACAGAGATAATCTTTACAATCAGTATTCTTAGCTGCATTACAAACATTTCATATGAATCACAACATTATCATTACAATCCATATTTTGATCAGTCCTACCTAAATACAAATTACTTATGCTAAGATACACTGCATTCCCAGCAGTGTATCATTTTGCTATACCATTGTGTTCCCCATATGATCCCATACAATGAGAGTTTGCTTCAAATTACAACAAAGGAATAAAAAAAATACAACATTCTGAAACTGTATACCATATGATGGGTAAAATACACCAACACTCAACATTCAACACCTATAAGCAAGAGATATCCTTTCAAACAATGTCACAAGGATAGTGTATAGCTTACTCAGGATGGTTTCATTAATGTCCACATACAGTTCTTACTTCCTTAAAACTTAACAAACTCAACTGAGGGGGTAACTAGTCTATTTATGCATATATCTACTTATAAGACTGCAGAACAATTTCTTAAGTACATATTCTTTAAAGATGGAAGCTATAGAAAAACATTAAGAAAAAAGGCACATGATTATTCATTCACTGACAGAGCCTCATCAGCAAAGATGGCACAAAAAAGCAGCACTGTCATACCTCAACATAGCCCAGAGTGAGAACACACATGAGCAGAGTTATGTGAGCAGGCATCAACTTTCCACTGGTCGCACTCTCCTCATGTGAGGAGCAGCATGAAGGTGGCAAAGACGGTACACACGAGCACGGCCATCACCACAGCCAAAGTCAGTGGGCGCCGGTGCTCGCTACAGCATTGTCATACCGTTGCACTACCCAGAGTCTCCCTTCGGGACTTGCCTCCCGTGAAACACAAACAGCCCGAGTTATGGCGGCTCCGTTTTAGTGATGGTTTCTCTTCCTTCTCACGCTCTGTTGCACATTTCTGGTAGTAGTCATAGTCTTTGAGGTACCTGTATTGAGAAGATGAGGGAAGAATGTTTTAGAAAATTATACTTCTTCTGTTGAATTCTCTTTAATTACTATTACATCCATTAGTTCAGCTATTATCCTGTGCATACTGGGTGACATAGAGTCAGATTAAGAAGATTAAGTGCACATAGCTACTAGCATAACTAGAGATACCAGGGAGCAAAAATTTCTTCAGAGAAGAAAAATGCAACAAAACTAAATGCAGCATTTGGATAAAAACAAAAAATAATTACATGAAAGTGTTTGCCAAAAAGTGTGCTATAATGAAAATCAAACACATGGTTAATCTCTGCAAGTACATATATTACATTTCAACAGAAATATGATTTGAAATAAAGCATGTGAAAATTCATTGTGTAAAATCAACAAAAAATCAACATTATCAGTCTTGGATCCATTGTCCTCTACATCAAAACAAGTAAAAACATTCAGTGTCTCTAAGCACATTTCCTGCTTTATCCTGTCAAGTGATGCGCTGCTATGTAATGGTGGTTAACACCTTTGCACTGTGGCAGGAATTTATCTGTGAATTTGAAAAGAAAAAGTGAAGTTATATTCCATTTTGTGGCTACTGAAGTAACTAGGTGCATAAAATTTAAGTTTATTTACTGCATACTGTCATAACCCGAATATTTCAAGGCCTTTAAATTACGTTAAAATAAATAGAAGGGGGGGGGGGGAAGTCACGTGTCTTGGAAAGGAGAAAAGGATAACTCAATGACTGATTAGAGTGGCCACAAGGAGAAACACAAAGGAAAGACAAGAACAAAGACAAACTCAATGCAGCCTTCTTCATAGATGGACTCTTCTGTCAATAATCTCAGTTCTTCCAAATCTATTTCTTCCCAGTCCCTGACTCTTCACATGAAGAAAAATGAATTCTCAAGAAGATCCACGCAGTGATTATGGATGCTTGCTTTCCTAATGAAGCTGGAAAGTAGAAACAAGCTTCTTGGGGGTGGGGCTGTTCATATCTTTATTCCTGGTTTCCAGGCTACGATGTATATTCAAAACATAATAGTGTACTGTAATAATTTCAGTGAAAAGAAAATATCTTTAAACATTACATAGATTTCAATTTTTCAAGTGGGATCAGTGTCACACACTGCAATTTTTGCAATGAACATGAAAAAAATATACAGGACTACCTACCAAGAGAGCCTTAGCTACCTAATGAAAATATTGTCTCTATTCTGGATAATAATAATGTACGAGTCAATACGGACCAATTAAGGACCGATATGGTCAAGTTTATTTAAATTTAAGAATTTCATCTTATATCCGTATTGAACTGAGAAAATAAGAGAGGTAACTTAAGGGATCCACCTTTTCAATACAAATAAATGTTATAATGGTAAAGTTACAACATGTTTACTTGGAACTAGTTTCAACACTATTTAGCGTCATCTTCAGCCAAACAGCTTAACTTGGACTTGATCTTAAAAGAGATTCCACTGAGCCCTTGTGAGTGAGGTAGCAGCCTCGAGGTGAGCCTCATACAAGCGATGATTAAAAAACGACTTTTTCTCATAAAGAAATTTTAGTTCATTCTTTAACCAAAGTCTGTTTGTTCTAAACTGAACATTCTGTCGATGGGGAGGAACAAAGCGTTGTTTTGTGACACTTTTAAAAGAATTAGGGGTTAAATTCTGTGTAATACACTGTAACACATATATGAAAGAATTTAAACATAACTTTACTGAAATAGATCTTGAGGTATTAGAAGTTCTAAATAAAGGTTCTTTACTAGATGTTACTGAAAACTCCTGCATTCGTTTAGATCAATATTTTAATTCAAACTTAAACTTAAATGATATCTCCGAGAAACCAAAGATCTTGTTCGATTTTCTCATTGCATGTTTCAAAAATATTAAAATTCCGAATAATAGATCTGTCTTTCATATTATGCGTAATACTTTCTCACGCCACGCGCTTTCACCGCATCACCCTCCCTAATTCCCCTTCCTTCCATTCCTCACACTTCCCCTACCGCTCCTCCTCCTTCCCTCTCCCTTCCTACCCCAACGCTAGCTGCTCCCCTGACCCAGGCTTATCCATCATGCTCAGTTCCTCTTCATCACGCATCACAGCTTTGCCACCCGAGGTGAGTCTCATTCAGTCATAGCCTAAGCTCTCTTTTTCTTCACTATTTCAACTTATATAAATATTTCCTTTTTACACCACAGGTTCTGCATTGAACTGCGAACAGCGTAGAAACCTTGGCTCAAACACTTGGTCTCCACCTTACACGTTTCATTGCAACATAAAAACAACAGACCACAGACAAGAGCACAGCCATGATGTAAAACCAACTTCAAAGCTCTCAGAGGAACATATTACACAAATTAAATATTGTATTTCTGTCAAAAGCTCAAAGAAAATGTTCACTACACTCTTAGTTAATAAGTGACATCAAAAGTGTTTGTATATATGTACCTATGCTTATTTCTCCAAGTAAACATGTTGTAACTTAACCATTATAACATTTATTTGTACTGAAAAAGTGAATCTTTGACTACCAAGTTCATCTCGGACTTAAGCAAAGTTTTAAAATGTTATATGTATTTTTAAAAGAAAGATATATTTGTTGAGCCCTAACTCATGTTTGTACAATTAGATTACTATTTTAATTCACCCTCCATGGGTTGTTTTGATAATGAGTGCCAAGTTCTGAACTTGTGATTAAATATCTATTCACAATTTTATTCCCCTTTTTACTCTTATTTAATCATAATGCTATAATATTTTGTGTAATGTATATGTTTGTATATATGTACCTATGCTTATTTCTCCAAGTAAACATGTTGTAACTTAACCATTATAACATTTATTTGTACTGAAAAAGTGGACCCCTTAACTTACCTCTCTTATGGTCAAGTTTGTTGTCTATTCTGGATGTCAAAAATTCAAATCAAGATATTGCATCAAATGTTCTGAATAGTATTGAACTGAAACTGGATTATATGTTACAGACTTAAAAACTAGGATAGCTTGGGCTTTTGAGTCCTGAATCCACATCATACTATTTATTATACTTACAAGAATCTCCCAAACCATTTCTATACAAACTTGCAACATTGTACATTGCTTGACTGTGCAATACTAGCCTTTCAGTTTTCCCTGTTGAGAAGCAATTTATTCTATTTGTTTGTGCATTTTTTTTTTTACAATAACCTGTAATATTTGTTTGTGTGTCTGCTATTATACTACATATTTAATCTGTAATGTCTCCTAGTTCAAAACAGGTTTATCTATAGAAAAACACCAATAGTTCTGTTAAACCAGAGCAACTTACCAAACAGGGGGCCACCGATGCTCACTCAGGTATTCCTGATTTTCAGGATGAAGACCACGTAGTAATTTGGGTGACATCTTACACAGCTTGTTGTAATTGGTACACAAATGATTCATACACCAGTCAGCCAGTTGGTCAGCATTGTGTAACTGAAATATTATGTTTATTTTGTTTAAACACTCCACAGAAAATCATTATGCTATACAACTTTTTTCTTCTGGTCATTCCATATATCATTGAATAAGCTGAACTTCAATAACTGAATGGAAGAATATTAACACAATAAAATAATGATACAGTCGCACCTCTCTTCTGTGGACACTGTCGATTCCATGAATGAATGTCAGTTACAAGAGGTTGTAAAAATTAATCAAACAATTTAACACCAAAGAACATCCACCTTAAAATATAAGCATCTTTATTTTGATTATTCTAAATAATTACTAACTAAATATTTGCCTAGGACATATTATAAGTGAGTTTACAGCCTTTCAATTCATTACAAGACTTCGGGAAGTAATCATTCAGATGGGTGTACAAATTTAGCACATTTTTCTTTACTGCGATATTCTCAAAAAGGGATAAACGACCGAGCGCGACAAACAAATTCTTTATTCAATTAACCTCAACTTTCAGGTTATTTGCGATTTCTCGCACTTTTTCTCATAACATTGGCCCATTCACTCACGGTTTCTTTGCTCAAACACATTTGAACAACTCATATACTGCAATATTCACTTCTGAAAAAACTGACTCCCACTTTCTTTTCATTCATTCCTTGACTCCTCCCACTCAAAATATCATTTTTATTCTTCACAATTGTGTTTTCCCACAGTTTAATTTTTCAGGGAGCTCTTCTCACTGAAAGTCCTTTCACACTACACTTTTTCTTGACTTGAGGTCTAAACACGCTTGTCCCTCCTACTCATGTTTACTGGATGACTGAAATGCTATGGTATTTCTGCATCAACAGTCAGCACATGAAAGTCTCTTCCTTGTCAAGTTTAACTGAAAAACCTGACTGCGACCTTATCAGCAACAATCTGTGTTAAAAATATAGTACAATGATGCAAGATATACTGGAAAATCCCTTGGTAACTTGTGAGTAAACAATCTGTGCAACTAGAATTCTCAGAATGTACAATAATTAGAACACAAGACAACCCTAACAAAAGGTTTGGGAAGAACCATGTACAGAACAATTATTAACTTCACGGCTACTTCAGCATTTCTATGTATGTTTCTTCTCTCTTTTTCTTGGACTTGAAATAGCACAAACATTCAAAAGGAATTCCCATACAGTATGTCTGCAGAATGATATTAAGAGAAAGAATGACATAGCCTTGTGTAAAGAAAGTGTCCTGGAATGCATAAAGAGTCCACGACTAATGGCGAAGTCCGCTATCTGGAATTCGAGGTGTCAGCTTAAATGAGGCTTATTTAACATGTGTCTTATGTAAAAAAAATAATCAGTTCCATGGAGAAATGTCTGTATACAGATTTGTCCATTGAATAAAGGTGTCTGTTAGGGCAGGTTCAACTGCATTTGAAAGTGACAACATTAACTAGAAATTTTGTTCATCACAAACGATTAACTGGTGTATTTATACATCTATGTCACACACATTTTTGCTCAAAACTCAATCCTGAAAGGCAATATACACTGTATAAAAGGAAATAAATACAGACCATATATATGAATGTATGAATAATGTTTCTCAAGTCACTACAGCATAAAACACAAAGGACTGTTGATTTCATGATCACAGCCATGGGACCTCCAGTTTTCAGAATCCGGCATTTCATTTAAAAAATCCCACATGCAGTGACCAGGATGGTGAGAAGCCAGTGACTATTCCATTTGGCTATCATGTCTCTACTACACTTGTTTATGGTTAGTATATGATGAATGGCTCTAACATCATTAATAGATAGTAAAGGATGAACTGATGCAATGAAACTGAAAGAATTTAACCATGTCCAATATCTTGGCAGTGCTCTAACACGAGAGAGTCAGTCCTCTGCCAAAATTACCCACAAGCTTCAAAATGATGCTTAGTTTTTCCACCAAATCAGGAATCTTCTCTAGGAGAACACAATTTCAGTAACAGCCTCTTTTTTTTTTTTTTTTTTTTTTTTTTTTTTATGTACCAACATACAGCTTTAAAACTTGCAACATTAACAGCAGAGATAATAGTAAGCTCCAAGATTCGGGTTAAAATAATTTGGACACCAAAAGGGAATCTATAAAAAACAAAGTAGCGATGAGGTAAATAATTGATAAGGAATTTACCACCTGGGTGAAAGTCCTAAATGCATATCAATGATTGATTGATTGATTGATTTTAAGATAATGGCTTGAAAAAGATCTGAAGGGCACAAAATTTCCAGTCGCCAGGCTGCCATTGCTGACCAAGAATTTGAAACAAGGGACCAAGTTCATGAATGGCAACAGCGGACATCAGTGATTTCATATCGGTTTATTTTAACTATATAGGTTCTTGTATTAGAAATCATTCTTCTGTTGTTAGTGGGAATTTTTGCAAGTTCAGTGTTCGTTCAGTGAAGTCAACAATATTGTGCTTCATATACCATAGAATTTAGTTTGGTTTTTTTTTTTTGCAATTGGCTTTTATGTCACACCGACACAGATAGGTTTTATGGCAACGATGGGACATGAAAGGCCTAGGAGTGGGAAGGAAGTGGCCATGGCCTCAATTAAGGTACAGCCCCAGCATTTGCCTGGTGTGAAAATGGGAAACCATGGCAAACTATCTTTAGGCCTGCCAGCTAATCACCACTAATATGAATTTAGGGCTGTTGCCCATATGGCATATTTTCTATGTCCCAGATGCAAGCTCAGAGTTGCATGCCCCTAACTGCACAGCCAACTCGCCCGGTCATTAAGTAACTGCCATGAACAAGAAAAATAGGCCTAATCTTCTGCCCTTCTATAAATGTGCTAATATTAAGAACAAAGAAGTCAGTAATCACCAGACTGTATCACACGTGCTAATGCAATGGTCTCCGAAACAAAGTGAGAGCAAATCGACTTGAAATACTGTAAAGCAATGTTTTAGCATTCCTTTAATATCATCATTTGTTTTAATATTTTTCCTGAGAAACTAACATAATAATGGGGAATAATCTTTTACCACCTGTATTCATCTTTATTTTATGTTTCTTCCCATTCCCTGTATTTTCTCACTTTCTTCATATCCTACACTTTCCACATCAAAATGGAAGATCTGCCAAGATGGCCGCTCAAGGAGTATTGATGCCTACCATCTTGATGAAGCTGGGAAGTAGAAACGAGTTCGTTGGGGGCTGAGAAGAGATGCATTTGGTAATTTTGTGTTTGTCACCAACTTCTTTTTCTGTTGCTCCCTTTTCTTACACTGGCCTATCATTATGTTTGTCCTGTTATGTGTTTCTTTTTCATATTCCTATATTTATGTGACTTGGTTATATTTTTGTGAGGAATAAACTCTAGTGGCAACCGAAGTATTTAGATTGACTAATGCCTTCACACAATCGATCAATCACCAGCTAATCACCACTAATATGAATTTAGGGCTGTTGCCCATATGGCATATTTTCTATCAATTGTTTATCTAGTCTTTTCATAAATGACTTCAAAGAAGTTGGACAGTTACTGAACACTTCCCTTGGTAAATTATTCCAATCCCTAATTCCTCTTCCTATAAAAAAATATTTTCCCTTTTCAATTCCAACTTTATCTTCATACGTGACCCGTTGCATGAAAAGGGACCCAAAGTCGGCAATGGAAATTTTACAACAGAGCTGAACAAAAGTGTCTGGGGTGTAAAAATTGCATTTCTATGTTCTGACTTTCTGCACAACCTATGGGTCTTTTTAACAAGCAAAGTTATGCAGGGGTTTTGAGTCTTTGCAACTCAATATCATGAAAATTTAATACAATTGATAAGAAAATTAACAAAAGCTGTAACTGTGGTTTTCTCAAAATACAGTTTTCTTAATAACAACAGTCAATAATTAATATCTTCTGAAGTATTGCACCTAGAAGCATGAAATCTCTGTTAAAATGCTCAGTAACTTATCCCAGTTTTAGAAGCACAGAAAACTCAAAATTGAAAATTCCGACTTTAGGTCCCTTCCCGCGTAACAGGTCACATATTATGATCTTTCTTACTTTTAAAAACTCCGTTGAAGCTTATTTATCTGCTAATTTCATTTCATGCCATGTCTCCACTGACAGCTCGGAACATAACCACTTAGTCGAGTAGCTGTCTCCCAAGTCTTTCCAGCCCAAAGTTTGCAACATGCTGGGTGAGTTAGCCATGCAGTTAGAAGCACGCAGCTGTGAGCTCGCATCCGGGAGATAGTGGGTTCGAACCCCAATGTCGGCAGCCCAGAAAATGGTTTTCCGTGGTTTCCCATTTTCACACCAGGTAAATGCTGGGGCTGTACCTTAATTAAGGCCATGGCCATTTCCTTCCCACTCCTAAGCCTTTCCTGTCCAATCGTCACCATAAGACCCATCTGTGTCAGTGCAACATAAAGCAACTAGCAAAAAAAAGTTTGCAACATTTTTATAACGCTACTTTTTGGTTGGAAATCACCCAGAACAAACTGTGCTTCTTCTCTTTGGATCTTTCCAGTTCTAGAATAAAGAAATCAGCATGAGGGTTCCAGATACTGGGGTCTTACCAGTGACTTTTAAGTCATCTCCTTTATATCCTTACATACAACCTCTATATACCCTCATAACCATATGACGAGATCTGTGTCCTATATTTACAATTTTATTAATGTGATTACCCCAGTAAAAATGCTTTCTTACATTAACACCTAGGTACTTTACAGAGATCCTCTTCAGGTACTTTCACTCCTTCAACACAGTAATCAAAACCGAGGGGACATTTTTTTCTTGAGGAAACTTACAACCCGACTCTTCACCCCATTTACCATCTGCTGCCCATCTCACAACACTGTCGAGGTCTTTCTGCAGGCCACACAATTTTCTTGCTACTCTATACAGTATAAGATCATCCATCATCTGCTAAAAGCCTTATCTGTGATTCCAATTCTTTACTCATATAATTTATTCTGATAAGAACACATAAAGGTCCAATAATACTCCCTAGCAGAACAACACCCCCCACCATCTTAATCACAACAGGATCAGATGATGATTCACTTACTCTAATTCTCTGAGTTCTATTTGCTAGAAATGTAGCCACCCTTTCATTACCCTTTTGTCTGGTCCAACAGCCCTCATTTTCGTCTATAGTGTCCCATGACCTACCCTATCAAAAGCCTTGGATAGGTTAATAGTGATACAGTCCACTTGGCCTCCTGAATATAAAATATCTGCTATATCTTGCTGAAATCCTGCAAGTTGAGCCTCACTGAAATAACCTTTCCTAAACTTGAACTGCCATCAAACAGTTAGTAATTTTGTAAACATGTCTAATGTATAATGAAGAAGAATGCTTTCCCAGTGCTTACGTGCAATACATGATTTCAAATTTTCTCTCCTACCTCTTCAGAGTTCATGGTAGAGAATTTTTTTTTTTAGAATCCTATGGTTAGTAACTGAGATTCCTATAGTTATTAAAATTCATCATTTAGTGGTTTCTTCAGTGTTGAGTAGGAAATAGCTGGAGCTTAGACAGAGTAAATATGCTATCTTTCTAATAAAATTAAGTACTGAATGAGTACTAGGGGAAGTCAAACATAAAAGAGTTAATTTTAGTGCAGAAGAATGAGAGAAAATTCTAGGTCAGACATCTAATCTAATAATAGCCAAACTTAACAAATTACCTTGCAAGGCTCCAGCAGGCGCAAACAGTGCTCCACAACATCAGATCCTTCTGTGGAACACTGACGAGTTAACTCTTCTACGACACGGCGCTCTACCAAGGTAACAAGTCGGGGTAGGCAGAGACGATTGCCCAGCTCCAACAGATCCAAACATCGAGCTGGCGGGATGGGAGGTACATCATCCGTATACAAATATAGCAGCAACTTGTGGAATGTGTCTTCCCTGACACCAGGAAACAGGATCTGAAGCACAACAAATTTTAAACTCTAAAAAGTTAGATTTAAAAGGTCAATCTACCTCTCACAAGAAAATGTGGTGTGTTTCACTCATTACCATGCCAATTAATAATTTAAACACTAAAAAATGATGTAATGAAATCTGAAGTGGACTTACTTCATTATATGTAAATGTGATGACATCATAACATGTGCTGGTAGTGGTTACCATTTGTGTCCAGGCAGGACTGAACCCAATGCACCAAACTTTGGTAAGTCCTTTGACATTATGCCTGCTATCACTGCCTGAATTTTGATTATTTTGCTTTCAAGGTATCTGTGGTTCATAGCTTACTTTCATAAAATCTCCCTTTCAGATAACTCCATCAATAACTGGGTAACATCAGTTTAGAGAAGCACAGTGGTCAAAGTTTCTTTGAAACGATGCTGTTGCCAAAAGAGACTTTGGTCACTATGGCAAGTTGTGTGTATTATGTCCCTCTATTCTGTGGGATCAATCCAATGGAGAGTTTCTCATATTCCAACTGATTTACAAAAGTGTTGAAAATTTACTTATATGCAGTTGTATAAAAGAAGATTGGACTTATCCTCCTGCATGACCAGAACCTCTGAATGAAGGTTTTCTTCATTTATTATGAAGATTTTCACTCATCCTAATACAGCTATATTGAGGATTAATATATCGTACCTCATCCAAGAATCACCAGAATACCTGAATTTTTCTGAAGTGAAATCATCAACAGTATGCCACTCTTTTTAATTGGCCACTCTCTTCAACTTCCTCCCTCCCCCCCCACCTATCACAGTATAGTGACATAAGTCTTCTAGACAACCCTTATTCCTGTAAAAATCACCACAGTGATTGTATGGGAGATACTAGTGGTCAGTCTTTAACATTCTGAATCACTGCTTCTAATATTCTTGGATTACCTCTTGGATGGTTGTCCAATTAAAGTCCCCTAGAATTCCAGCTTCTTTGACAAGGTCCCAATGTTGGACTAGCTCAGCAGATGTCAGCCTCCAAACTTTTCTAGATACTACTGTTGACCTGCCTCCTTCATTGATACTGTTTACCAGTAAGTGCAAACAATAAACACTCTCACCTCCAAGAGTACAACAACATACTTTCCAACCATCCTGTGTGCATTCACAAGTACACAAACAATAACCTTAATGTGTAGGCACTCTCAGCCCAATGTCAGAACAAATAATAGGACAGGAAGAGAGGTACATCTGACAGGAGACATGCTGGCTGGAGGACTGTTACTCCATGTTGTAAAAATCACGTGCCACACTACAGAAAATCCTTTTCATTTTCCACACAGTGAATGTATTGGTGTTCGAACTGTATTGCTGTCTCTTCATTAGTGTTACAATTATTAAAGAAATGCCACATTTGGTAGCAAATGGAATTATTATGACACTTGTTACATAGTAACTATGATCACTACTGGTAGATAGCAAAGAAATAAATTAATAAATTCAGTATATACAATGTTTATATGTCAACTACATCAGGAATTTCCATTTCCTTGCAACATCCTACATGTAGCAGTAGTACCAACGGCAGCGATATTGGTGGTGGTGGTGGTGGTGGCAGCGGTGGTGGTGGTTGTTGTGGTTTTAACTGAACAGATCTTCTTGCACCTTGTCACTTGTTTGGATTGTAATAATTGAGGCCTTCAAATTTATACCCCAACATTCCCAGTTCTGTAACTTTTTCAGGACAGCTTATTGGCTGATGGAAATGCTGATGTTTACATTTCATGCCGCCATTTGCACTTCACTGTCACATGGAAGTACCGTGGTTTGAAATGAACTTGTGCTTCCAATACAACAAAATCCTAAACAATTTTCCTCATAGTTCCTTACTGACATGTCTAAGATTTCAGTACAGAGATTCCATTAATAAGTACACTGACTGACAGAGCAAATGCAACACCAAGAAGGAGTGGTCAGAACTTTATGCCAATTGCAGGGTAGACTGACGTCACTGAGGTATGCTCATGATGTGAAATGCGCCGCTGTGCTGCGCACGTAGCGAACGATAAATGGGACACGGCGTTGGCGAATGGCCCACTTCGTACCGTGATTTCTCAGCCGACAGTCATTGTAGAACGTGTTGTCGTGTGCAACAGGGCACGTGTATAGCTAAGAATGCCAGGTCGCCGTCAACGGAGGCATTTCCAGCAGACAGACGACTTTACGAGGGGTATGGTGATCGGGCTGAGAAGGGCAGGTTGGTCGCTTCGTCAAATCGCAGCCGATACCCATAGGGATGTGTCCACGGTGCAGCGCCTGTGGCGAAGATGGTTGGCGCAGGGACATGTGGCACGTACGAGGGGTCCAAGCGCAGCCCGAGTGACGTCAGCACGCGAGGATCGGCGCATCCGCCGCCAAGCGGTGGCAGCCCCGCACGCCACGTCAACCGCCATTCTTCAGCATGTGCAAGACACCCTGGCTGTTCCAATATCGACCAGAACAATTTCCCGTCGATTGGTTGAAGGAGGCCTGCACTCCCGGCGTCCGCTCAGAAGACTACCATTGACTCCACAGCATAGACGTGCACGCCTGGCATGGTGCCGGGCTAGAGCGACTTGGATGAGGGAATGGGTCACGCTTCTGTTTTGTCAGTGATAGTCACCACAGACGAGTGTGGCGTCGGCGTGGAGAAAGGTCAAATCCGGCAGTAACTGTGGAGCGCCCTACCGCTAGACAACGCGGCATCATGGTTTGGGGCGCTATTGCGTATGATTCCACGTCACCTCTAGTGCGTATTCAAGGCACGTTAAATGCCCACCGCTACGTGCAGCATGTGCTGTGGCCGGTGGCACTCCTGTACCTTCAGGGGCTGCCCAATGCTCTGTTTCAGCAGGATAATGCCCGCCCACACACTGCTCGCATCTCCCAACAGGCTCTACGAGGTGTACAGATGCTTCCGTGGCCAGCGTACTCTCCGGATCTCTCACCAATCGAACACGTGTGGGATCTCATTGGATGCCGTTTGCAAACTCTGCCCCAGCCTCGTACGGACGACCAACTGTGGCAAATGGTTGACAGAGAATGGAGAACCATCCCTCAGGACACCATTCGCACTCTTATTGACTCTGTACCTCGACGTGTTTCTGCGTGCATCGCCGCTCGCGGTGGTCCTACATCCTATTGAGTCGATGCCGTGCGCATTGTGTAACCTGCATATCGGTTTGAAATAAACATCAATTATTCGTCCGTGCCGTCTCTGTTTTTTCCCCAACTTTCATCCCTTTCGAACCACTCCTTCTTGGTGTTGCATTTGCTCTGTCAGTCAGTGTATAACTGATGTCCGACTCGCTGGCTGCTTGGTCAGCATCCTGGCCTTCGGTTCAGAGGGTGTCAGGTTCGATTCCCGGCCGGGTCGGGGATTTTAACCTTCATTGGTTAATTCCACTGGCTCGGGGGCTGGGTGTTTGTGCTCTCCCTGCAACTCACACACCACACATAACACTATCCTACACCAGAGTAACACGCAGTTACCTACACATGGCAGATGCCGCCCACCCTCATCGGAGGGTCTGCCTTACAAGGGCTGCACTCGACTAGAAATAGCCACACGAAATTATTAATTATTATTTAGTATAACTGATTTCCAGAAAAAAGTAGAAATGTTGAGGTTTGAATTTGAATGCCTAAATTAATCTCCATCTCAAGGAATGAACATTTTCCAGTTCTTATGGTAGAATCTGCTCTCAAAGATTGCAAAGGAAGGAGTTTTAGGGACATAGGATCAGATAATCTGGCAAATTAGGAGAAAAGTCCTATTTATCCAATACACTTATCAGCAAAGTAGCATAACTTCCATATCTTCAATGCTGTAGATTTCTGTAAATCATATCAATAGTTCACCTAACTACATATTCTCTAATAAGTGTGGGAGTTCATTATTGAAAACAGAACGCTCTAGTAAGCCATCAGAGAAATTTACTTATATGTTTTTTAGGAAAACATTAGTGTTTTAAAAGAGTATACCATAAGAAGACATATTAAGACAAAGAATGCTAGAAAATTATGAGTATAGTCTCTACAGATGAGAAAAGACAAAGTGTGTGATTGATTTAAAATTGTTTTTAATATCTCAATAAACATTTCTTAAGGAACAGAATGGTGATTCAGAAATAGGAGGAAGGAGAGATTTGATATTTCCAAGATACTAAGCAATTGAAACCATCTGAAGATGGCAAATTAGTGAAGAAATGTTTGGAAAGTATTGCTGACACATTATTTGCTGATATACTAAAGTGAGCCTCGATCTTCTGATGGTAAGAGGAAGAGTTCAAGAACCTCCAAGGTATATTCTTGAGTTTAAGTGCCTCATGTATACCTATCAATAACAGAATGGATGTTTCAGACATCGTACAGGTTTACAGCCTTTTATATGGTGCTGATAACTGCAGAAATGATATCTCTCATGCCAATGAATGAGACACAAAAGGTTTGAATATTTATTGAAGAGGAATTAAAATGGTGTATACAGTTCAAATGAGCATAGATAAATTGCATGGCATGACAACAGATGCTTCTTCCCTGGCTGCAAATAACAATAGATTTCCATGATTGTTTCAAACATGAGCTCATTTCATGCCACTATACACTTCACCATGAGCACCTTTGTGCAAACTCAGTTACTATAAAATAGAACAAGGAATGAAGCTACTGTAAGTTCATGAACTATATTTGATAAAGGGGATTGATTCATCTATAATCCAAGGAGTTCTTGGGATGATTCATATGCCAATTATCATGATGTTATCTATGTATTCATATACATTTCATGACTCCCAGGGCTCTTGGAAACATAAGGTGATAATTGTGAAGATCCTAGCTGAAACTGATACATTCACCCTCAACAACATTTACCAAATTTCCTGTGTCTTTAAAAATAAAACAGGATTAAAATAGAGTTTACAACCACCCACACCAATTCCAGATTAATTTCCAATTCACATACTATTAACAACAATAATAGATACATGAACTTTGGTGTTTACAAATTAGAATGTCAATCTTGCAGATCGTCATAATGTCAATTTTGCAGATTGTCATATGTCAGAAAAACAGGCCACAATTTTGCTATCATATACACTGAACATTACAATGCTCTTAAATATAATCACTTTTCAGCTATCAATGAACATCATAAAGAATCTAATCATGAATACACAATGATTGATCAAGATCTGAAGAACCTACATAATGAACAAGAAGACCTTTGCTTAGTATTCTTGAGAGCATCCATATCAATGCTGACCAATTCAGGAACCCTTCTTGCCAATTTAACTGAGATTAATGAAAAAAGAATACCTTACTTGAAACGTTCATTCCCTTTATTTGCCAAGAATTTTATAATAAGAACAAGCCCCGCTTCCAGCTCATCAACATAACACCGCACCTTCCCTCCCTTTCCCCAACCACCTAGCGCCTCCCTCCCTCACTCCCTCCACTCTTTCCTCTCTCCATACCAATACAGCTGAGCCAGCCACACACAAGTCTAGTGGACACAAGATCTCCAGACCAACAAGGTCAGACCATTCAAGAGGGCAACTACTCAATAAGTAAGTCACACGTTTATTTCACTATTGTTTCTTGTCTCTTAGTTTCAGTATTTTGCACACATTCATTTACCTTCTTTCCATTGCAGATCACATCTAGACTTTATAAGATCAACATATTGATGGTTTCTATAAACTGAGTTACACAACACTGTACCAGACCTTTTTTTCTAGTATTCTACATTCACTGGCTTCTGTTGCCCTCCAGATCATATGCATACATGATATATTGAAGATGGACAGTTCCCTTCAGATCATATGCATACGTGATATATTGAAGATGGACAGTTCCAACTTTGTAATGGAGATAATAACCTTGTTTTAGAGGGATATAAAAATCTGTAGACACAGAGATTTCTAACCTCACTATAACCCTGCTTGTTTTAGATATATTAATCATGTTCTACTTGGATTTTACATGATCCTTCACATTGTTTTTAGTGTTACTTATTCAACATTAATTCATGTAACTTTTTAATATACTTCACCGAAGATGACTCAAAGATGAGCTGAAATATGTTTGGCTAAAAATCTTTCCCTCCAAAGATGGATATATGTATTGAATAAGAGGAAATAATAAAAGCCTTTCTATTGGAAAGTATAAACCATCAATGCAGAATGAAACTAATAACTTGTAACTGGAGAACAGATTCTACCTGCTGGATTTCAGTGGCATTTTCTCCACTGGGGAGAACAGCACCCAACTAAAAGAACTCCTCTGCCCAAAGCCACTGGCCCCTTTAGAGAGTCAGGATATTTACCATCATCCAACATTCAGTGTTGAGTCACTGGCTGTCCAGTCTACTCCATCCCATAGCAGGTAACCCTGACAAGATTATAATAATAATGTAGCCGATGACGGCCAACTCATCAAAGAGGTCAATCCGAGAATTAATGCAGTCTGGATGAAGTGGCAAACAACAACTGAAGTCACTTGCAACCATAGGATGAAAGGTCATCTAAAATTTAAAAATCCTGTCACACTCTATGGCTGCAAATGTTGACTGACTACAGCTGAGGCAGAATGTCAGCTTAGCATAATGGACTAAATTAGACCACGCTTCCAACTACAGCATCAGGAAACAGTTTGGCATTGCACCAATCACGAGAAAATGCATCTCCCACAGTATGGACATGTTTTACGAGCATGAGCCGACACAATTGCCAAGATGGACTATCTAAGAGGTCTTTGGCAGAAGATCAAAGGGACGACCTAAGCAACATTGGACTAACACATTATTATTATTATTATTATTATTATTATTATTATTATTATTATTATTATTATTATTATTATTATTATTATTATTATTATTATTTATTTATTTATTTATTTATTTACTTACCATAAACCTTTACAGTATCTATTGCGCCCTGGTGGGTGTGTGACAGGCGTCATTCAATTGTAATTAATAACTGAGGAATATATATTTCATTTTCAGAAGCAAGAATATCTTACTTTATATATTGTAAGTATGGGCCAGTTTGAATGGTATGGTGAAACCTACCACAGACTGATATCTCCTCTAAGATTAAGAAATACAATGGCCAGCAGAATTAGTTTTCTCAGAAATTGTGACGATGAGGGAAAGAGAAAGGCAGAGTTATTTCCGAGTCAGTGGAAAGTTCCACGGCCGCGGGCGATGTTATAGTTGGAACAACGTACATGCCGAGACCAGAGTTCCTAGAAATGAGATCAGGGTAACTCCAGTGTACTAGTCGAGGGCTGGGCGCACAGTTGGTACTTAAAGAAGAAAAATATGAAACTTCTCAGTTCCGCGTAAGCTTGGACCAATCGTAAAATTCGCCGGGGAAACGCAGTCACGACAACTTCGTATTGTAAAAAGCATTAAAAAAGGGATCTCCACGGATTAAATTTATAGAAGGAAATGGATTATAAATTCGAGATATGGTAAAATTTAGAAGCCTCACCATATAATAAAAATTATTAAAAGTTATTAATTGAGGGAGATTGACTGGTGTAATTCTGGGAATTCATGGATGCTATCCGTTGATTGGCTGCAGGCAAGAGACGCTACAAACGGCACGAAATACCCCGCCTGGGAAACGGGAGTTAAATTCACAATTATATTAATTACCAGCGGACGATATTATTTGAGAATTGGCATAGAGGCTATAATAACATAATTACATTGGTAGATCCCTAGTTTAAGCCACTGGCAGGGCCGCAAATAGCCGTATGAGGATATTGGAACTGTGCGCCCTGAGATGACTTCTCTTGAACTCGGAGGAGGGGTGAGATGAATATAAATACATGGTCGTGGCGACGGAAGTAACTTACTTGTGAAGAATTGTTCGAGCCGTTACTACGCAAGTACGTGTGTGTACTCACTCGTGGAATATTATTTGAGGTGTTAGTATGTTACGTAGCACAGTGATACATGAGGTGAATTAGTTCATATTACAGTCTTGAACAGTCTACTAGCAGGAGTTTGAATATTTACAGAACTCATTAAATCAAAACCTACGGCTAGCAGTGTGAGATTCTATATCAAGTATAGGAAGTATGTTACGTGAGAATGGTCACGGGTGTTCGACGTAGTTTTACCAAGTGAACAGTCCATTACTGATACCTGGTCAGCCACGCGAATGTGAAACGGGAGAAACGCGAACAGACACGAAAGTGCTGGGTCGGAATTTCGAGTGTGCGTTGGGCCGTAAAAGATGATACCGATGTATCCCATGTTCCTAGTGTCCGGGGAAGGAATGAAGAATGTATATTTACATTAAGTGGGCTAGATAAAAAACAAAGAGTGTAAATTTTCTGTGTTAAATTCAGTGTGGATAATATTCCAGGTGTAAAAAGTTATTTGTTTTCTAAGATTTAAATATGTGTAATACTGAAAAGTGTCAAGGATTACCTCTTCAAGCAGGCATAAATACCAGTAGAATGCAGTGCTAAAACTGGATGGGGGCGATGCTCCTCGTCCAGTTTAGCAAACTACAAGGCTGAGATGAGTACCCATTAATATAAATTTGTAGATTGCTAACGTTAGCGGGATGAAATCATTTTTTTTTTAATGGTAACTTGATTGTGAAATGAGCCGTTTCCCGGCTCGTGTAAATTCAGAGATAGATAGACAAATGGAAAAATTAATATGTACATAATTAGATCAAGCACTCATCATAATTTTGATTATTTAATAGAGTAGATTAGGGTTGATTTGTTTGTTCAAGTGCTTGAAATGTTTGTTTTACGTTTCACGTAAAGATAAGATAAATATTCATTTTAGAAGTGCTCAAATGTGTTTTTCAGTTATCAGAAACTTTATAGATATTAAGGCATGTTGTAGGATTATTCAGAGGTAGAGGGTTGCCAAGTGAATTTAACTGTTGTGGGACGGAATGAAGTCCATTGAATTGTCTGTAAATATCAATGATTATTTGTGCCGTGAAGTTTCGCCAGTGGACAGAAATATAATAATCAGTAGAAGTATCAGAGTGATAATGAACATGGGTAATGCGTAAATAAGTGTTTTAATAACAATGTTTTGTGAGTAAAGGCACGGGCTTAGTTTAATAGAATGATTGCAAGTTAAAGTAATTTAAATGTGGAGATAACATGTGGCGTGGAATACTTTAATACGGGCAGTAAATTTGATTTTAATATTAATTGTTGATTTAACGTGTTTGGACTCCATAATAATCATAAATATTTGTTTACAAGCGATAGGGGCACTTGTATATGATGGTCACGCTATGTTGAAAGCCCAGAGTGGTTTGAGCCCATTTTTGAGGTCTGAATTCGTGCGGGACAAAAATCCGGCATGAGATGAAATTGAGTCGTACTGATGTTGATGAAGAAATAGATGTACCCTGAGGGCTACGTCGATATAATATGCCCATTCCGGTGTTATGAGTGGCAGAACAGAGTCTACGCACCGAGCATTAATTAGTGAATTAAATGTTTTGAAGAGTTTCAGTGGAATAAATGGACTTCAAAATGAAAATGAAGGAATAATTTAGCACTTGCAGAGATTGGATGTATTTGCCAAACTGCGAGGTGCCATGGGATTTGAGATTTGTCTTGGGAGGACATGGTGTTCCCATAAATTAACGGCAGTACAAAAATAAGGTTGCGGGTTCAAATACCGTTATTATGTCCCGACCGATGTGAATTCGGAGCTTGATGATTCATATTGGGATTTAACATATGTGACTAAATTCTAAAGATTGAAATTTAGAATATAAATTTTCGAAATAATAATAATAATAATAATAATAATAATAATGAAAATCCACAGCCGGTTTCCTGTCATCCGACCGGGTCAGGAATGGAATGAATGAAGCCCCATCTAGCGGCGAGAATTGGAATTGTGCTGGCTGCCGAAGGCTGTCGCACTTCTCTGGGGCAATGATTAATGAATGACAGATGAAAAGAAATGATAGTGGAGAGTGTTGCTGGAAAGAAAGATGACAGGGAAAACCGGAGTACCCGGAGAAAAACCTGTCCCGCCTCCGCTTTGTCCAGCACAAATCTCACATGGAGTGACCGGGATTTGAACCACGGAACCCAGCGGTGAGAGGCCGGTGCGCTGCCACCTGAGTCATGGAGGATTCAATAATAATAATAATAATAATAATAATAATAATAATAATAATAATAATAATAATAATAATAATAATAATAAGTTGAAGCAAAATAAGAAGAAAAATTTATTATATTAGTTTTTGAGAATAATAATAATAATAATAATAATAATAATAATAATAATAATAATAATAATAATAATTTGAAGAGAATAAGAATTTATTATATTATTTCGGATAATAATAATAATAATAATAATAATACCCGTGTAGGGATTTACCGGTTACGTCCATCGGGCGCATCCCATTGGAATTGGGGAAGCTTGCTGGCTCTGCCGCCAGCAGAGTCAGAGGGTAGTAGGGAAATAAAATACCACCGTGAAAAAAAAAACTGGTCCCTTGCTAGGGTTACGGCGAAGACTGGTAAATGACCAGAAGCCAGAAAATATCTTGAGGCAACCTCTAGGGCTAACAACCCTAGTTGTAAAAGGATGGGTACCCGTCCAAAGCAAAGTTAAGTCAAAAAGCATGATGGCACAACATTTTAAGAAACATACCCCAGGGGGTAAATCTTCGGATAAATCCCTCGTCGTGAACGCCACGGCGCACAAGTCTCGTTTGGATTCTGAGAGAGACTCGACGTCATGCAAGAGACGAGTCGGAGCATCTCGGTGTACCCCGAAGAGTCAAAAATCAGGCCAAAATCTAAAACCTTTCTAGCAACTTTCAACATAAATTCACTTACACAAACTGGCAAGCTGAAAAGCCTCACCAAAGCTCTTCACGAAAATCAGATATCCATAATGGCCCTACAGGAAACAAGGTACCCAGATGAAGAGATTTTTTAATCCGAAGGCTACCGATTTTTCAAGAGCAAAGCGCAAAGAGGAATCCTCAATGGAGCTGTGATGCTTGGAACCGCGTTTGCTGTTAGAACCAAGATCCTTAAATCGGTTGCAAATTTCGAACCTGTGAATGACAGATTGTCTATACTCACAATTAAATGCGCGAATAAAACCTACGCCCTAGTTAACGCACATGCTCCTACAAATGATAAGAACAAGTCTGATCCAGACGAAGTTGATAATTTCTGGGACCTACTGGATGAAAAATTAAACAAAATCCCCAAACGCCATGTCAAGCTGCTTTTGGGTGACTTCAATGCCCAACTAGGTCGTGAACAGAAGTACAAGAAAGTTATAGGAGATTACCCTGCTCACAAAAGAACCAATCCCAACGGCAAAAGACTGGTGTCCATTTGCGAAAATCACAACCTGCAGGTCATGTCGACCCACTTTCGCCATCTACCCAGAAAGCAAATGACTTGGCGTTCTCCCGTCCAAGCTCTCGGAGAGTTCCAAATTGATCAAATCTCCAGGAGAAACAGCCCTGAGATTATGAATGTCAAGGAGGCATCAATGTGGCCTCAGATCATTATATGTCTCTTATCAAATTCAAACCAATTCCCGCAAACACAAGGAAGACAACCAAACAGATCATACGCTTCGACAATGATAAACTTCGGCAAAGGGTCGAGGAGTTCCAGGAGAAGGCTAGACCAAATGACTGTGACTTTAACAACGCCAAAAGTCTCCTTGTTGAGGCCGCCAAAGACGTTGCAGAAATCAAGAGAAGCAAAAAGCATGCCTGGTGGAATAGTACCTGCGAATCAGTCCTCCAAGAAAGACTCAATGCATGGAAACAGTACTACTCTACGAAATCAGAAAATGATTGGGAAACCTACAAAACCCAACGTGCCCAAGCAGCTAGGGTGTTCAGAACTGAGAAACGTAAATATGAAAAATCTCTCATTGAAGAGACAGAACAAAACTTTAGGAAGAATGAAAGCAGAGAGTACTACAGAGCCTTCAAACGCAAACTCACTGGCTATAAACCACCATCTCTATGCTTTGAGCGAAAGGACGGCACACTGGTGACGTCAAATGAAGAAAATTGCAGCATTCTGGCAGATTACTTCAAGAATTTACTTAATTGCTCTAAACCGCAAAGCGCCATTGAGACCAAGGAACCCTTACTCAGGTACCCAGATTCCAGACCACCCGACAGAGATGAAATCAAGCGCCATATTGCCCGTCTCAAAAATAACAAAGCGCCAGGGGAAGACTCTCAGTAGTAGCAGAACCATGAAAATATGCCCCAGAGGAATCACTTGATATCTTGCAAAAGCAAATAGAAGAAATTTGGAACAAGGAGACCCTACCCGAAGATTGGAAAATAGCTTTGATCCATCCATTACACAAAAAAGGCAGCGTGAAGAACATTAACAACTACAGAGGAATATCTTTGCTACCCGTGACTTACAAAATTCTATCACTTGCCATCCTGGAGCGTTTGGAAGCACAAGTCGAACATCAAATAGGTGAATACCAAGGAGGGTTCAGAAAAGGTCGCTCAACAGCTGAACAGATCCAAAATCTCAAAACGATCATCAGATATTGTTCACATGCATTTTCTCACTGTATGTGCTTCCTAACGTAACATTTAACTATATTTACATTTCTACATTTAATGTTGATGGGTAGATCGTTCCAAAACTGCGTTGAACGAGCAAAGAAACTTAGTTTGTATGACTCAGTTCGCGAAAAGGGGGGTATAAGACACACTCCTTTGACTCTACGGACGGAGCTGTAGGATAAGGAGAGTCGAGGGAATGATGAAAGGTGAATGGCCCCTGTGAGGGACTTGTGTAAGAAGGTGATGTGGCTTTTTTTACACAAGGAGGCGATTGACGGGAGGGAAGACAGGCAGCTGTTCTTGTTAATTAGTCATTCAGCGCGACGTTAGATTCCTTCTAGTTTGTGAAGGTTAGCTGCAGTGGTAGGGTGCCAGGCAGGTAGACCGTACGTTAGTATAGGTCTCACTAGTGTCAGGTAAGCTGTCCGTATAGCATTCGGCTTGCACCCACGGAGGCTTCTGTGCATAAAGCCGAACACCCTGGCAGCTTTGCATCTCACTTCCTCTGTTCGTGTGTTCCATTTTAGTTGTTCAGAAATGGTTATTCCTAACAAATGCATGGTTTTAACTCGTTCAATATGTACACTATTAATGTTGTATATACATTCTCCTGGGTGTCGAGACCTACTTAACCTAATGTATTTACATTTGCCAGCATTAATGTTGAGACCGTTGACGTAACACCACACCACTATAGTGTCCAAGTCTGACTGTAACTTCAGACAATAATCTGTACATTGTATATCCCTGTACATTACAGAGTCATCAGCATAATGGGCTATGGTTGAGGTCACACATTTAGGTAAATCAGAGACAAATGCATTAAATAATAAAGGTCCCAGGACAGTGCCTTGACATACTCCTGAGGTTACTTTAACGGTCAATGATCGAACTCCATCAAACACAACACGATGAGTTCGACCCTCGAGAAATGACCGGAACCATGCTAGTACACTTCCCCTAACATTCATCTGTCTTAATTTTAACAAAAGTCATTCATGCGGGATTTGGTCAAAAGCTTTAGCCCAGTCCAAAGCCACGCAGTCTACCTGAACAATTTTAGATTTAGAGTGAAAGCTGGGTGGACGCAGGATATCTTATTCATAAGTTAGAAGAAACAGACATGAAAGTAGCAAGAATGATTGCTTGTACAAACAGGTGGGAACAATGGCAGGAAGGTACTCGGAATGAGGAGATAAAGGCTCATTTAGGAATGAACTCGATGGATGAAGCTGTACGCATAAACCGGCTTCGGTGGTGGGGTCATGTGAGGCGAATGGAGGAGGATAGGTTACCTAGGAGAATAATGGACTGTGTTATGGAGGGTAAGAGAAGTAGAGGTAGACCAAGACGATGATTGTTAGACTCAGTTTCTAACAACTTAAAGTTAAGAGGTATAGAACTAAATGAGGCCACAACACTAGTTGCAAATCGAGGATTGTGGCGATGTTTAGTAAATTCACAGAGGCTTGCAGACTGAACGTTGAAAGGCATAACAGTCTATAATGATAATGTATGTATGTATGTATGTATGTATGTATGTATGTAAGATCAACACTGTTTAAAAGGACACAAATGAAAGACTAACTCGAGTGAATGGACATGTTCCGATCAAGAGGCTGTAAAATTCATGTAAAAATTGCTAAAACAAGAAAAGAAAATTAAGAAAGGAAAACTATTTATAGTATATAAATAAACATACAATAGAAGAAGATATAAAAGATTAATCAAATACGTGTAAATAATAAAATACGCAACTTATAAATTGATTCGCAGCGGCATATGAGAAGTGCTACAACAAGGCCGTGACTAAAAGAAAACAATATTCAACATATCGCAATATAAACAATTAACGACTAGTAAAGCCATTCTGTACGAGAACAAATTGAAATAGTTGCAGACATATTGAAGATCTAATATAGAGACACTGATATTATATGAAGCACTATTAAGCGGAACCAAGTAGATAAATCATGTTAGAAGGCTTTGAAAATGTTATTATGTCACAGCTGATTTCATCATTGTATTTTGTCTTTTGAATCGAGTTGTTGAAGGAAACCATGGCTTGCTAAGAAGATTTGAAGTCAACTATCTGAATGATTTTGAGCTAGACTGACATGACGGAGATGACCGGCCAAGCAGAATGACCAGAATCCAGAGCGGCAGCAGATGATGACCAAATGATAGATATCATTCCGAAAAACGACGGAAAAAGATAAGTTTTTCTACCAACCTATATATCGATAAGCAGTAACAAGATTAGAATGTTTGTAGTTAAAGCCTACATTAACAGATATGTGTTTAGGGTCTTCAGAATGAGTTAAATTACATTAGATTCTTGTGAGTGATTATTTATGTCAGTGATATAAGGGAATAAGTAGTCTTCATCAAAAATAAGTCAAACCCCAGTTAGGGAATGTAATAAAGTGATAATAATGTTCCAATGAAAGCAGAGAATCCCAATTAGCCATGTTATACCGTACCATATGTGAAATGTTTATAAGAGGGATAATTTTAGGATCTTCGATATGCAATGCCAAGTGACATTATGATATGTACAGATTATATGTTACCGTAATAAATTAGGATATGTACTAAATATGCATATAGTGGCAGACTGAAGACATGTTAATGTTATTTGAGAAGATACTGATCCAATACTACGAATATTTGGAAATAAGGTTATTTGAGCGTCAAATAAGATATACAGGTGAAATATATGAAAGAATATAAAGTGATGTAAGGTAAAATGAGTTATGATGAAGACATAACGATGTTATGTGTTGAGAATGAAGAGTGTATTGAATGAATATGTAATGCTACGACGAAATATGAGATATAAATGATTCATTTGAAGAGTAAGGAAAGGAATATTGATGCACAGTAGGATCATATATGTTTCTTATGCAGTGACAGTGTATTTCCTGAGAATCCATATCCTATGTTAATGGTGATGTGGTTATACATATGTGAAATGTTATTGTAGATTAAGAGAATCTAAGTCCGGCCCTGCGGTGTAGGGGGCAGTGAGTCCGCCTGTCACCCGGAGGCCCCGGGTTCAATTCCCGGTTGATTCAGGGGTTTTAAATTGTAATGATTAATATCCCCGACCTGGGGACTGGGTGTTTGTGATGTCCTTAATCTTCCTTTCCTCACACAGAACATTCCACACTACCGCCATTCCAATTACACGCAGGTTCATACAATATGGTGCCAGTAGGTGCAAAAGATCCAAATGGGCCGATGCCCTGAACAAATAGCTTTTTTTTTTTTTAAATCATCTAAAGGAATTCTTATAAGATTGATTGGTTATGCACTTGGATATTTTAACTTAATATTTCTGTTTAGAAATCCTATTTTTCCCAAATAATGATGGCATTCCATAGATTAACATGGATAATTATTATCATATTGTGTGACAAATATAATTGAGAGTAGATTACATAGTGTCTTCAAAAATGGTTTTCCCTAGGCAAGATACTCAGAATAACTCGCATATTACATCATTAATCGATATATTTGGTCACATTTGAGAATCTTATTACCTTGTTATATACACCCAATGATGATTTACGTTAAAATGAATTAATATAAAATTAATATAATAATTTTAACTTGAATAGAAGCAGATTTGTGCTGTCGAGTGAGAAACTTATAATTTCTCCAGAAGCTTACATTGAAATGCTATGAAACCAAAATAATAATCTTGAATTAACAAAGCTTGTCCTAAGCAAAATTAATGAAAAATAATGTATAAAATGATCCTTCAGATCGATATAACCAATCACTTCCCATGCCAAGGTGCAATTTATTATTTTTCCTTATGAGTATTTCATTGAATATAATCAATAACCTATTTCTATTGTGATACATGACCCTAATAGCATGACTGTTGAAGATTACACAAACTCGGATTATTGTTACATATCAGAAGAACAAACATTAACTGAATTCTAAACTTATTTTCACAATTTCACCTTTTTCATCTACGTGATTGTTATTTTCTTGAATAAATGATTTTAGGAAAGGTTTATATGATGTGTTATTTGATGTTTTCCATTATAAGAAAGCTGTAGAATTATCCATTTACATGCAATTTCATGATACGTCAGATGGAGACGTCCATCAATCCTGATGATAGATAGGTCTAAGACATAATTCTAGTAAGAGAGTTTCTACAGATATTCCTACTATACTACACAAATATTTTACAATAATAGAATAAGCATGCTAATTTCTAATAAGATACTACAATACACCACAATAATTTTAAACTACGTTCAGATGTATCCTAAATATAATATAATATAATATTACTAAACACAAACAGAAATGAAAATGAAAATTTTTTTACTGTTAGGTTCTTCAGTCTGCCAAAATTAATTTTGAGTAATAAATTTACTATCTTAAAAAGAAAAGCATATGGTAACAGTATTATACCTGAAAAAGAAACAACTTAATTAAAACAGAATTCTATTGTTTCTTTTCAAGGTAACTTATAATACTGTTACCATTCGTTTTTCTTTGTCACGTTGTTATAAATTTATTACTCAAAATTAGTTTTAGTGGACTGAAGAACCTAACAGTGCAAAATGAACTGAGTCAAAAGTGAAAAGAGATGGCTTCAGATATTTTAAAAAATTATTTGTTATTGCGATCCCAGCAAATGGCAGGTTTGATGTATGCAGACTGCTCTTGCCTCATCACATCCATTCTCAATAGAAGCTGACTCGCTACTGCAGTTCCATCGTCCTGTGTGTAGTACCTGCCCAACGCACCCCTATCTTGTGTTGTGTCCATTTACTATGAGTGCCACACTTTCCAGGACATATGACCACTGTATGGTAGCTCCGTGCAAGTGTGAGGAGAAAAAAAAAAAGTAGTCACCCAGCCCTCGTAAATTCAGAGGTTTGGAATACTAAAAACAAGAACAAAACTGTGCAATATTACAAAGTACAGGAGTTGATCGCCAAATCAGTTAGGTTACTCAGTCCAACATTGGATATGATACCTATTTTGGATGCAAATCATATACAGACAGTTATGAACAAGAAAATGAACACAAAACAGGACAAACACAATGACAGATCAGCGTGGGAAGAGAGAGCACGGAAAAAGGAGACAAAGACAAACATAAAACACAAAAGGATAAGGATAATCTCCACTGCTTCACACAGTACAGTCTTTGAATAGATAGGCTCCCCTCATCAATCTCAGTTCTTCTACATCCATTTCTTCTCAGCCCCTGATGAGCTCCTTTCTGCTTCCTAGCTTCATCATTGGGAGGCTTTTTTTTTTTTTTTTTGAACAATCTGCTTATGTCGCACTGACACAGATAGGTCTTATGGCGATGATGGGATAGGAAAGGCCAACGAATGGGGAGGAAGTGGCCTTGGTCTTTATTAAGGTACAGCCCCAGCATTTGTCTGGTGTGAAAATGGGGAACCACAGAAAATCATCTTCAGGGCTGCTGACAGTGGGGTTCGAACCCACTATCTCCCACTATCTCACAGCTGCACATTCCTTAACCGCACAGCCAACTCGCCTGGTGAAGCCATCTTGACAGATCTTCAGTCTTAGTACAGGAAGTGTAGGATATGAAGAAAGCCAGATAAATACAGGAAAATGGAAGAAACATAAGATGAAGATAAATATATTTGGTTATTAGGACACAGGACAAACACAAAAGGAGGAAAAGATCCCAACAGAATAACATAAGCATAGCTGCTGTTAAGGAGACTGGTTCTATCAAGAACAAGCCATTACATTTCTGGAAGAGATTCTCATAACTGATAGCTGAAGAGGTACTATTAGAAACACCCATCTCAAGGTATCCTGCACTGAAAGGGCCCAAACCTTTACAAACAAAACATGAATCAACAGCCTCACACCACTTCAGGCGACACTCCGGAGATAAAAATCGATATTTAGGTCATTTTGGTGAAATTATTTTTATGACTGAAATTGAAAGGGTTGAGTTTCTCTTTTCTTGTCACGAAGTTATTCCGCTGAATTCAAACAATTTATCACTGCAATAATGCTTTGTTTGCCAACTGTAATTTTACATTTAAATCCCATTTTTCTCCCATAATATTCTGCCAAATGGAACAAAATTTGTATGGCATATGTACCACAGCTATGTTTAGAAACTGCGTATGGAATTTTTGATTGCAGAATTTTTTCAAGTAGTAGGGATTTTTAAGTCCAAAATTTTAGAACGTAAAAATTACACAAACTTTAGTACGATATATCTCCTTATATAAATTATGTACAGAAAAACTGATATGAAGTGCTTTTAAAAGAAGTATTATCTACCTAATTACGAATTTACATTAACATGTTGATTAAATTTCATGAACAAAATTGAATTAAAAATTTGAAAAGAAAAAATGTATTTTGGAAAAACTATTAATTTTTATATGTCGCCTTAAGAAAGAACCTGAAGCAGAAAGGACAACCTCATATCAATTCACATTCAGAACAATTTTTAGTTATAAACTGCAGAAGATTCATCAAACATTTTCATGAACTTACTGGCTACGAGAATATTTGAAGTTCACTTCATATAACTATTTGTATTTTTTTGAGGCAGCTGCAGTTATGCAAAATTATTATTCACTTTTGCTGACCTAGTATTACTTTTATGAAATAAAACTCTACAGGAATTTCATTTCAAAGAGGAATATACATGCTGTCATAGCAGAAGAAAAACATAATAGAATACTCACCACTTTCGCATTGCTCTCTCGAAAATCCCCTGAGAACATTGCCTTCATCATATCACATCGAGCCATAAGCATGGGCCGGTGTGCAGCATATGACCCATCATCAAGCTGGAAAACAATGTCAGAGAAGAGTCCTTGGCCCAGACATAAGTCTTGAAGTCGCATGCGAACAGCCTAGAACATAAAATTGAAGTATTATTGGTATTTGTAATTGAAAGGAATGAACAAATGCCAAAGTAAGTTATGTAGAGAGAGATAAAAGCAGACCTGGCCAACAGCTGGAAACTGCAGATGGTGATGATGATGATGATGATGATGATGATGATGATGATGATGATGATGATGATAGAGAGATTAAAACATCAAAAGGAGCACACAAATACATTGACAAGTCAGTGTGTGAAGAAGGAGCAATATATCCATTTCTTCTCAGTCTTGTCTAGCTTGTTTCTGCTACCCAGTTTCATTAGGAGTCTAAATGACACTGACGCTAAAGTTAACTTGTTTAATACGATGGTAAAGAACTTATACGACAGACATGCCCCCAAACGTCGAATAAAGGTTTCTCGCCATTGTTGTCCATGGCTAGATGATGAAACCAAGAGAATGATGGCCCACCGTGACTCTTTATTTCGACATTATAAGCAAACCCTAGATGACACAGACTTCGAATCTTACCGCATCTTAAGAAATCGCACAAAGCAATTAATCAGAAATAAAAAATGTGCATATTTCCGGAATTTAGCTAACAACATAAATTCTAATCGTGCATGGGACCAACTTAGAGCTCTGGGAATTGGAAAACATCAACAGAGACAGACAACTCCTGACATTCCACTTGACGAACTGAATGATTACTTTAGTAGAATAAATATTCAACCTACCCCAATTAACTGCACCGACTCACCGCCCTCCCCTCCAGCCAATCCACCATTCACATTTCACACTGTCACAGAAAATCAGGTTAAAAAGGCTTTGTACTCGATTAAATCAAAGGCCACAGGTGTAGACGATATTCCTATTGCTTTTATACATAACATTATGGGTGCTGTCCTGTCTATACTGACGCACATACTGAACTATTGTTTACTAAACGGAACTTTCCCAACTGTCTGGAAAACAGCCAATATTATACCGGTACCTAAAAGTTTAGACCCACAATCACCCTCTGATTATTGTCCGGTGTCCATACTCCCTGCGCTTTCTAAAGCCTTCGAACGTCTAGTATACGAGCAGGTTCTGGAGTACCTAAATAAAAATGCTCTACTGGACCCTTTGCAGTCTGGATTTAAGAAGGGGCACAGTACTGCGACAGCACTTTTGAAGGTTACTGAAGATATTAGAAATGCTATGGACAAACGACTGCTTACTATACTAATCCTTTTTGACTTCAGTAGCGCCTTTGACACTATAGACATTCAGACTATGATAAAGAAAATGGAACTACTAAATTTTGACCTGGCTGCGCTTAAGTTTTTTAGTTCTTATTTGAGTAACCGTCAACAGCGTGTAACAGTAAACGACAAGGTCTCTAAATGGAAAATGAAACCTAGTGGTGCCCCACAGGGCAGTATTCTAGGGCCCTTACTTTTCTGTATTTATATCAATGACATATCATCTGTGACAGGAAATAACACACACCACCTCTATGCTGACGATCTTCAGATTTATCGACACTGCAAGACTTCAGACTTAGATGAAACAATACAAGATATTAACAATGACCTCCGACGACTCAGTATATATGCACAACGAAATTCTCTCATACTAAACTCCACAAAATCTCAGGCAATCATAATTGGAACACGAAAATTACTGAACTGCTCAAACAATATTGCAATCCCGCCTACCCTACTGAATGGTAACATTATTCCCTACAATAAAACAGTTAAAAATCTCAGCGTAATTATGAATGAAACACTTGATTGGTCTGATCACACGAAAATCACCTGTAAAAAGATTTTTGGAGCGCTTCACCCTCTTAAACGGCAAAGGGATGTATTTCCATTTGACCTTAAGGCCAAACTAATACAGACACTGGTTCTCCCTATTCTTGATTATTGTGACGTTGTTCTAGTAGATATGACAAAATAAGAAACACTTAAACTTCAACGAGCACTGAATTCCTGCCTGCGATTTATTTATAATATCGGATACGATGTTCATATTACCCCATACTATAAGGCTCTCTCATGGCTGAAGCCTGATAAACGTCGGCAGCTACACATTTTAACGATGGTGTTTAGAGTACTAGCGGAAAGTCAGCCACTGTATATTTCTTCTAAATTCACCTTTTTATCATCGTTTCACAACTTAAATACACGTTCCAGATCCACTCTTTCTATTCCAGTGCAGCGCACAAATAAAATTAATAGATCGTTTGTAGTGACCGGCGCAAGATTATGGAATTCCCTGCCAGCTCAGGTCAGAGAAACTAGCTCTTTACAAAGGTTTAAGGTCACCTGCCGAGATTACCTGCTAAGGACAGCTAACTGAATGGCTGAAGTATGAATGTGTGCGCGTCTGAGGATTAGTCATTATTAAGAGTTCTTACTATTAATTAGTTTTATTATTAACTTAGTAATGTATTTAAATTTGTTCTCAATTCTATTAATTTTTTGTTTGGTTTTAACTATTTTAAATATCTCATAATTTTATTTTTGATTTTGATTAGTATGTGGTTACGTGGAAGAGAGGGCCTCGAGCCCTAACTTCGCCACTGAAAACAAGGCATTAATAAATAAATAAATAAATGAATAGTTTTTTTTTAACAATCTGCTTTATAATACCAATATAAATGGTCCATTATTGGATATTTACTCATTCGGGACAAATATTTCAGGTTCCGTATGGGAATCAAGATCTATATCATATAATCTGCTTTATGTTGTACCGACACAGATATGTCTTACAGTGACTAGGATAGGGCTAGGAGTGGAAAGGAAGTGACAGTCCCAGCATTTGCCTGGTGTGAAAATGGGAAAGCACAGAAAACCATCCTCAGGGCTGCCAACAGTGGGGTTCGAACCCACTATCTCCTAAATGCAAACCGATAGCTATGGAGCCAAACCGCACAGCCACTTGTTTGGTGGCATCAACAGTCACTGAGGGACTATCCTCACAGATCTTCAGTCATAATGCAGGAACTGTAGGATAAGAAGAAAGCCAGATAAGCATGCTGTTAAGATGACCCTCAATGGGTGTTGATGCCTACCCTCCTGATGAAGCTAGAAAGCAGAACAAGGTCATCGGAGGCTGAGAAGAATGAGATTGATGACACTGATGTGAAGATGTAGAGATTGACCTTATCCTTTTGATTTCCAAGTTTGTCCTTGTCTTCTATTTTCATTACTCCCTCTTCCTACACTGACCTGTTATTGTGTTTATCATATCGCTTCATAAATGACATTCTATTACCTATGAAATGAACTAGTTTGAGACCACTACAAATCATTTACAATACTCAGGTTCAATTCATATGCCAGTAACTGGTTCTGACTACTTTACTTTTCTCTGCAACATAATGATGAGGGCATTTTCTCTATTCTTTACTAAAGTATTCAAATTTAGAATTCCACAATAAAATAAGGAGAAAAGGGAAGCACAATGGTATAAAATAGAAATTAAAAAAAGACTCATTCAAGTATTGAAAATTAACTCAGATGGAAAAATCACCATACTGAACCCAGGAAAAAAAGATAAACCCAGCAATAGGAGGCAAAAGGGCAGAGTCTATATGACGACACTTATAATCTAACACAAGGATGATGATGATGATGACGATGACGATGATGATTCTGTTACCAAGTTACATTTACCTAAATAAACTGGGTATGCCATAAATATTACAAATTACCAAACCTAATAAAATGTTTTAAAAACATCGAAGAACTAGTATTGTATAAACCACTGTTTATATTATAAAATCAACAAATCATCTTAGGTACAAAGTTTTTCATGAATTATACATCTTACACATGTTGTTGTTGTTGTTGTTGTTGTTAGTCGTTTAGTCGCTTCCGACTCTCCGTGACCCCATAGACCAAAGTGCACCATTTCTTTCTGTCGTGTACTATTTTCCGAAGTCTTCCAAAATTGAGAGCCATGGCTTTCTTGATGCCATCAATCCACCTCATCTGTTGTCGCCCTCTTTTCCTGTTACCATCAGTCTTCCCCAGTATTAAGGTCTTTTCCAGTGAATCATGGTTTCTCATAATATGACCGAAGTACTTTAGTTTTTGTCTGAGTATTTGACCTTTCAGTGAACAGCCTGGGTTGATTTCCTGATATATGGACTTATTAGATCTCTTCATAGTCCACAGAACTCTAAGGAGTTTTCTGCAACACCATAGTTCAAATACATCTATTCTTCGACGTTCAACCTTTCTTACTGCCCAGGTCTTACTTCCATACATTGCTACTAGGAAGACCATAGCCTTTTTTCTCAATTAGGTGGTTATGGATTTTGTAATCCACTGTGGAGTCAATTGTTATTCTACTGTCCGTGTGTATAGTTGCTTTTTTATCTTCATCATCCTCTACCCATGTTGTTCTTAAGGATTCCAAAGCTTTTATTATGGTGAACTGCTCTGCCTGACTGTTCGAACATCTGTCGAGGAGTTTAAATTTGAGTTGGTATATTAACTGATTTGATTTGTATATAGCTACTCCTGTTCCCACTCTTTCGTCACTTTTACTTCCATCCGTATAGATTTGCCATCGGGTACTTTCTTTTTCTGCTATTTTTTGGTCTCCTGTGCCTAGAAACGCAGCCAGGTGAAGCCATCTTGCTGGTATTTCTGGGTAATCTATTACATAATCTGCAGCTGTTTTGCCTGTTTTTATATTGTATAGAGCAGCCACCTCTCTTTCCTTTATGTCTATGGGAGTAATTCCTGTAATGATGCACAGTGCCTCATAAGATATAGTTTGGTAGGCTTTTGCTATTCTCATGAGGATAAGCCTTTGCAGTCTCACGTATTTAATTATGTTGCATTTCTTTTCCAGGGATTCTATCCAGACTGGTGCAGCATATAACAACATTGGTAATATTGCTCCTTTATAGATTATTTCCAAAGCCTGGTGTTTTAGCCCCATCCTATTCAAGCTGATTTTTGATAAAGCATTTATTAATTTAATACATTTTTCACTAACGTTGTTGATGTGGTAGTTGAACGTGACGTAGGAGTCAATTGTTATTCCTAAATATTCCATCTTTTCAACTTGTTCAAGACATTTCTGATTCATATATAGATATCAATTGTCCTCATTACTTTTCATCTTCTTGATACCACTGTAATATAACTTTCGACTTACTTTCACTGAAGTAGGTTTTGTTGTCTATCGACCACTTCGTAACTTTCCGTAAATCCATGTTCATGAAGTATGAGCTCTAACTGCAATTATGAGGTCGTCAGCGAATGCTATGGCTTTGGTGTTCTTCCCACAGTCTAGATTGAGTAGTTTATTATACTGAATATTCCAGTCCCCCGGAACCTGAAATACCAGTATTTGTCCCGAATGAGTAAATTTATAATACCAGCGTTTCACCCCCGTGTTCTAAGTTGGGCTCATCAGTTGGTACTTAGCACACCCACCAAGAAGCACGGCTAGTGCATACCGTGGAGGCCACTGCATAGGTTACTTGGACCCACCAGCAGTGCCAATTATAAATTTACTCATTCGGGACATATATCAACATCTATATATATCTATATATCTATATATCTATATATCTATATATCAACATCTATATAATCTGATGGCCAGGCAGGCATTAATTTTTGGTAATGAGACAAAGTCTCTCATAGTGCATTGGCACTGCCAGTGGCTCCAAGTAGTCTACGCAGTGGCCTTCACAGTATGCACTAGCCATGCATCTTGGTGGGTGTGCTAAGTACCAACTGATGAGCCCAACTTAGCACACGGGGGTGAAACGCTGGCAACCAGGAATGAGTTAGCTGGAAAATTTATAATGTCCAATAACGGATCATTTATATTGATATTAGTCAAATGTTTGTCATGATGGCGGTTCGTTAGTGCGTGTGTGTGAAATATGTACACAACTTGTAAATAAAACAGTGTACACAATTGACAGCATTTGGTGCATCTTTGTGGCTACATCATCACCACAAATCAAAGTAACGTTTCTTGAGGAAATATTTATTGAGATAGTGGGGGATACATGGGCTGTATCCATCCTTTTCTCTCTGTTGATATTGCCATTCATTTTCTAACTTAAACAGTACAAAAGTAAAGTTTATTTGAATTCAGAATGTATAAGGTATAAACTAGGAATTAGTTAACAGTTTACCTTGCGGTACTGTTGTCTGAGATCTGTATTTAAGAATTCTTCATGTGACTGAATGTTGCTCACAAGCATCAGCAGCTCAGGAAGATCCAAAAATTCTGCTGCCTGGCGAATCTCCTGTAAGAGAATTATCTCATATAACCTCTAATATGACAATATAGGTATTTCAAAGTATGTTTAACTGATGAGTTACTTTTTTTTTAAAGAATTATTTATTGGTAATTTAAAATAGGAAAACAAGCTGGAATCATGCATTCATTTGACCTGGCTGGGATATCAAATGAGGCATGCATCAACCAATACAACCAGCACTGTAGATTCACTTAGGATTGCCTCTGTATGAGGTGAATATCATTTATCTGGCTGTAGCAATTACATCAAAGGATGAAATTCTCAAATTAGGAAGCTAAATACAAAAGCTTTAAGGTTTCTAAGGTGGTAAAAAACTTATGACACAAAGGAGTAAAATTATCATAATGGTTAATCTACATCCCTCAACTATTTAAGTGTTGCTGAAATAAATTTAATCACATAGTAATTAAAGATAGAAAAGAAATGTTGTAAGTACAGCTCCAAAATTGTTAAGACAATTCTGAACCTACTACTCCAAAGGCTTATGAGGAATATGAAAACTTGCAACTACCATAAATAAATTGCAAGTAAAACATAAATTCAAAAGAGAATCAATTACTTTTTAGTTCCTATTTACAGCAAACAACTACATAGACCTACAGTAGTTTCCAGTCTACTAGGTACTTAACCTTCTATTTAGAATTCTGTACAATATGTCATTGTTTTGAAACTGTATTTCATCCAAGAAAGGATGTCTGATATGAACACTGTTTCATGTGTAGCACCCATTCAACGAAATTAACCTGAGCCTCAAAAATCTCACCTTTGGAGCCCCAGATGTAGAAGTGGGGGCAAAGAAACAGTGGAAGTGAAGCACCATTATGAATACAAACATTAGCCAATCACAGCCTATTAAAGGAATGTCTCTGACAATGATTCCACACAGACACAGCAACAAAATGCACAAAGCTCAACACAGATCAAAAGTGCAATCCACTTTCATAGCTCTTTCATCTCTCTTTAGCTTGATTTTCAGCAATGAATGCTATTGTTTTGAGACCTCAATGTTAGTGATGTACCAGTTGGAGTTCTTTTCCAATCAATGGCATGTTCTACTGTACTGGAGCACTTGCCTTGAGTTGTTAACTTCATCATATAACAGATACATGAATGACGTTTCTTAATCAAGCTAGCAGTTTTATAACACAACTGTTGATATTGTGACCATTACTAGCCACAGTATTTCTAGTGACTTTCATTTCAAATATATAGATTTTTACTAGTTGCTTTACATCGCACCGACCCAGACAGGTCTTATGGTGATGATGGGATAGGAAAGGGCTAGGAGTGGGAAGGAAGCAGCCATGGCCTTAATTAAGCTACAGCTCCAGCATTTGCCTGTTGTGTAAATGAGAAACCATGGAAAACCATCTTCAGGGATGCCGACAGCGGGGTTCGACCTCAGTATCTCCCGAATGCAAGCTCACAGCTGCACGCTCCTAACCACACTGCCAACTCACTCGGTATTTCAAATATCCAACATGCACTGAAATCACACCTGCCTTGCTGAGAACAATGTTCTTACTAGGACAGTCATGCTCATATGAAGCAAAATGTTGATAATAGCCGTTATGTTTAAGAAAGAGTTGATACAACATATGAAACAAATATAGGAGTATTGACTATACAGTAGAACAGTTTAAGTCTTGATAGAACAGTAGACCATCTCCCAGAGTTTAGAAAAGTCATATCACAAATATATTTTTGCTGTTTTATATTACGGATGAAGTGACCTTTAAGGTCAAAAACATATCAGACGCTTTTCAGCGTTTGCTCTATTAACCAGCGTTTCGTCTTAGGTCTGACACTATACTCATTAGAGTGGAACGTGTCAGACCCTGCCCACTGACGCTGGGGAGTATGCAGGTGAAATTATCAGAAGCCCTTATAAGAGGCACAGTCTGATAACTGCATAAGGGAGATAAATCTCTACAATGGAATTATTGCCCACCTAGCAATTCCGAATGGAAAATTCTAAATTCCCACGGAGGGAATTTAGAATTTCCATTCCACTCCATTTATGTAAAGATGTCAAATCACAAATATAGGGTACTTTCCCTCTGTTTAATATAGAAGAAGTGGAATCCCTCCACTATCATCTCTTTCTGCAATCTGACTGATTACATTGTGATGTACAAACTACAAGAACAGCACTGGCACTCATAGTAAGTGAGTTGGCTCTGTGGTTCAGATTGTTACACTGTGAGCTTGCACTTGGGAATGAAGGGCTCAAACTCCACTACTGGCAGCCCTGAACTCTACCTTTTAGCTCTTTCCTCTCCCAGTGTTGCCAAAAACCTTCTGTGTATTAGTGGGAGATTATACAACTTAAAAAAAAAAGAGAAAGAATAACTACAAGAGCTATTGATGAATGTGTGCAATATTATACAGAATCATCATCTTATTTGAGCTCACTTGGAGCTGCACTGTGGCCTCCACTTCCTTGTATTCAAATGACCTTGCAATTCAGAGTTTATCACTATTTATTAATGGGCGAGTTTGTTGTTTGTGCCCATGGAACTGTGTTGCTCAACAGCAGACCTGCAGTGCTGTTCAGTTATGCATATGTAAAGGAAAAAACAGCCAACATCTCGAAAGAAGATTTGTACAATGAACATTTGTTAAGATGCAACAAAACTAGTCTCACAGCACAAGAAGAACGGTAAGAAGTTCTAATTTTCTAAATAATGTTTCTACAGTAGCCTTATCTGTTCACTCGCTTTATCCTGATTCAGAAGAATGTGTGTACGTCAGCCCGAGGAAGGGACTGGAGTGTCGGCAGGTGAGCAGTGTGTGCCAAAGGCCATGGTGCTGTTCGAAGCAGGCTTCAATAAAATGATGACCCAGTATGAGCAATATGTCTGATGAATATAGAAATCTTTTCAGGCATCAATAATAAAATAACAGTTAAGTTACTTTCATACTGGAAAAAGAATGATCTAGAAATATGATACATAAGAATCCACTGCTAGCAATAACTGATATCCCCAGCCAAGGCATTAGAACAGCTAAAACTAGAGCTAAGCTAAAAGAAAAAGAGAGAGAGAGACAAGGCAGTGTAATTACCAACAAGAGTCCTAGGGGCATCGTCTGAAACACAAGAGTCACACTCTCAGGCCTGACTCTAAAACATGCAGCCACATACTGTTATCATACCATGCAATCCAGTGAAACATTCATAGCATTTTATTGTTTACTGTTTAAACCATACCAGTCATCCATAAATGTAGAAGAGAAGTTAAATGTTATTCCATGGATTTTAACCTTTTGTTAAAGAAAAAAAGAAAAAACTGTAGTAGACCATGTTGGAACATGGCTACAAATTTTTTTAACGTGAATACGTAATGTAGTGATTTCCTTGAACTTGTGTTCCTTCCTCTTCCTGTAGAATCTATTCCGTTCAGCACTAGTAAGTGGCACCTTTTTTGTAATCACCACAAGCAGCCCTTTAATCTATTTGTCATTTCCTGAAATTCACCAAATTTCTCGACATTGTCAAATTTTTGCACTAATATTTGTAATTTTGTCTCAATTATTATAGTGTAACAGTGTTATAACCCTTTAAACATATTTTGTATATTTCACTATACTGTATTCCGCACAAAATTACTTTTATTCAACTTAAATCGGTTAATGCATGTATTCACCATGCACTTTCCAAACAGACTGGCTGCACGGAACTGAACGCTTGAAAAGAGTATAGATTCCTCGTAGTGAATTTTAATAATTTTTCTTATTGGCAGACACACAACTGTACTGTGCACAGTATATATTTTATATTTATATGTTTATATTTTATAACATTTGTAAATCTTTACTATTTTCATCTTGCTCAACTTATCAAACTGGCATCCCAGTTTATCAAACGTATTCACGTCAAAAAAGGAGCCTTAGAGGAAGATCAGTTAAGAACAAAAATGCTGAACAACTGCACCTTCATCACAAGGATTTCTGTCTTAAGTATTCATAAATCACAAATAAACATTTAATGGACATTCACTAGAACAGAAGAGACAATTAGACATTCATTAAGTGTGAATTAAGACTGCATTCAGCAATGAAGGGAGAGACTAATACATATCTAATTATCACCATAGTGCTTCTCCTTTTCTAAATAGTTTTTCAGAAGTAGTAATTGAATTACGGACCCAATAAAATATTCAGCTCCATATGATCAAAAACAAGCCTGTCATTGTTGTTTATCATGCTGTTAGAAAATAGATCTAATGGTACGAACTTAGGGTTGCCAGATGTACAGTTTTACCCAAAATGGTATTTTTCTTTTCCACTTTGTACTGCATACGGTACACCCTTAAACCATACAATGAATGTTCCACTTTTCAGAAAGCAAAGTCTCTGCTTTAAAATTTTGCCCTTTAGACCATAATACCTCTGTTAAACTGTGCATGATTCTGACAAATGATCACTAATTGCTACCAGTTCCAATCATAAAGGCTGTGCTCCTTACGTCAAATCCACTGCAAGCAGTGTCTCTGGTACCATACTGTTCTTTGATTACTTTGTGAGTAGATGTGAATAAGAAGTTGCCAGTGGAAGTTGCATAGTGTGGAGTGTGAGTGGCAGTTGAATTAACTTCATGGGATATTTTCAATAACAGTGATAAAAAGGAGGAACAAAACACAAGTTATGTAGATGTAATAAAAATTAATTGTATGGGTTCTTCAACTATGATGAGCATTGTAAGAGAGTTCACAACAAAAACAAAAAACAAAAAAACAAGAAACTGTTAAACATGGCATGTTCAAATAAGGAGTACTTGTGAAATGATTAATCATCATCATCATCATCATCATCATCTTCCTTCCAAGTATTGGGCCATATGTCCCGTTACGGTCTTGCATTTTTCTTTTTGCAAGACTTGAAAGCAATCAAATGTCCTTCCGATGGGTTGCTAGCCTGAAGGAAGTGATTAATCATTAGTTTGTGATAAATATTTCATACCGATATATAATTATTTGTTAATATATCCTTGTCCTCTTCTTTTCACTAAATGGCTGTGGTGTTTCATTTTTATGCAATAAGGGAAAGAAATAGAGTGGTCTTTATTTGCCATCTGAAAATCTGGCAACCCTGTATGAACTATTCATGCCCTATGCAGCTGCTTTTAGATGCTTACCCTATCCAAAATCTTTCTCATAACAGGCAAAGGTAATATAGCAGACAGACAGAAATATACTCCCCCAAGCAAGAAAACTGTAGACAGTCTACATCAAAATGGATAAACCATGTTATCCAAACAACTTTGAGCTCGACACCATAGTTGCTGTCAGATGCACAGTTTTTAGAAATCCCAATAGAGCTCCCTTCCAATTATTTCATATTCTTTTTTTGGAGTACCATAACACAATAAAAATACTGTAACAATGAAAACATCCCTCAACCATGTTTGAGAAGGAAATAGTAACTTAGCCATTAGCAGAACCCTGAACTTCGGTAACCCAAAAGGAAATAGTCTGGTAGAGTCAGATCAGACAATCGAGCTGGCAATTCCACAGGACTATGCCTGGCAGTCTAACTTTGCAGGAATGTTTCATTCAACTACTGTCGCATTGGTACAGTGCAGTGGAATAGATCACAGTTCATCAGTACCGTATCAGGTCATGCAGAAAATGCTGCCATTATCTGTTTCAGCCCCATACAATTTGTTTTAAATTTCAGAATACGGACACTCAATTTAATGCAATTCTGCACCACAACAAACACTACAATGCTGGGATTTCTCCCACTCTCGGGCCATGCAATTATACTATTTTTTACACTTTCTGCATTGTAGTTTAAATGCTACAGCCTATGAAACATCACATGCATATGTCAGCTGGTAGGGCTGGTAGGGCTGGTAGGATAGTGTTCATTCTTGGACCTCCAAATGCTGTTCATGAAATCAGTCATCATCATCATCATCATCATCATCATCATCATCATCATCATGACAACAATGAGCGAGTTAGTTACATAGTTCAGGTCACATAGCTGTTAGCTTGCATTAGAAAGATTGTGGGTTCAATCCCCACTGGTGGCAGCCATGAACATAGTTTTCCACAGTTTCCCATTTTCACATCAGGCAAATGCTGGGGCTGTATCTAAAGACCTGTTTATGTCTGAGCAATATATAGTAAAGCAAATGGCAAAATAATAATAACTGTATAGCTTCAACAACCCTTTTGCAAACCTTTTGATATGATGCATCTAGGCTGCCCGCTCAACTACTTTAAGTTCTTTTTTTCTCTACCAGACACAGTATTTTATAAAATGCTCTAAGATAAGCTACAGTAATCACATGTACAGAATTGTAAAGAGAGCCATATTATAAAAGGCATGATCAAAAAGTTTCTGTTTGAGAGCATTGCTGCAGCGGACATACAATGTAGCGCGGCTCTGATGCGGGTATATAAGCACGGACATGTAGCTAAAGGGATTAAGTGCAGCAGTTGTGTCATGCCAAGGTGTGTGTGTTAAATGCATCCACGTGAACTATGGCAATGTTATTACCAAATGCGTCCAAACAGGACCAACATGCTGTTATTCTGTTCTTGGCTGCCGAAGGATAAACACTGGTGGACATCCATCGGAGAATGAAGACTGTGTATGGGGCAGCATGTCTGGCAAAAACCACTGTCGTAGAATGGTGCACCAAGCTCCAAGCAGGTCGCATTTCAACACAAGACGCCGGTCGGTCTGGGAGGCCTGTCTCATCCATTACGGACAACAACAAGCGGGCAGTGGATGAGGCCTATAGCCCTGATCTCTCCCCATGCGATTATCATGCCTTCGGTGCCCTCAATAAAGGCCTTGCAGGGTTGATGCTTCCTGTTGGATGAGGATGTGCAGCAGGCGGTTATGGACTTCTTCATGCAGCAGGACATTGTGTTTTACCACATGGGGATCTCCAACCTGGTGCATCGGTGGAATGAGTTCCTCAATTGTCGTGGCGATTTTGCCTGATTGGCATTCTGATTCAGGACTGTATGAACGGAAACTTTTTGATTGCACTTTATAATATACGTTACTATCCCAGAACTACATATCATGGAGACTTTTAAAATAACTGGATTTCACCATCATAAATTGTAGTTGCGCTGTCCTTAATGAACTACAGGAAGAAACCAAATCTAATCCCTCACAGTACAATAGTAAGTAGCGTTAGTTACTATTACATCATAATAAGAAGTAGCAGGAGTCAATTCTATTAGTGAGCCTGAATTGTCATATGGGCTGAATAATTACCTTCTTTGCAACCTAAACCACTAACCTACTTTAGCTTGATACATGAGAGGAATAAGAACTAAGTTTAGTATTTATTGGGAAGTGGTAGAAAACTTAGTAGTCTTTCACAAACTGATGCTGATAAGAGATAGTGGACATTGACGTTCTTCCACAGATTGGCAGGGATTCCTTAAGATTACATTTCTCATTACATACTAATATCAACTTTAAAAAGTATTTCTCAATATCCTGATGAGTGGTATAACTTCTAATCTGTTGGTATCTATAAGTTGTTTTCATAAATAGTATGAAAGAGCTCATGAAAAACAATACTACATTGTCCCATGGGATGATCAATAACTAGGATATTGATACCAACTTAAATTTTTTAAAGGAATGAACACAGCTGGCATAAAAATACAAAGTGTTACAAGTTCAAAAGATGTGAATCCTTTTAAAATTGGACAATTACTTTGAGAAGTACCGATAATGTTTTAACTTGCAATTTGAGGGCCTGAATGTGAGCCGTATCACACAGTGTTCAATAGCACAAGGCTAGGCAATACATTCTGGACAAGTTGAAACATGTGCTTGTTATTATGCAGGCTACATTACATCGAAGTAGGCAGTCATGAACATGTCTCGTAAATACAGTGATGTATCCCTTGATTTCAAAGGTTTTGTAGAGCAAACTATTACTCACACACTTTTTAGTGATAGATGGACACCCTAGTGCTGAATCGGCCGACCTCGGCAATCTTTGAGATTCGTATTGGCAACCTTTGAAACACAAACTGTGAATCGCTTATGCATCGCTGTGCGACATCTGGCGTACACTTTACGTACTAGCACTGTTGTTATTTACACAGCAAAGCCAAACTACACTTTACGTACTAGTACTGTTGTTTACACAGCAAAGCCAAACTGTAGAATTCATGCTAGGAACAAGATTTGCATCGAAAAATGTTATATGTTATATAATGTTGTATAATGTGTGTTTGACACAGTTGTTGGGTTAAGATAATAAAGGTTTAGAAAATTCATATCGATCGATCATATTATCGATTCAATTCAGATTTCATTTCCATTCAGTTGGCAGTATTACCGGAACTGGGAAAGCTCCCTCCTTACTCCTCAATCCCGTACACAAATCTATCACTAAAAAGTGTGCGAGTAATAGTTATCTAAAGGTGGGAAAGGGAAGGTGAAGTTTGCAAAAGAAATAACAGACTGAGTCACAAAAGAACATAACAAATGCTCTATTTTCTTCGTTTTGAGAACACGGTAACCACAATAAAAATATCAAAGCACACTGGAACTGTACATACAAGGGAAAACTTGTAGAGCTCCTTCTGGAAAGGAAGATGTAAAATGTCACATTTAGAGTTCATTATCCCTGATATGAGGGCCTGCATGTGTACATTAACATAATATTTTCCATTCAAATTTCAAGATGTTAAGAGGAATTAAAAGTTGCAGAAGTATGCAGTGTGTTAAATAACACCCTCATTTATTAAACATGTAATTATCCACCCACTATTTTGATTATTCATCAACAACTTCAACCTACCTTTCCTACATTTAGTTAACTAGTGTATCCTTTGAAAGCCTTGAAAGCAAGGGAGACATCATGCTGAATTTGTGAGATATGTTCATGACCGCCTACTTTCGACATTGTATTGCCCAGGTAATAACAATCATGTGTGTCAACACATCTAGAATGTACTGTCCAGCTTTGCACTATCCTATGCTGTACTATACAGCTCATGTTCAGGCCTTAAAATTGCATTTTAAATATTATTGCTATTTCAAAAAGTAACTGTTTGGATTTTAAAATATTTACATCTTTGAACTCTTAAGAATTGAAACTTTTATGCCAGCTGTATTAATTACTATAGTTTCATTTAAAAAAATTAAGTTGGTATCAATATATCAGTTATTTATCATCACAAGAAGAAGTTTTAAGAAGTTGTAAATTTAAGAAAAGACCAGGTATACAACTGATAGGGAATCTGCCATCTGGGCAGTTAGAAACCTAAATCCTTTTGTGCCAGTTACCTCTCACTGAACTCTAATTTAGCCCAATTTCAAAACATTCATTTATGAATGTCACAGTTAGTTGTAAGAAAACTGCTGATCAATGCACTTAAAATGCATGGAATCATGCAATAATCATGGCCAATGCTGATGAAGAAGTGAATAGGAAATATTGCTGTATATTTTATCACTGAACATGAAGCAATTTATGGAGTTCAATAGAATGCACTACCAATTTTGGTAAAAGCTACACGTGCCTTATCTAAGTATATGCACATAGATAAAATTAGTTCTGCCTTTATTTCTTTTCATGTTAAATTCATATTTTAAAAATATGTACTTGAAAAAGTTCAGAGAAAAAAAAAAGGTAGTGGAATATGAGAAAGCAAGGCCTGGAACAGCAGTGTGCAAAGAAGGAAACAATAATATACAATATATGCATTCCACAGCAAAATCGTTGAATGAAAAAAGTAGGCAGGCTATTTTAGGTGCTCATCTGTGCAGTCAAACTGTTATAGTTAAACTATTCAAAGCAGTAATGAGTTCAGAGGCAAAGAAGTGCATACTGGATGCTGTCTCTCAACATCACAACAATGAAATATAATGTTCTTGTGATCCACACAGTCTTTTATTTCGGTCAGTAATTTGTACCACTGCACACAGAAAACATTCACAGTGAATTCCTATTTGAACAATGAAGTTCAAACACAGTATATGAAAATAACAAGTCAATAGGTAATAATACAAGGAGGGCTCTGAGAAAGTTGTACAGTCTGTACATCCTGATGGCTCTATAAAATACAGAGTATAAATTAGTTTACATGCCTTTACTCATTTTTGTCACACATCAGGAAAATTAAGAATTAATTAACAGTGACTTTGGTTTCTGTGATTGCCCTGTGTGGGCTTTTTTTCTAGCAGATGCCATTTTCTTTTCAGTTTTGACTTAATATATTCAATACATTCAATATTCAAGTGTTATGGTATACTTTATCAGATTTAGGCAGCCTATCATTGTAGGAAGTACAAATAAATTTTTTAAAATGAAAGTTTACAGTCTGTCAAAACTATTGCAAAATTAATAAAACTAGAAAATACCTGGAAAAAACATGTAATTAATAACAGAATATAGGCTAACAATACCTGAAAAATGAATGTATTTAAATGTTATCTTTTTTTCAGGTATACTCTGTTATTAATTCAATGTTTTCTTTTTCAGGAATTTTCTAGTTTTATTAATCTTATGATAGTTTTAACAGACTGAAAAACTTCAAAATTTCATACCGTTAAATTTTGTTACATTTTAGCGTCTCACTTTCCACATCTCAGATTAGAGCCAACTTTGGGATAGTCAGTAATTATTTAATTTTATGTATGATATCTGAAAGCAATGCAAAATGCCACTTGACAGCTTTTTTCCCTATTTATTTTTCATCACAGCCAGTTCTGTAAATTGTGAAAATATTGGAATTACAGGCATGAAAATTTCTGAATAAACTTTAGATGAAACTATTTACATGAAGTAGGTATACATTTATTTTTCTTGTGGTATGTATCAAAGTTATAGGCAAAACTATTATTTCTATACCTCAGTTTGGAAGTTGACACAAGTTTCTGTAGGCCTATAACTTAAAAGTAATTTGAATAATACAGAATACAGCCTTTCTCAATGCCAATGTAAGTATACTCTGTCCATGAAAGCAGCCTCGGTTGTTGAAGGTGTCTGATAATACATAAATATGATGTGAATCAGCTGCCCAAAAATAATAAAAAATTCCAATGAAAATTAAATGTATTTTAATTTATTATTGTCCCTATGGATTAATTATTATGCTAAACCTTTGAGGTTTCCCTAGCATCAGGGCAGTTATCCTTAGTGGATTTTCTCTCCCTCATCCCAATAAAAAGTTTGACTTTTTAGTTTAAATAAATTTCTAAAACCATCCACTGAGTGAATGACTAAATGGAGATTACCAAATAACATATGCCTACAGTAATAAATGACTATGACTAATAGAAGTCACATCACAGGTCCCTAGGAAGGTCATCTGCTGTACTCAAATAGTATCTTCTAAGAGATGTACTCAAATACCAAACCTCTTGTGGAATGACGTTGGCTCTCACTGTCTGAATCTATTTGAAAGTGTTATCTTCCCAGAATACAGCTTCATTTCAATGCAAATGTAAGGCTTTTAGTACACTCTGTCCATGAAAGCAGCCTTGGTTTTTGAGGGAGTCTGGTATTACTTACAAGGTGAACGATGACATGAATCAAAGTGTGATTACTGCCCAATAGTCTAGAAAACAACACATTTGTACCCTCTTATGGTGCTATGCTTTCAAACCTCCACTGCTAAACTACTAACATTTCCACCAGATGGAACTTCTTCCAGACTCTGAAAATAACATGCTGATGAGTGAGCAGCCCCGATCTGGCAGGAGCTGGACAAAGGGAAGTGAAAATGATGATGATGAGTGAGCAGCAGTGGGCACTCTCATCTAAGTTTGGCCTGTCTCAAATCACCTAATCCTTCTCCTTCATATAACTGTCCATATCAATTCCTTGGGATACAGCAGTCGTATACATACTAGCTGACTCTGCTTATTAAATGGTCCATTCTATTCCAAATATGATGTATTATCCACTATCTGTCTCTTATTTTGTTTAGCATATGTTGGAGATACCATTTGTACAAATAAACTGTTTTAAGATGAATACAAACAGGCTGATTTATGTACCATTGCAATGCATTTGACTACCATTCTTAATTTTTAATTACTAGTATGATTTGTTCACAGAAACTTGAACAATAAAAAGGATTATACTTCCTACCTAAGGGTTCTTAACATGAGGGGGAGCATGGAGTGGCATCCATGGGGCCCCTAGCTAAGTATAAACTTGTCTCGACAATCTTTACAATCATCTTTCCTATTCAACCTTGTTCGGTCAATTCTTGTTCCCTTATAACCTTTGAAAAAGATTGTTTCAAAAAAATAGATTGCATCTTTCATTTTAGCTGCCTCTGTGGCCATTCTCTGGTATTTTGCTAATATTCTCTGATAAGTGTTGAAGGGTAATGATTAACTTGTATTTCTTCTTAAAACAATAATTACCACTACCATCACCAATAATCATACTTTATAATTAAAAGGAATGAATTGTATTTCAGAGTTAAAACAATTGTCATATGCATTATTCGTCCATATTACTTTCAATTGTGGTACTTATTCTTAGTTATGAATGAATTCTGCAAATTCTGCCTGCAACAACTGATTAGACTCCATAAAGTTTCAGAACTGACTCCCACTGCAGTTAGTTGGTATTTAGAGTAGTTTAAGCGTGAGAGACCTAAGGTAAAAGATATATCTTATATATAGAGGCATCTGATTGTGGTGAAAATGTTTGACCAATTTTGCCATTTAAAAAATTGTATTTTGGTATATTTTTTGCTATTTTTATTTTAATTCGTCAATAATTATGTTAAACTATATTTCCATTTTTTCAACAATAAAAGCTAAACCAAACATAGTTGACAGCATACTTGCAGTAAAACAATACATTTAATTTTTAACAGAAATATGAGAGTTAGGCTTCTGATGAAAATACATATTAGGCCCTACATATATCAAAGTATGAATGTTTGGAGAAAAAAATATCTTACCATTTGAAGAACCAGGGCCTACGCACATATTTTACACATCAGTCTGAACAGGACAGAGGTAACATGAGTCAGAGTTGTACTCCCTGTCAGACCTTACATCACAATACGTTGAAACTGACCTCCCATTATCAACTGCAGCTTCCACAAAATTATTTCAGGAAAAGAACAATGGCAAGAACATCAATATCCCTATGTGCTGTATACGAACTACCAATTAGATACCTAAACACTGTGTAGGGTTCAAAATATTCTGATGTTGAAAATTCTCGTAGGATGATAATTTCCTTTATTAAATGAGAGACTTGACCATTTTCTAAATCACCTTTCATTATGCTTCTTGGATCAAAGTGATTCAACATAATTTCGTCAACTGTTTTGTGATTTTGCTTAAAGGTAAGTAAACAGTTCGCAATTTGAGCCACATGTATACAATTTTGCAAAAAATTGTGATTTTGCGCTTTGCAAAAAATAGGTGCCTCTACTTGTATGTATGTATGTTGGGTATTCAGCCCGAAGGCTGGTTGGATCCTCAACAGGTTCACCATTAGCTGTCATAGATGACCTAGATGTCATTGAAGAGGCATACTAGGGAAATAAGAAGTGAGGTAGTTTCCCGTTGCTTTCCTCGCCAAGCCAGAAGTTGCTATTGCACATCAGTCTACCAAGCCCACTGAAATGCCTGCACCAACCGACCCTATAAGCGATATTTTCACACCATTCATAGCAGGAACTGGCTGCATAAGGAGTGGCATTACTAGCATCACTCATACCTCAGCCACTTTCATATTACAATTTATTAAAATTTGTATCCATCTTATTCAATACCAAAAATGTTGTTAAGATAAAATTACAACATGTATATTTATTTTATCAGGACTAGTTTCGACGCTTTATATTGCATCATCATCAGCTGATATACACTGGAAACATTGGCAAACATATATAAGTTTATCTACGTCACACACATTATAAAAACTATGATAAAGATTTAAAAACCATATTATAATTATACTATGGACTTGCAATTATTAAACTTTGGATTGCTAAAATCTGATGCAATTTGGTTTAAATAATCATTAAAATTAAACAAAACTAATAATAAAATCACGATCTTCTTAAAAACATTCACTTTGTTTGATGTTTTCTAAAAAATGTTTTTGTAGAAACATATTAAAACCATTCAATAAAGTCCTCAGGCTATTGCCATGTAGTGAACATAATGTCGCAGAATAAGGTTCAACAATCTTCTTAAATGACATTGACACTGTTTGACACTTCAAAATCTTTTAAAACCATATTAAAATTATTGAGCCTCCGTGGCTCAGACGGCAGCGCGTCGGCCTCTCACCACAGGATACCGTGGTTCAAATCCCGGTCACTCCATGTGAGATTTGTGCTGGACAAAGCGGAGGCGGGACAGGTTTTTCTCCGGGTACTCCGGTTTTCCCTGTCATCTTTCACTCTAGCAACACTCTCCATTCTCATTTCATAGCATCTATCAGTCATTAATAAATCACTTTGGGAGTGGCGACCCCATCGTACTAATAGCCTATATCTGCTTCATTCATACCATCCCTGACCCGGTCAATGACTGGAAAACAGGTTACAGGTTTTCATTTTCATTAAAATTATTCTGTGAAATCTTCAAAATGTTGAAATGTGGCGATCGTGAAAAGAGGCGGACTCAGAAGCCGGTGCTTTATGAAGTTACCAATTATTTCATTCTCAGTTCAATGCGGACCTGAAATAATATGAATATATTAACCTTCACTTTAACTGAAAAAGTGTAAACTTTACGTCTTATAACATGTGACTCACCTCGTGAGATCGCTGTCCTTGCAAAGCATCATGCAGCTAAGTGAACCTTGTTGTGTCAGCAATCCAGTGTCCAAGGTTGGTTTTGGGTCAAAGAGGGGAACTAGGGGAAGGAAAGAGGAGCAACTGATGGGCGGCAACCTGCTGGAGCTCCGGAGGCCGTGATCGTGGAAGGCAGTATGTAAAGCTACTGCGCATAATATGAAAAACCGTCTTATTGTCCGGTATATGTATATTTTTAAAAAACTCAATAAGAAAATCAAAAAGAATATTTGGTTTTTCAGAAATTTCATTTAAATTAAAATTTGGATTAAAATACTGATCTAAATGTATATAACAGCCCTCCGTAACATCCAACAAATTACCTTTCCCTAAGCTCTCCAAAATTTCAATGTCTTGTTCTATAGAAGTGAATTTATGTTTTAGATCATGTACATGCTGACCTACCGCTGAAAATCTGTTATATTTTATTGCATTGACGTGTTCTGTGTATCTAATTTTAAAACTGCGTCCTGTTTGGCCTAGATATGTACTATCACAGTCATTGCATTTAAATCTGTATACTCCCGATTTGGTATACGGGCTCGACCTATTAACCGAAGTTGCATTGTGCAATACTATAGTATTATTATTATCAATGCGAAATGAAATTTCCATGTTATGTTTTTTGAAAATATTAGTAAACTTATAAATATCTTTGTTATAAGTAAAAGTTGCAAATGTCTTATGATTGGGTTTGTCCTTGACCAAAGCGGTTTGCAATCGGAATTTAAACTTGTTAATAATACGTTCAATAAAGCCTTCACTAAAACCATTAGCCTTAGCTATTGAACGTATTATATTGAGTTCTTTTTTCAAATTATCTTTTGTCATAGGAATCTTAAAGGCCCGTTCTACTAAACTATTATATGTAGATCTTTTTTGACTCTGTGGATGTTCCGAGTCCTGTCTAATAGTGACTGCCGTTTGTGTAGGTTTTCTAAAAATACTATACTCAAAAGCAGAACCCGATCTGTTGATTTTTAGGTCGAGGAAATTAATTGATTTATTACTTTCTGACTCCAACGTGAACTTAATCTGAGGGTCAATATTGTTAAGTAAATCAAGAGTAGCCTTTGCATATCCAACACTTTCGTCCAAAATTACTAATGTATCGTCTACAAATCTAGCCCAAAACAATATATTATCAAAGACTTTGTCATTCTTCATTATGTATGTTTCCAAAGCATCCAGATAAATTTCTGCTAAGATTCCCGAGGCCGGCGATCCCATTGCCAAACCATCTTGTTTATAAATGACATGTTATAAGTCGTAAAATTTACACTTTTTCAGTTAAAGTGAAGGTTAATATATTCATATTATTTCAGGTCCACATTGAACTGAGAATGAAATAATTGGTAACTTCATAAAGCACCGGCTTCTGAGTCCGCCTCTTTTCACGATCGCCACATTTCAACATTTTGAAGATTTCACAGAATAATTTTAATATGGTTTTAAAAGATTTTGAAGTGTCAAACAGTGTCAATGTCATTTAAGAAGATTGTTTAACCTTATTCTGCGACATTATGTTCACTACATGGCAATAGCCTGAGGACTTTATTGAATGGTTTTAATATGTTTCTACAAAAACATTTTTTAGAAAACGTCAAACAAAGTGAATGTTTTTAAGAAGATCATGATTTTATTATTAGTTTTGTTTAATTTTAATGATTTAAACCAAACTGCATCAGATTTTAGCAATCCGAAGTTTAATAATTGCAAGTGTTGGACAATATGGACTTGGAAATAGTATAATTATAATATGGTTTTTAAATCTTTATCATAGTTTTTATAATGTGTGTGACGTAGATAAACTTATATATGTTTGCCAATGTTTCCAGTGTATATCAGCTGATGATGACGCAATATAAAGCGTCGAAACTAGTCCTGATAAAATAAATATACATGTTGTAATTTCATCTTAACAACATTTTCAGTATTGAATAAGGTGGATACAAATTTTAATAAATTATAATCTTGGTTCAATACGGACGAATAATGAAATTTATATACTTAACACTTTCATATTGTCAAAACCAAGGAAGAGACTGAGACAGGTCAATGAAAGTAACAATTTTATTCTAGCCCATACCAGAAGACATAGCGCACTATAAACACTACATCTTGCCAGCAAAGGCATATATATATATATACCAGTATAGGATATATCTGAAGACCAGTAGTAACAGTTACCATAACTGATGACTTGCTGATGTAGAGCGACACCACTGAAGTCCAAATTCAATTGTCATATTACTTCCAATAACATGATCATTGATGTATTTGATTTGTTCTGTTGTTCCATGGCAGTATGAGACATTTAAAAATTCTTTTCATGTTTGATGTGACTGATATACAAATTAATTTGCAATATTCTTTAAATGACATGGTCATTACACCTCAGCTCTGGCTCAAATCCACTCAATTATTCAAAAATTAAAGAAAGGTATCAACGTTTTGATTGCTTTCTTCTCACTGTTTGTGTGACTATTGTCAAACTGTTTTTAATAGAAATGATCTTTGCACATCTCCATTCTAGTAATTATTACTCACATAATACAATTAGAGTCAACATATCACATGATTGTACAAGTGTACACCCCACAGACTGGATGCAGTGCTGATGACAAAGAAAAATTTCTTCAAGACTTTGATGGTGTATTTGATGAAGAAAATGTTACCATTATTGGAGACCTAAATGCACAAATTGGAGCAAACAGACAAGGCTATGAGGATATCATTAGGCCACATGGGTTTGGGAACAGAAATGCAGAAGGTGAACAACTGACTGATCTTTGTAGAAGAAATGGCATGATAATCAAGAACACCTCCTTCAAAAAATGGGAGAGCCACAAAATTACAAGTTATAGCTGGGATGGCAAACATAAATCTTTACATCATCACAAATAAAGGTCGGGGGGAATGGTTGATTGATGTCAAGGTCATTCCCAGTGAAAGTATGGACAACGATCACAGATTGCCGATCATGGACTTGGACCACATGACAAAAGAAATTCACAGGAAAACAAAGAAGAAATGAAAAACAAAGGCATGGAAATTAGAAAAGACTCAGTTCCAGGAAGAATATCAGAGTAGAATACAACAAAACCTACCACGGGGAGAAACAACAATAGTAGAGGAAGAGTGGAAAAATTTTAAAGATACATTTGTGGGAGAAGCTAAAGAACTCTGTGGGTTAACAGGATTGACCAAATAGGAAAAAAGAGACACCTTGGTGGAACGACAAAGTCAAAACAGCCATTAAAGCAAGAAACCAACCAAAAAAGATGCTAGATAAATAAAAACAAAAAAAACTATCCAAGACCATGTAAGCCAAGAAGTTAATAGACCACAGGAACTTTATAGAACAAAGAAACTCATAGTTATGAGGGTAGTAAGAGAAGAGAAGAGAAGAGAAGAGAAGAGAAGAGAAGAGAAGAGAAGAGAAGAGAAGAGAAGAGAAGAGAAGAGAAGAGAAGAGAAGAGAAGGAAAAAGCATGGAATGAGTTTGTGGATAAATTGAAATTAAACAGCAGAGGAAATAGGAAATGATTGCATAGGGTAGTCAAGAACAGAAGGTGTGAATAAGAGGATATAAAGACAATAGAAGGGGACAACAGAACCTTAGTGCGAGAAGAAGATGAAATCAGGAATGAATTTAAAACCTTTTTTGATAAACTCTTAAATGGAGTAATGAGCACTATATCAGACAGTGAGGATCCCCGTAGTAGTAACGAGGAAAGTCGAAGCACAGAACCCCCAATTACATGGCTGGAGATAGAAAAGTCCATGAAAAGTATGAGGAAAGGTGAAGCAGTTGGAGTGGATGAGTTTAAGTACAGATATGTTGCGAGCAGCAGGAACTTCAGCAGTCCAGTGGTTATATAGACTCCTTAACACAATATGGCAGGAAAACACTATCCCAGAAGACTGGAAGAAGGGTAAAATCGTACCTCTTTTCAAGAAGGGGTGTAGATGGAAATGCATCAAATACCGTGGAATTACTCTGCTCTTTCATGATCTAAAACTTCTCGAAAAAATCATAGAGAGTAGATTAAGAGAACTGTAGAACCTTTATTAGAAGAGGAACAAAATGGTTTTAGGCCTGGAAGAACAACTACAGACCTTATCTTTGCTGTCAGGATGTTAATGGAAAAGCACCAGAAAAAAAGGGAAACCACTTTTTCTACTATTCCTAGACATCGAAAAGGCTTATGATAGCGTACCAAGGGAGTATATCTGGAAATGCCTATAAGAGCTGGGAGTTCGTGACAGTCCTGTCGCAAAAGTGAAGATGAAGTATGATAAAACCAGAAGTTGTGTGCAAGTGGGTTGCAGGCTGTCCAAATGGTTTGAAACTAAGAGAGGAGTTCAGCAAGGCAGTGCTTTGTCACCCCTCTTATTTATCACTGTGATGGATGCCATAATAAAGGCTAAAAAAGGAAGGAGCAGCAGGACTTGCAAGCTTCCATCTTTGCAGACAATGTGGTGATCTGGGGTGAAACTGAAAATGATGTGGAGGAAAAGCTGCAGAAATGTAGTCAATAGTTTAAAAGGTATGATTTAAAATTCAACAGGCTAAGATGGTGGTGATGAAGTTACAGAGAGGAGATGACAAACTACAAATCAGAATAAATGACACCAAACTGGACAGTGTTCCAAAGTTTAAGTACTTGGGAAGTACAGTGTCAAAAGACAACCTTGCAAAGTATGAGGTGGACAGTTAAATTAACAAGGCAACTCAATTTTACCACCAAGTAAGACAACTGTTGTGGGATAAACAAGTACCATTAAAAGCAAAAATTACATTATGTAAATCATATTATACACTCATCCTCATGTATAGCTTGGAAACTACCACGTTAACGAGACAAGACAACTCAAAATTCCAAGCTGCAGAAATGAAGTTCCTATGCACCATGATACAGAAGACCAGGAAGGACAAGTTCAGGAATGAAAAAGTCTGAGTGGAGGTGGGAATAGGAGACTCCCTACTATAGAGGATTCAGAAAGCAAGACTGAAGTGGTTTGACCATGTAAGAAGGATGAGTGCAAGCAGGACTGCAAGAAGAGAGTATGAAAGAGAAGTAAAAGGAAAAAGAGTCCGGCCCCGCGGTATAGGGGGCAACATGTCTCCCTGTCACCTGGCGGCCCCGGGTTCGATTCCTGGCCGGGCCAGGGGGTTTTTAATTGTAAATGATTAATATCCCTGGCCTGGGGACTGGGTGTTTGTGTCATCCTTAACGTTCCTTTCCTCACATTCAACACTCTACACTTCCGCAATTCCACTTACACACAGGTTCATATCATATGGTGAAAGTAGTGGCAAAAGAACTATAGAGATCTACGCCATGAACAAATATCTTTTTTTTTTTTTAAGGAAAAAAACCAGTGGGCAGACCCAGATGAAAATGGACAGATCTGGTAAAGAAAGAGGAGAGAGGACAAGATTGGGAGAAGATTATGAGAGAACAGTGGTTCATGGACCGACAAAGATGGAGGAGGCTTGTACACCACACCCGGGCAACTGGAGATGGTCGATGATGATGATGATGATGATGATGATGATGATGATGATGATGATGATGATGATGATGATGATATATTTTCACATATACTCAGTTTTCTGTTAAGACATTTGATACTGCTGAAGATTGCTATTACTCTTCTTTAAAATCTAATTAACAGCTTATAATATTCCTTACATTTTGTATATTTGAAGTACAAATAACAAAACTTGCTAATAGTTGTACATCACTTCAATTAACTGATAGCAAATTGTAATATTACACAGTACTACAGAGTCCTGCACTCTAGTCTGTCAGCTCCTCACGAATTTCACATTCTGTTAAACATGCCATGATGTCAGAATGCAATATCTGTGCTGTGACAACACACAGTACATTTTTGTTCCTTTAGAGCACAGCAAGACAGTGTATGAAATTCCAACTGAATCTGAGGAAGAGCTCTACAGCAGCATATTCTCTACAATACAAGTCTGGGGTCTTTGAACATGTAGAAGCAGAACATGTACTGAAGCAGGAGGATATACTTTTGAACAGTTTTTGTAAACAGTTGCAGTAAAACTGACATGTAAGTTTCATTCTCAACTACCTTGAAATGTACTTCAACTATTTATTCCTAACATCATCATCATCATCATCATCATTTCCCTTCATCCAGCTGTAGCCGGGTAGGGGCAAATATGGTTCCTCTCCACTTTCTTCGGTCTTTCCACTACTCCTCCTCCAACACTGTGTCCCAGACCAAGTTTCTTTCTATAATAATGCATTGGATTGTGTCCTTACATCTCCTAACCTATGGTTATTAAATAAAATAGACTTACTTCTGTCTGTTCTACTATTCCTAGAAGTCTGAGTACTGAATTTTAATACACCCTATATTTGTACCATGTCATCTAATTTTGTTGGTGGTATTCTGTGGAGTCGTAGCATAAGACATGGCATTTTCTTTCAAACATAACTTGTATGTACACTATTTGTCTGACTTCTTGGCTGAATGATCAGCATTGAGGCCTTCGGTTCAGAGGGTGCCGGGTTCGATTCCTGGCCAGGTCAGGGATTTTAATTGCATCTGATTATTTCTTCTGGCTCAGGGACTAGGTGTTTGTGTTTATCATCTTCATATTCAGAAAACACTCAACACTACCAACCACCACCACCATCATCATTCACACCTGTCGTGTAGAGGTAGCATGCCTGTTTCTTATTCCAAGGCCATGAGTACGTGTTCTGGCCAGTTGAAGGATTTTAGTTCTGGACTGAGGAGTAGAACAGCATTCACTTGATAATTCTCTTAATCTCTAAGTTAAAGGGAAAAAGCACACAGTGATATGACAATGCTACTGACCTAGTATACACAGACGAACACTGGTTACTGTTCTTACAATGGTGTCGGGAAACTGACGACACTAATTCCAGATAGACCCCCACCCAAAAAACATATCCATATTAAAACCATCACATAAGGATTGGACTAAACCTTGGATAACATACACTGCCTGACAAAAAAATCTGAAGCACCCAGAAGAAATGGTCAGATATCAATACACGTACACACCATCGGCGGATATGTAAATGATTAGAGTTGCAATTGTCTGTGACAAGTAGAATAGCCACCAGACCACATTAGTGTTGTTCATGTTTAGTGTTGTTACCAATCCTGGTAAGGTATACAAGGGGTGTGAACAGCATCAGATGTTGACTGATCACTCTGAAGGACACGGAGATGCCATGTACTCATGTAAGACAGGATTATCAGCACCTGACAGAGTTTGAAAGGGGCCTATTTATGGGTCTCCATTAGGCTGGCTGGTCAAATCGTGCAATATCCAGATTAATAATAATTTATTTGCTTTACGTCCCACAAACTACTTTTACGGTTTTCGGAGACACCAAGGTACCAGAATTTCGTCCCGCAGGAGTTCTTTTACGTGCCATTAAATCTACTGACACAAGGTTGACATATTTGAGCAAATTTAAATACCACCAGACTGAGCCAGCATCGAACCTGCCAAGTTGGGGTCAGAAAATATCCAGATTTGTGGGGCATTTGGATGTAACATTAGCCTGATGTTGGACTGCATGGGAATATGAGAGCTAGGTTCCTATCGACCACGTCTGACCACCACAAGGGAGAATCACCGTATTGTACACCAAGTAGATTGTAAACCCTTCACATCTGCACCTACCATCCGAGAACAAGTAATGGACTCCCTGCAACATTCTGTGTCATCCCGCACAATAGGTTGGAGATCAGCAGTAGCTGGACTAGGGAATTACCATCCTGTGTATAGGCCATCATTAACACAACAACATAAACTGCTATGTTTGAAGTGATGCCATGACCAGGAAGCATGGACTGCTGATGAATGGTGTTGCATTGTGTTCAGCGATGAATTGCAGTTCTGCACTAGTGCAAATGACCATCATCTGTGAGTATGGCATTTCCTCATTATCTCCCCTTAAGACCAAAATATTACAGGAGTTCCAAAGGCACTTCGAAACTTTGCTGAACTGTTATGAAAATGTCACCCCATTAGACGACGAACCTTATGATTTTGGCAGCACAAATACCACTAATCTGACATGGTTGGAAGTAGAGACAGCAATATCTAAGCTGAAAAACAACACATCAACTGGATCAGATGAATTAAGTGTTGAGATGATCAAAGCACTAGGAGAGGTAAGGCAACAGTGGATGTACAGGGTACTAAATAGAATCTGGAAAGAGAATGTAATACTCAATGACTGGAAGCAAGGAGTCATCATCCCATTGTTGAAAAAAGGTGATAGAAAGAAATGTACCAACTACAGAGCTAAAACTCTGCTGTCACATGGCCTCAAAATCTACGAATCCATCCTTGAGAGTAGGATTAGAAAATATGTTGAACCTACACTTGAGGAGGAACAACATGGATTTAGACCTCATAGATCAACTATAGACCTCATTTTTTCCACCAGAATGCTCTATGAGAAGTATTGTGAGAAAGTAAAACACTTATAACTGTTTTTCTGGACATCGAGAAAGCATATGACCATGTACCACGCAGGCATACATGGGAATGTTTGAGACATAAGAAAGTGCCCGATGACATCATAGCATGAGTACAATGATTATATGATGAAACCAAGTGTTGTGTCCAGGTCCAGGATGGAAGGTCAAGGTTGGTTTGAAATGAAGAGTAGAGTCCAGCAAGGAAGTTGTCTTTCACCATTTCTCTTCATAATCATAATGGATGAAGTTTTGAAAGCGGTTAAGAGAAAGAATCCAACAACTAATGCCCTGGCCGATGCTGATGATGTAATGGTATGGGGTGAGACAGAAGCGGAAGTACAAACTAGACTAGATCTCTGGCATGAAGCTTTTACAACCTTCGGTCTCAAAATCAGAAAAACAAAGACAGTTGGCTTGGTGATGAGTAGAAACTCTCCAACTGTTCATCTAAGAATTGGAGATGAGGAGATGGATATTGTAGACAATTTCCAGTATTTAGGTAGTGTTCTGTCATCAGACAATACCATACATCAAGAGATTAGTAACAGAATACAGAAAGCTTCCAAATTCTATCACGCTGTACGTCAAATACTTTGGGATGAAACATTTCCGTTAGTTTCCAAGATCAGCTTGGACAAAATATATCTAGTACCTATACTGACGTATGGCCTAGAAGCAGCAACACTTACTGGACCAACAAAGAGTCGTCTTCAGGCAACAGAAATGAAGTTTCTCCGTTCTTGTCTACAAAAAACAAAAATGGATAAAATAAGGAATGTGGATATCTAACAACAGCTTGGATTGGAAAGAAGCTTGCTGGAGACTCTAGAAGTGAAGAGATTGCAATGGTATGGTCACATGAAAAGAATGAACCCTCACAGGACTCCTCGAACATACTCTGACCACAATGTTCCTGGGAAGAGAACAAGAGGAAGACCTTGTGATGTTTGGGAAAAACAGATAATGAAGGACCTTGAAATTAGAGATGCGAACTGGTGTCGCATTTATGAGCAGCATCTGTGGATGGATAGAACAAACTGGAGGAGGCTCATACACAACCGCATCCGGCTTGCTGGAGCGAAGAAATGATGATGATGATGATGATGATGATGATGATTCGAATATCATTAACTCTTAACACATACAGAAGCATCCTGTTTGCTGATTCAGCCAGTTTTACTTTCTTTCTTCTGTAAGCCCCATTATTATTCATAGCAACCCATCAAATTCCATTTCATTCACCAAATTATTTCCAAGGATTCCCTCACCTGTCAAAGTGAAGTGGTACTCTGTTACTCCCATAGGTCCAAGACTTGCTTAAAATGTTCTGAGCTCGGTAAATTCTGTGAAGCAGGATACTAGCCTGTTTACACAGTCCCAGTGGGGATCTAGCCTCTAACAGGTCAGAGACCACCATTGGATTGAATAATCTTAGCTGCCTGAGCAGAAGAAGGGCCATGACTCAGAATATGTCCGAGATGCTCACTCCCATTCCACAGCAACTGGCATCCTGACTCTCAGCACCACTTACTAGGCTACTTAACCACTGCCCATGGTTCATAAACTAGGATGTGACTACAGTAACCCAGAAAAGAAGGGAAAATAAACTGAAAAAGCTGCAAATGAAACTGAATAAACAAGAAAATGTGAAAATAAACTACAGGTACTTACTCCTCACTAGCCCCTGAGCCTGTGCTAGACTGAATACTGAGTCCTGACTGCTGTGGAGCCGCTGTGGACCTCAAGACATTTATTGAACATTCTATCTTTGGAGTGTATTTCTCTTCTATTTTAATGTGTGTCAGATGACAAAGATAGTGTTTCACTTTTATATTGTGTTCACACACACATATATACAGTGTCAGTTAGACAATGGTGGACTATGATAACTTTTAAAATTTAATTTTAATGGAACATATATAAGCACATTTTCATCATTGGAATTTATATAGCAAATTATTGTCGTAGAATATGTCCCAAATAGGGACAAAACATGTCCTGTAAAAATTTTAATGTGATTGTGTAGTTTTAGTAATTTGATAAATCATAATTTATATTGAAAAGGTGGAATTATACATCTCTGAAAGAGTGATCATTCAGCTTCAATATGGATCACAGGCAATCTCGATTATTATTCTCCATAAGGTAAAAAGTGCATAAAACATAAAAGATAAGAAATTATTGCATATTTTACACAACTTTTAAAATGTACAGTTCTTCCAGACAACCAATATTAACGAATAAATTTAGCATTTCCTGTTTAGATCCCTTTAATACTGTTACACCACTGTACACTAATGAAATAATATACTGTATAGCCTAGTGTAGTCTCCAGATATTCCTGAACTTTCTGTGAAGCCATTTTCCCGTGATGCTCAGACAAACATCCAGACAGACAGGGAGACGATAATGGAAATGAACATATTTTTGCATTTTGTGTACCTAATCTGAGAAAAGTACAAAGTATGAGAACATTATTTATATACTGTAGATAATACTTTTTTGAGTTACATGTAACAGGTTTAAATGTAATTTTCATTTATGCACAACATATTTTTGATCTTAAGTTTGAGGAGTACATATCCCATTCTTGCTCTCAGAATGTAGCATGCATGTTATTGCATGGTGCAACGGAACTAACTGAAAGAGAAGTCACACTACTACAATAGCGGTGCTGGTACACAAAGGGAGGGAGACAAAATGCTGAAATGTGTCTTGTCACTAACAGTACGCTATATAATGTGGGAATAAAATGTATTCATTTACATGTAAACACAGATGATTGATCAGTATGTCTACAGCAGCCATGAATGACAGAAAATGAAAATGTATCTCTCCAGAAGAAAAAGCGAGATTTATTCGAGAGGTGGATGACAGCCCGTAAAAATCAAAAGTAGATATTATGACTAGTCTTAGGATCAAGTATGCTATGTTATGTACAATAATTAGCAAGAAAGAACTAATTTTAGAAGAACTTTTTAAAAGTGTCAGTGAAAAAAGAAAGGTCCATTAATAAGTTAGAGTTATGAACTTACATTTAAAATCTTCATTAAAGTGAAAATTTTCTAAACTTTTATTTTTCATTAAGAATAATTATTTTGAACACAAACTTAATTATAAGTAGTTCAAATTATTTCCCTTGAATTACACATAAACCAATTTCTGCTATAAAAAAAGGATAGCTTTCAAATATTAGTAACGTGAACCTTTTGAATAATCATGACTACTACTAATTCAGCAGAATTGTCAGTCAGTCAGTCAGTAGAATTTTCTGGCACATTCACTCCACTAAACTTTCCTTCCACTTTCTAGCACACCATTATAAATTGTTAACTTTCACAAGACTTAATCCACAATATTACTAAACATAGTCAAACTATAGGCACCATTGTAAAGCTGGAAGAGAAGATAAAATCACTGAACAAGGAAGTGAAAGACCACATCATATCAATAACATGACCTAAAAATGGAAATATTTAAATGTTATGAGTGAGCAAAGTGAAGTGGAACAACAGTATTGGACAACCGGTGATGAGGAACAAATGACGGAGAGGGACATGGTTATAATCAAACTATCAGATAAGCTCTGTTCTACAGAAAGAATACATATATCATCTTGGCAGCTTTAAAAGCAGGAAATTATACAATGACAGTTAATCTACTGACAATTATCACTTATCAAAGGCAGCAGATTAGAAACAGGAAATGGTGTTAGTTGTAGAGTGTGCACGTGCTTGTATCCAAAGAGAGACAGCATGGAGACGACACCAATGTTCTTACACTATCCTCAACCACAATAAATGTACAGTAGAAGTCCGCTATAGCGAGTACAGCATACAGCGAGAACTCCAGTATAATGACAGCTTTTTTCTTTCCCTTGAAAATTCCAATACTAAACTATATATTATCCTTCAGTTACAGCGAGAACCTATCACTGATGCATCCGTTATTATGAGCGATTATGCGTGCATAATTTTAAATTTTTTTCCATTATCAATATTTATGCACTCCAGCGATTATGTTGAATGTGATCAATCATCTTCGGTATAGAGTTTTCGCTATGTGAACTAGTGAACACTCTCATCGACATACGAACTCGAAGGCGATATCGGAGTCAATTACTAATACTCGTCGACTGGTGTTCTATAAGCATAATTCGAAATGAAAGAGAACATGTTTCTGTAATAAATGCATTAATAATGTGGCTAACAGCAGTAGTTAACTTGTTAGAAATAAGACTGCAATAAACAATCACTTAATTTTAAAACTACTGTATGTACTGAAATTAAGCAAGGATGTGATACATCTTAAAATAGGGTGCAGAATGGATGACTAATTTCGGAGGTTAGTTTATTCAGTAAAAACTCATTAGGCGTTTTAGCAGGGGACAAGGAAAGATAATGTTTTAAACGAGAAAACATACTACTGAATACACGAATACAAACTAGCCAATACGAATATGGTTTTTTCTAACATGCGAGCATTTTACATTGTGTATGCATGGGTACAGTGAAAGATATAGGCTACCTACCATTTCTAAAGATGCGATCAAAGTGTTGAAAGGCGTGAAAAAGACTAGAGAACAAATATGGAAACCTTTTCTATTGGGGCTTATTAAAGAAAAATAGTGTATTAAAAGGTGTGCAAAACACCTAACAACACACATAAAAACATTTGCAGTGGGGCCCCATAAAAGTATCAGCGCATTATTGCAGATCACACACTTTATAAAACAAATGTCAACTGAAGCCTTATCTTTTGGATGATATTTTCCGGTCACACTTTTCGACCATGAATTTGGAGGTTAAACTCAGCCATGTGCAAGACAAATGACTTTAACCGTCATCTTGAATGCGACAACACTTCGATCGACTCGAGTTGAAACTCGAAGGTGCGAGTTTCAACATACGCGCCACAGTTGAAAGATGTAGATGCCTGTCCACTTCCTGGATTTTGTCTTCATTAGTAAGCAATTTCACAAATTTTTTAGTATCTATAACGGAGCTACCAAAAGACAAATATGCACCACGCTAGTCAACTTTACACGATTATGTTCCTAATCCTTACGTAGTCTATCCATGCAACAAATATTTGGTACCCTTCACTGTGTCACTCAACAGAGAATAAATTTCTAACTTCAGAATGGAATGCGAAATATGAACACAAACAGGCTTACTGGGTTATTCAGCAATATCAATGAAAACTGGAAAGCAAAACTGAACTTTCTTGAGGTTAATGGCTTGCTTCCCGAAGCTATAATTTACTCTCTAAATTTCCAGAATTCAAGGCCATTTCCCCTTTTACGTAATTTTCTCTGACCTGGCTCCTGTGGCAAGGGCTCTAATCTGTGTTGGAATTAACATTCCTTTCACAAGGGATGACAATGAACAATTTCAGGGCTGGGAAAAATGTGATCGTACCGAGAGGTGATAATGAAAATTTGTGATGTGATAAGCGAGGTGCGGTATGTTTAAATAGATTTAATATGACATCAATCATGACTTCAAATTTATGACGTGCTAAGCAAGAAATCATCTTAATGAGGAACGCACTATGAGGTTTCACTGTATTTTCTCGCGTCTGGTTAAATTTCGGAAAGGCTATTTCCGAGTAATTTATAGTGAAAATGTTATCATTACTCTACTGGTGCTTGAAATATGCTTTCATAATACATATGAGGTTAAGTTAAGTTAGGTGACTCTGTTTGAATAAGAAAACTGAAATGTTTGCCACGGAAGCCACTGGAGTAATACTACTCAAATTTTTCAGAATGAAATTGAACATACGCGTTCACGTTGTCTCGGAATTAGAAAACTGCCTTAGTATGGAAATTAGTGCAAACTCAAGTTTCGAAAAAACGGATTGCCATTCCATAACTATTTTAATGTGTGTGGATTTTCCCCCCAACTTTCACAAAAATCGGATATAACGACAATCCGCTATAGCAAGTAAATTTTTCGCTGTTATGAATTCTCACTATAACAGACTTTTACTGTATATTTATTCTCAAGTACAGAACTGATATATAGCTCCACCTTGGCCATCTCCTCTCCAATTCTAACCCCTCCTCTATAACCTCCAGAGAGCATTCCAATGGAGCATGTTATACTTGAAGGATGGTTAACTAGTTTTACTTTCTCTTAAGTCAATGATCACCATCACTATCATGCTTTACATGCTTTTCAATTCTCATCTCACACACAAACTTTTGAAAAAACAATGTTATACAGTAAACTCCTGAATATTTGAGTGCGGGTTATCTGGCTTGAAGGTTATTCATGCAATCTATAAAAACAAAAAGAATACTGTTATATACATTATTTTTTCCCTGGTTTTGAATACGGAAGACTCAGCTGCTAAGCTGGTGACATATTTTGGAATAGGAAACAAACTGCCTGTGGCTTTAAGTAAAGGAAAGCAAAGCAGCAGGATTTTGTATGGAACAGTGATAGTAGTGGTGGACCATCAATTTTTTTTTTTTTTTTTTTTTTTAGCAGAATCATGGGTTCCATGAACTTACCATGCAGGAGAAAGGCTGAGTCCACTGTTGCAGTGGGAGATTTTTTCGCACTGAATTTCAAGAGTGTGCAAGAGAAAAACTTTGCGTTTACTTATTATGTTCTTTATCAAATTTTCATTGAACTGGATTATTCATGTTTCTTGATTTATCACTAATATTTTCCTGTTCATGAGCTTGAATAACAAGGAGTTACTGTATAGCTGACTCCTACAAAGTCTCTGCCTATTGCAGGCCTACGCTTCTTTCGTTAATCGTTCTTGTCTTCTATTCTCCAGCTCAGTAGATAAAAAGTACTGTGGTAACTATCAAACACTATTTCTCATGGTTAAAAATCTATCTACAGATTTGTATGTATAGCACAACTAAATGACAGCCACTTTAGCACATAATGCAAACACTTACCTGAAGCTCACTGAAACGAGTATCAATTGTTCCTGTGTACAGAAACTGGAGGCACTGCTGCATAGCCTGAGGGGTGACGAGTTTGGTGAGAGTTATGATGGTCTGTACAGTGCTACTCGATCGACCTCTGCTGCCATCCTGACCCTCACACTGAAATCATGTAATGTGACAAAACATAAGCAAAACATAACAGAACACTCACCATATTACAATGCAGAGTATAGCAAGGATACAACATTGTAATGGGAAGAGGCGTAAACAAGAGAATAGCTACATAAGAGATAATAAACAGACTGAAAACAAACCAAGAGTATGGAGAAAAGCAGACTCTCTACATTTTTTGAGATCGAGGGAAGATGAAAAATGACCCGCTACCAGTACCAAAGTTTGAGAGTAGACAGGATAAGCTAAACTTTCCCAGAAATGTTCTAGAAATATTTTTTTTAAATTTGAAACTAGCTGATGTACCCGTGCTTCGCTATGGAATTTTCAGGAAGACTGGCTTTGTGGTTTTCCCAACTGAAGTCAACATAGATCATTACAATGACGTCAGTAGGAATGTAGCAATTAAAAGCAGTGCTATCATATAAAATACTCGATCAAATGAAAAACCACACATTTTCTCACTTTTAACGAACAGTACTACACTGCCGATCTAACAGTGCAAAGTTCCAGTGCTTGAATGGCCAGGAAGCAGACAGCCGCAAACACTGCTCTGTCATTATTCCGTTAAATGTGCTCACTGCTCATTCTAATCAGTGCCTAAGAGTAGGGATTGAATAGCTGGAATAGTAGTAACAGAAAAGGTATGAACCAGAGGAAAGGAATGGCATGCTAAAGAAGAGAGAGATCTAACTCCCCAGTTACTTCCCGCTAATATTCAAGAGATGAGTGGCAGCAGAAGATATAAAGCACATCACAACAAACAATGGGCAATGTAATGTTATTGTTGATCAATTTTATGAGCTTTCTATATTGTAGGCCTTCACATTTAGTTTTCTTTCGACTCTATGATATTAGGGCCTCTTACAAAATTATATATAGCGTAGACTTTAGTTCCTTATTCCCCGACATTGATCAGAAATGTAATACTATATAACTTTACATAACTCTATATAACTTATGTAGTATGTATCGATAGGACCACTAATAACATAAATACTTGAGAATTAAATTTTAGGCCTTCCCCTAAACTACCATTTATCTCAGTGTGAATAAAATTATTTATGGACTAGATTGTAGCGACTTATTCCCCAACTTTACATACCAATTTTCATCAAGTTCTCTTCAGCTGTTTTCTTGATATGCATGCAGGAAAGCTCTACCTAGCAAGCGAACAGTGGTTTGTTGTTGCCGAACTGCCAGGGTATGCTGAGCGAACTCAGCTTTTCCTGTTAACCCGATCAAGTGGGGTGCACCTATACATTCTATCCATGTGCCTGGCTACAATAATTTTAGGCTGGCTTTCCGCAGTGAGATTTGTTCTCCAGAATAAAAGATGGTGTGTTTTATTACTATTTCACAAAATATCAATTTAATGTTAGATAAAGCTTCAAATATGTGCCTTGGATGTTATGTATCACTTCTGTAGACCTAAATATGATTTAGATTACGTCTAATATGCACAGTTAAAAGTAACCATCCACCAAGCTGGTGTATTTGAGACTGAGCCACGATCGAATCCTGGGAGCAAGATGTACAACTCCATCTGTATTTTCTTCCCGAGTCATACCAGTTTTTATGAGAAGAATTTTGGATTTCCTTTTGATTATTTGAATGCTGTCTTTATTACACATGACGGTCTTCCCGGTTTATGCAGTACAAAACAAAACAAACTGCTGGAAAACTTAACATTCCTCAGAAGGTAAACCACGACTGTTCTTATGTGTTTTTTCTTAATTTAATTTAATTAAGCTGTTTCTTTTTCAGGTATTTTCTAAATTGTATTCATTCATAAATTAGTTTTGCAACACTAAACAACCTAACAGTTAGCTTTATTTTTCTTTCATGTAACACTGAAAGATTTTAATTAAATTCTCTTGATGGTGTATTAACAAATTTAGTACCTGCCAGTCAGCCAGCCATTTGAATGAACCTGTACTTTCTGTATTATGCCCACTACAAACATTAATCATTAATCCTAAAAAGTGTTTCAGTCAGTTCAGGAACATTTAATGAAGAACCTTGACCTGCCAAGGCAACTGCAACCCAGCCAAATGGCCTTCTGAGATTGTAATGTCATGTGGTCAGCGTGGCTACATCCTGAGTCATATTGCTTGGCTTTCTTGACTGACCCTGCCAACTCTCGTGTCACACAGCTTGTAATTTGAGACCTCATGAAAGGCTGCAGTGCCATACTAATTACCTGACTTGGGAACATGTTTGTTTGTTCATTCGCATATGTACTCAAAATTTCATTAACACTTTGACTGGTCAACCTTGTAATAGCCATGAATGGTGGAACATATGAGTAGGCCTAGTAAATGAAATGATGTGTATGCACTTAATTTTCCTTCATTTCTGGAGGCAATAATTTGTCTTGACTGTCACTTTCCAAATCGTTTAATTCATGGATAAGTTCATCCCCAGAATCTTCATTATAAAGCATATAGAATTTTCAATATTCTTAACTGCTCAGTGCAAGAGCAGTCATAGTATGTGTCATTTACCAGTGCAAGAGGAGGCCACTACTCACTGTGAGTTAGGAGAAGAAAATGTGCGATACTGGAAATGCTGTAACTCAGTAATTTCATCACATATGTACACACATTTTGGCACAATGCAAAACACTCTTTCTCATTTGTTGGGCCAAGTACCTCATGAAGTACCTCCCTTTGAACTATGTACCTACAACAGATGGTAACTTCATGCACAGGCTGTATGTTGGGTACTACTACAGCACTCCACATCTAAAAATCGTCTTATGTTCTTTTATGTACAGTATCTTCTTAGTTACTATTTGGTTACCTTATACTAACTGATTAATTCAAGTAGTAGTAGTAGTAGTAGTAGTAGTAGTAGTAGTAGTAGTAGTAGTAGTAGTAGTAGTAGTAGTAGTAGTAGTAGTAGTAGTAGTAGTAGTAGTAGTAGTAGTAGTAGTAGTAGTAGTAGTAGTAGTAGTAGTAGTAGTAGTAGTAGTAGTAGTAGTAGTAGTAGTAGTAGTAGTAGTAGTAGTAGTAGTAGTAGTAGTAGTAGTAGTAGTAGTAGTAGTAGTAGTAGTAGTAGTAGTAGTAGTAGTAGTAGTAGTAGTAGTAGTAGTAGTAGTAGTAGTAGTAGTAGTAGTAGTAGTAGTAGTAGTAGTAGTAGTAGTAGTAGTAGTAGTAGTAGTAGTAGTAGTAGTAGTAGTAGTAGTAGTAGTAGTAGTAGTAGTAGTAGTAGTAGTAGTAGTAGTAGTAGTAGTAGTAGTAGTAGTAGTAGTAGTAGTAGTAGTAGTAGTAGTAGTAGTAGTAGTAGTAGTAGTAGTAGTAGTAGTAGTAGTAGTAGTAGTAGTAGTAGTAGTAGTAGTAGTAGTAGTAGTAGTAGTAGTAGTAGTAGTAGTAGTAGTAGTAGTAGTAGTAGTAGTAGTAGTAGTAGTAGTAGTAGTAGTAGTAGTAGTAGTAGTAGTAGTAGTAGTAGTAGTAGTAGTAGTAGTAGTAGTAGTAGTAGTAGTTTGTTACAGCCAAAGGGATCTCTCGTCCTACTTCTAAATATCTTGAAATAAATACCGGTATATTTTAATTTCATCTGGGAACATTTGCTTTATACCTTACCTGACAAGGCACTCATGCTATTGGGTTAAATATTGGGTCGAATGTATGACAGCCAGTCTTCAGGCTAATGTTCTGTATGTTTTGTCTAAGACAACCTAAGTTTAGAATAAGCAGAATTTATTTAATTTTTATTTAATACTACTAAATAGTTCTTTAAAAAATTATTAAATCAGAATAAATAAAATGATATTCACATAAGAGAACATTGCAAACTATCAAAAGTTGTATGTTACACAAGAGTTCTTTGACACTCCTTACTTCCTCTCCAACTCCAACTCATAATAATAATATCACAGTACCACACCACCTAGGCAACTTGCACATCAATTTAATAATTCGATTCTTCCCAATAAACATATCAGAATTCTGAGAATTAGGATACTGTCATGTAGACACGAGAGATCTTTTACATGCTAACATAAAATTGCATAGTGAGCTATGGATATTTCAAACAACCTGGGCCAGGACTGAATCCATGTCCACTGAGCTCGATAGCTGCAGTCACTTAGGTGCGGCCAGTATCCAGTATTCGGGAGATAGTAGGTTCGAACCCCACTGTCGGCAGCCCTGAAAATGGTTTTCTGTGGTTTCCCCTTTTTAACACCAGGCAAATGCTGGGGCTGTACCTTAATTAAGGTCATGGCTCCTTCCTTCCCACTCCTAGCCGTTTCCTGTCCCATCTTCATTAATTAATTTCATTATGTTCCGTATTGATATCTACCATATATCATAGAAAGAAAAGAAAGATCTACCTGATCAATACTTATTTATTAAATTTCTTAATAACAGAACTGGTTTCGACTCCTCACAAAGTCATCTTCAGCTGTCTTTGTATCTATACGCATTGCGTTTTGCCTGGTTGGCAATAACATCTTGATTAATTAATTTCATTATGAATATTGATGAATATTGAATTTTCACGACCGCATTGTAATCGAAACAGACTTTCAACATATTAGGTCGTGATATGTACATGTAGTACGTGTTGAAGAGATGTTAAGTACAGAACAAAAATGGCCAGCCGGACACCAGTGGGATCCGAACCCACAACCTACCGATTTCGCGTCGGTTGCTCTACCAATTGAGCTATGGTGGCCTACGCCATCTTTGTTCTGTTTGAAAGGATCTGAGCTAAAGGTCAGGCACTGCTGCTAGCACACTGTAGAGTGCATTTAAGTCGCCCGTTGTGGGGCATGTCAATGAATATTGAATTTTCACGACCGCATTGTAATCGAAACAGACTTTCAACGTATTAGGTCGTGTTACGTACATGTAGTACGTGTTGAAGAGATATTAAGTACAGAACAAAAATGGCCAGCCGGACACCAGTGGGATCCGAACCCACAACCTCCCGATTTCGCGTCGGTTGCTCTACCAATTGAGCTATGGTGGCCTACGCCATCTTTGTTCTGTTTGAAAGGATCTGAGCTACAGGTCTGGCACTGCTGCTAGCACACTGTAGAGTGCATTTAAGTCGCCCGTTATGGGGCATGTCAATGAATATTGAATTTTCACGACCGCATTGTAATCGAAACAGACTTTCAACGTATTAGGTCGTGTTACGTAGGCCACCATAGCTCAATTGGTAGAGCAACCGACGCAAAATCGGGAGGTTGTGGGTTCAGATCCCACTGGCGTCCGGCTGGCCATTTTTGTTCTGTACTTAACATCTCTTCAACACGTACTACATGTACGTAACACAACCTAATACGTTGAAAGTCTGTTTCGATTAATTTCATTATGTTCCATATTGATATCTACCATATATCATAGAAAGAAAAGAAAGATCCACCTGATCAATACTTATTTATTAAATTTCTTAATAACAGAACCGGTTTCGACTCCTCACAAAGTCATCTTCAGCTGTCTTTGTATCTATACGCATTGCGTTTTGCCTGGTTGGCAATAACATCTTGATTAATTAATTTCATTATGTTCCGTATTGATATCTACCATATATCATAGAAAGATCCACCTGATCAATACTTATTTATTAAATTTCTTAGAACCGGTTTAGACTCCTCACAAAGTCATCTTCTGTTATTAAGAAATTTCATAAATAAGTATTGTTCAGGTGGATCTTTCTTTTCTTCCTGTCCCATCGTCGCCATAAGACCTATCTGTGTCAGTGCGATGTAAAGCAACTAGCAAAAAAAAAAAAAAAAAAAATCCATGTCCTTGGGATAAGAGGCTACTTTGATAATCAGTACCAGTTCTCTAACTGACTGAGATGCAACGTTTACGTTCTCTAAATGTGCATCTTTTGTACCCTTTTCCAAGTAAGTTGCCCTTCCTCTCTACCGTACTTTCTTTATCCAGCTTGTTTTATTCTGGCTTTCTTCACTAAGTAATCTCTCAATATCAAACAAAGCAACAAAGCTGGTCAACTCACCAAGATTTAATTCTTGATTTAGCCTTCTAACCAACAAAAAGCATTACATCAATTGTCCATATGCTACTTTTAGAAACTGTTTAATCAATATTAAACTTCCAAGTCCTATAATGGTATATGGTATATGTTTAGAGATGAATCAACTATATTAGTTTAATGTTTCAATATTTCACTTTCTTCCCCAGCATCAGTATCTGTTGAAATATCAAGAAGAAAATTTCACCAAATGCATTCAATTATTTGCACTAGAACACAGTATCTTATGGTGGTAAGATAACCCCTTTTCACAAAAAGAAGTACTTAGGGATTAAAATTAAAAATTAAAAACAACAACTTTATCATCATGAAAGCAGATGAGGGTAACAACAATCATAATGAAAAAAGATGAGTACATAGAAAGAAAACAATAGAATTCATTGACAACAACAAAATTCAAGCACTACAATGCAACCCTACAAATAAATTTAAAAGCGAAATAAAACAAGCTATCAATGAAACAGACTATATTTTCACAAAACAAGAAAAAGAAAGCCTCACCATCAAAAATCCCAAACTCCCCACACTAAGAGCCCTCTGCAAAATACACAAACAATGGTGTCCCATTAGACAAGCATTTGATAGGGTGGATCATGGGAGACTACTGGCAAAAATGAGTGCAATTGGACTACACAAAAGAGTGACTGAATGGGTTGCTATGTTTCTAGAAAATAGATCTCAGAGAGTTAGAGTAGGTGAAGTTTTGTCTGACCCTGTAATAGTTGAGAGGGAAGTTCCTCAGGGCAGTGTTATCAGACCTTTATGTTTTCTTATATATATAAATGATATGAGTAAAGGAGTGGAATCGGAGGTAAGGCTTTTGCGGATGATGTTATTCTCTATAGAGTGATAAATAAGTTACAAGATTGTGAGCAACTGCAACGTGATCTCGAAAATGTTGTGAGATGGACAGCAGGCAATGGTATGTTGATAAACGGGGTTAAAAGTCAGGTTGTGAGTTTCACAAATAGGAAAAGTCCTCTCAGTTTTAATTACTGCGTTGATGGGGTGAAAGTTCCTTTTGGGGATCATTGAAAGTATCTAGGTGTTAATATAAGGAAAGATCTTCATTGGGGTAATCACATAAATGGGATTGTAAATAAAGGGTACCGATCTCTGCACATGGTTATGAGGGTGTTTAGGGGTTGTAGTAAGGATGTAAAGGAGAGGGCATATAAGTCTCTGGTAAGACCCCAACTAGAGTATGGTTCCAGTGTATGGGACCCTCACCAGGATTACCTGATTCAAGAACTGGAAAAAATCCAAAGAAAAGCAGCTTGATTTGTTCTGAGTGATTTCCGACAAAAGAGTAGCGTTACAAAAATGTTGCAATGTTTGGGTTGGGAAGAATTGAGAGAAAGAAGAAGAGCTGCTCGACTAAGTGGTATGTTCCGAGCTGTCAGCGGAGAGATGGCGTGGAATGACATTAGTAGACAAATAAGTTTGAAAGGCGTTTATAAAAGTAGGAAAGATCACAATATGAAGAAAAAGTTGGAATTCAAGAGGACAAACTGGGGCAAATATTAATTTATAGGAAGGGGAGTTAGGGATTGGAGTAACTTACCAAGGGAGATGTTCAATAAATTTCCAATTTCTTTGAAATCATTTCGGAAAAGGCTAGGAAAGCAACAGATAGGGAATCTGCAACCTGGGCGACTGCCCTAAATGCAGATCAGTATTGATTAATTGACCTATAGGAGCTAAGTTACAATTTAAGCAAACAACTCAATCTAATTCTAAAAGAGAAAATTTCACTTAAAGAAGACAGATCAATTAAAAACAGCCTAGTACTAAATAAACTTAAAATAACAGAGAGCACACGCATGATATCCTTTGACATCACTAACATGTACACCAACACACCAATAGATGAATCCATTAAAATTATATGAAAATCTTCTTCAAGAAAACACTGTATATAAGAAACCAAAGAACAATGCTACACCAAGATTGCTTTACATTCAGTGACAAAATCTATTGCCAAAAAGAAGGGTTAGCCATGGGCTCACCATTATCAGGTATAATAGCAAACATTTTTCTCAATAACTTCGAAAACATCTTCTTAATGGTCCAGCATTCAAAAGGAATCTTACACTGGAGCAGATACATAGATGATGTCGTATGCATATACGATAATGACATCACTAATGCACACCAATTATTAAACACACTAAATTCTTTATACAAGTCCATCAGGTTCACAATGGAACCAGAAACTAACAAAATAGCAGGACTGAATACAATGATACACAGAGCTATTCCATACCAATGAGCACAACAGATTTCAATGAAGAGATACAAATCATTAAACAAATCACGAAAGAAAACAACCACCCTCCGGGCAGAGTAGATAAACTATTAAATAAACATAAGAAAAATCCCCGGGAAACCACCACACACGACAAAGAAAAATACATGTTTCTCAACTACGTTAACAAGAACACATACAAAGTAGCTAATATTTTCAAGAAACAAGGTTTAAAAGTAGACTTTAGAATGAACAACACACTACAGAGACACATCAGCAAGAGCAACCTAAAAAAAAAAAACTTTCTCAAAGTCAGGAGTCTATGAACTCAAGTGCCAAGAATCTAACTGCAATGCCACATATATAAGTCAAATGAAATGTAATTTCCACACAAGATACAAAGAACACAAAAACACGATCAGATATAATCGGCATTCAGCCTTCGGGGAGCACATGTACCACTGTTCACACCATTTCACAGACATCAACACAGATCTAAAAATTTTACACATCGAAAATAAAAGTAAATCTTTTAATATAAAGTAAGCAATCAAAATTTACATTGCAAAAAATGCTAATGTAACCAACTTAAATGACCATACACACTTAAAAATTTCCCTCCCTCTTTGCTCTACTTGCATAACAACTGGACAACACTTACTCATTAAATTCACTTTTATCATAATAATAACATATAATAAATATTCTCTATTTCAATTCCTTACTTTATTTACCTAAAATCATTAACTTGCATTTATCCATATTACATAAAAGTGCATTATAACATGAAGTAGGTTAATAACCTTCTCTCCCATCTCCAGCCCCCTCGTGTGTGCTTCTACAATTGTAGGGGGCTAACCCTGGTTACCCTCTTCAATTGACGATCCTCTTCGTGGTGAGGGGGACTAGTAGCTCCTTTCTTGCGATGCCGAATGGAGCCCTATTGGGTAACCGTTCGGTATACAAGGAGGAGGAAGCTAAAGCACCGCCCAACCCTAAGGTGTAATGCGACCTGTGCCGATGGGATGCATGGCACATGGGAGATGTGTCTTGAACGGAGCCTTCGAGATACTTGGCGCCCTCTCGAAGTAAGTAGCCTTACCCAGGTATGCGGGGCTCTGCCTGGGCGGACATATATTTCCCTAGCTACTCGTGGGACTTGAATGAATACGGTAGCCATCAATAAACCGGAGAGCTCTTCTGGGGCCTCCGAGAGAAACACTACATCAACAACCGAAGGGGACTCTTCGGAGATACCCTCGGATAGTTCATCTTCGACAGTTAGAGGGCTCACTCAAGAGGTGGGCAATCTACAGATCTAGAAGAAGAAGAAGAAACAGCGCTCTGGCGCTGAGAAGGGGAAATATAAGAAGGCCTTAAAAGCCCGAGAGCAGGCCAAAGAGGGCTTAACTCCAGGAGCTGAAGGGCCTTCTAATACCACGACAGTAACAACTGTGGGGGGATCCAATGGGCACAAGAGGCAGGACCCTGAAAAGGGCTCTGCTTCTAGGGCACAGAGGACCCCACCCACCAAGATGCCAGCGGGGAAACGACTTCTGTCGGGGGCAACCCCAGAAGAAGACCTGCAGACCCGCAAAAAACCCAAGGTGGAATATGCCAGGATAGCTAAAGCTGGGATCAGGATGGCCATAGTACCTGTAGGATATCCTGACCAGCAGCTAACCGAGAAACAGGTGGAAGCTGTGGAAGAGGCTATCACCAATCTGATAGATGAGCTTCTGGAGCAGGGGCCTATTAAGCCTCAGTTCCTGGATTGCTATCTGTCGAGAGGTGTGGCCGTCATTATAGCAGAAAATGACGAGACTGTAGCATGGCTTTCCAGTCTTGTTACAGGTATACAACCGTGGGAAGGAGCTAGGCTCACAATTGTGGGCATGGATAAACTTCTCTCCTACAAGAGAGTCATGGTCTGGATACCAGGACAACCAAAGGACAATAATGTCCTTTTGGGAAGAATGGCACGCCAGAACATGGCTTAAATCCCACCAGCTGGAGGGTCTATGACCGCAAGGAGGAGAAGAGAGGTGTCCGACTTGTGGTCAGCATGGACTCCAGAGACATGGAGAAAGTGGTGGGGATCTTCTGCGGGGTGCATGTGGCTACCTTCACCTTGGTGGAGGGCAAGCGTGACAAGCAGAGGACCAACCCCACCACAGACAATACCGAGACCAACAGGGGCGAAGAGCGGGAGCCCGGACAGGAACCTGGGCCAGCCAAGCCTCAAGACTCATCGCGGGAGACGGGCCAGCACGTTCCGGAGACCGCATAAGGTAAAGTATTGCATGAAGGTAAGAATGATTACTTTCATACAAGCAAATATACAACATTGTATAGCGGCCTCTAGGGTACTTATTAGAAGTATCCAGAAGGGCAGGTTTTCGGTCGTCCTGATACAAGAACCCTGGCTTAGACAGGGGCATATCATGGGACTAAAATGTGCAGGTTTCACTTTATTCAGTGGAATAGCAGAGGAGAATCCTATAGCATGTATACTAGTTAAAGATCACAATGCCTGGGCTATACCAGGCTTCATTACTAGAGATCTGGTAGCAGTCCTAGTGAGATATGAAGAGGGCGGACAGCCAAAAGACTTGGTTGTCTGCTCTGCATATTTCCCAGGAGACTCTGAATCTCCACCCCCACCGGAGGAGTTCAAGAGACTGGTGATATACTGTAGGAAGCAGGGATTAAACCTCATAGTAGGATGTGACGCCAATGCTCATCACAGCATTTGGGGAAGTAAATATACAAACCGAAGGGGAGAGCACCTCATAGAATTTCTATGTACAACTGATCTTGAGATCATGAACATTGGTGATACCCCTACCTTCATTAATAATAGGAGTGAGGGGATCATAGATCTTACCCTGGGTTCCATGGGAATCATACAGGAATTTAAAGACTGGAAGGTTTCTTTGGAGCCTTCCTTGTCAGATCATAGACACATTGTGTTTTATATAGAGGGCTCCCTCGAGGTCCCGCCTTATAGAAACCCTAGACGAACCGATTGGACGTCTTTTAGGGAGGACGTGAGGAGGGGACTGGAGGGAGGACCCTCAAATATAATTAAAAACAAAGAGGAGCTGGAGCTCAGTGTGAGTTTTCTCACACAGATACTGGTTACCTCTTATGAACTAAACTGCCCTATTATTAAGGCAAAAAGAGTAACAGGAAGCTTCAAGTGGAATAGTTATCTTGAACACCTGAGGAGAAATACACGAAAGCTCTGGAATAAATACAGGGAACTTCAGGATCAAGAAAGCCTAGATTCTTACAATGAATCACAAAGAAGGTACAAGTCAGAAGTCAAAAAGGCTTCTAGGAAATCTTGGAGACAGTTTTGTGACTCCACTGAAAGTCAACATGAAGCGGCAAGGCTTCATAAAATTTTAACCTTGGATAGAAGGGCAAGGCTGGGCTCACTGGAGTCGCCTTCGGGTGGATACACATCCACAGAGAGGGAGACCCTGAACTTACTGCTTGATGCCCACTTTCCCGGTTCGGTAGTCACGAATAGTGAGGTAGAATCGAGCGGATCCTTCAGACCCGATAAAAGTGGCTGGAAGGAAGCCGCAGAGATTGTTACCCCAAAAAGGGTTAAGTGGGCATTAGAAACCTTTGCCCGGCACTTCTTCAGGATGATATAGATGTTGATTCCCAAGCAGGCATCAATTTCTGGTAATGAGACAAAGTCTCTCAGTGCATTGGCACTGCCGGTGGCTCCAGTTAGCCTACGCAGTGGCCTTCACGGTATGCACTAGCCAGCGTATTGGTAGGTGTGCTAGGTACCAACTGATGAGCCCACCCTAGCACACGAGGGCGAAACGCTGGCAGCCAGGAATGAGTTAGCTGGAAAATTTATAATGTCCAATAACGGACCATTTATATTGGTATTACTTCTTCAGGAAGCGGGGGGGGGGGGTCCTTATACCATACCTGGTCAGAATCTTTAGAGCCTGTCTCACTATGGGGTACGTGTACTCCTTGTGGCGTCAGGCAAAGATGGTGTATATACCTAAACCCGGAAGGTCTTCATATACTAGACCTAAGGATTATAGACCCATTAGTCTAACGTCTTTTCTACTTAAGACCTTGGAAAGACTGGTGGATAGACATATCAGGGAGAAAGTATTAAGAGACTTTCCCCTGCATTCTCATTAACATGCATATCAACCAGGGAAGTCGGTTGAGACGGCACTACACCAGCTAGTTTCTAGGCTGGAGAGTGCCTTGGATCAGCATTAACTTGCTATGGTTGTATTCCTAGATATAGAAGGGGCCTTTAACTATACATCTTGGGGCTCCATAGAACGTAGTCTAGAGAGAAGAGGAGTGAGCAGTATGCTCATAAAATGGATTATGGCCTCACTGCAGGGCCGTCAAATTCTGTTTACCCTCAACGCTGTAATGTTGAGAGCTAATATAGATAGGGGGTGTCCACAGGGAGGAGTATTATCACCAACATTATGGTGTCTGGTAGTGGATGAACTACTTACCAGGTTAAATGTTGGAGGAATATACGCCCAAGGCTATGCAGATGACATAAGCCTGATGGCGGTAGGAAATTTTCCCAGCACGGTTTCCGAGCTTGTACAGAGCTCTCTACGTAGGGTGGAAAGATGGTGCCACGAGACAGACTTGTCAGTTAATCCTGATAAGACGGAGCCCGTGGTATTTACCAGGAGGAGGAGGCTAGACGGACTGTCAGAGCCTTTCCTATTTGGGAAAAAATTAGTTAAGACAACCTCAGTTAAGTACCTAGGGGTAATCCTTGAGGCAAGACCGAGTTGGAAGAAACATATAGATTATAAGGTGGATAAGGCTCGCAAGATTATGTGGGCCTGTCGCAGGGCCGTCGGGAAGACTTGGGGCCTAAGACCTAAGGTGGTCCAGTGGCTCTATATCTCTATTGTACAGCCCACGATCACCTATGCATCTTTAGTCTGGTGGCCAGGTTCGGAGAGTAAAACTGTGACCACCAAGTTAAACAGTGTCCAAAGACTTGCGTGTCTAGGAATAACAGGGGCACTGGATACTACACCATTATGTGCAATGGAGGCCATCCTAGGTTCCCCCCCCCCCTTACATTTATATGTTAAGGTAATTGCGGGAATGAGTGCCTATCGCCTCTGGTCACTCGGAGGATGGTCCTTCAAAAACCCGAATAGAGGTCATGCCTCTATTCTTACAAGGCTTCACCAGACTTGCCCTATGACAATGATGATCGGGGATCTGATGAAGCCTAGCTTTAATTTGAATTATAAATTTACAGTGGTGATACCCACAAGGGAGGAGTGGGCTGTGGATGCTGGGGCCCATCTTAAGTCTGGGGGCTGTACATGGTACACAGATGGCTCGCGGACGGAGACGGGCACAGGCGCCGGGGTCTGGGGGCCTAAGACAAGGCTCTCCCTTCCTATGGGTAAATATGCTACTGTTTTCGAGGCTGAAGTATATGCAATACTAGCTTGTGCTGTATATATATGGAATATGCCTGGACACAGAAGATGCATCACTATTTGTAGTGATAGCCAGGCAGCGCTAAAAGCACTATGTGCAGTTAAAACAACATCAAAACTGGTATGGGAATGCCAAAGGATGTTAGATCAGCTGTGTGAATTCAGCTTAGTTACCCTATTATGGGTCCCTGGGCACACAGGTATCAGTGGAAATGAAGAAGCTGACAAACTAGCAAAACAAGGCTCAAAAGGTTCTTTCACAGGACCAGAGCCCTTCCTGGGAGTGTCACTCCGAAGCGTGAGACTGGTAATATCCCAGTGGACAAACCAGTCTCACTTAGATATTTGGAAGAGGTTAACTATAGCAAGGCAGGCACGTGAACTTATCAAAGGGCCTAGCCAAAGTTATAAAAAGGTCCTAATGAATTTGAATAGGACCAGAATGAGAATGGTAGTTGGACTGTTAACAGGCCACAATACCTTACAGAGACACCTACACATCATGAAAATCACCCAGGATCCGATGTGTAGAAGATGCGGTAAGGAGGAGGAGACCTCTGCGCATGTGTTATGTCAGTGCGATACTCTTGCTAGCACTAGACATCGATACCTTGGCTCACATTTTGTGAGCCTGGAAGACATCAGGAATGCCAATATCCGGACACTGGTATCCTTTATAGGAGCACTAGGGCTGGACTAGGCAAACCCATTTAAGGGGCACAAAGGGTCTTCATAGACCTACGTGTGGAGCTCTGCGAAGACAGGGCTCACCCATTTCTTATCTATCTATCTATCTATCTATCCCATCTCCAGTGTTGAAAGAAGGTTCCACAGTGCTCCACTCGCTCTGCCCTATTTTCCCCTCCCCTCTCCATGGTACAGTATACTAGATTTTAACATCAAATAGGAGAGATCCACAATGCTCCACATGCCCCTCTCCCATGCTTCCCCTCCCCTCTCCGCGAGCAGTGTGCTATACCCAAAACTTTCCATTTGCCTCTCCATGACCACAGTCCTGAAATAGTGTTTGGTGACAATGGACTTAGCATCGGCAGTCTAGGTAAGTACAGAAGTTTTTCATTATATTAATACTTGCACATTTATTTTTTGTCAATATTGGTTCATATTATCACTAAACTCTCTATCACTGACAAGTTTACAAACGAAAACAATAGTGTACATATATAAGCATGTTTTAAGTCATTTGATGAAATCTGAGGATGTTCTTGTAGAACGAAACATCTCATTCTTTGTATAATAGTGTGTATTCTTTTTTTGCTAGGGGCTTTAAGTCGCACCGACACAGATAGGTCTTATGGCGATGATGGGATAGGAAAGGCCTAGGAGTTGGAAGGAAGCAGCCGTGGCCTTAATTAAGGTACAGCCCCAGCATTTGCCTGGTGTGAAAATGGGAAACCACAGAAAACCATCTTCAGGGCTGCCGATAGTGGGATTCGAACCTACTATCTCCCGGATGCAGTGTGTATTTTTACAGGTATGTTTATAGTCTTATAATTTATATCAAAATTGCAGTGTGTTTGAGAGACTGAAAAGTTTTTTGTTAAATTTACATACATACAATAGTACCTGCTCAACGCGAATCGCCTGGAAGGCAGGATGGTTCAATTCCCGAGACATCCCGAGTCGTTTGTTGGTGTCTGTACTCAGCACCTGGCAACTGGAACGCCTCTTCAATTGTTCCCATACTCTGAAAAAGAAAGAATCATTAACACGTGCATTTAGAGGATACCAGCAGAAAACTCACAGGCATCAACCATATACATTATTACCAATAACCTGGAATTATCTATTTATGAAACCATCAATAAAATTAGAACTATGGAGCCGGTCTCAACATAAGCAGGTCTACATTTACATCGTACAAACAGCCACACTTTTTAATTTCTGTCTATGAAGCAATCTACTTATACTCAATGCCTTATACCTGAAACAGAAGAATCTCAGATGACCAGCTATAAGTGAGGAGGGCAAAGAGCTGGGATAAAGATGTACAAGTGACTCCTAGACAATGACGACAGGCTTCTCACTGGCATTTTAAGATTTCATTATTTGAAGGAAATAAGAACTCTCTATGAAAAGAAATTCCAACTGCAGTTGATGATTATAGACCAGGGACTCCAACTCTATAGACCCCAGATCCTTTCGTCTTTCCCGAAAAGTATTTGGTTAGAGGCCAGATCCCTGCAAAACTAGACAATTAAGAGAATGAAGACCATACTTCCAGAGTTGTTGAAGTTCAGTTAACTCCTACAGACAATCCCTACATCAACTTCTATAGTAGAAAGGTGATTTTCAAGTCTCAGAAGACTAAGAAAAACCAAGGTCAACAATGACTTCTAAGCGCCTAAACCATCTTGCAATCCTGAATGTTCACAATGAGAAGTCCAATGCTTTAGACATGAATTCTAAAGGTTCTAGGGCTAAGGTTCAAATTCCGGTTGATTCTGAGTCGAGATTTTCGTCTCAAGAATCATGTGGTATCAGAAGGGTATCTGGTATTAAGTCCCCACAGCCAAAACGAAAATGACCCTGGGTGGTTCCAGCAACCCCAGAAATAACTGGGATAAGCTGAAGAAATTCAATTCAGTTGTAATTAAAATTAAAAATTTGGTTGGCTAGAGAACATCTTCAATAATTAAACAATATTCAAAAAATCAAATTTAAAAAGCAACAGTGATTTTCAGAATCTTATTTTAGGCAAGATAAAGAAAACTGAAGCTGGGCGCATAGTGCACTTGGTTAGGAACTTGCATCATGTGCTCAAGGCAGCAGGATTGAATTCTGGCACAGTTGGACCGTGCTTAAAAGAAAAAGTTCCAGTCACATGGAAAAGAACAACGTATATATTTAATGTTTGTAATATTATTTAAAAGAGTGTCCATAGAGTTTAACTGTCTCATATGAAGTAAGGAAATATCACAGATGGAATTCAGTATTCTGAAGGACACTCTTGTTCCAGAAACGACTGAACAACAATAAGTCCGGGCAACTATGTACAATTATTTTCCTGAACTTGTTAAACAAATTACATAAAAGTACTGAAAATTTTGTAACATTTCAGGAAATCAACACAGTTGATCAATATATATCACTGGTAAACTGATCCCCACCCCTTGTCTTTCATGACACCTGTATCAAGATCTATGACTGTTCTCATGAACAAGCCAATCAGGATCAACCATCAAGTTGCAGATCATCACATGGGGGTGACAATTGCCTTTCGAACAATAACCAAGCAGTGGTCACCCAAACTGCAGAGCCAAACAATCTACGAGACTCAAGAAGGCAAGGCAAGTCAGAAGTGCAACAAAAAGCACATCAACTGTTTTTTTCATTTCAACATCAAAACAGTTCTGTTTAGGAAATGTATATGTCCTAGGCAATAAAGTCAATGATGTAGTCATATTTAAATACCAGATCCCATGAGGCCTCCAAAGTTAAGTGATTTAGGAGTTATCAGAACTTAATTAGATGAACTGTTGGCTGGTCATTAGATGAAATGTTGGCTGGTAGAGGAGTGGCGGGAAACTGACTTGGCCCTACTCTACTGCAAGTGAACTCAAGTCTAGGATGAATGAACAGTATACTGACAGTAAGGGATTAAGTCAATTAACTATGCTACCTGGAAGTGCCTGTATGAAAACTTCTGCTATAACAGATCACAACTGTGATATGACAGGTATCCTGCACCATATCACTGCTGTGCAGCTTACAAAACCCAAGTGGTTTTGGCAATAAACACCATCCTGCATCCAAGATAATAATCACACTTAACCCCTTGTGACCACACTTCCTTTCCACAGATAAAATTGAAGCTCAAAGGGCAGCATTTCAACACTAATGAGAACAACCACACCACAGCACAACATGTGATTGGTGCTGTTAGAAACATACACTTCTAGGGAGTATCTGAGATGTAACAATCAGTAAAATCACTTTTTAAATGGCCAGATATTAAGTTAGATGTTAACAATTTTGTTGGTCTAGTCTAATTTCATTTTAACTGCATCTTGTAACATAATCATATCTAGTTCAGTCAAGAAATCAATGTTCATATTGGCTTGTGGTAACATAGAGACAAAGCTGTCATTGCTACAATGAAACTTCCAATCTGACCCATCCCAATAAACCAATTTTCATTTAAAATCTTGTATTAATAGAAAGGTTGACTAGTAAATTTTATTTCTTAGTATTAATTCCATTCATAATAAATGATCATACAGGATACCGGTACTGAAAAATTTTATTTCTTAGTATTAATTACATTTATTATAGAAAACCAAACAGGACATTCTCAATTTGAAAAATATATGAAGGGAAAAACTCACCTTGATGGTTTGAAATAATTGTCAGACTGACGAATCAAATACTCCGTGTCATCATTGAAATCCCCCACAGTTGCCTCACCAAAGGTACTTACCTAAGAAAGAAGAAGGATGATTAGAGCAATGAGAAAAACTAAGGTGTACTACAGAAACTAGCCCCCAATGGGACAGCCACAAGACACAGCATAGTTAAACAAATGACTGGGCATCAAGATTTCTCAGAAGGAATGCTGGCCCTCTTATTGCTTCCTCAGCAATCACTGATAGGTCCTTTAATTAAAAGTTCCTCCAGTTATCAACTATCAGTGTTTGGTACAGTTCCTCATGCACCCACTAATAAATCATAATTGTGACAGATTCCACTCGATATTTTTGTTTGATGTACAAGGAAACTGGCAAGTAAGTAGATTGTTTCTTGAGATTCATGTCTTGTAGCTTAACAGCTAGAACATCGGATGTTTTTGTACTTCCTCCTGAAACCAGGCAATGAACTTCCTCACAAACCTCCTAGGCTTCATAACAGAAAGTGTTAGCAATTTGGCCTCATATTGTATGATAATACTTTCTAAGCAATAAGCTAAACTGGCAGTGGCCAAGGATATGCGCCAATATTTCAATCTCACGCAGGCAGATCTCGTACACACCTCTTGTGGTCCAACCTTCTCGGAATACAAACAACACATTAATGACACTACGAGTCATACCAAACAGTAAAACTACAAGGGTACATGAATCAAACCTACTCTATATGATAATCTCTATTTAATCCACTTGTCGTAACTGTTAAGGTGCATTTTTCAAGGTGCGACAGTATCCGCCACGGCAGTTAGAGCCTCACGACTGGGATCGCCATATACGCTGATGGCAGGCATGTGGGGTATTTTCTAAGACACGACTCCAGCCGCTAGTCGTGCAGTCCAGTCCGTCATAACTGGACGAGAGCACAGGTGATTTCATTAGTGGGAGGACTTCCTTGACATTTTAATGGAAGAAGAAGATGGTGAAATAATGTCAATGTGGTACCTCGGCAAAAAGAAGGAAAGTCAACAGTATAACTGAATCCTATGAAGAGGAAGTATGCTATAACATTTAACAGCTACCTTTTAACCCAATGAGACAAAGTTAAGTATATAAATTTCATTATTCGTCCGTATTGAACCAAGATTACAATTTATTAAAATTCGTATCCACCTTATTCAATATTGTTGAATTTCAATAAATTGCAATGAGACAAAGTTCAGGAAATATTTTAGACTGAATGTTAAGTCAGTTTAGTTATATCCTGGAACTTATAAAAAGGGAAATTTTGAAAACCCTGTGCAATTAGTACAAGAAGCCCATCAACCCAGCTGAGAAACTTGCACTCACTCTCAGGTATGGAAATTTAACAGTGTTAAGCTCAGGTGAATAAATTGTAAATGTCTTTACAGCAAGACATAACAATCAGTAAATCTATGGTCATAATAGACATGAAAATTGCACACACATTTATGCTCAGAAACTAAGTGGCATAGAGCTATATCATGTGAGTGACTAAACACTCCCTTGACTTTTCGTTGCTTCAACATCGTACCCAAAGTCAATAATTAACTACTACACAGCAGCTACTTTTATCTACTGTTGCAGCGACTGGGGTCGTCAGCACTGCTCACTGCATGTGTGGCGGCTGAAGACGCCATTGGCATGTGTCGCAGACCAAATTCAAACTGCGCATGCACAGAGGTGGCGACTGCTGTCGCACCTTGGAAAACGCACCTTTAACTGTGAAATTAGATTCAATTCTCACTGCATCAAATTCTGTGATACAGTCAATTTGGTGGTGGTGGTGGTGGTGGTGGTGGTGGTGGTGGTGGTGGTGGTGGTGGTGGTGGATTTACTGTGGACTTGCTGCCACGCACGCACCTCCTGTATGCAGTCTGCAATGCAGGGTTGCGGGACTGGTTCCGCTTTATGTTGCTCACCCTGTATTACTTAAAGGGCAAGTCTACTTGGTGGTGGTCATTTCTGCTGTTTTAGGAAAACTCCAACAAACTGTTTGTTTGTTAAAACCAACCATTTTCTCAAACAGTTTGAAAACAACAGCTTATAAAATCTGTCACAATAGAACTCTATGGCAGCAGTAACTAGCATCAGTACAGCAGAAGCAGATTTACCGATAAAATAAATGTTTTCACTAACAGGTTGAAGACAATAGGTCATTCGTTCATGACAGGTCTCAGTGAAAGATGAGTGAGTCGAGTGAGTCAAATGCACAAGAGAGCTATGAGATAGAAAAGGGGATCTTTCACCACCTTTCATTCTAACTTGACTCGTCTAGACAGACAGAACAAGCTGACGGTTGACAAAATACCTATATGAGGGATACACGGGAAGAATGGTAAGATGAGTGACGACTCCTCTTTTAGGCAAAGAATATAGTCCATGTAATATACGAACTTCAAAGACATTTATTTATCATTAGGTTATCAATTGACATTTTTGTGTTTTGTGATCACGGCGGTCTGCTCACCAGTACGGTTTCACACACCCAGAGTTGTTGTTAACTAATCCGTTATTATTGAAGTATCTACAGCAGTGTTATCCAGAGTAAATTTTCATCATATAGCATAATTATAGGATTATTGTTCAACAAGCACTATTGTATGAAATAGTAGTTACAGAATTTTATTGATAAGAGAAACATACATACATACATACATACATACATACATACATACATACATACATACATACATACATACATACATACATTATCATTATAGACTGTTATGCCTTTCAACGTTCAGTCTACAAGCCTCTGTGAATTTACTAAACGTCGCCACAATCCTCGATTTGCAACTAGTGTTGTGGCCTCATTTAGTTCTATACCTCTTACCTTTAAATCGTTACAATTGAGTCTAACCATCGTCGTCTTGGTCTACATCTACTTCTCTTACCCTCCATAACAGAGTCCATTATTCTCCTAGGTAGCCTATCCTCCTTCATTCGCCTTACATGACCCCACCACCGAAGCCGGTTTATGTGTACAGCTTCATCCATCGAGTTCAATCCTAAATTAGCCTTTATCTCTTCATTCCGAGTACCTTCCTGCCATTGTTCCCACCTGTTTGTACCAGCAATCATTCTTGCTACTTTCATGTCTGTTATGATAAGAGAAATATATACCAAAATAATATGAGAGTATTCATAAGATGCCCAATATTACAAAAAAAAATATTGATATTTACATTAAGGAACATTTAACATTTTGGCCTTTTTTTGTGACAGCTTTGTTCTTGTCATTAATTTATCAATCCAATTTGGGAAAATAGTCTTTCACATGGCAACGATGTGATCACTATGCTGCATTTCCTTATTTTGTTCACATGATAACCACTATGAAAAATACTTAAGCACTAATGCTTCATATTTAAATTGCGGATCATCAACATTTCAAACTTTCTTGATGACAATCTTGTTCTCCTTTCATTAACAAGTCCAGTTCAGGGGAAAAAAGTCTTTCACATGACACTGATGTGGCCACTAAGAATAATACTTTAATAATGTTATTGTTCTTACATCCCACTAACTACTATTTGACGGATTTCTGAGATGCTGAGCTGCCAGAATTTTGTCCCACAGGAGTTCTTTTACGTGCGAGTAGATCTACCAACATGAGGCTGATGTATTTGAGCACCACCAGACTAAGCCAGAATCGAACCTGCCAAGTTGGGGTGAAAAGAGCAACCCCTCAACTGTCTGAGCCACTCAGCCCAGTTGATGTGGCAACTATGTTGCATATTTCTCTGAATATTTGTGCTAAATTGGGGTACACATGTTGATGATTTTTCCACCAGTCAAAGGGGCAATTAGATTTTCCTGCTTCATTTACACAAGGTTAAATGACAACTTTCAAATACAAATCCACTTCCTTGATGGCTTGTGGCAGAAGTATGGTGTGAGGACATTTATCTCTAATAACGTTGAAAATGCTACAAGTGCTTATTGGACAAGAGGGCTGAAGTGTACCAGGTGTGGATGCAAGTGAGGCCTGAATGTCACTGTTCCCTTTCTCACTGGTCTGGGTGATCCTCTTTATTAGATCCACTCCTAAATTATGCACCCTCTTTTTGACATTACCTACAGCTGCAAGGTCGGTCGGTCGGTCGGTCGGTCGGTCGGCCCGTCCGTCCGTCCGTCCGTCCATCCATCCATCCATCCATCAATCAATCAATCAATCAATCAATCAATCACTACTGATCTGCATTTAGGGCAGTGGCCCATGTGACAGATGCCCTATCTGTTGTTTTGCTAGCCTTTTCTTAAATGATTGCAAAGAAATTGGAAATGTATTGAACATCTCCCTTGGCAAGTTATTTCAATCCCTAACTCCCCTTTCTATAAATGAATATTTGCCCCAATTTGCCCTCTTGAATTCCAGCTTTATCTTCATATTGTGATCTCTCCTACTTTTAGAGACACCACTCAAACTTAATCGTCTACTGATGTCGCTCCTCACCATCTCCCCAATGACACCTCAGAACATACCACTTATTTGAGCAGCTCGTCTCCTTTCTCCCAAGTTTTCCCAGCCAAAACTTTGCAACATTTTTGTAACGCTACTCTTTTGTCGGAAATCACCCTGAACAAATTGAGCTGCTTTTCCTTGGATTTTTTCCAGTTCTTGAATCAAGTAATTCTGGTGAACGTCCCATACACTGGAACTATACTCTAGTTGGGGTCTTACCAGAGACTTATATGCACTCTCATTTACATCCTTACTACAACCCCTAAATACCCTCATAACCATGTGCAGAGATCTGTACCCTTTATTTACAATCATATTTCATGTGATTACCCCAATGAAGAACTTTCCTTATATTAACACCTAAGGTACTTACAATGATCCCCAAAAGGAACTTTCACCCCATCAACGCAGTAATTAAAACTGAGCGGACTTTTCGTATTTGTGAAACTCACAACCAGACTTTTAACCCCGTTTATCATCATACTATTTCCTATTGTCCATCTCACAACATTATCAAGGTCATTTTGCAATTTCTCACAATCTTGTAACTTATTTATTACTCTATACCGAATAGCATCATCTGCAAAAAGCCTTATCTCAGATTCCACTTCTTTACACATATCATTGATTTATACAAGAAAACATAAAGGTCCTCTTAATTGTTACGGGGACAGATAAAGCTCCGCCTACTCTAATTCTCCGAGTTCTATTTTCTAGAAATATAGTCACCCATTCAGTCACTCTTTTTTCTAGTCCAATTGCACTGAATTGCCAGTAGTCCCTCATGATCTATCTTATCAAATGCCTTAAATAGGTCAATTGTGATACAGTCCATTTGACCTCCTGAATCCAGGATATCTGCTATATCTTGCTGGAATCCTACAAGAGGAGCTTCAGTGGAATAACCTTTCCTAAACCCAAACTGCCTTCTATCAAATCAGTTATTAATTTTGTAAACATGTCTAATATAATCAGAAAGAATGCTTTCCCAAACCTTACATGCAATGCATGTCAAACTGACTGGCCTATAATTTTCAGCTTTATGCATATCAACTTTTCCTTTATACACAGGGGCTACTATAGCAACTCTCCATTCATTTGGTATAGTTGCTCCATGCAAACAATAACCAGATAAGTACTTTGGATATGGTACTATACTCCAACCCATTGCCTTTAGTATATCCCCACAAACCTTATCAATTCCAGCCGCTTTTCTAGTTTTCAATTTTTGTATCTTACTGTAAATGTCATTGTTATCATAGGTAAATTTTAATACTTCTTTAGTATTAGTCACCTCCTCCATCTGGACATTATCCTTATAACCAACAATCTTTACATACTAGTGACTGAATACTTCTGCCTTTTGAAGATCCTCGCATACACACTCCCCTTGTTCATTAATGATTCCTGGAATGTCCTTCTTGGAACCTGTTTCTGCCTTAAAGTACCTATACATACTCTTTCATTTTTCACTAAAATTGTACGACTGTCCATTATGCTTGCCATCATGTTATCCTTAGCTGACTTCTTTGCTAGATTCAATTTCCTAGTAAGTTCCTTCAATTCCTCCATACTTCCACAGCCATTTCTTTTTCTTTCCAACCTGCACCTCCTTCTTATTCTCTGTACTGCTCTGTTATAATATAGTGGACCTTTACCATTCCTTACCACCTTTAAAGGTACAAACCTATTTTTACATTACTCAACAATTGCTTTAAACCCATCCCAGAGTCTGTTTACATTTTTATTCACTGTTTTCCACCGATCATAATTACTTTTTTATAACTCCCTCATGCCTGTTTTATCAGTCATATGGTACTGCCTAATAGTCCTCATTGGAATACCTTCCTTTCTTTCACATTTATTTTTAACTACGACAAAAACAGCTTCGTGATCACTAATACCATCTATTAGTTCGGTTTCTCTATAGAGCTCATCTGGTTTTACCGGCACCACATCCAGAATATTCTTCCCCTCTAGTTGGTTCCGTGGCTTCCCATGTTCACACCACCAGCATCACTTTCACTTTCGTGTACTTGCCTCATTGGCCAAGTGTTTTTGCAAATATCCTTTAGGCAGAACTACCAGTCATATATGCTTCTCCACTCAGCAAATTAGTTACTTCTGCAAACAGAGTTAGCACATTGGAAAGTTGATGACAAGCTTGACACTCTTCTCCAGTTATTATGGGCAGATGTTTATCTAAGAGAGCAATAATGACCCTGATCGCTTCTTCGAGTTCAACATCAATGTATCATATAGAAAGTTGAATTCCATTGTGTCATGACATCTTGGGAAAAGCATTTAGGGCATTTCCACTTGATGTCTGGTACTTCATAGTTTTTTGTTTGCTAGCGAACTTCTCTTGAAGTAATTGACAATTTGTTTGATTTTCTCAGTGGTGACTTGCATTTCCTGAAGAGAACCCTCGATGGTCAAATTCAATTTGTGAGCAAAAAGAGTTGTAGTGTTTTCACTTCAGAACTTCCTCAAATGCATTTCTTATATTACTAGCATTATCAGAAATGGCAAAATTCACTTTGTCATTTAGTTTCAAGTCAGTATGTTTTTGTTTCCTAACACAACAGATGTATTGCTTCTGGAAAAACTAGAACACTTCAGTAAAATGGTTTTGAAGGAAAAATCCTTCATAATGTAATGCACTGTCATGGCAATGTAATACGGTAACTAACAATGTCTACAAACCTGTTGTTATGCACACACTCTCTGCTTTATTGGTTACCGTGTCCCTTATTAAAGAAAACTGTTGATGGTAGAGTGCAGGAATCATCACACTTGAAACTGTCTTTCTACCAGGTAATTAATAATCAGTCACCATCATTTAATTTCTTTTGGGCAGTTGAAACATTTTTGGTGACGTACGACGTAATTAATCTTTTATGAGTCACGCATGAATCAGCCATCGAGGCTTCACTATCAGGCCTGCTAGTGTTAGTACTAAGTTCCTCTGCAGGCCTAATTGGTAATTCCTGCAATGACGTTATTTCCCATACGTTACCGGTAGCCCTTATATGTTGCTATATGTTGAAAGAAATATATTCTTCTCAAAGAGAAACAGCAGAAAATCCCAATGGAACATCCATAGCATAAACTAAGCTGTAGTAACAGACAATAATCCAAACGAGTACAAAAAAGAGAAGTGAGAAGGCTATGTTATAAAATGAGATAATTCAGATCCTGCAATTCATTCCATTGACAAATCTGAGATCATTACATATCTTGGAGTCAATTTTTCAGAGAGGTTGGTTTTCAATGAAGAGAGAATAGTGCAAGAACTTAATGTTATCAGCTAGTCAGCAGTCCGCTCCTGAAGCCAGAACAGTTTATGTCCATAATCAATGTATTTTCCCTTCATTAATTTATTGCTTTCAGAATATCAACAACTTCTCGTAGCTTTGAAAAAAATTATAAAGAGCACAGTCAAGGAAATTTTACAATTGCTGACTGACACCCCAGATGCAATGATTCATTTATCACAGAACGTAAAAGGGCTTTGGATCTTCAAAACTCAATGGGAAGCCTTAATTCAGCAATTCGATACATGTCAAATTTTAGAAAAGTCTCAAAATGAGTAAATCATTGCAGCCAGGGATCTAAGCGTAGAAAAATTTTAATGTTTGGAAGAACTAGGCATTCACGACAAAGATTTGATGATGACCAAAAATCTGTTGAAATACGGGGATATTTGAGGAAACGAGAAATTAAGACCTGGTGTCAACTTTGTACTCATGTCAAAGGTGTTATTCCATATGAAGACTGCCCATCAGCCAACAGGGGGTCAAATTCTAGAAAAGGAATCAGCAGCTCTGAATGGAGGGATGCCATCAACCTTCGAGGGAATGTGGCTCCCGTAAGAGCAATTCATGGAAACAGACAGGACGGAACCTGCTGCAGGCACTGCAGTGAGACTGAAACTCTAGCACACGTTCTAGGCTCTTGTCAATATGGAGGACTCCTATGAAGTTCTCACCATCACAGAACTAGGAGCAGGATAGCAGCTTCACTTGCTGAAAAGAATTTTGAAGTCTTTGAGGAAGTTAACTGCATCGCCAATAACAGGAGTACAACACAAGTTGACATTCTTGCAATTGACAAGAAGAATAAGTCAGGCTTCATTATTGACCCAACTACATGTTTTGAAGTTGTCAAAGAATAACCTCAGCTAGTCGACCAAGAGAAGAGAGATATCCACAAACCTGTGGAATACTTTAAGACGAAGTACTTCTTGCAGAAAGATATTGAAAACAGGTATTGATTGACAAAATTGCTTCTAAATTTTTGCAGTTATTTTCCATCAGCAAGCAGCTAGGCAATGACGTAGCCCTTCTTGCTTTGAAGGAATCCATACAGATCTTGAGCCATTTCTTTTACATTCATCATTACTATTGCTCATTATGGCATCTTTATAATATGCAGTTATTATTGTTTTGTCTTTGGTATTCTTTGTCTTGCAGTAATTGCAGTGGCAGAAAGAGGAAATAAACAAAAAAAAGAAGAAATGTTATTTGCTTTACATCTAACTACTTTTACGGTTTTCGGAGATGCCGAGGTGCAGGAATTTTGTCCCGCAGGAGTTCTTTAATGTGCCAGTCAATTTACCGACACGAGGCTGATATATTTGAACACCTTCAAATACCACCAGACTGAGCCAGGATCGAACCTGGCAAGTTGGGGTCAAAAGGCCAGTGCCTCAACTGTCTGAGCCACTCAGCCCAGCAAAGAAAAAATTTAAAAAATGTAAAAAAATATATATATACTTTGACAGAGAGGAGCAGAAAGTTTTGTTAAAATAAACTGGACAACAAGATACTTGTATTTAAATATCACATATCCTTGAAATAAAAGCCCATCAGGAATTTTCATCCAGGTTTTGATCCTAAAAGTAAAAAGGTTCTCATAATTTAAATTTAATATACAAGTAATATGCATGAGCCATGTTTATCTACTGCTTAAAGCAAAATTTTCCAATTGGAAAGGCCACAGTTAAATCTCCAGTAGTAGTAGTAGTAGTAGTAGTAGTAGTAGTAGTAGTAGTAGTAGTAGTAGTAGTAGTACTATTAATCTGTTATTTACCAAGCAAGTTGGCCGTGCGGTTAGGAGCGCGCAGCTGTGAGCTTGCATCCGGGAGACAGTGGGTTCGAACCCCCCTGTCGGCAGCCCTGAAGATGGTTTTCCGTGGTTTCCCATTTTCACATCAGGGAAATGCTGGGCCCGTACCTTAATTAAGGCCACGGCCACTTCCTTCCCAGTCTCGGCCCTTTCCTATCCCATCGTCGCCATAAGACCTATTTGTGTCAGTGTGACGTAAAGCAAAATAGAAAAAAAAAAATTGTGTTTTTATTTTCTCTACCTTCCCAGCAGCTCCAATTCGGCTAATGGGGAATGGGAGGAATTTACTTCACTGAAGGATTTATACAGACAATAAAGGGTGATCAAGGTATGTTCAAACCATCCTCATTTCCTATACAGGATAACAAGAATCAGTCTCCACTTACTGCTATCCTGCCAAGCTACTGTGTAAGAAAATCAATCACTAACTTCTATTTCTGCCTATTCTTCCAATTCTTTCAAAATTCATCTATGAATACCCTGAGCCAATCAATTATTATTATTGTTATTATTATTCCACTGCTTCCACTTACTTTACTAATCCATTTTCTATGGGTTTAAGTCGCCTTCCACTCCAGCATCGCTCTTGAATTTTTATTGACTGTATCTTATTGAAGTCAGCCCTCTGACTTTTCAATTCCCAGTCAGTCCAGAGATTTTAGTTGTGGACTGTGGGCTAGAACAGAATTCACTCAAACTCGTGAGAACAGCTGAGGAGCTGTCTGATACAAGAGGTAGCAGACCATACCTCAAGAAAGCCAACCAATACCACTGAGGATGACCCCATGTAGAGTTGCCAACCATCTGAATTTTTTCTGGACTATTCAGAATATGTGTGTTCATCAAAATAAATCCGAACTTCTTTCCGGACTCTGTAATATCTAGAATTAATCTATATTTTAAACAGGATAATTTTAAACTAAGATCTATTAACCAAGTCTGTTATTAAAATACATATCCTGGTAAATTATGTTGCTACCAACAAAGTGTAATTATTGCCAACAATGAGTTACTGTATAATATTCAGTACAAATATACACGTACGTTAACTCATTTTCCATAGTTACATCAAGTTACAACTTCTCTATTCTGTCCTGTCTTCTCATTCCAAACATTTACTGTTCTTCATTTAATACTTTAATGTTCTTTACTTAAAGCTTTCTTCTTTATCAAATACGATATTTCCAATCCCTTGATCCTGCTCTCTTCTCTAGATTTTGTAGTCCACATTTCTATGCCACATGTTAAAACAGGGACAAAATAGGTCATAAACAACAACAATTCTTCGCATTATCATTCAATACCAGACCGCTCATACTCTGGTAGAAATGCTTGGAATTACCATCCATAAATTGACTGAAATTTTGTGATTAAAAATTAATGTGGAGAGTAGGGTACTTACCATACTGGATTCACTAGAACTTCGTGCACCTAAGTCACAGTTCAGATCCATCATCAGTAAACGATGAAATGTGGGTGAAGCAGCTGCTAGCACAAATCGGTGAGCAGAGAAACCAACGCTACCAGCAACAAAGATCACATCTGTATAAGCCTGATGCAGCCATAAGGACTGCATGTTCTCTACAAAAGTGCTGGCTGCCACGTACAACTCGGGTGGCAATGGTTTAGGTGGCCGGAAAGGTGCCTGTAACAATTGTAAGTACAATAATGGTATTCCGACTGTTATATTTATAAATTATTTTTGTCTACATGAATTTTTCTTAATAGAAGGTATGAAGGCATACTGGTCCTGAAGAAAGAAGATGGAAATATCACTTGGAATGACAAAGAGATAATAGATGAGAGAGGACAGTATTTTGAAAATTTATATTATGGTGAAAATATCCAACAACAGGAGACCACGGCAAAAGATAATATTAAAAATGTGGAGCCTGTATGAGGTAAGCGCTGACATGATTGAGGCTGTAGGAGTGCAAGAATTGCAATGGTTGTTTTGAGTCCTAAACACCATTTGGAAAAAAGAAAAACTACCTAAAGACTGGACTAAAGGAGTCATTGTCCCACAAGAAAGGAAACAGACAGAAGTCCAGCAACTAAAGGGGCATCACTCTTCTATCTCATGGACTCAAAATAATGGAACAAATCACAGAACAGAGATTAAGAACCACAGCTTGAAGAGGAACAGTATGGTATCAGAAGGAATAGAGCAACAACAGATCTAAATTTTTTCGGTAAGAATGATCATGGAGAGGCACTGAGGAAAAAAGAAAAGATGTCATCTTCATTTTCCTAGACACTGAGAAGAAATCACTAGCAGAGTACAGAATGGAGCACAGTTTTATCATCTTGTAAGAAAATTTCTTTGTGATAAGCAAGTTCCATTAAGATCAAAACTAATACTCTACAGAAGCTTCTTTGTACCAGTTACTACATGCAGTCTAGAAATCAGCATCCAAACCAACAGAAACATTAGCAAACTACAAGCAGTGGAATTGAAGTTCTTAAAAACTATGATTCAGAAAACAAGGAGAATTTTTTTTTTTTTTTTTTTTTTGCTAGTGGCTTTTTGTCATACCGACACAAACAGGTCTTATAGTGATGATGGGATAGGAAAGGGCTAGGAGTGGGAAGGAAGCAGCCATGGCCTTAATTAAGGTACAGCCCCAGCATTAACCTAGTGTGAAAATGGGAAACCACGGAAACCGGATTTGCAGCAGATTATGGAAGAAGATACCTACATGGGCAGACATGAGTGGAGAGCACTCATTCACCACACCTGGGAAACTGAAGCTAGTTCAAGATCAAGATGATGATGATGATGATGATTTAATTTAATTTCGAGTGGCTATTTCTAGCCGAGTGCAGCCCTTGTTAGGCAGACCCTCTGGTGAGGGTGGGCGGCATCTGCCATGTATAGGTAACTGCGTGTTATCGTGGTGGAGGATAGTGTTATGTGTGGTGTGCGAGTTGCAGGGATGTTGGGGACAGCACAAACACCCAGCCCCTGGGCCACTGGAATTAGCCAATGAAGGTTAAAATCCCCGACCCAGCCGGGAATCGAACCCGGGACCCTCTGAATCGAAGGCCAGTACGCTGACCATTCAGCCAACGAGTCGGACGACGACGACGACGATGATGATGATGATGATGATGATGATGATGATGATGATGATGATGATGATGATGAAAGTGTCAATTGTAAATGTGCAACTTCAGAGGAGCACATAAGGAAGATTCAGGATGAGGTAGAAATTTTGCCTCCACTCTAAAAGTAATTGTGAACTTCTCACCCAGCAGAAAATATAGCCAGAAATTTAAATAAAAACTAAGGCAAGGTGCAAGCATCTGAAACAAGTATCACAGTTCAAAAGCTATATGCAAACACAATAACTCACAATAAACAGCTATTACTCCTCTAGTTTAAAAGTATGCCTTTCATATTCACAAAATCACAAGAAAAGTTTGCATTTGGGGGATGATGGGTTCGAATCACCCATCGGAAGCCCTTGGCAGGCCTTGGATGCATGTGATTTCCCATTCTTGCAGGTAGGAAATAAAAATAAGAGAGGTCTGAGGGACTGGAATTTGGTACACCCAACATCTGATAAGAAAAGTAAACCAAAATCCCACCATAAAAGTGACTTCATGGTTTCACCCACCTTATGTTCATATTATACTGGAAGGATACCTAATATATAGAATATAAACACTTCCTTTCCAATCCTAGCTACAGTTAATTACAAATACATACACCATTACGGACACCAGATTACCAGAGCTTATCAGATAACTTCACATACAGTTAGATATCTCTAGTCATTTGCATAAGTAACAAGAAAACAATACTCTCTTGGGTTCCTGCCTTTGGTCTATAGCCAAATACTGTATCTTGTTGTTCCCTATCCATTCCATTTTTTTAAACAAACATTTATGACAATATTTGTTACACACAGTACACAAGCTCTTAGTCTGGCACCTAGACAGAATGGTCAGCATAGAGGCCTTCGGTTCAGAGAATCTCGGGTTTGATACCTGCCATAGATTGGGATGTTAGCGATGTCTGGTTAATTCCTCTAGCTCAGGGACTGGGTGATCTCAATACTCACTTCATTTACACACAACATTATATGCTAAAAATCATCACAGAAATCTACAATAACAGCATATATCCCTCAACTTAGGGTTGGCATCAAGAAGGGGTATCTGGCCACAAAACTAGGCCAAATTCACATGTGCAACTTTGCCCCTGAATCTTCACCAAGGTGTGGGAAGAGTGGTGAAAGAAGATGAAGATTAAGAAGACAAAAAACCTTTACTGCAATGGAGCCATCCCTCTTGTAGGCATTATTAGAGCTATTCGGTCTCTGAGACCGATAAATTATATATTTAAAAAAAAATCTATTTCTATATTATGTATGTGGGTGGCAGTGGTAGAATAACACCCATGGTATCTCCTGCCTGCCATAAGAGACAACTAAAAGGGGCCCAAGGGGCTCTTAACTTGGGAGCGTGGGTTGGCAACCATGGGGCTCTTAGGTGAGTCTTGGCATTGCTTCCACTTATTTTTGCCAGGCTCCTCACTGTCATCTATCCTAGGAAGTCTTTCATTTCCATGCCCTTCCTTCGTGGCTCTTGCCTTTCTTCGGCTGATACCTTCACTTTTTGAAGTGTTGGACCCCTTCCATTTTTTCCCTTTCATTAGTGTTAATAGAGGATGATTGCCCAGTTGTACTTCCTCTTAAAACAGTAATCACCACCACCGTCAAGTTGCAAAATACTATTAATGAGATAGTAAATATTGTAAAGAATGGACTCTAAAAAATGAATACATATAATGTAAAAGGAGTGACAGACTCTCAAACTGAACAATGGTGGATGGGTAAGACAAAACTAGAAGTTGTTATAGAAATTGAATTCCTAGGGATGATTATAAGCAGCAATGGCAGATGGACAGAACAGATAAAAAAACAAAAATGAAGGGAATAAGTGCTCTGGCTAGTATAAAAATACTGGATAGAAAGATGCCAAACATAAAATATAAAGTTCAAAAAATGTATGTAATTCAGTAGTTGAAACAAAGTTATTTTATGGAGCAGAAATTTGGGAAGCAGATGTTGGAATTGTAGCACTAGATGTAGTCATAAGCAAATTTGCCAAAATAATAATGAGATTGCCAAGTTGTACTGCAAACAGTGCAGTGAGAATGGTGTGTGAAGCAATGAGTATACGGGCAGATATTATTAAACGAATAGTTAAATATTAGTTGAGACTGAAAACGGGGGCAGGAGATCAAATGAAACATCAAAATTAGGGTGACTGGATGGATGGGGTGAAAAAACTATTAGTGATATAGGAATGGGGTACCACTGGGAAAGAAATTTATCAAGGGATGGTATGGGATTGTGTAAGAAGGTTGTCCAAAGAGTGAAAGACACAGAAAGACAAACAATAAGGACAGAATGTAAAAGCAAGAGAACACTTGTAGAATTTTGTAAAGTAAGTAAAAATATGGCAATAAGGACTGAAAGGTAAACAAAAAGGGAAATGATAGGGATAATTCGGTAGCTAATGGTTGTATAAAAGAATAAAGCCATAAAACAAAAAAATTGGGAAAACTGATGCATTTTATGTAATAAAGATGTGGAAGTGGCACCACCTACTAAAAAACTGTAAAGAAACAAGAAAGATCAGAAATAAGTATATAGATGGGAAGGAGATAGATAAATCAAAAATAAACCAGAAATTTATCTTACACTCTTGTTAAGTTATTAATCAGAGAATGGTAAACACCAGAGAGAACAACAAAACTATGTAATATTATAAGAGGAATATGGGAAAAGGAATCTAAAGAAGGTAAACACATATACGATGAATGCAACTAGTAGTAAGGATATGCATGTGGAGATATCCTATTTTCTATGTCTAAGCTGGTCTAGGAAATACCTCAAAGGCTAAGTTTATCTAATCAGCAATTAAAGATATGTCCAAAAAGTATTTATGGGATATACTGTATATTATCAATTGTACTTAAAATGATTTTGTAACATTTTTTTAGTAGGATGTCATTAATATCTTGTATTATAAAAACTAACTAAATAAAGGCAAAAAAGCTCTTGATGAGGCTAAGTCTGACAGAAGAATAAACAGCGACCGAATAAACAACAATAAATTGGAAGAGATGGCGAAAGAATATAGATACAGGAAGTTGGAACTCAAGAGAAAAGTTGGGAAGAATTTACAACTAAACTGGAAGAAGACAGTAAATGGAATATGAAAATGATATATGGAATAGTAAAAAGTAAAAGAACAGATAAAGAAGCAATTACAGCTCTGGAGACGGCAGATGGGAATATAGTTCGCAATATGAAAGATATCAGGGATACAATGGGACAGTATTTTGACAAGCTCCTAAATGGCCCTAAGGAGATCTCTGTTGAGGATGTAGAACAGAAAACAATAGAGGAAGATATACCAATTACATGGACAGAAGTAGAGCAAGCTCTCCATAAGATGAGAAGTGGTAAGTCAGCAGGAGCTGATGAAGTTACAGCTGACATTATTAAAGCTGCTGGCCCACCAGGAATACATTGGCTGTATAGAGTTCTCAGAACAGTATGGAAGGATAACGAAATACCTGAAGATTGGACAAAAGGGATGATAGTTCCTATCTTTAAGAAAGGGAGTAGAAGGAAAAGTGAAAATTACAGAGGCATTACCCTGCTATCACATGGCCTTAAAATTATGGAGAAGATCATTGAAGCCAGAGTAAGGGATATACTAGAGCCTATCTTAGAAGAGGAACAACATGGCTTTAGGGCTGGAAGAAGCACAACAGATCTGATACTTGCTTTGAGGATGTTGGCAGAGAAACACTGGGAAAGAGGAAAAGACCTAATTATTGTGTTTATGGACCTTGAAAAGGTGTATGATAATGTTCCTAGATCAACTATTTGGAAAAGTCTTAGAAAACTTGGTGTACCGGAGTACCTTATTAGGAAGATCCAAATGCTATATATTAATTGCAAAAGCTGTGTTAGTATTGGAGATGGTCACTCTGAATGGTTTAATACAACCAAAGGAGTACAACAGGGAAGGGCCTTATCACCTCTTCTATTCATAGTAGTCATGGATACTATTTTCAAGGAAATAAAAGGAAAAGGTAATGTCCCCTTCAAAAGTGGAAATAATTTATTAAGGGAGAATGATTTATTTCATCAGTGAGTTGAAACATTATTTCGATCGCCAGGAAGGTGAGATTTTACACTCCTGTGCTAGCGTGAACAAGCCGCTTGCGAACCTGTTTTCCCAACCTACCAAGAGAACGAGGAAGCAGGGTGAAATTCCTGTTAGGTGTCCTTCAGACACATGTGTGTGTGTGCCACGTGATCGGGCGGGCAGCGTGATTATAATCGATCACTAATTGCAAGGTCGTGTGACGTGAAACTAGGGCAGCCAATAAAAATGACAACCTTCACAGGAATGCAACTGATCCACCAATCAGATATAATTAAGAGGCACACCTCCATCTTAAGACAGTGAATTTATGGTAATTCAAAAGGAAATTTTATAGAGGGTTTTTACTTCTAAATACTTGATTTGAGCGTTACTCTGAATGCAGCTACGGTCGAGACTGGACGTCGTTTGCTTTACTGGGAGACTTTGCATTAGAGAAGGCACTGAGGACTGAATAAACTGCAATTCAGGCATTTGAAAAACTTCTCTACGATTTATTTATGACTGTCATAAGATAAGTGTCCATCTCCAAATTATTAAACATCGCGTGTATATCCTGGACTATTGCTAAGACTTTTATTAGTTTCAGATTTTCTACGAGAACTCAAAAGAAGGAAGATCGTTGGTTCGAGCTCGCTTCAAGATGGCTATCCCTTTTCGAGATGAATCCTACTGTTTCCTGTGCACCTTCATCTCCTCCATGAGTCACTAATTATGTAAGGCGTCGGACATGGGCAAGACTTTGTTTGATGGAAGGTGATGTGACCACGTACTAGGTCATCAGCCAGAATCCAGTTAACACCAGCCACATGAGTATTCTTTAAGAATTCATCTTTCTATCTTTCTGTAAAATGTCTGTAAAACGTAGCCTTACCTTATTCACTTAGATTTTCTATTAGTTTAGCAGTAGTTTGACTTTTCATTCTTCTTTCCTCGGTGGGAGGTAGTTTGTGCTCTGGAATGAATGTGTATTCGGTTCTATTAGTTAGAGATAAGAGTGATTGTCATCGAGAGAGACCTCAACTGTCCTAAAAATTTAAGACGGCAGGAGAAATAAAAGTAAATGACCTCCGCGTTAATCTTGAATGATTTTGAAATAGTTTTAAAATTAATTGAGACAGATTAGGACAGTATTCTAGTGTTTTTCTAAGTGTCAAATTTCATTCTACGATTATACGACATTTATGTGGACTTTAGTTCGTTTAGAGTCATCTGAATAATTTCGTACGATAACTTTGCAAGTGTGATTAGGCACGGTCAATAAATATAATAATAATAATGAGTAAAAATAATTAAACCTAATTACGGGCTAAAATTTGAATAAGGTCATGGGTTTAATGTTGGGTTGTTCTTGGAAAGAATTATCGTGTACTCACTTTATGTAAAGTAGGCCTGGAACATGGCTATTAATTTGATTATAACTTGCAGATGGACATTATATTTTGTGTGATAATTTATGCATCCATTAGAGTCATTTTTGGAAGAAATGTGTCACTGGACATGATTTCTTCGAGCTTGAGTGCAGATTAATCGAGAGCCACGATATAGTAGGAGAATAAGAATAAATGCCGCAACTCATGTACCGTAAGCGCGTATTCTAATATTTTGACCTGTGCTGTAGGTATTTTACTTGCTTATTTTGAATGATTTCTGTTTAAAGGATTCCCTTGAACATCGTTGTATAATTAATTTCTACATAAAAGTGATAACCTCAACTCTATCACGTTCTAGATCGATACCTGGAATATACATGATATTGTCATCTAGAGAATGATTTCCCTAATTTGGAATAAATCCAAAATTTAATAATAATGGGTTAGTGTTCGTGTAAATAATATTGTAATATTGTCGTGTACCTATGTGTGAATGGGTGATGTGTGATTTGATTATATTCCGTGTTTTGTGAATATTTCTTGAACGGTTTTATGATGATTTTCTCCACTGCGCGCGTCAAAATTTGACTGATTTACGTTATTTTCGCGTGTCCGTGATTTGATGAATTATGAATCTTTAGAAGATTTTATTATAATTTAAGGTAGATTAGGATCTAATTCACTAAAATAAACTGAATAAGAGAAGGCAACGTCCGTGGATTGATGTCACGAGGCTGAATTTTTAGTTATTGTACAGTCACTTATTGCATAACAACGAGTAACGTTTAGGTTGATATGAGATCAAATAAGAATTAATTATGAGAAGTTCAGTCACTTAATAATTATAAAAATGAATTGATTGATGAAGGGAAAGTCTAAGGAAGACTTATTAACCACAATTTCTTGAATTAAACATTTTTCAATAATTTTAATAAGGGAAAGAAAATGATCATTTTCTTGTAGAATTAAGTGAGATCCACAAGGAATATTTTAATTTAAGAAATTTGATTATCATTATTGGAGAGAGTAATACCAGATAGTATTTTGATTTTCAATCCAGTTTATAGTAAATTAATGATCCCTATTATTATTATTCCAGACAAGAACATTCGTTGAGCTTTAATTTGATCAAGATTCCTTATAGACGATAGCACGAGGAGAAGAAGAATTAGTCCCAGATTTTGTAAATTTAATTGTTTATTGGAAGAGTGATAGTTTTTAATAAATGTATAAACCTATTTTAGCTTCTTTTCATTTGTTGCTAGTCCTTCATCTATTCCTGCCTTTAAAATTTTCTGCACAGCCGATAAGCGAATGGTCTACCTCTGAGACTCTCGCTCACCGGCGAGCTGAGCCCGACATGATGGGGGCAGTAATAAAGATATTCAGGCTCTGGTGTTTGCAGACGATGTGGCAATGTGCGATGAAACAGAGGAGGGAGTGCAAAATAATCTGAATGCATGGTGTATTCCCATGATTATGGAATGAAAATGAACCCATCAAAAACAGTAGCATTGAAAATCAGCAGACATAATACAGAATGCAACATAAAAATACAGGACCACCAAGTTGAAGTAGTACACCAATTCAGATATTTAGGAAGCGTAAACAAATAAGCCTCCGTGGCTCAGACAGCAGCGCGTAGGCCTCTCACCGCTGGATATCGTGGTTCAAATCCTGGTCACTCCATGTGAGATTTGTGCTGGACAAAGCGGACCGGGACAGGTTTTTCTCCGGGTACTCCAGTTTTCCCTGTCATCTTTCATTCCAGCAACACTCTCCATTCTCATTTCATAGTATCTATCAATCATTATTAAATCACTTTAGGAGTGGCGACCCCATCGTACTAATAGCCTATATGATTCATTCATCCATCCCTGACCCGGTCAATGACTGGAAAACAGGTTGTAGGTTTCAGGAAGCGTAACGGCTAGTAATAATAGAGCTGAGATTAACAAACAGAGTAACCAAAGGCTCTAACTTTTACAGTATCGTTAGACACCTACTATGGGATGAGAAGGTCCCACAAAGAACAAAAATGATCCTGTACAAGTCATATTTCATTCCCATCCTTACATATTCTCTGGAAACCTGCACACTAATGTCAAAGGATTGTAGTAGGATTCAAGGCTGTGAAATGAAATTTCTTAGAACTGCCCTCCAAAAGAAACGACCCTTGATCACGTGAAAAATGATGAGATCTGCTCTAACCTAGGCCTAAATACATTGATGGAGAAAAGACTTAGGTCATCTAGACTTAAATGGTTTGGGCATGTTAAACGAATGAATAGCACAAGGTTACCATGTGCTTATTTGAAGAGAATAACAGGTAGAAGACCAAGAAGAAGATGGATGGACCAACTAAGGGAAGACATGGAGAGAAGAGGATGGAATTGGGAATATGTCATGGACAAAAAAAATCTTTCTGAATAGGCAACTCTGGAAAACGTCTTTTTCAAACACCCTACCTGGCTCGCTGGAAGGGCAAACCAATAATGATGGTAAAAACTAACTGCATGTATTAATTATGGTTACAATAAATGAATACTCTCTTCCCAGTTGGTTGTCATCTGTGACTGGGAGAAAATATTTTATTCATTCATTCTTCTGTCAATGTGAAGTTGCACTCTTTGATAAGCTTGGAAAAAGAGGTAGTAATAAGCTGGAGTGAAGTCCAAAGAATACAAAGGCTGTGGAAGAATAGGAACATTGTGCTTGGTGCAGTGCCTAGTTGTTTCCTTGGCACAAATCAGGTATCTTTTGTATCCAAGAATGGTAACATGTGATTCTTCATTAAGAGTCTCATCTTTGGGAGTGATTTCATACTGTACACTCCCGTGACATTAAAAACATGACCAGCATAAACTGTGCTTATAATCTGTCTACACAAAATATTTTTTGTTGAGATGAGCTGAAAATCTGGATAGCTTCTGTGACAAACAGGCTCTTTTATGTCAAAGTACAAAGTCCTTAAGCATAAGGAAAAGAATACTGAAATTATATGTTTGGTCTGTTCTTTTGTACTGGCTGAACCTGGCACTAAACAAAAGAGACAGTGAAGTTAGAAGCTTTTGAGATATAGTTTTGGAGTAGAATGCAGAGAATTAGCTAGGTAGAGAAGAAGACCAACACTGGAATATGGGTGACAGGCCTAAATGCTAATCAGTAGTGACCGATTGACTGAAAGCGAAGTTACAGTACAGTCACACTTCCTTGTTAATGACTGATTCTATTTAGATTGCGGATCATACAGCATACACTAAGTCTCATCACCTGTAATCACTCTACTCAGAAGGCCTTTATCTTTGCCCAATCTGTCAATAAGTTTCCCAATAAGCAGAGCTCACTTGTATCACTGCTCATATGTTAAAAAATGTGCTGGTACACAGAGCTCATCTTAAAATAATTGTGGAGAATGCAATTTACAGAATCCTTAGAGATTCCTAATGACGTTTGCCAGGTAATTTAACAAGTGTTCATATTGGACTGACATGGATTTGCCAGGATGCTGATAGTCTTCTATGGAAATGCAACTCATTTTGCATCACCTGTGGCATTCATACTCTTGGGTTCACAGCATGACATCCTCCTAATGCACTTACAATAACAAGGTGAACATCTCCATAAATGTCTTTCCTAGTTTAACACAAAAAATTACTGGCCATACTCTGCTCACTGCTCCCTTATTTCACAGCCTAACATAAGTCTAACCAATGCACTTATAATTTATATTGAATAGGTGGATCCTCTTACCTTAATTCTTTGCAATGTGAATCTCGATTCAATATGGAACAAACAATGAAATTCTTGATGTTGTCTCAACAATGCAACCATATGTCTTACCCTGCTAGCCACACTCATCACTGTCCATGCCAATTGTTGTCTCTCCACAGTCACACAATGTGAATGCCAAATACAAGGCAGCGGCAAACAAACTTTTGCTGTATCTTTTACTCAACTGATGATGACGATAATGATGATCAGGTGCCATCAAGTCAATGTTGACTCCTGGCAACTGCATGGATGGACTGCCTCTAGATGTTTTGGTCTTCAACCATGTATTTCAGATCCTTCAGTGACACGTTCATGTTGAATTTGATGGAGTCAATCCATCTCAATGCTGGCCGCCCTCGTCTCCAAGACTCCTCCACCTTCCCAAGCATAATAGTCATTTCCAATGAATCAGAGTGTCTCATGTGTCTGGAACATGACAACTACATTATCTATCAAACTAATCAGGTTTCTTCTCTCATTCGGAGTTTGTTCTGTGTTCCATGTCTTCCTGTATAAACCTTCAAGTTATCTCTAGATGTTATTTTTGCTTTATTCTTCTCCTGCACTTTCCACTTCAAAATTACAGATCTCTCAAGAAAAAGTCCCTTCAGAGAGAGTGAATAGTGTTATGGTAAAACTTTTGTACCCGTTCCATGAAAAATAAGTTAGAAATCCAACTTGGCGTGGCCTGGACAATCTCACAATGGACTAAACAGCCTTGTCAAACTCAGAACATTCTTCACGGCTACTGAATGTCTTTATTCTTACTGCCTGGACAATATGCACCATGGCCATAGAAAAGAGCCTTACAAAGGGAGTGCGGTGTCACAGGGGCCACTGTTTCTGTAAAAAAAAAAATTGACGTGGACACTCCTACAAAGTGACTAACATGAAAGATAGGTTGGAGCTACTGAATGTCTTTTTTTTTTCTTGTGCAAACAGTATGCACTCTAGCCACAGAAGAGCCTCTTGAAGGGAAGACTGGCCTGGACACTCGTACAAAGTGACAAACACAATAGATAGGTTAGAGATCCACTCACATCAATGATAGACTGATCACAACCAGCACATGCCATGACAGTTTCAAACTTTGTGGTTTTCTTATTTTCTCCTAACGTGGCAGCCCTGTGGCCACACTGCGGCCACATATGATCAAAGCTCCATCAGAGAAATTATATACATTCCCTTGTTTACAGATGATCACAGCTGACTGATAGCAACAAAGAAAATGGTCACGTTTAGCAGTTTTAGGTTATCTCAGTTTTAATTGTTCTATACAAGTAAGAACACTTTCTGAGGTGGGTTGGTGGGTCCCTGACAAGCATCAAGAAAGGTTCTCTCTTCTCTGCTACTTCAGGTACATTAAAATATAATTTTTCTACGATTCCAAACATGTGGGATGGGTACCAAAGCACCATCATTGTCATCATCTCCTCCCCCAAAACAAAGCTAAGAAGTAGAAACAAGAACACTGGTGGAAAACATGTAATACGGTAGATCTAGAAAAATTAAGGCTGATGAAGACAGAGTCATCTATAAAGAAGAATGTATGTCTGAAGGTTAGCATTGTCAGTTTGTAATTATTTTGTGATATCCTAAGATATCCCTCTTCAGTTTCGACTCAGTTAATAAGTTTAGGTTTTTCAGTCTGCGAAAACTAATTTTGAATACATTTATAAATTTATTTACTCAAAAATAGTTTTGGGAGAGTGAAGAACCTAACAGTTATAAAGTTTGTAATTATGAACAAAATGCTATTATATCTTTTACTTTGGGTTTCAAAAGTTTTGAGAAACCTATAAAAGTGAGTGAGATACAATGACATACCTGCAGTAAAGGTCGTTGCACCTTCTTCAGATTGGTCATCCAGAAGCGCTGTTGGCGTCGGGCAATGAGGGCTGCTCTTATCGCATTCTCGAAAACCTCATTGACTCCATAGTAAGTGAGGACACTAGTCTCATAGTAGTATATTCCAAGCTCTTTGGCAATGGCTCGGGCCTGGTCCGGCATCACCAAGTCACTTTTTCGTGTTGGCCTGAGTGAACATATTAACCAAAGTTATTCCATTTATTTTATGGGTTGTAGGCAGTTTTACTAACAAAAATATGGAACTTATGGTAGAACCTTAAAGGGTATATAATTCAACAAATTACAAATCTTGCCCAGAAAAGACAGCAGTATAGATGAAGATATCTAAACTCACATAAATCCCATAAAGCTGCCATTTACACAAATATCTACTATGTTGACTTGTTTCACTACTTACACACACATGATTTAAACTTCCATTAGTCTATGTTGAAGGCTATTTGCCAAACACAAGAATATTCATAATCAAGTTAACAATTATCAGTAAAATATAATAATGTACCAGTCAGGGCAAGGAAGAAAGTAAAAAGGATTATGGGTGAACATCAAACAGAGAATAAGTCAACAACAAAAATGTGCAGGGACTGAGTTGAAGGCAAGACCGCAGGTCTTAAGGGTGGAAAATATGTTGTGTGGGTAATAGAAATAAGAGAATGCATATATTTAAGGTTTAGAGAGTTGTTAGTCCTTTTTCTTTCTTTCTTTCTTTCTTTCTTTCCCCCCACCCCCTTCCCCGAATGTGCTCTCCTCTTGCAAATGTTTTGAAATCACACCATTTCCAATCTCCATCAACTCAGTTACATTTTCTGGGTGTTTTGGGGCTTATCTACCTTCATACGCTAGGTGGGATAAGACCTATTCTGCTGCAGATCATGGTGCTCTGCCACCTCAGATTTCTTAGATTGTAGGCTACATTGTCTCTCTTATATATCTTTGGCTCGTTCAATTCTCTTTGACTAAATCAAAAGTATTGAGACTTTTCAGAAATGTTCACAAAATTCTCAACAATTTCTCATTCACCTAGTCATGTGTCCTTACAAATATTATTACAGATATTGATAGATCTCATGTACATGAAACCAACGACACTTTGTGGTATGTGCTAACACATCTCAGTCTTGAGTTATGTTAATTTTACTGCATACTCCAAGCTCCAATTTCACCATGAAATGGCATATACTTGCACCCCACTCACTAATGAGCCATCTGATACTGAAAGCATTTTAGGTAGCTTCTTTGGATCTTCCTCTTTTCAAGTTAGTTATTGTATTTTTGCTAGCTTTTATAGTTTTGAAATTATTGAAGTAAGTCTGATGTAGGCTACACATTTTTGGGACACACAGACTTTTACAAAGGGACCCAGAACTGGAACAAAATGACAGATGTATTCTATGTCAAAAATTCATACAAGAAGGAAGGGACAGCTTGAGGTATCCATTCTTATATCTGGAAATCAGATGCTCATCATATGTATGTATGTATGTATGTATGTATGTATGTATGCATTGTCCCCATCAATTTAGGGCCTAAATAAGCATTTATTATGTGTCCGCAATGACCAACATCATTTACTTCATTGTGAGAGAGGTGTTAAATTTTATTTAATAGCAAGGTGTGTTATCATTCAGAAAGTGGTTTGACAGGTTTATGGCGAGTGCAGAGTATTTATTTTATTCTAGCTCATCGATCGATACCATGTGCAAACCATGTGATGAACTGGAACTTTTCAAGGTTGCTTCCGCCCGCCTGCTGGGAGTGTCTTGACTCGCTTTAAGTCAAGTAACTTCCAGAATGATTCTAACCAATTACAGAATACAATAACGGGCCAATTATGAGTAGAGAGTGTGCCACACCTCCCAATGAGAGGATATAAAAACTTGGGACATTCATTAATCATCCCCTTATTGCTGCAATTCTGCGAAAGCCCACAAGTTAAGTTTCGTCTTTGATATAATTATTCAGCGTGTTCTATCTTGAACAAATATTAAAGCCACTTGTGTCAGTTTCAGCTATCACCAACACTTCAAGAAGGAAGAGGACCTCAACAGTTCGAGTTCATCGCCCACTCCAGGATGCTTCACCTACCTTCAAGAAGAGCAGCTTATTCATCGTTGGAAATGGACTTTGCTGTCATCATGCCCTGCTAAATGTAGGCATTTCTAACATAAAAGGGATCACATGATAGACGATCTTCATCATGAGAACAGAGTAGACCGCTCCGGGGATCGAGTTCCATTACAAATTTTTTTTATATTTGTCTGTCCATCTATGTAGAAACATGATATTTAAAGATAACTGACCTCTCAGATAAAAGAAAAATTTTTAATAATAATTTCAGATTTATGAAACATTGCGGGACAAGATTTGGGTTGCATCTCACTTAATGAACTTTAGGTTGTGTTTCATCTAATGCATTACTCTGCAATTATGCAGAATTGTGTCATCTAATTCAAAGATAAATTCAGATTGATGGTAAATTTAAAAATCACTAATAATAAATTTTGAGATTGGATTAAATAGGAATTTAATGGTCATGAGTGATAAATGATATTTGATGCTCTTATGGAATATTTAATGTGTGCTCTGTTATTGTATAATAGGCCTGGAATATGGCTATCCTGCAGGAGATTTGTGGAATTTTTGGAAGTATGTGTCTTGGGCTACCATGCATTTTGTGATAATTTGGAGCACAAGAGTTTTAATTTATCGTGCTCAATGACCACGTGTCTGATGACATAAAAATTTTAACCCAGGTGATGTGCGTGATGATTGTCTACCAGTTCTTCCGATTATAAAAATGTTCAATTTCGACAGATCGATGTTGTAATGCTCACATGATGTTCTTTAAAGTGATACTTATTTTTTGGACTTGATAACTTATAAGAGAAGGTCATCTGCCTACTCCATTTTACGAGACGTTATGATATAAAATCATAAAATAAAAGAAGTAAATCCTAGAATCCATCTGTAAATAAATAAAGAGAGAGAGAGAAAGATGTAGTTAGCAATGTTTTTCACATGTTATTTATTGAAATGTGGTTTTGACCTGACCACGTGTTCACCACGGTGGGTTCAGGTTATTTCAGCGTCGTTTGTGCTGGTTTATTTTGTTGAAATTATTGTGCTTAGTGAATTTTGTGCCAGATTTAAATATAATTCTATATTGGCATAATTTCAAAAGTGGATAGGATTGTATCATTTTTGAAACTAAGCACTTCAAATATACTGAATATATATTTAAAATCCTTGCAAATTTTTTTATTTTTTTAAACTGAAAAGAAAGCTGGGGAGCAGGTATTATTCATGTCAAAGTTGGTATAGTGCTCATGACATACAGAAATCTGGAATTTGTTATTTTTCTGCCCACTCTGTTGGCAAATTTGGTCCTGCCACAAGTAAGAAGCACGCTGCGCACATATCGCGTCATTTACAGGGCATGAGTGTAAGTAATGGAACTGGGTTGAACCTCTTTGGTGCAGCACATCTGGCAAAGGACAAAAAGAGAGGGAGAAAACTGAACAATAGCCTCTCCGAAGATCACAATCTTCAGATTTGAGGGAATGATAAGAGGGAATTAAGAAGTAGCGTGTTTAGGATGGCTGGTGTGAATTCTCAGTATAGGTCGTTCATGGCTAAAGAAAAGTTCCACATTATTGAACAGGCAGAGCAAATTGGTAATCACACTGTGAGGAAAAAGAACAATGTAGATGAGAGTTGCATATGTAATTGGAGAAAAGTCTTGAACAGACGAGCAGTAACTACAACAGAAAGATAATTTTCTTGACATCAAAACAGGATATGTGACTGAAAAGAGACAGTTTGGATGTGCAGCCACAAGTGAAATGTATCAGTTGAAAGCTATAGCAACAGCAGGAGAATTAAAAATTACAGGTTGCAGGTTGGCCGTGAATGGGTTAAGCATGATTCTGAACAAAATAATTTCAGTTCTCGTAGGAAAGCTAGTACTGGACAATGTCTACCTGCCAATTCTGAAGAAATGAATGTCAATTTTCACAGATTATCATCAGTTTGCACCACAGAAATTTGTACTTACTCTCACAAATCTGTAATGCAGACCAGATGTCAGTTTATTTTGAAATGCTGCTGGACTATATTAATGAAGATTATGACACAACAAGTTGCTTCATAATTTTATAACTACTTTTACTATTTATAATTTTCAACACAAATATTTAACAAGACTACTTTTCTTTTTTATTTCCCTTCTTAAAATGTATGGGGGAGGGGGGTAATTCGATGGCAAGGATTATTCACGTATACACAGTACTTGGGTAAAATGTATCTATTTTTAAACTTTCAAAATGCTTTTATTTGACTACAGTACTTGAATTTCATTGAAGATGATGATAATCTTATTTGCTTAATATCCATTCTAATTGCTAACGATCTTAATAGATATAAGGTGTCAGAATTTTTTTACCAAGAGAGTTTGTAACATACCGTACTGGAAGCCAATAAACTGGAGTTGTTGCATTTTAACACCCATAAATGATACCAACCTTAACTAATATGAAATATTGGGAGAAAAGGCTAACCAACAACACCATTAAAGTTAGCTAATAGTCTTAACAGATGAAAATTTATATTATGCATGTTCCTAAGGATTTGGAGGTATTTGGGTTCAATCAAAATTAATGTTTACAAATAGCATGACATCAACAGTATAGAAGCTGTCATTAACATGAAAATGTTGTAGAAAGAATTAACCTCTTCCCCACTTTGTCATGGTGAATATAAACAGCTCCTGAATATTATGATATTACATTTTCAGAATAGCACAGCACTTTGATGGCATATGATGGTTTTGGCCTTGTGTTGACCTAAATGATAATATTTGTAAAAATATTGTGGAAATATAGTGAAATTTTATTCTTTGCCTGCACCTTTCAAAATGTGAGCTTCTGGCAGTTTATAGATTGTTTGGAAAATCACTTTACTTCATAGTGAGAAAACAGTTTACAAGAGAAAACTTTACCAAGAAATGGAATCAGAGATAAGGTTTTTTTTGTGGATGATGTTCTTCTGTATAGAGTAATAAATAAGTTATAAGATTATGAGCAACAGCAAAATGACCTTGATAATGTTGTGAGATGGACAGTAGGCAACGGTATGATGATAAACGGCGTTAAAAGTCAGGTTGTGAGTTTCACAAGTAGGAAAAGTCCTCTCAGTTTTAATTACTGCATTGATGGGGTGAAAGTTCCTTTTGGGGATCATTCTAAGTACCTAGGTGTTAATATAAGGAAATATCTTAATTGGGGTAATTACATAAATGGGACTGTAAATAAAGGGTACAGATCTCTGCACATGGTTATGAGGGTATATAGGGTTTGTAGTAAGGATGTAAAGATAATAATAATGATGCTATTGGCTTTACGACCCACTAAGTACTTTTTCGGTTTTTGGAGATGCCGAGGTGCCGGAATTTAGTCCCGCATGAGATTTTTTTATGTGTCAGTAAATCTACCGACACAAGGCTGACGTATTTGAGCACCTTCAAATACCACCGGACTGAGCCAGGATCGAACCTGCCAAGTTGGGGTCAGAAGGCCAGCGCCTCAACCCTCTGAGCCACTCAGCCCGGCAAGGATGTAAAGGAGAGGGCATATAAGTCTATGGTAAGACCCCAACTAGAGTATGGCTCCAGTGTATGGGGCCCTCACCAGGATTACTTGATTCAAGAACTGGAAGAAATTCAAAGAAAGGAGGCTTGATTTGTTCTGGGTGATTTCTGACAAAAGAGTAGCGTTACAAGAATGTTGCTGGGAAGACTTGGGAGAAAGGAGATGAGCTGCTTGAATAAGTGGTATGTGGTATGTTCTGAGCTGTCAGTGGAGAGATGGCCTGGAATGACATTAGTCGATGAATAAGTTTGAATGATGTTTTTAAAATTAGGAAAGATCACAATATGAAGATAAAAGTTGGAAATCAAGAGGACAAATTGGGGAAAATATTTGTTTATAGGAAGGGGAGTTAGAGATTGGAATAACTAACCAAGGGAGATGTTCAATAAATTTCCAATTTCTTTGCAATTACTTAAGAAAAGGCTATGAAAACAACAGGTAGGGAATCTGCCACCTGGGCGACTGCCCTAAATGCAGATCAGTGGTGAATGATTGAAGATACAGGGAGTGTTTGTCCACAACTGAGTAAATCAAGTGAATTTTTATAAATTAATTTTGGTGAACATAGTTAATGGTGGCATCAATTCACAACATTAATTACACAAGACAGGGTTATGTTAATTTACAAAACAATAGGCAATGGAGTACAGTAAATTCCCAATTAATATATAATATTCATTACCAATTGTATTCATTATGAACTGAAAGTAATATTATAAGCATATTATGCACGATCAAAATTGTACGAGTAGAAATATCGTGGAAACTTGTCCATCAACAGAGTGGCAACCGATGTAGCCTTGGCTCAGCACAGTCTTTGTTCAGCTTTGAATGTACCGTATTATATAATGTGTGATAATGTTTTTAATTTTAACTTTCTATTACAATATATTTTAAGGTTATTGTAAATCTAATCAAGTCTGGTTTCATTACAAACCACAATCTTTCTGCTTCTCAAAAAATGAATTAATTTATAAATTTAATTTTTATTTTGGATAATGACTGTAGTGAAACTAGATGAATCAATAGCAATATAGTACTAGAAGGGGAGTGGTCAATCAATACTGATCTGCATTTAGGGCAGTCACCCAGGTGGCAGATTCCCTATCTGTTGTTTTCCTAGCTTTTCCTAAATGATGTCAAAGAAATTGGAAATTGGAAAGACTGAGCAAGGTGGAGGGCTTTGATATACTACCCTACACAGAGATAATCTGGAAAAGGGAATGGATGAAGAAGAAGATAGGATAATAAACTTTGAATTTGTATTGAAGAATTTCATTGATTTTGTTTATTGTCATTACTATTGCATTTTTCCTTTTTCTATCAGTATATATATGGTTTGATAACCTACATTATTGTGGTGTGTAAATGTAACCGTTTGTGCCAAGAAATGTCATAGATTTCCCAGGACTTGAAATGAGGTATGATCCACATATTTTCTGAAGTTGGTGCTGAAAAACATAGAATACTTACTGGGAGCACATGAATTAAAATCTTGGACTATTGGTATTCCATTCCTACGGAGGACTGTGAATTATCATAAATACTTATGACGATAGATAATAATGCATAATCTATAATCTAATAAATTAAGCAGTAAGAGAGAGAGACCTGACAAAAGGGCTTCGGTCCCGAAAGAAACTCAGGTAAGTTTCATCACGATACATATAGCGCAAGTCATTCTTGCATCCTACAAGAAGTACCGGGGTCTGCGGGCAGAATCGTCGTATCTCAGGGTACCACATCACCTTGCAATTCCGTAATGACACTGGATTGTTGATAGAGAAGCAGAGTAGCACAACATCAGACCTGCAAAGGTAAACAAACAAAATGAAATTCAACAAAATAAATGGAGAGGGGGAATTGGAGAGTACAAATTTAAAATCTATTATTTTAGTATAACATTAGGAATTCAAATTAGACTATTTATCTGTGATTGTCTGGAGTCTTGAGTGAAGTAAATTTATAACCAACAAAGAATATTCTCCTGTCTACTCCACTGATGCTTTCTAGCAGTTTCTAATTCTCAAAATGATAGTGTTTTCAGAATCATTCATGACAGCTAGTGGTCAGTGATTAAAATTAGTTTACTTCAAGGAAGTGATTAACTACTTGCTTCCCCCTTACTACAGTTGAAACTGTACAAATCAACAAAGTTGTGAGATGGACAGCATATAATAGTATGATGGCAAATGGGGTGAAAAGTCAAGTCATAACTTTCACCAAGAGGAAAAGCCCTCTCAGTTTTAATTACTGTGTTGATGGTGAGAAAGTACCTAGGTGCTAATAAAAGAAAAGATCTTCATTGGAGTAACAGCATTAACAGGAAGCATGACCAACAAATGGCAAATAAATTAATATGGGAAGGGCAGCTGATTCAGAAAGTGATGAAACCAACTAGAGGGAAGAATATTCTGGATGTGGTGCTGGTAAAACAAGATGAGCTCTATAGAGAAACCGAAGTATTAGATGGTATTGGTGATCAAGAAGCTATTTTTGTCGCATTTAACCCTCGAAGTGGCGGTCATTTATCCTGTAGTGGCAGCAATATTTTACCGGTGTTGCAGACTCCTAGTATAAATTGTGTTCAAAATTGTTGACATGTTATACATACATAACCAGCACACCCTTTTATCCTCAGAAGTACAAGGAATAAGACGATGATGCTAAAGCTGTTATTTATCATCCAAAACGTGTAAGACCAAAAATATATTGAATTTGTTTATATTATTCATTTTTGCAAAAGTTTTGCTATATATAACATGTTTATATTTAGGTAAATTAAAAAAAATGACATATACAAAAGGAGCACCAGTTCATAGTAAATAGTTGCATATTGGTATATAGTTTATAGTTTCCAGCTAAGAAAAAATATATAACAATATATACAACAACTGTATGCTACCACTTGTACATTTCACTCAGTCACTTGGTGGGTGTATCTTTTCACTCCACGATTGTCAGGCCTCCAGAAGTGCACTAGTTTATGATAAAACCCCTGGTGAATACCACCATTACATTCTGGACACCAGAATGTAGACTTCTTCTTATTCTTTTCTTGCAAGCACACAGCACATATGCAAGTGTTGTTCTGTGGCAATTTTTCGAGAACATGAGAGGGGCCTCCTGCATGACCTGTTGGCCTCACAACTGGAATTGGGAACTGTTCATTTAGCAAACCCCTAACTATACTGACCATGAAGTCTCATCTTGCTAAAGGCAATGTCATATCTAGAAGATTTGAAAAAATTTGCTTCCAGTACCTTCTAGTCGGACTGGAACAAGTGGCATGGTAAATGCACTTATCTTTATTATCTACACCTCCCATGAAGATACTGTACTCGTGAATCAGTAGTGGTTTCAACCCTTCATTTCCCTTTTGACTCCTTACAACATTGTCCTCAGCGTGACATCCAGTGAGACAATAAACTGGTTTCTATGTTTTCTTCTCTTTATAAGCAACCAGTAGAATGTCACCTTGCCTAAAGTAAACGGTTTGCCTAGGTTCAAGTTTTGTACCTAAAACAATCTGAGACAGTCCCTTTGAAGATTTATTCACTGTTCCCATGAGGTATGTATCCCATTCAAGTAGTTTGTTAGCCAAGGGGATTTTTGTATACCAGTTATCCGTGAATAAATTGTACCCTTTGTCTAATAAGTAGGTTCTTTCTAGCAAAGCCAAAATGACCTTTTGAGTAAATGGATCATTTCCATCAGATAGGAAATCTTTCCCACTATAAAGTTTCACATGCAAAACATATGAGGTCCTACTGTCATACACTTCAAAAATTTTTATGCTGAACCGAGCATGTCTTATTTGGCATGTATTGTATAAACACGCATCGGTTCTTCATGCCTATCATTGATTCGACGATGCATACTTCCTGAGTTGGTATCAAGCCTCTTGAATGATGCATTGATGGCATCTAGAAAAGGACATACTTTGAACCAGGGATCATGACCAGGTTGCCCCTTAGGAATATGATGTCCTGAGTTCAAATGTATCATTGATGATATCAACTGAAATCTCCTTAGTGACATGGTCTCTATATAAAAGGGTATACTTTCAAGTGGAGCCGTGTCCCAATAATGTATAATATTGTTGCAAAACGTCAAGCCCATATTGATTATTGCTATAAATTTCTTTATTTCAGCTATAGTGACATCTACCCACCCGCGTATTCTGCTGTGCCTTGGTACTTCACCAGAGCAATGTTTGTCTGTTTTACAATCAAGTTCTACACAGCTGGAGTAAAAAAACAAATAAAAGTAATCTACGGTATAGGGTGTGAATTTCTTCGTGGACAGTTCTTTATACCTGCACTTGCTTCTCTCACCTTGAATTCAGGGTTCTTTGGAGGTTCAGGGGATAAACTCTGACCCAAACTGGAGACACATTAGGAGGAGCTGGAGAAGAACTCTACTTGCACTTGCTGAACTTATATGACCTAGTCCTACTGTTGGAACAACATCTTTCACATTTTCATCTTCACTATCAGACGTGTTACAGTTTGATGGCACATATCCTTCACAACTTCCTGATGAAAAATCTTCCAACTACACTTCGCTGACCTCGTCAATTTCAAAATCTGATCCCTCACCATCACTGAAATCAGCCTCGAGAATTTCTTGAATATCACTGGAACGCTCCAGAAAATGATCTGCCATAATAAGGATCTTTACACCTGGCAGAGAACAGCTCGAGACTGTTCTACCTGGAGAGTTCTGCTAAAGACTTACCTGAGTTCACGACTTAAAGAGGCCACATCATGTAATGGTAGAATTGGTTCATGATGATGATGATGATGATGATGATGATGATGATGATGATGATGATGATGATGATGATGATAATGATGATGAACCGGAAACTCTACATAGACAATTACCACAATATTTAGAGGTTACAAACACAACGTGGAACTTTACTCCTGACAATGTCAACAAGATATCTTTCTAACGACTAACACAAAATTTATCTCACTAGCCAGCTATTCATTCCACCAGAAGAATGAGGAAATGATTCAGCATTGCTGACATGAGTACATATCAACACTTCAGATTGATATCAGAAGGAAAACTGGTGACTAAATATAGCTGGTTCAGCTGAGACATACGTGTAAGAGTATGTAGCAGCTAGCACAAGACAGTGGGATTATGATGCTACTTTGGCAACGATTTACACTAGATTAGTGCAACATGCTATTATACAAAATATTTCATGATTATGACTGAACATTTCTCCTTCAATTGATTTGTAATTAGCACATTCTGATAAATAATAACTTGATTATCAAAATAAAATAAAGAGCATGTCAAAACGCCTGTCACCAGGCGCTACCACTGCACAAACACATAAAACGCCTGATATCAGGCATTTGCCACTTGGAGGGTTAAAAATAAATGTGATAGAGAGGAAGGTCTTAAAAGTAGGACTATTAGGCTGTATCATATGGCTGATAGGTACTTTAAGGCAGAAACAGATTCCAAGAAGGACATTCCAGGAATCACTAATGAACAAAGGGAGTGTGTATGTGAGGATCCTGGATGTGGTGCTGATAAAACCAGATGAGCTCTATAGGGGAAACTGAAGTAATAGATGGTATTAGTGATCACGAAGCTTTTTTTGTGGTAGTTAAAAATAAATGCGATAGAAAGGAAGGTCTTAAAAGTAGGACTGTTAGGCAATACCATATGGCTGATAAAGCAGGTATGAGGCAGTTTCTAAAAAGTAACTATGATCGGTGGAAAACGGTAAATAAAAATGTAAACAGACTCTGGGATGGGTTTAAAGAAATTGTTGAGGAATGCGAAAACAGGTTTGTACCTTTAAGGGTGGTAAGGAATGGTAAAGACCCACCTTATTATAATAGAGAAATAAAGAGACTAAGAAGGAGGTGCAGACTGGAAAGAAATAGAGTTAGAAATGGCTGTGGAAGTAAGGAGAAACTGAAGGAACTTACTAGAAAATTGAATCTAGCAAAGAAGGCAGCTAAGGATAACATGATGGCAAGCATAATTGGCAGTCATACAAATTTTAGTGAAAAATGGAAGGGTATGTATAGGTATTTTAAGGCAGAAACAGGTTCCAAGAAGGACATTCCAGGAATAATTAATGAACAAGGGGAGTGTGTATGTGAGGATCTTCAAAAGGCAGAAGTATTCAGTCAGCAGTATGTAAAGATTGTTGGTTACAAGGATAATGTCGAGATAGAGGAAGAGACTAAAGCCAAAGAAGTAATAAAATTTACATATGATAACAATGACATTTACAATAAGATACAAAAGTTGAAAACTAGAAAAGCGGCTGGAATTGATCAGATTTCTGGGGATATACTAAAGACAATGGGTTGGAATATAGTACCATATCTGAAGTACTTATTTGATTATTGTTTGGTCGAAGGAGCTATACCAGATGAATAGAGAGTTGCTATAGTAGCCCCTGTGTATAAAGGAAAGGGTGATAGACATAAAGCTGAAAATTACAGGCCAGTAAGTTTGACATGCATTGTATGTAAGCTTTGGGAAGGCATTCTTTCTGATTATATTAGACATGTTTGTGAAATTAATAACTGGTTCGATAGAAGGCAATTCGGTTTTAGGAAAGGTTATTCCACTGAAGCTCAACTTGTAGGATTCCAGCAAGATATAGCAGATATCTTGGATTCTGGAGGTCAAATGGACTGTATCGCGATTGACATGTCTAAAGCATTTGATAGGGTGGATCATGGGAGACTACTGGCAAAAATGAGTGCAATTGGACTAGACAAAAGAGTGACTGAATGGGTTGCTATATTTCTAGAAAATAGATCTCAGAGAATTAGAGTAGGTGAAGCTTTATCTGACCCTGTAATCGTTGAGAGGGGAGTTCCTCAGGGCAGTGTTATCGGACCTTTATGTTTTCTTATATATATAAATGATATGAGTAAAGGAGTGGAATCAGAGGTAAGGCTTTTTGCGGATGATGTTATTCTCTAAAGCGGCTGGAATTGATAAGATACCAGGGGATATACAAAGGTCAATCGATTGGGATATACTACCATATCTGAAGTACTTATTTGATTATTGTTTGGAGCTATACCAAATGAATGGAGAGTTGTTATAGTAGCCCCTGTGTATAAAGGAAAGGGTGATAGACATAAATCTGAAAATTACAGGCCAGTCAGTTTGACATGCACTGCATGTTTGTAAGCTTTGGGAAAACATTCTTTCTGATTATAATAGACATGTTTGCAAAAGTAATAACTGGTTCGATAGAAGGCAGTTTAGGTTTAGGAAAGGTTATTCCACTGAAGTTCAACTTGTAGGACTTCAGCAAGAATCCTGGATTCACGAGGTCAAATGGACTGTATCGTGACTGACCTATCTAAGGCCTTGATAGGGTAGATCATGGGAGATTACTGCCAAAAATGAGTGCAACTGGACTAGACAAAAGGGTAACTGAATGGGTGGCTATGTTTCTAGAAAATAGAACTCAGAAAATCAAGTATGCAAATCTTTATCTGAACATGTAATTAATAATTAAGGGGGGAATTCCTCAAGGCAGTATTTTGGACCTTTATGTTTTCTTATGAATATAAATGATACCATTACGAGTAAAGAAGTGGAATCAGAGATAAGGCTTTTTTCAGATGACGTTATTCTGTACAGAGTAATAAATAAGTTACAAGATTGTGAGAAACTGCAAAATGACCTCTATAATGTTGTGAGATGGACAGTAGGCAATGGTATGATGATAAACGGGGTTAAGAGTCAGGTTGTGAGTTTCACAAATAGGAGGAGTCCTCTCAGTTTTAATTACTGCATTGATGGGATGAAAGTTCCTTTTGAGGATCATTCTAAGTACCTAGGTGTTAATATAAGAAAATATCTTCATTGGAGTATTCACATAAATGGGATTGTAAATAAAGGGTACAGATCTCTGCATATGGTTATGAGGGTATATAGGATTTGTAGTAAGGATGTAAAGGAGAGAGCATATAAGTCTATGGTAAGACCCCAACTAGATTATGGTTCCAATGTATGGGACCCCTCACCAGGATTACTTGATTCAAGAACTGAAAGAAATTCAAAGAAAGGTAGCTCGATTTGTTCTGGGTGATTTCCGACAAAAGAGTAGTGTTACAAAAATGTTGTTGGGAAGATTTGGGAGAAGGGAGACGAGAGCTGCTCAAATAAGTGGTATGTTCCGAGCTGTCAGTGGAGAGATGGTGTGGAATGACATTAGTAGATGAATAAATTTGAATGGTATCTTTAAAATTAGAAAAGATCACAATATGAAGATAACGTTGGAATTCAAGAGGACGAGAGGACTTACCAAGGGAGATGTTCAATAAATTTCCAAATTCTTTGCAATCATTTAAGGAAAGGCTAGGAAAACAACAGATAGGGAATCTGCCACCTGGGTGACTGCCCTAAATGCAGATTTCAATTGGATTGGATTGGATTGGATTGGACTGGACTGGATTGGATTGGATTGGATTGGATTGGATTGGATTGGATTGGTTGATAAAAGTTATAGACCTCTTCATATAGCTATGAGAGTACAGTATTTAGGGATTTAGTAAAAGATGTTAAAGGGAGCATGTAAGTCAATGGTAAGACCCCAACTAGAGTTAGATTATGGTTCCTGTGTATGGGACTCGCACCAGGATTACTCGATTTGAGGACTGGAAAGGATCCAAGGGAAAGCAATATGATTTGTTCTGAATGATCTCTGATAAAGGAGCAGTGTTACGAAAATGTAGCAAACTTTAAGCTGGTATGACTTGGAAGTAAGGAGATAGCTGCTTGACCAAGCAGTTTTTTCCGACCTGTCAACACTGAGATGGCATGAAATAACATTAGTAGATGAATAAGTCTGAGTGGAGTTTTTAAAAATACAACAGATCATAATATGAAATAAAATCGGAATTCAAGAAGACAAATAGGGACAAATATGGTATTCGTTTACAGGAAGAGCAATTAGGGATTGAAGTAATTTACCAAGGGAGATGTCTGATAAATTTCCAACTTCTTTGAAATAATTTAAGAAAAGATAGGTAAACAAATGATAGGGAATCTGCCACCCGGGCAACAGCCCTAAATTCTGATCGAAAGTGATTGATGTACGATACCACTTAGGGGGAGCTGCCGCACACCTTTTGCACTGGGATACCCTCAGCAAGAAAGCATGCAGTTTAAGTTTCCTGGCAAGCACCCTGTAAAAGTACACACATGGAAGTAATATTCTAACATTTCTACAATGATGTGTGAAGGGTAGGACGTTTGTGTGTTAGTTGGCTAATTTTGAAAAAAGAAATCATTGAATAATAAGTGATGAAGATTCTATAACGTGGTAGAGAATATGTAATCCCCATGTAATGAAGTGTTGAAATATCAGATATCAAATATGCTGCACTGAATGTCACTAAAACACTGATTCTGTAGCTGTCTATCATTAAATAATGAAAGACGTACCTGCCATACGCAAAGCGACGATCCTTCTCGTGGTCACCAAATGTATCCCACAATCGGAGTGACACATTGACTCCGTCCACCACTTCCCATGATCTCTCCAAGACCTGTAACATTGTTAAAAAATATACATATAAATATACGAAACAGATGAAGAACAGTGACTTATGAAGTAGAGACATGTAGACAGAATATACAGTACAGAAAGGAAATTCAGGATTTTCAGATAAATTTGTCATCAGTGGAGAATAAGGATACTGCTGCAGGGCACAAGAAATTGAGGAGTATGAGAGAAAGAACAGAATAAGAAAAAAAGAAGTAAAATAATACAGAATCTAAGAATGAGGCCAGCTTGATACATCAGCAGGCAAATACTGAATGTACCAAAAAACTGCAACAGATAAATATTAACCAAATTTGCTGGAATGGATCTGCATGTGAATAGAGATTTTAGATTGGTATTGGAGTTCTACAGGCACGGTACTATAGAGACTACACATTCATTAGACTAGAATACTGGTTGTTCAGCAAATGTGGGAACATAGAACTTGATACAATATATTTGTTCAGGTATAATTATAACTTATGGTATATAACTTATTGGTTTTGTTACTGGTAATATCAGTGATGGATACCTGTAAATAACAGGTTTAACAGTTGTTATGTTCTTAAGGGATAAAGGGCAAAAGTAGGTGGGGGCTAATATGATTCATGGTGAATGACAATGGCTCTTGAGGTTTGGTAGATAGCTGAATGTAAGTGGAAGTCTTTTGAAGAGAAGAACCCAAAGCATGAGGTGAGGAAGAAAGAAGGTTGAATGCTTGTTTATAAATACTAGCAATTTTTAAAATATAGGATGATGGTAGGTGGTAAAGAAATATAGTGGGTTTGGCCTCTTCGGGAGCCTGAGACTGGAATTCATTGCCTGTGCATTCTGCTGCAAATCAGTGCCATGATAATAATGTTTTTTGTGTTACGTCTCATTAACGGCATTTTTATGGTTTGATACAGATGTTGATTCCCATAGGGAACTTGAAATATTTGTCCTGAATGAGTAAATTTATAATACCAATGTAATTGGTATTATTTGTATGGTTTTCGGAGATGCTGATGTGATGAAATTTTGTCCCGCAGGAGTTCTTTTACATGCCAGTAAATCTACTGACATGAGACTGATGTATTTGAGCACCTTCAAATACCACTGGAATGAGCCAGGATTGAACTTGCCAAGTTGGGCATCTATATGGAATCTATATGGAATATAGCAACTTCTGGCTCGGTGAGGAAAACAACAGGAAACTACCTCACTCTTCATTTCTCTAGGCCATCTATGATAGCTGATGGTGGAGCTGTTGAGGATCAAACCAGCATTTGGGCTGAATAGCCAACATACAAACAAGGGTTGGTTTTTAAGTTTCGGCAACTATTTTATGCATTGACACATAGCATACACAGCCTTCAATATAGTCACCAGCACTGCGTACAATGCATTTCCAGCAATACAGAAGCCGTTGGATCCCGTCAGCACTGCCCAGTCTACACGTTATAATTCTCATGTTAGGTCCGTATTGAAATGTATTTACTGCCCAGTCTGTCGATGGTGTGAAGAGAGCTGTAAAACATCTTAAATTGTACAGAAGCACTTCCTGCATAGTGGCTCCTTCATCTTAGGGATTCAATCGAAGTCACAGGGACTTAAATCCAGAGAGTATGGGGTATGACAGGGCACCCCTTCCCCACAGCCCCAGCGATTAAACTATTCAATTCCTGCTGTGTTTGCCCTAGCACAGTCATGCAGAACGATGGGCGGGTTATCCATAAAGAGCCGTCATTTTCTTCTCCGAGCTGCTCTCAGATTATTTTGCAAAAATGAACAGTAGTATGCTGCACTAATGGTCTGCTGTGGGGGAACGGTATGTGTTAAGATCATCCCATCCCAATGATAGGCAAGAATCAAAATTGCCTTCACATTGGTGGGGGTCTGCCAAACTGTTTTTCTTTTTTTGGTGACCCGTGATGACGCCACTCGCTCGATTGGAGTTTCAGCTGTGGTTCATAAGCTCTGGCTCAGGTCATCATGACTGATAATGATAGGCTGTAAGAAGTCCTCTCTTTCGTATTAAACCCTGAATGCAGGTCTAGTGTCTGTACTTGAAGCATTTTGAATTTAAAATATGTGCTGCATGCGACGGAAGCCAATCGCTGCTAGCAAACTTGGTGTGAACTTGCTGCTGGCTGGTCAAGGACAAACTACGTCACTCTGAACATTCCATTCTTTATATGGTTAATAAGTAGCTTAATAAAAATGATACAATCACTTGAACTATATCATTGTGTAGCCAGTATTAGAACCTACATAACTATCAACTTTTACAAAAATCAGTGAAGGATTAATGGGGTTATTGCAGGTTGAAGTGATACCTGAATTCCCTGATGTATACAGCAGATTCAGTATAAAAGAAGCCAAGTGACAAGCCTAGGTTCAGTATTATCCCACAGCCCAGCCATGTCAGTTGGCTGATGGAAGTTCTACATTGTGACACTGTCAGTGTTGAAAGTCTGGAGTTAAACTCTACATAGTTCATCATGCAAGGTGACTAAAATGTTTTCAGTCAGTAAGGAACTTTAACTTTGCATCTCAAGTAGTGCAGCTTTGAACTTGTACTTTTCCAAGTGACATTACATGTCAGGAAACATTCAGTCGTTATTCTGAACAGTGAATTTGAACTTATAGTCAGATATTGAATTCTAATATTAGAACTGTGTTTCAAGTGGAATTCAGATACTGAATTCAAATATTAGAACTTGTGTTTTCAAGTGGAAACATTAACTCTGAGTCTGTAGAACACTGCACTGAAACTTAGGTTTTCTTGAGTACAGCTCAAATGCTGGTTGATGTTTAACCTCATATTACAGTTAAATGAACACAGTAACTTCAGTGAAAAGAACTAATTTCACTAGCAAGAGATTAGAAAATCATATCAATATCTTCATTTGTGTTTAAACATAACGTAGTAGTATCAGTGAACAGAACTAAATTTACTCCATGTAAATAATCTACTAAGTGTTATCTTTGTGCCATAATTACATGTGAACAGAATTAATTTCATGCATAGGCATTTAACTTCTTCAACTAAAAGTGAAATTATTGCAGTGAACAGTGGCATAGCATTGTGATATGCAAACTTGTAAATAATCCAGAGCAATAGTAGGTTGTAGTAAAACTCTATAAACATTTGTGTCCTCTTTCGTTAAACAGTGAACAGTGAAATTTATGTTAAAGAGTGCATGTTCAATTTCATCAACCTTTGACCGCAGCATAGTCTCTTTATTTCCTCTAAAATCTGTGACAAGTTCAGTTACCTTACAGAAATGTTCGTGTTTGATCTTATTCACATTCAACACGGTGCTTTTGCATTTCTTTAATCCCTTCATGGGAATAGTAAAAACCTTTCAAACTTCACTTCAAATCTCCCCTCAAATAAGTCGAGTGTTCGTAATATTACTGAGTGAGTAAGCCCTGGAACTCGACCTCCCAGACTGTCGAGATCTTCTAGAAATTCCAGAATGTCTAGAGTTCTCTGGTGTGGATGGAAGGAGCAGAAACAGTGTAGGACATCACCAGCTGCAAGACCAGGAAACAACACACCTTTCCCAATATCAGCTGTACTTAGAGGTGATATGAACTTTTCTTTCTTGAATAAACAAAATGTACCAACTAAAAATTCATTTAAAAGCAAAACCTCTCTTTGTACACATTCCAATCCAGTGTACGTGCACGCCCTATGTAAACCCATGCTCTTCAAGCTAGCTAAGTATGGGCATATTTTTCCTAGTACAGTATATACATTTTTACATGTTATAAGAGGACATGACATGAAATTGATTGATGTTATGTATGAGTTAATAGGTAGGTCCAAGAAATATTCGGTAGTTTTGGAGCCACTGAGGAAGAGAACGTAAAATGTTCTCGAAACATGTACGGTGTTTAATGAGGAAATAAATAATTAAGAATTTTTAAAGTACTGGCAGGGCTGATTTTGAAATGTAACAATGATTTCATTAGTGAATAGCATACAGACATATTTACGTGCTACCGGCTGTGCTCTATGATAGATTTATGTAAAGTTAAACAGTGGTCAGACATGGAAATTGCAATTTTTGTCAAAGTAATGCACGTCATTGTTGTGCAGGAGCTAAGAGAAACATTGGGTCATATCTATCAAGCTGACGTACATTGGATTCAGTCCTTCAAACATGGACACATAGCAATGGTTGACCGTAATGCAGCCAATGTCCTGTGTGAAGTGTCAGTGGCTGTTATAAAAATAATTCCCAACTGGAAGACAGGCAATGGACTGTGCAAGAATTATTCACTCATATGAGTACTTCTATGTCATCAGAGTGCTGAATTTTGCAACAGAACTTAAGAGATGCACAAGATCTGTGCAAGGTGGTTGCCACATTAGTTAATGGACATGCAGAAGTGAACTTTATATGAAGTATGTAATATCCATCTGGAACAAATTCATTGTGAAGGAAAACAATAGAATATACTGAATTATTGCAATACTGATTAAACCTGCTTGTAAAATACTTTTGAGTTTGTTTTATACATAATAAAACAATGACTTCTGTTTAGTCTTTGAGTTGCCCACAGTACCTGGATCCAGCTTGGTGCTAGTACTGAGAAGCACATTCCTGTCACCTTCAAATATGTATAGTTTATTACCATTGCCGCAGCTTTAGTGTACAAACATATTTGTTAACTATCATTGTTAAGATAGAAAAATCTCATATTTTAAAAGTATTGAAAGCATTTAAAAGCATTGTCAGACAACATTTTTAAGATACAAGATTTTGTTATCTTACAGATGATATGTATATCTGTAACCTTATGAGATACGTTATCAACACCCATTGTTTTGTTGAGAACTGTACTTGTACTCAACTAGTAGGATTCCAGAAAGATATGGCAATGACTTCAAATGGATGGCAATGCTATTGACTTATCCAATGCTTTTGATAAAGTAGACCATGGAAGTCTTCTTCTTCTTCTTCTTCTTCTTCTTCTTCTTCTTCTTCTTCTTCTTCTTCTTCTTCTTCTTCTTCTTCTTCTTCTTCTTCTTCTTCTTCTTGATACGTTTCTGCTTATGCAGGTCATTCACAGAGCCTCTTCCAATCTTCTTTTTTCCCCACATTCTATCATTCACCACTGTCTCCCATTGTAGTCCTCTCCAATTTACGTCATCCCTCACGTGATCCCTCCATCTTGTTCATGGTCTTCCAATTGGTCTTCTTCGGGATTCTGTCCATTCCAGAGCTCTTCTTGGTAATCTTTCTTATCCCATTCTTTTGAAGTGGCCGAACCATTACAGCCTATTTCTCTCCATAGTTTCTTTTAGAGGGTTGATCTGTAGCGTGTTTTGTATGGTTTAATTTCTTATCTTGTCTCTCCTTGTTTTACCCAAGATCGCAATTTCCTATCCTCTCCTAAATGTCTTCCTTGATGTTTCCTTTCCCAGTTAGCTAACTTCGACTTTCATATCATTTTCTGTTGACCCTTGGCGAACTTTCCTCATAATGTTGTCCATCACTATGTTGAAAAGCACTGGTGAAAGTACACTTCCTTGTTGAACTCTTCTGTCTGTTCTAAACAATTCTGATTTTTTGCCATCTATTATAACACTACTGATGAAAATGAGGGCTACTGAACTAGACAAAAGAGTGATTGAATGGGTGGATACATTTCTAGAAAACAGATCTCAGAGAATTAGAATAGGTGAAGCATCATCTGACCCTATAATGACAAAGCAGGGGTTCAGCAAGACAGTATTATTGAACCTTTATGGTTTTTTATACGTACGAATGATATGAGTAAAGAACTGGAATTACAGATAAGGCTTAATGGAAATATGTTATAGTCTATAGAGTAATAAATAAGTTACAGGATTGTGAGCGACTACAGAAATGTAGTGAGATGGACAACAGACAGTGGCATGATGGTAAATGGGGTGAAAAGAAAGGTTGAAAGTTTCATCAAGAGCAAAAGTCCTCTCATTTTCAAGTACAGTATTGACTAACATAAGCAAAGATCTTCAATGGGGTAATCACAGATCTCTTCATATGGTTAGAAGGGTATTTAGGGGTGGTACCTTGCAGTAAGGAAGTAAATGAGAGGGCATATAAGTCACTGATAAGACCTCAATTAGAATATGGTTCCAGTGTATGGGACCCTCACCATGATTACTTGATTCGAGAACTGGGAAAGATCCAAAGGAAAGCAACATCATCTATTCTAGGTGATTTCTGACAAAACAGTAGTGTTACAAAAATGCTGCAAACAATAGGCTGGGAAGACTTGGGAATAAGAAGACAAGCTGCCTAACTAAGCAGTACGTTCCCAGGTGTCAGTGGAGGGATGACAATAGTAAATGAATAAGCTTGAAAAGAGAGTTTTTAAAACTAGGAAAGGTCATAACATGAAACAAAGTTGTAATTCAAGAGGACAAACTGCAAATACAGTATTTGTTTATAGAAAGAGCAACTAGGGATTGGAATAATCCACCAAGGGAGACGTTTGATAAATTTCAAACTTCTTTGAATCATTTAAGATAAGAAAGGACTACGTAAACAACTGATAGGGAATCTGCCACCTGGGTGCCAGCCCTAAATGCAGATCATATCATCATATCATCATCTACTGCTGAGTCGCTCACACCGTATTACTACCATCTCCTCAGTACAATTTCTCACATTCAACAGTTTATCAAAACACTCCTCCTGTCTACTCTTTATTTCTTCTGGGTGTGTTATCAGCTCTCCAACTTCCTCTTTCATCAGCTTTGTATAAACTCTTTCTTTCCTATTGCTTCTTATAATTTCATACAGCATTCTTTTACTGCCACCTCCATCCGTTTCCATCTTTTGTGTAAATTCTTCTCAACTTTTCTTCTCTTACCAGTTTCTTATATTTCCTTTTACTATCAAGATACTTCCTTTTGCTTTCTTCTTTTTCTTATCTCTATTCCATTCTTGCCATGCTTTCTTCTTTTCTTTCACTGCTTATTATAATGTTATTGTTTTTACGTCCCGCTAACTACTTTGACAGTTTTCAGAGATGCTGATGTCCTGGAAGTTTGTCCCACAGGAGTTCTTTTATGTTCCATAAATCTACCAACATGAGGCTGATGTATTTGAGCACCTTCATATACCACTGGACTGAGTCAGGATCAAACCTGCCAAGCTGAGTTCAGAAGGCCAGTGCCTCAGCAGCCTGAGCCACTCAGCACAGTCTTTCACTGCTTCTCTCACCTTCTCTTCCCCCACAGTGTCTCCTTTTCTTTCACTCTCATCAATGTTCTATGACAGGTACTCACTGTCCAATTTACAAATGCCCTTTTGAAGTTGGACCATTCATCCTCCACGTTTCCTACTTCAGTAACTGGAATTTATTGTTTCAGTCTCTCTAGGAATTCTTCCTGTACATTCTTATCTTTTAATTTCCACACTTTTATTTTACTATCTCCTTTAATTTTTCAGCCAGGCTGAGTAGCTCAGATGGTTGAGGCGCTGGCCTTCTGACCCCAACTTGGCAGGTTCGATCCTGGCTCAGTCCGGTGGTATTTAAAGGTGTTCAAATATGTCAGCCTCATGTCAGTAGATTTACTGGCATGTTAAAGAATTCCTGCGGGACTAAATTCTGCCACCTTGGCATCTCCGAAAACCGTGAAAGTAGTTAGTGGGATATAAAGCCAATAACATTTATTTTAATTTTTCCATTTTGCCCACTCTCATTTTTGTTATCACAAGTCTTTGATCTCCATCAAATGCTTCTTCTGGTAAAGCTGTTACATCCATCAACTGTCTGTGATTTGTCCTTTCCACCAGAAAGTAATCAATTACTGATTTTATTCTTCTGTCACCCCAGCCATATCTTATAATTTTTCCTGCTGTTTTCCTTCCAAAACCATGCGTTTCCCACAATCATTCCATTCCTCTCACAAATCTCAACTAGTTTCTGTCCTCCTTCATTCCTTTTCTCATATACATATGGTGCAATTACTTCTTCCTTTTCTTGTATATCATTTCCCACCTGTGCATTTAAGTTTCCCATTATAATCACTTTCACATCACTTATCTCCTTTTCTAATTTCTCCAGGAATCCCTCAACATCCTCCTCTTTGTTCCCTGCCTAAGGTGTATGAAGTCCTTGTATCAAGTCCTTCACTTTGTTCCTCATTTTCAGTCTAATTTTCATTATCCTGTCACTGATGTACTCTACCATATCCACATATTCCTCCAGCTGTCTTGAAATTATGAAGGGCTATATACTTCTTAATTCATTAATATATATCTCGGACCCCTGTATTTATATCCATTTAATCAAGTTCTGAAACTTTGTTAAATTTTAATACTAGGAGATGATAGTATTTTAGTTTATATCAGTGCACTTGGTATGCATACACAAAATGTAAATGACATAATGGCAATGAGTCATAATGAACATAATCAACATAATAACCATGAACCTTCAAATATCTGAAAGAAAAATACAACTGTCTGTGATTTGTCCTTTCCACCAGAAAGTAATCAATTACTGATTTTATTCTTCTATCACCCCAGCCATATCTTGCAATTTTTCCTGCTGTTTTCCTTCCAAAACTGATATGACTTGGTTGGTGCTCAAAAGGACAGCTCCAAATTTATCAGTCGATCTTTTTCCAACTTTTTGAGATAAATTCATCCATAGCACAAGAAATAGCCCTAACAGTATTAAAAGACTCCCTGTACATTATATACCATCACCTGTATGGTTTCATTACAAAGTAAAATGAAGTAGTTCCTCTGCAGGGTAGCTGCCTTTGGATTTCTCATTTTTAATTACTGGTATTTAATATGAGAAAGTTCATCTTTAAACTAATTATTGGGCTGTGCTTTATGGTAACCCTGTCTGGCCCTGCGGTGTAGGGGCCAACGCATCCACCTGCCACCCAGCGGCCCTGGGTTCGATTCCTGGCGGGGTAAGGGTTTTTTAACTGTAATGATTAATATCCTTGGCCTGGGGACTGGGTGTCTTTTTTTTTTTTACAATTGGCTTCACGTCGCACCGACATAGACAGGTCTTATGGCGACGATGTGATAAGAAAGGGCTATGAGTGGGAAGAAAGCGGCCGTGGCCTTAATTAAGGTACAATCCCAGCATTTGCCTGGTGTGAAAATGGGAAACCACAGAAAACCATTTTCAAGGGTGCCAACAGTGGGGTTCAAACCTACTATCTCCCGAATACTGGATACTGGCCGCACTTAAGCGACAGCTCTCTGCTAGATGCTCTTTGATTCTCTGACCTTCCCCAGCTTCCAAATATACTCAACAGATGGCAGACTGTCCCAAATAACTTACATGCTGATAAAAGAAAACAGTCAACGTACACACATACGGAAAAGTAACAAGTCGACTAGCCTTCTGCATGACCATTAATAAAGCAAAGGGACGAACTCTTGAAAAAGTGGGTGTCTATTTTTCTGAACCAGTAATTCAGTCATGACCAATGTATGCTGCACTATCTCGGGCAAGATCGTTTGAAAATATACCCTAATGGTAGACATACAATGAATACTGTATGGAAAGAAGTGTTACAAATTACATTACGAATGAATCAGTTATTATATACCACTATTAAAATGTTCAAAAAACTAAAGTATGAAGGCTTTCATGGCCGGTGTCAATATAAAAAAAATCTTCCGGGTTAGTTAATTAGTCATCTTCTGTGGCATCATGTAGATACGCTCTCCTGTATCCTGCTGGAGTGGACCACGGCATAATAGCCCGGAAGATTTTTATTATATGTTCAAAAAACTACTGAAAAGGGCAGACAAAACAATATGACTACGACAGGCATATCAAAACGATTTATCTGACATATTTATAATGAATGCTGAGGAGTAGCACGGAGTGAATAGTTAATTTTGAAATGTTTTACTGAAATTAGTTTCTTTTAAATTTGTCCACTGAATATGCTGCACAAACATATTAATGCTTCTTGATATACCTGCATACATTAAAAAATGCAAATGTTCTGGGAAATGTATACATTACGGATGCCCACCTAAAGGAAAGCCTCTCATTTCAAATTTCATTTAAAGCTATCTTGATATAGAAAGATTGCAATTTTGGTAAAAAGAACTTCTGACTGCACAATTTAAAATTAATATCACTACTAAATTCAAGAAGGCAATTGAGGATAAATTACTTAGAAATGGAATGGTTGAAGTTTCCCCAGGTGAATGAAGTAACCTCAAGAGATGGAACCCTCTTATTTTCTGGAATACTCACATCTTTGTAGATACGATACTGGTCAATTGCCCAGACAGTTGGTACATGCGTCGTCAGCAGTTGGGACAGCGAGACATGCTTGTTGCATGCACGAGCACAGATGAGCCGAGTCTTGCCCACAGCTGTATCCCCGACCACCACACACTTGACCAGCTCCTGATGAGGTTGTTCATTATCCATTATCAAGAGCCATACTCTAGGGGGTAGCCTGCAACAACATAATATTCACTAATGAATTATACTTGATGAAGCTGAGGAATTATTAGTAGGACTTTCAAATATTAATTATAACATAATGTAGATTTAGATTAGTTATAAAACAGACCATTCTGATCAATTATCTTAAATATTAAAAGATGCATCTTATAATATGTTGGTTAAGTTTTCAATCCACTAGCATTTCAAATTGAGTTGTTTATTGTTTTTTTGGAGTTTTTTACTGACATAGATACGTCTTACGGCAACGATGGGATAGGAAAGGGCTAGGAGTAAGAAAGAAGCGACCATGGCCTTGGGAAACCACGGAGAACCATCTTCAGGGCTGCCAACAGTGGGGTTCGAACCTACTATTTCCTAAATGCCCGAATGAAAGCTCACAGTTGCAATGTTAAACTTTTACCCAAAATTTTAACATTGTGATCTCAGTTCAATACGGAACAAAATGAAGTTTTTAAGTAGATAAAGCACACATTATAAAAGTAATAAGTTGATATCTAGGAGTACAGGGAGTTCTTTGAACCGTGCTTCAATATAACTACTCCTGCAAGGAAATATGCTGTAGCTAAATGGAGTTGGGGTGAGGCATGGTTGGTAAGGGGAAATTGTTGCGTACTCCAAGCATGACTTTGTCTGTTGGTATGGATGGGAGGGAGTCAGCTGATTAAAGAACAGCAGTGCTCTTCTTGTAAAATCTTTTTGTAAACAAATTGTTGTTGTTGCCATTGTTGTCAATGATCTTGCTGCTGCTGGAACCTAACATAAAGGATTGGGATATTAGTACCAGTAGTACTGTGCAGCCTACCTAGCAAGTGTGGAAGTCAATGATTGATTTGTTGATTGATTTTAAAGGACAAAATAATTTCAATAATCAGTCCTGCAGAGGAAGTATATTTTTGAAAACATGTGTGTGTGTTATTGCACTGTCTGTCAAGCACTGTCCTTCCAAGATTTGAATGCAGGGTTCGATTGAGAATGACTAGGAACAAAAAAGGCTGTTCACTATGCGGAAGGCTAAAAGATAAAATAAAATAAAAATAAATTCCCTCACTGTGCTGAGGGTTAAGAGTGAAATAAAATAAAATAAAGTTTCTCATTGGGCAAGGTCTAAACGACAAAAGAAAATTGAGCGATGTGAATCGATGATGCACTCTTAAGCAAGGTCACAGTAGAATGACCTCAAAACACAATGACCTAGAACATTGCACAGCCATGAAGGGGAGGGTGATGCAGGGAAATCATACCTGTGTTGATATTCTGTTTAGCAAAGGGAATTACCTACTGTATACCGACATCTTAAAAACATTGACAGAAGTTTTATGATTTCTTTTCTTCTGCACTAATAGTTAAGATAGGAGAAATGTGTTTGAAGATGTTTGCTTAGAACACTATCTTCCACCATCAGTTCAAATGATGTACCCTGTTTCAATTATGCACTATATAGATAAAAAATATAATCAACATACTTATTATATGTTAGTTGTTTTACAACTGCAATATATCACAGAAAATTCACAAGCGATCTGATGTGTGATTTGTCTGCAGTTACCTTGCCTTCATATTTCATCAAAAGCAAATGTAGAGCATTGGTCATGGAACTTCCTATACACAAAAATGTTCAACAACAGAACAACAAGTTTTAAAACATATTTCCAAGAAGATATATACAGGTTTCTTTTCTTTACTCTCTGACTCACAAAAGTAGAGTATTACAGTAGAAGGATGTGTCAACGTTATTCTCGAGACATGAGCCCACTCTCAGTATCCCAGACTGTCACTAGGGAAGAGACATGAATAGATCCTCATCGCAAGAAAGAAGAAAAGATGAAGAAGGAAAAAAACGTGAACTTAAAAATACCCAGTTGAAGAAAGTTTAGAGGATAAAGAAAGGAAGCTACAAAATAGCTTCTACATAATCTTAGTAAAATTTTCTTCTTCTTCTTTCTTTGAATGGGCCAACTAAGAACAATGTTCAACTTTTCTGTTTGGAGAGGGACTTGATATTTGCCCAATACTCATGCATTCTCTGGCTATGTTTCTCCCTTCTTTCTTTTGTCCAAAGGGCACCTCTTGTTTTACATGATGGTCTGTCCTGAAACCTCTTTTGTTTGATTATTCTTCTGAGAGGTGCTCGGGTTCTGATGTCGTTTACAGTTACTCTCAGTTCCTGCATGTCTTCACTTCTGTTAGCCATGGTGTTCCTATCTTTCTGTCTGCCCAGTAGTTGAGAAGCCGGTAAGTCATCCTAGTTGGGTTCATCCTCGTGACATGTCCATAGAAGGTCAGACGTCTCTTCCTGGCTTTGTCTGTGATTTTTTCAGTATAACTGTATAGCTCCTGGTTTGGTCATCTTCTGTACTCGCCATCTACTTTGATTGGTCCTAATAACTTTCTCAATATCTTCCTCTCCTAAACCTCCAATTTGTTCAACAACTGTTCAGCATCAAGCATTCTGTGGCTTATAGGGCTTCTGGGCGGATGACTGTCTTGTAGTGCCTCAATTTGGTGTTACGAGAGACATTTCTTCTTATTATAAATGTTCTTGGTCAGTCGATATGCTAAGAGTTTGTTAATCCAGGTTGTTAGAGCTACGCCTTCTGACATATTGGGTTCCAGCCATTCTCCCAGATACTTAAATCTGTTGACTTTCTCAATCTGGCCTATTCCTACTGTTGTTTACTGGGAGTATCACTTATATTGGTGAAGTATTTTTGTCTTTTCTAGAGATACTTGTAATCCCACCTTGGCAGCTTGGTGTTTAAGTTTATTGAGTTGTTTCACTGCTACTTCTACAGAGTTTTCCAGAAGTGCCAGGTCATCTGCGAATGCTAAACAGTCAACTAGTAGCCCCTTCCGTTTGTGTCCCAGGTAAATACCACTTGGTATTGTTTGTTCTTCCAGTCCTTTCCACCACTCTCTGATGACCTTGTCCAATGAACAGTTGAAGACAAGGGGGAAAGTCTGTCTCCCTGTTAATGGTAATACCATTTTTTACAACATAATAGAGAGGATAAACCAGCAACAAACTAGAAATAAAGGAAATGTACAAATATATACGTAGGTTATAGTACAAGTAAGCACAGGATAGTAATAATCACTTCTGGAGACTGAGTAAGTGATTTCTCAATTCTGACAATGATCAGTTAAATACCGGTACATCAATATCTGCATTGTACAGCAATCTTGACATTCGTTCAACTGGTCCATGGAATACGTTGTGAGTTCTATGCCAATTTGTGGACAGTGTATGATTAAATTTCATGCACTTGTCTGGTACATGGAAGTTTATTTTTCTACGAGTTGTGGGCAATTCACCAAGGAGCATAGCAATTTTAAAATGTATCCAGGAGTCACGGCACTGCAACAGACTACACATATTCAATGACTGTTGTAGGGCTGTATAATCAACATTATCATATCAGAACCCTGCTCTAAATGAATATAAACAAAGACATTTAGCTTGCTATAAGTCTGATTAGATTCAGAGAATAACTGAGCAACTGAGAATGAAACACACAACAAATATGGTGGTTTTGTCAATAAACCTAAGCAATAGAAATATGAGAAAGTAGGAGATAAAATACTTGCAAGGAAAGAACAGCAAAGTAAATGAAGCTAAGGAAGAATCTCAACTAAAAGAAACAGCTAAGAAGAAGAAGAAGAAGAAGAAGATGATGATGATGAAGAAATATGTAACAAGCCCTGAGAATGAAAGTTTCATAAATAAGAAAGGGACTTGGATTAAAATTTCTTTTGAGAAGGAAGAACAAGAATGAAAAGAAGAGTAAAGACAGAAAGGAAATAGTTTACAAAATGGAACAGTAGTGTACATGTAGGCATGAAGCAAGGGGGCAGCTTACCGGGCAAGATGGCTATGTGGTTAGGGGCATGCAGCTGTGAGCTTGCATCCAGGAGATAGTGGGTTCGAGCCCCACTGCCGGCAGCCCTGAATATAGTTTTCCGTGGTTTCCCATTTCCACACCAGGCAAATGCTAGGGCTGTACCTCAATTAAGGCCATAGCTGCTTCCTTCCCACTCCTAGCCCTTTCCTATCCCATCATCGCCATAAGACCTATATGTGTTGATACGACATAAAGCAATTTGTAAAAAAAAAAAAATGGGAGGGACAACTTGAGCCCACTCCTCTTCATCATATCCATAAATGAAGTGTTCAGGGTGTTCAGGGCAAGGGCGAGGTGACCAAAGATTGGTAATAGGAGAATAAGGCTATTGAATCTCTGACTACTTGTATATGCTTACATACAACAGCTTACAGGAAGCTGTCACAGAATGAACAGGTACTGAAAGATAAAAAACTCTCTATCAACATCAGAAAGAGTAAAGTGATGAAGATAAGAGAGAATGAAAACGAGAGAATGGAAAAAACAGAGCAGTTATCTAATGATGGTGCTGGGTACTAGAACTGAGCACCAATTGATGTCTAACTTCGGAATCTCTAAGGGCAAGAAAAAGGGAAGTTGAAATGTTAAAGGACTTTAACTGTGAAACAATCATCAAAGATGGTTTGATGGTGCCAGGTGTGGATGGGGACAGGACTATCCATGCTATGAGTTTTGCAGGTGTTGTGGTGGCTATATATTAATTTGGTAGTTAAGCCAATATAGAAAGAAATATAAACTGTAGTTTAAAAAATTTAGGCAGACTTATTTGACAAGGCTTTAAGTTACAAACTTCTCTTCCATGATGTTAAGTATATTAGCTACATGCAATAATATTAACAATGACCCAAAAATACTTTTAAAATTGATAGTGAGTTATTGTCATACATACAAATTTAATTAAGTTGAAACAGCAGTAATAAGAATACATCCACCACAGTAACATAAAAATACAAACATACACAAAAATGATAAGCTACATGGTTAATGACTTTAGTAAAATGTCCATCAGATTCCCTTGACAGTAAAAAGAAGAATAAAAATGAAATTTGATACTTACCTTGGAATTCAAGGCCGCCCCGCCAGAGGTGAAGGATAAGTATGGTCAGTGAGTCAGTCATTTCCACGTCACAGGAGGGAAAATATGAGGAGAGGCCAATATGGTCCTAGATGAGCAATCACAATGCATGCTAACTGTCAAACACAGGCTACACCTTCGTGTAAAATGTAAGAACTATGAGAAAGACCTGTCCCAGACCACATGAATGTGCTGTTTTCACATACATATTCAGAAATGAGAGCAGAACAACAGCTATATGGAAAATGAAATCTTAAGAAATGAAGCCAAAAGATATCTTTTCTTTTTTCAATAATTTTAAGTTGTTGCTGTTGTCAATGACGATTACTCCTATCACCTTATATCAATCAAGCATAACAAGTAGTAGTAGTAGTAGTAGTAGTAGTAGTAACAATATATCTATTTTTATATTACTCCACTTTAAATTATTTATATTTAGCAGTGGCGATGTTAGGACTTGAGCTAACAAGATTGGAATGCAAATATGAGGCATTCCAAGTAGGAAGGGCAAACTCTACAAAGGTGTATTTTGAGGAAATGCAGTTTAAGAGATTTCCACGTTGGGCAAACTCAACAATAGTTTATCTACCGGTACCTAATTTCCTTATTATAATATTATTATTCCTTAAGATTTTAATCTAGGATAAATGGGACAGATTATGAATGAACATAATTGAACCTGAGACAACCACTAAACTGGTGTTATAAATAAACTTCAGTAAATCAGATAAAGAGGTATGGACAAGACGGAACTGGTAAGGAGTGGGAGTAGTGGAATTCACCCTTACTACCTGTACTTTGAGTGATTAAAATCATTGTTTACTTCGTAAACCTTATATCATATGAGAAAGGTGGGCAAACTCCAAAAAATGTTCCTGTGGTATGTGTGCTGGATGCTACAGATCTGTTTAAATTACCAAATTTGAGTTTGTCCTTACCACCCAGAGACGTTTACAGAACCCTCCAAGTTGACAGAATAGACATAAAGGGAAGGAAGCAACATACAAGTCCAGCATATTAGTGTACACTTTCATCAGTGGAGAATACAGTGAAAATGGTAATGTCTACTGTTGAATCCTCGATGTTGGCAAGACATGGAGAGGCAGAAAAAAATGGAAAAGAGACTCATTATCTGATGCTGAAAAGTCATTCTTTCATACGGTTTTTTGTAGATGTTCTAGACTTTAGGAAGTCACTCTGTCAATAAGTTAAATGCCAATGCTTCATCCAAACTACATCTCTTTGCAAGCAAAGAGCTAGAATGTTTGCATCTCTTCAGGATAACTTATTTCTCAACAGTGATCTATAAGTGCTGCAGCTGGGAGAGATCCATGAAGAAAGCATTCCTGTAATTACACACAGTGGTTTGAGTATGTTGAAGAACAGTTTTTAACCTCCCATGGTTCATTTCACTTGCAAAACCTGTGTTCTCTGATATGTTGAAAAAGATATTAGGGGTAATATTTCTGAGGTCATTCAAGATATAACTTCTGTGAAGGAAGTGTTCAAGGAGGCATCTTGATATATGGAAGTTCATAGGGTCCAACTGCCAAACATACCTCATCCTGCTCAACCTATGTTAACTTAATGTGGTGCACAGATACAGGCAATTAATTTTTATCATGAACATTTTCATTGATTTAGTCTGTTCTAGACTAATTTCTAACAGAGTTGACATTAGTTGGAAATAGTCAAAGATTGTTAAAATATTCCAAATATCCTGAAATATGCTATACATGGACTACTATTTGCCTGGACTGAAGCATTAAAGACTGTCATTTGCCCCTACCAGGAATTCATGGACACCATAAACTGATGTAAAATGTGCCTGGAGATGCAGGGAGGAAAACAGAAATGCAAAGAAAATTCCAGCAGTACTAGAATGAAACTTGTGTTACACAGCTTATCAGCATGCTGGATTCTCAGTGGTAAAATGCAAAACCCTCCAGAAAATATTTCTCCCAGTCATTTCTACCTGTTGTAGTAAACACCTGTTACATCTTGCAATGTAAAGATAAGCATACATGACCACTACCTAATTTCAACACTTGGTCATTTCAAAATGCAGCCTAACTTGTGGCTGGCTCAGTGTGTGCTTAATAATTGTTGTACAAGGAATACTTTCTGTTAATACTATTTTATACTGAAAAATGCAAATTTTAATTTAATTAGTATTCTTAAAGACATCTTTGAACAGAAAAATACTTTAAAAATACAAACAACAAAATTTACTAATACAGTATATTTTAATTATAATATTTCTATACATATTTGGAGTCTGATGATACACAAAAATATGGGCTCTATTTATTACTCTTGTTACATCTGATACAGTCAACAACTGTCAAATATAAGAATAAAATAGGAAGGCAAAACAGTTACACATATAGACACATATAGACACATATGTATATATTAAAATATAACCAAGAAAGATTACCATTACCGGTATGTCACTGTTATACCTTAATAGAGTTCAGGGAGAAGATATGCTATAGATTGTCAGGGGCTCTTGAAGGAGATGGATAAAATATAGAATGGAAAAGAGAGGAGAGGATGATGATGATGATGATAATGATGATGAAACAGTTATGGGTGGCATGTGGAACAGCTGACCTTTCTCAGGTACAGTAGCACTCGTAAATATTTTGACAAACTATTTGGCACCCTTTGTGTATTCACTTTACTACAGTACAACTGAGTACCATACCAAATGTATAAACAGTAACAAGATACCTCATATAGACCTTCAAAAACAATAACGGCGATCTTTAATACACCTATTCAATATATTAATTTCCACTTATAGTGGTAACATAAACATACTATCAGTTAAATGGTTAACAACAAGCATCATCAGCATCATCATCATCAATGAAGCTGGGAAACAGAACTGAGCTTGTTGGGGGGCTGAGAATAAATGGCTGGGATTGATGAGGAGAGAGCCAATCACATGCTACATTTGCTTGAAAACAGCCCTCCCATAGAGCAGTTATTGCAGCCATTTTTAGGTCTTTAGTTAATTCCATCAATTGTTAGCTTCTGCCTGTAAATAACATCCTGCTGAAGCTGGGAAGCAGAAACGAGTTTGCAGAAGTCCAGTGTATGTACTTATGAGTAAAGATAAGAGTCTTCTTACTTGGTTGCCAACCATTTCAAGCACATTTTTACTGTAGAAACATGCAACTTTATGTTATAATTATGTCAACAGTAGTATGGCATAGATTTGCTAGACTTCCATCTGATGAGATTATCTGTCTTTATGGAGGTTTTCTTGATTATCCAGACCTTGGCTTATTGCAAATACAAAGTAATACTGCTCTTGTTGAACAGTTGTAATTTTTCTAGACACCTTGAAATCACATGCTACATTTGCTTGAAAACAGCCCTCCCCTAGAGCAGTGATTGCAGCCATTTTTAGATCTTTAGTTAATTCCATCACTTGTTAGCTTCTGCCTGTAAATAACAAACGGTTTGATGTGTAAAGTCTAAGTAGCAACATGCAGCTACGTTAATATCAAAATACTTTTGTCTGCAATGTACACTAACTATCTAATGCAGAACAGTGCATGTTCTCAGTGAAAGCCGGTTGGGTGGTCCAGGAGTCAGGAGAGACAATGAAATGCGATTATCATTTGCCTAAGAGGACGTAGGTAAACAAACCTTTGTTGTCATTACATTACTCTCTCACCATCTCTATTATAAAGACATGTAATGTACGTCTGGAACGCTTTGTCCACTGGGCAGCCTTTATTTGGAGGAAGCTGAATAGTACCCGTCGTAAAAAGAGGAAGAATGGGAATGGTCCTGAATGGAGGTTTCTACTGCAGAAAGCTTATAGTCTTGCAGATCAGTCAGCACATAGATGGGTGGTATCAGCATGCAGCTGTAACACTTCAGTATGACAGTTCTGGTGATTGATGACCATAATACAGTAGAAAGTAGGATGAATGTTCAGGCTGGTTTTTTGGGGGTACTCAAGACTAAATTTTCAAAGATTCATTTGCTAACACTGGGATGGGAACACTCGTATGAGGACTAACATAAATGACAAGGGCTCATCGAGATGGTAAAGTAGGAGCACTGTGTGAATGAAGCTGAAAAGAGCTCGAGTCTAGACTGCGGAGGACAGAATGATGAAGAGAATTTGGTGGCAATGCTGCATGGGAGACATCTAACATGATGACTTTGATTTCAGAAAGTTTACGCAAAGGAAAGATGAGACACAGTGATGAAAATAGAGGAGCTATGTAAGGAATTAGGTGAAAACACATTAAATTGTTCATCACTGAAAGTCAATTTCACTCTAATCTCTCCTTCAGATGAAATATTCTCTCTTGAATATGTTCCTAATACATCCTAACCACTTCCTTTCTTTCACCACTGACTACTCTTTAAGACCACAAATGAGATTTCAAGAAGTTGTATGAAAACAAGCAGCAGGAATCAAGGCTGAAAGTAAGAAAATCAGAACTAAGGTATTTCAGTCATTAAAGTCACTGTGAGGTTGAAAATCAATCATGAAGTTAACCTTTGCTCCAAATACATTTTGACAGTTAGCCTAACAATTCAGCATGTGATTGATGCTCACTGAAATTTATATCACTGTACACGGGAGAAAAATCAAGTATGAAGAAATAAGTTAGTATAAATTTCATGCAAAAGTTTCACAAGCAAATACCCAATCAACAAACAAAATTTTAAAATAGAATTAAGCTAAAAGTGTTCAAATTTCTAAAAAAACCTAAGCTTTTTTTTTTAACATTTGGAAGGTAAAAGTCTGACATCATCACATTAACAGCTCAAGAGGTTGAGAGGAAAGTGACAATTGGAAAGTGTGACATAGATAAGAAATGCATGCAAGAATTAATTGGTGATGTCATTTTAGTTTCAAGGGGCAAAACAACATGATTATCATCCCAACAAGGATGATGTCTCAGTTATCCCATATTTTCTTATTACATAGGTATGACCTGCTTAAACTAAAATAGTAAGACTTCCAAATGCAGTAGTAATAGTAAGGGTGCAATTGTGGACTGGTCTAGACACAGGTGTGACAAACTGAGTGTCCTGAATTCGAATTGCACATGGTATGTTCAATAGGAACATTGTAGAGTAGGAATGGTACCCAGCCAAGACAAAAGCAAGCCAAGGGGCACAGTGAACTCTTGAAAGAGGAACGTCTGGTGGATTAATAATAATAATAATAATAATAATAATAATAATAATAATAATAATAATAATAATAATAATAATAATAATAATAATAATAATAATAAATCGTACGGCCTCAGCTACTGTATGCAGGTATTTTAATCTGATGCCATCGAGGTTGCCTATAAGTCAATGACATTCTATTTTACCCCACCAGGTGGCAGCATTAACTTCATCTCTCTTCAACAATCTTATGGCTGAGTTTTAACCGATTTTGTCGGGTAAACATCAAACATGCACCAAGCACAGTGGCTTTGACTTTACAGTTCTGCATTCGGGAAGCCATGGGCTGGTCGAATCTCAGCTGTCCTGAGAATGGATTTCCGTGGTTTCCTACTCCCCTCACCGAGGCAAAATACCAGGACCGTTCCCCTTATAGGTCACGACCGCTTCGCTCTCACCTTCTGCGCGCTTCAAATCACCGTAAAACATCTCCTGGCCTCACCCTCTAGGAGTCCCGCCGTACGCCATTAGGGTACGCAGTGAAAGCTGCATTTAAAAGATGTAAAAATTAAAAAAAGTGACCAGATATCTTTTACATGCCGACATCGGTGGACATGTTAATAAAAATCCGTCTATCTCAGCCGGGTTTCAACCGGCGATCTACGGATCCAGAGGATAACTATCTACAAACGATCCACAGAGGGAATAATAATAATAATAATAATAATAATAATAATAATAATAATAATAATAATAACGCTACGGTGGATTTAAAGGCACGGGCTCGAGTCCCAGTCATGTTCTGCACCTTTCAGCTCAATGCTGTTATGTATGTAGGGTATTCAGTCCTCAGCCCGAAGGCTAGTTTGATCCTCCACAGCTTCACCAACAGTTGTCATAGATAGCCTACGTGTCAATGAAGAGGCATACTAAGGAAATGAGGAGAGAGGTAGTTTCCCGTTGCTTTCCTCACTGACCCAGACGTTGCCACTACATATCAGTCTGTCAAGCCCACTGAAATGCATGCACCAACCGACAACAAGAGCATTATTTTCACACAATTCATAACAGGGACTGGCTGCATAAGGAATGGTATTACTAGCATCGCTCATACCTCAGTCACTTTCATATTGTCAAAGCCAAGGAGGAGACTGTGACAGGTGAATGAAAGTAACAAATTTATTCTATCCCATGCCAGAAGACACAGTGCACTGTAAACACTACATCTCGCCAGCAGAGCTATTTCAAATAATATGGTGCGTCACATCATGGATTGCCCCTTAAAATAAAACAACCAAAATCAATAGCTTGTTCATAAAAGAAATCAGATGCTAAATATTAAACCCTTTCTTTTTTAAATGTAAAGAAGTCATCTCTCGACAGCTGGACTGTAAAGGTAAATAACAGTCTCTATGTCTATGTCCACAGGAAGGGTAGGTTAGGAAAATAGGCCTAGGAGAAAACATACTCGACGCTTCGTGTCAGTCATGATCCTCTGGCGATGACGGCAGTTCTCTGCAGGATGAGATCTACTGTACAACTACATCTTGCGATGGAAACAAGCCTGTTGACAAGAGTGTTCAATAAGAAAATGTAAGCAGTGTATGCGTATATGCAAAAATGAGTCAACTACAAAACTTGGAGCGAGCACCACCTCCAGGGAACTTCAGACACTATTACGTGTCGCGAAACCTTTGTATGAAGTAGGCCTACCTACTCTTAGATTATGGTTTCAAAACGCATTGGATATAGTAATTCTTATTCATGAACCTTCACAGCCGATTACAAGAGTTAGCCAAGACTACAACAAAGAGCATGTTGATTACTGAAACTTACCAAATAAATAACATATTCCACTTCACGGAATATAAACACCAAATTAGAATATTGAATTTTAGCTAAATATGTTTGAAGTTGTTGTTCACCACATCTTCGGTCACTAATAGAAACATATATATAGTTTTTTCAAATATGCACGACGAATTCGCAGGGATTCTTCATAATATGTTTTGCAGACAAACACTATATAAACTGGGTTCAGAAGTTTTAGCGATACGGTATCAAATATGCACGGCGAATTCGCAGGGATTCTTCATAATATGTTTTGCAGACAAATACTATATAAACTGGGTTCAGAAGTTTTAGCGATATCAAATATGCACGGCGAATTCGCAAGGATTCTTCATAATATGTTTTGCAGACAAACACTCATAATATGTTTTGCAGACAAACACTATATAAACTGGGTTCAGAAGTTTTAGCGATACGGTATCAAATATGCACGGCGAATTCGCAGGGATTCTTCATAATATGTTTTGCAGACAAACACTATATAAACTGGGTTCAGACGTTTTAGCGATATCAAATATGCACGGCGAATTCGCAGGGATTCTTCATAATATGTTTTGCGGACAAACTCTATATACTGGCTTCAGAAGTTTTAGCGGTATCAGACTATCAAGTACGGTATCGTAGGCTGGAATGTCATTTTCCACACGAAACATCGGAGTCCGAACCGACGATCGAATTAATTTCTGCTTTTAATAATCAAGTTATGTACAAAACTATTCATTAGGACTATCTTCTTAAGTTTTCAATTTTCTTTTCTTCACCTTGAATGCCAGAGAAAATCCTTTGGTAATGATGTATCTAGATTACATAGGCGAATCTATGAATTTTAGCTAAATATGTTTGAAGTTGTTGTTCACTACATCTTCGGTCACTAATGGAAACATATATATAGTTTTTTAAATATGCAAGGCGAATTCGTGGGGATTCTTCATAATATGTCTACCGCTTAGTCCTATTTGCTGGTACGGGGTCGGGGATGATGTGAGATGAAATTAAATGGCATGTTGTTACTGTCAGGTGCCCTTCCTGTAGCCATCTCAATTGAGGAGTCTATGATTGAACTGAACGATGGCGAACGAAATTGGGTAAAGAGGTGGAAGGAATCGGCTGTGGCCTAAGAATAAGAACCGCCCGGCGTCTGCCTCGAAGTGAAATTGGGAAACCACAGAAAATTATTCTCAGGATACCCGACGATTGGCTTCGAACCCACGTGCGGCCAACGTGCGACCAGTCCGCTCGGTGGGAATCTTAAAATACAGTACCAGATTTTTACTATGAAAAACCAGACTAACTAAATCGAACTGAGCTACATAACATAGTATGTTAATTTTAAAGTATGCGACACGACATTGTTCTTCCTTCCACGTTTGCAAACAAATAAAAAAGTGATCGACTGAACTTTTCAAGTCCCCAAGCAGACTACAATCAATCAATTAGCAAATCAATCAGCCAGCACTGGTATGCAGTCAGTGCTGTCGCACAGGCGGCAGATTCCCTATCAACCATTTAGCTAGATTTTTCTCATATGATTTCAAACAAGTTGGAAATTTATCGAACATCTCCCTTGGTAAATTATTCCAACGCCTAATAACTCATCTTATAAACGAATAGGCCAATTTGTCCCCTTGAATTCCAAATTTACCTCCATATGATCTTTTCAACTTTGAAAAAAAAAAAAACCTCCACTCAAGCATATTCGTCTACTAATGACATTCCACGACATTTCTCCACTGACAGCTCGGAACATACCGCTTAGTTGAGCAGCTCGTCTCCTTACTCCCAAGTCTTCCCAGTCCAAAGTTCGCAACATTTTCAAAATACTACTATTTTTCCGGAAATCACACAGAAAGAAATAGTGCTACTTTCCTTTGGATCTTTCCCAGTTCTTGAATCAAGTATCCCTGGTGAAGATCCTATATAATGGAACTTATACGCCCTCTCCTTGACAAACTTAGTACAACCCCTAAATAACCTCATAGCCATATGAAGATACCGGTAGTCATTATTTACAATCATGTTCATGTGATTGCCGAATGAAGATATTTCCTTGTATTAACAACTAGGCATTTACAGTGATTCCATGAGGCACTTTCATCTCATCAACACAGTAATTAAAACAGAGGACTTTTCCTCTTGGTGGAACTTCTCACCCCGTTTACCATCACATCGCTATCTGCTGTCCATCTGGGGCAACAAGAAAGAACTCTCCATTAATTTGGTATAGTTCTTTCATGAACAACATTGTCGAGGTTTTTATGCAACCGCTCACAAACCTGTAACTTGTAACCTGTACAATATAACATCATCCGCAAAAAGGCGGTTGCAGTTCTTCACTCATATAACTTAAGCTTTATATACAGTAGCGGCGACTGGGAATTAAAAGTGCGGGGGCAAAAATATATAGACAACAAACAGTACCCGGGTTTGTGGGATATAGTGGAGGATTGGCGGGGGGGGCATTATATACGTCAAAACTAAAAAAGGCCATAAAATGGTAAGTTTTTTATGCTCTCTGAGCGAATTTCGGCAGAGAGGTAAACTGACAGATACCAACTTGAATGCGGTAATAATCGTTTTTTTTGTTTTTTTTTTGATTCAATATAAAACATTTGCTACAGGAACAATATTATACATTCATTACAATTAAAAAGAAATACGGCGTGATTATTCAATTAAAACCATTTAGTAAATTATTTAACTATACACTAAAAAACTAACAGACAATAAAGAGACCGTCAGACTAACGAATGCACGCGGCAAGGTAGTGAATCATACCCCAATGTCTACGACCTTCGCAAAAAAAATATAGCCCTGCTACCCACCTTCATTGCACAGGCAAAGCCTCCATTATTTGCTGTGGCGCTATACAAATCGGTTAGCCGGGACGAAGGATATTTTGAGCGTATTTCCGCTAATAATTTTGGTAATGATTAAAGAAAATAAAAGAATTATCTGGTAAAACAACAGGGCTTTTATAAATGGCTTTTTGTAATAATTCCTAGTTTCAGCCGACTAAAATGGAATAAAAATGTAATGATGATGGTGATGATGCTTGTTGTTTAAAGGGGCCTAACATCTAAGGTCATCGGCCCTCTCCAAAAAGTGGAGAGGTCGACTGCCCCCCCCCCTTCCCCTTTAATCGCCGTTACTGTTTATATATATGTGCCTTCTTTCCCAGTCCTAATCCTTTCCTATCCCATCGACGCCGTAAGACCTGTCTGTGTCGGTGTGAGGCAAGCTAACCACGTATGAAAGGAAAGCGCACGTAACCGCAGCGATTACTCGGCTGCGACAGTGAAAATAGGGAAGTTTATCTACACTTCGACAATAAAAGAATGCACTTCCATGCTTTTAGTAAGAGCTTAAACGATAACGTGAGCCTGCTTCGTGACCATGATCGTTAAGGTGTCAAGACATGTTTAAAACATTAGATAGGGTAGATCATGGGAGACTACTGTCAAAAATGAGTGCAATCGGGCTAGACAAAAGAGTGACTGAATGGGTTGCTATATTTCTAGAAAACAGATCTCAGAGAATTAGAGTAGGCAAAGCTTTATCTGACCCTGTAATAATTAAGAGGAGAATTCCTCAAGGCAGTATTATTTGACCTTTATGTTTTCTTTCTCTTATTCTGTACAGAGTAATAAATAAGTTACAAGATTGTGAGCCACTGCAAAATAACCTCGATAATGTTGTAAGATGGACAGCAGTATGTTGATAAACGGGGTTAAAAGTCAGGTTGTGAGTTTCACAAATAGAAAAAGTCCTCTCAGTTTTAATTACTGCGTTGATGGGGTGAACGTTCCTTTTGGGGATCATTGTAAGTATCTAGGTGTTAATATAAGGAAAGATCTTCATTGGGGTAATCACATAAATATGATTGTTAATAAAGGGTACAGATCTCTGCACATGGTTATGAGGGTGTTTAGGGGTTGTAGTAAGGTTGTAAAGGAGAGGGCATATAACTCTCTGGTAAGACCCCAACTAGAGTATGGTTTCAGCGTATGGGACCCTCACCAAGATTACTTGATTCAAGAACTGGAAAAAATTCAAAGGAAAGCAGCTCGATTTGTTCTGGTGATTTCCGACAAATAAAAGAGTAACGTTAAAAAAAAATGTTGCAAAGGTTGGGCTGGGGAGACTTGGGAGAAAGAAAACGAACTGCTCGTCTAAGTGGTATGTTCCGAGCTGTCAGCGGAGAGATGGCGTCGAATGACATTAGTAGACGAATAAATTTGAGCGGCGTCTTTAAAAGTATGAAAGATCACAATATGAAGATGAAGTTGGAATTCAAGAGGACAAATTGGGGCAAATATTCATTTATAGGAAGGGGAGTTAGGGATTGGAATAACTTACCAAGGGAGATGTTCAATAAATTTCCAATTTCTTTGAAATCATTTAAGAAAAGGCTAGGAAAACAACAGAGACGGAATATGCCACCTGGGCGACTGCCCTAAATGCAGAACAGTATTGACTTATATTGATTAATTCTCTAATTGAAGTCTTTTTGGTCTGGCACCATAGTTAGCTGGTTCGAGTCCCATTGGTGAAAAAATTCGCAATTAGAATGATGGGCGACAGAGTAGGAGAGGTAATGATATACAATTTCTGATCACTAGATTGCTTGTCAGAAGCCTGGGTTCAATTCCAAATCTCTCCGCAGTGTTCATATGGTGTGAGGGCATATGACGCTCTTGATGGTGATTCGTCCGTCGGATGGGAACATTAAGCCTAGAGCAGAACCTATGGTGTTATTCGACAGGAGTAGACTATGTGCCCACATCTCTCGTTACCTTATTATGTTATTATTACCATCACCACACCCAGACGCACAAGTCGGCTATGGGCGTCAAATAGAAAGACCTGGGCCAGCCTTCGCCGGAGGACACACGCAATCAATCAATCAATCAATCAATCAATCAATCAATCAATCAATCAATCAATCAATCAATCAATCAATCAATCAATCAATCAATCAATCAATCAAAACATGCACTACAAATCGCTCTGAATACTGTTGATACTGAAATGGCGTATGACTCTTGAGTGCCGGGAGTGTCCAAGGACGAGTTCGGCTCGCCAGATGCAGGTCTTTTGATCTGACTCCCGTAGGCGACCTGCGCGTCGTGATGAGGATGAAATGAAGCCGACACATACATCTAGCCCCGTGCTTGCGAAATTAACCAATTATCGTAAACATTCCCGACCCCGCCGGGAATCGAACCCGGACCCGCTGTGACCAAAGGCCAGCGCGCTAACCATTTAGCCACTGAGCTGGACACTGTTGATACTATGCAAGCCTTTTTTCTTTTCTTATTTTTAGCAAAGTGGTATTGGACAAATGTATATCAAAGAACTATTTCATTGCGAAAAGACTACCGTACAGCACGGGAAATCGTGGATATCAAGTATGTAACAAGTACACTTATTTCAACATCACCGAAGGCAAACAATGATTTTCTAGCGCAATATACTTCTCAGAAGCGGCCTTATCCTAAACAAACACTAAGTTGTTCTTTGATCCCACAATGGACAACATGAACGAAAGGGCGGCTACAACCGTAATTTCTTGGAAACACACGCATTCGATTATAACATCACTATGGCAATAGAAAATGATTAGCCAATAACAACATAATACAATAGAAGTTGGAAATAGCACTGTTGTCAGGGGACAAACCAGGTTGTTTGGAAATGATTGGTCTTCGTTACTCACACTACTATATACATTCACTTGAGTTTTGGAAGGGAGAAAAATATCTTCTTCATTCAAAATAGTCTCCGCTTGTAGTGACAAATTTCTGCCGACGATTCATCGGACTCTCAATATACAGTAATTAGTGTAATTGCTAAAGAAAAATGGCTTACGTGAGACAATGAAGTCTCGGAAGGAATCGTTCTTGAACACCCTGTCTTTCAGGTAGTTGCTTAGAAACATAATTACGCATTAGCCTGTTGTTGCTAAGTCAGGTAAATATGGAGGATACAGGAGTACGTCATACTTCCAAGTCACTCAGGTTTATAATATTTCGTCCTGGAGTTTGGCGTTGTCTCCAAGGAACAGAGGATCATTCCCACTGAGCAAATATGGCAGATTTTTTACACAATTGTCACTGCAATTCGCCAATTTCTGCATAGTAATGATTGCACTACGATGAAGAACTGGTAACGGAATACACCCACTGCTGCCCGCCGCATTAACAAGAAAACGGTGTGTCGTCAATCTTCGGTTTGAAAAGTATCTAGGGATTTCAATAATAATAATAATAATAATAATAATAATAATAATAATAATAATAATAATAATAATTACAGAAAGCATACAGGATCACTTGGAACAGGTATAATAAAAAATCAACCTGAAGCGTTATATGCCTCAGAAACCTTAATCATTGGTGGTGGATCTTTAACCACAGACACTGAGAAACAAGAAAGGAAAATTTTACGAAAAATTTTTGGCCCAGTTTGTATAGATGGAATATGGAGAAAAAATCATCCCAGGAGATATATTGTCATTCTGAAAAAATTTCTCACACTTTTCGGAAAAGACGATTGAAATTTTATGGACACATTATCAGAATGAACACTAACAGGCTAACTAAAAGAATTTTCAACCTGGCCCTTTCGTCTAAAACCAAGAACAGCTGGCTTCGTGAAATTGAAACAGATCTCCAGGAAATCAACATCTCAGAAGACATTGTACAGGACAGATGTAAATTCAGAACCAAAATCGACAATCACCACTTTGAAGACAAACCCAACACCAGAGCTACTATAACTTGGACAGAAGAACGAAGGAAGAAGCTCAGCGAGAGGATAAAGAGATTTTGGGAGGAAAAGAAGGCCAACACATCAGCTAAGCAAGTTCAACCGTGCTCCTGAGTAGGGCATAACGATGTAAAATAATAATAATAATAATAATAATAATAATAATAATAATAATAATAATGGTATTAGCTTTGCGTCCCACTAACTACTTTTACGGTTTTCGGACACGCCGAGGTGCCGGAATTCAGTCCCGCAAGAGTTATTTTACGTGCCAATAAATCTACAAACACAAGGCTGGCGTATCTGAGCACCTTCAAATACCACCGGACTGAGCCAGGATCGAACCTGCCAAGATGGGGTCAGAAGGCCAGCGACTCAACCATCTGAGCCACTGAGCACGGCACCTCTAGGGATTTCAGCAACTTCCAACCACAGCCACTTTGCTTGTAATTATAGTACAGGATCTGTCTTTCATGGCACTTCACAGTACAAGTGAGTAGGAGTTCATACTAGTGAAGAACCAACAAGTTACTGTTCAGCAAATGTCCACGTGCATTTATTTGTGATTCTCCTTTAGTTCTTGCGGTACCCAGCTGTCGATTTCTTTCACTTTCTCTATTTGCTGCAAATATTTTTAATGTGTTGAAATGGAAACGTTGAACAATCGGACAAGTTGCTGATGGTGGTGCGTGGATTTTCTTCCATACATGCAAGTGTCGTTATTCTCCCTTGAAGTGGGTTCTCTGCCGTCGGCGTCTTGGAGACTCTAGTCCTCGGAAAGAAAGTTTTCGAACCAGTGATGCACTGTCCGTTCTGAAGCTGAGTCTACATTCATGCCCTCACCACATTACGCTTCTGCTGAAGGTATAAGTCTCAACTCGAGCGAGAAAATCACCCCTAAATCACGCAGTACCAGTTTATTAGACAAGGCTACTCTAACACATCCGATGATAACTGAAGCTTCACTTCGTTCTGCATAAAGGATGCTTGTATTCGTGATCCTCAACGGGCTTTACTCATGAGGTGAAGGTAAACAAAGCAAAACTTGTACCTGGAGATGATTTGAGATACGTACGCAAATTGATGAAAACTAATGATACGAGAGTCGAGTCATAAGTCACGGCAACTATTTTTTTTCTCGCGAACAGGAGACAACACGGAAAATCCAAGATATGCATTTGGAAATATAGGGCATGTACTTATGCATAGTGCCAGAAGACAAATTCTGACTTCAGGAGATTCTCGTAGGAAAGTGACAGAACACAGGCCATTGGTAAACATTGTTTTATTATGGTATAGACAGCAAATACACAAGACTACCTATGTACAAAGGACAGGTCTCCACTGGTTAAAGACCTTCGAAATAATCACCCAAGGTTTCCACTGTGCGTTGCCAGCGGTGGGGCAGGCGCTGAATACCATTCGCTGCATGTGTATCGCTAACGTGTGACACCTCTCTCCGAAATGCTGTTACGATGTCCTCTTTGTTAGCAAATCGTAATCCACGTAATGGCTTCTTAACTTTGGGGATTAGATCATAGTCACATGGGCTCAGTTCAGGCGAATAACGCGGGTGTGGTGTGAATTTCTGCCGCGGAGAACTGCTATTTTAATATACGATCGTTGCTCCTGCTTGTTGACTTCCACTTTGTGACGCTCTCACACACTAAACTTGCGGGCATGCTTAGACCCACACTGTTGTTTACATACACCATCTAGTGGTATCATACGCAAGTGCATACCGTACGTTTCCAAATGCATATCTTACATTTTCCGTGTTGTCTCCAGTTCGCGAGAAAAAAAAAAATACTTGCCATGACTTGTGACTCGACCTACGTATATTTGAAAAGGAAATTGGGAGGGTATCAATAAACATGGACATTTAATATGTTGTATGTTGAGTATTCACCCCAAAGGATGATTTGATCCGTAACAGCTCCGCCATCAGCTGTCATTTACTCAACTTTCTGAGCAAATACTACAATTCATAAGAATAAAGTTTTTGAGACTATTCTCTTTAGGTGCGCCTAGAACAACCGCTATGTGATAATATTTCAGCTTAGAACTCTGACCAGAAAGATTCTGTCATCTAAGGTTCAGTATTGCATGAACTGTGTCAAGAATTATTTTCTTCGTAAGTGGTACTTGTGCTGCGGGTCAGTATTTCTCCCCTCAACATTGTCACATAACGGTATGTCGAGGTGCAACGACGATAAAGGCCTACTCATATTATGAATGTGGTGAGGTACAAACTCACATTTCGAACACACTGGGAGTAGATTCTCATTTGTGGTGTGAATAAAAGAGAGAACCTTATGATTATAGGCTCATTTTTTTAATTTTTTTTTTTAGTATGGCCGGTAGTTGTCTGAGGCATATCTACTGATTTAAGGCTCTGTCACCAGGAAGCGGACTGTCCGCGCGGACGAAATGACCATAAGGCCGTCGCGAATCAGTGTGAAAGCAGTCGCAATCAAGTGCATACCGACTCATTCTTTCTTGAACTGTTGTTATCATTTTGTTGTTTAATCAAATGTCCAGCACCCCCTGTGGGTGGGGGACGCAGACGAAAAATACACCCACGGTATCCCCAGCCTATCGTAAGAGGCGACTAAAAGGGACGACCAAGGGATGCTGACATTAGAACCATGAGACTACTTGTGATCTTTGTCATCTACGTGCCGTTTGTCGTATAGGTGTTCATGACCACGCACTAGATCAATTAATTTCTTCGTCTCTTCTGGAGACATTGTGCAGTGTTGGCCGCGCGAACTCTGAAAATGTACAACTGTCCGCCAGTCCGCTGAGAACTAATCTGGTCCGTTGCGGTAGGCCGCCTTCTGTTTGACCAGGTGATGTAATATCACAGTGTACAGCGCCCGCGCGGACAGTCCGCTTACTGTTTGACAGAGCCTTTACTGACTTTAAAGAGTTAGAGATTCAAAACAAATGGCTGAGAATTATCCGTTCTGCGTACCTATTTATGAGCAAGAATTAAAATGGTTAAATTAATATACAGTGTGCTTCAGGGCACCCTCTTCCAATGTAGTTTTATGCAACCCGCAATATTAATTCCATCCTGAAAACATCTGCCCGGTCACGAGACACGATACATTAATGTAGTTACATGGGCAAAGAACGTCGCTACATGATTTCAAGGTGTTATGTTTTGCGAGTGGGCGGTATAACCTGTCGGTAGGGTTCAGAATCGTGCGCAGAATGTGCTCACTGGACATTAGTACCATACAGTACGCCTGCAAGGGATTAGGCACCTACTAGTAATAACCATGTCGCACGTTAGTTGTGTTGCATAAAACTACATTGGAAGGGGCGGCTGAATCGAACGGTGTGTGTGGCTTACAACACAGTCTTGTAGACAATATTTACAACCTTCTAATCGGGACCCCTGGTCATCACACCATGTCTCATAATAAAATATTAAAAAGTATTTGACTATACATAAAAGTGGGAGACTGTAAAGAATGAAAGTAATAAGAATATACGATAATCAAAGGCTACGCAAAATGAAATGTGAAATGTATACTTACTAAATATGAATACTAAAAAATATTAAAAAGATAGAAACACACGGAATATGAATATAATATGATGACGATAATGATGCAATGTAAAAATATAAACCCACTAGAAATTAATCATAAACCTACACAATATTAAAAAGATAAAAACACGGAAATATAACATTTAATACAATTACGATGATAATGAAAATGGTTGAACAAATAAACTACAGCCCAAAGCAGTTCTTCAATGGGATAGCACGCTTATAACACTCAACAACACCCAAACACTTTCCGCAGAATGGCGCACTCATTCTTCAGCTGGTCAGTTAACAAAGGGACAAAGATTTTACACGAATAGTGATGACGAACAATACTTCAACGCGAAATGAGTAACCTATTCCTTAGTGAAGGCGACCATAGCCAAAAAATACCAAAAAAAAATGAATTTTCACGAAAACCGTTAAGAGTTATGAAGAAAATGCAAAATGTGCTGTTTTCTGCAGAAAATGTAATTTAAAGGCCACGCGTGCGCTTCATTTTCCAATAGGGGCAATCGTTACTTTAGTTGATGTAGGGTAAAAATTGCCCAAATTTGGGACATACCTCTGTAAAATCCCCGCTTAGTTCGAAACGTGAAATTACCAAAATCAAAAGAATTCCTTGTGTGACTCGGGATTTCAAACTATATTCTTACCAAATTTCAGCTCAATCGGTCCAGCAGTTCTCGAGCCTATCCGAAACAAACAAACAAACAAACAAACAAACAAACACCGGGCGAGTTGGCCGTGCGGTTAGAGGCGCGCGGCTGTGAGCTTGCATCCGGGAGATAGCGGGTTCGAATCCCACTGTCGGCAGTCCTGAAGATGGTTTTCCGTGGTTTCCCATTTTCACATCAGGCAAATGGTGGGGCTGTACCTTAATTAAGGCCACGGCCGCTTCCTTCCAACTCCTAGGCCTTTCGTATCCCATCGTCGCCATAAGACCTATCTGTGTCGGTGCGACGTAAAACCACTAGCAAATAAGAAACAAAACACGTGAACATGTGAATTTTAAGAATTTTAGAAGTCCACCTTTTTCAAAATTGAATTCATTTAGATCAGGGAAACCGGAAACAAGAGGAGTTGCTAATAAGAATAGAATTGAATTAAAAGCGTTTCTAACACCAGTGGGTGACCCTGGATTAACAGTATAGCGTAGGGAATTTGGCAAACAACAAACAACCAAGTCTTCCTTTCCATATTACAGACTTCATCGTGGCTAAAGCTGCAGCGTATATTAAATTTCCTCATACTGATACACAATTTGACGTTAATAACAAGAGTGGTAAGAAACTCTTTAGGGGCTGCCTGGCCGAGGCGCTAAAGGCGTGGTCGGTTCACCCGAAAGGACGTGCGTTCGATTCCCCGTCAGGAAGTCGAAAAATTTAAGAAAGGAGATTTCTACTTCCTTCACAGAATGTCCGGATGGCCCTGAGGTTCACTCAACCAACACCAAAAATGAGTATCTAATTAAATCCTGGGGGCAAAGGCGGTCGTGCCTAGAGCTAACCACTCTACCCCACCAAGTGCCGAGGTTACGGATAGTGGAAGCCTTTACTTTCCACCCCTCCAAGGGCCTTCATGGCCAGTACGGAGATGACTTTGCTATTAATAGGCGCTCTTGACTGTACTCATGTTAAGGTGATAGTAAGGTCCGGAAGTGCATGACCTAAAGAAGTACAAAATATGCAAGCAAATATGCCCTAAACATTAGATAAATATGACCCAAAAGGTAAAATATGACTTACGAAATTTAGTGATAGGTAGCAAATATGACAGTATTACCAACATTAAACGTCTTAAGTACCAAAACGTGATAGTGATAACACAGCGGACAGAGCTACAGTATGTTAATACTTCACCGAACTCTTGACACATAATTTCTTAATTTAACATCCTCACTTCACTTTAGGTCATAAATGGCTTTAAAAATATCGATAATGCATTCAAAAGGATAGAGCTGTTTGTCAGAATTACAAAAAATCCCAAATCACCAACGCCAAGTATGAGTAGGCTTACCAGGAACGTCACAAAGTTAAGGGTTCACTGCAGTACTAGAAGTGTGACCAATCTATTGAAATTCATTCTTGTGAAAGGGGAGGAGGGCTGTAACTGGGCCCTTAAAGGATGGACTAGCCGAGAAAAACCATGGAATTTCCTTGTTTGCTAACTGATACTCAGCAAAATATATCTAATGGAGTGACATCATTCTAAGTGAGACGTCCGCACTGCAACTCTTTCTCGGAATCAGTTCTTCTAAACCTCCCACCTGTCTGTTCCGAGAAAAAAAAAGGAAATTAAATGGGAATCCTGTGTTCGAAACTCAACGTAGATAGCCTGTACCTAGTTAAAAACGACGCCCCAATTTAAGCAAAAACGCTCAAAATGTAACCAAATTTAGTTTGAATTAATTCCAAAACCTTGATTTTAACAGGACAGTCGATTGAGAACTTTTTTTTATTCCTACAAAAATGAGTACATGACAACATACTCATAAGAATAAAGTTCAAGTAAGAACTCTAGTTCCATTCATACCACCCAATACGTAAACTGGCCAAGATGATTACTAATAATGGCGTTCGGCCGCGGAAGATCATGCGACCAATATTCACACAGTGAGTGTTCATATATTCAGAGATCTTCGTGGCTGAAGTAGAGTCATAACTTTGATACGGGAATGGCAACTGAGCTGGACAGTGGGGTATCCTTCACTACAGAAGAGAGTACAGATGGTTCTGCTGTTCGGAGTACTTCTTACATGACAGCAGGATGTGTTCAATTCTATGACTCGGATAGCATACATGACCAAGACGTATTCTTACTAAAGATGTAAGGTGTCTTCGTGTTAACTTCAAATTTTCGAACCAGATTTGCATGGGCCCGAGGCCAAGTAACTACCATCATTCGGAAGAGGTTCAACCATGCTTCATTCCCCGCTCACCTCAACAGGATTGGACTTCTCCAATCAGCACAATGTCCGTGGAGTGCAAGAACCACGGGAGATGTGAACCACATTATCTTCGAGTGCAGTAGAACTGTATCCTTTCGAAGAGAATTGTTCGCTACCCTTGTGAACCTTCGGGTTCCTTTACCCACACATATTCAGCTATTACTGGCAACTGGATACTCACGTGTGTACAGTGCAATTGCAACATACTTCACAAAAACTGATGTTAATATCTAAAGAATAAGTGTCTTTGTTTTAAGTGTGTCTTGCTTCCTTTTTTGCTCTGTTCTAGGTCATTTCTGTTATTTTGTATGTCTTTTAACTTGTCCCTTTTTCTTTCTCTTTTCTGTAACAATTTTTTTATCATTGTACATTACTGATGGCCAAATGTCATATGGACGAAGGTCATAATAAAGAAAGGAAAAAAAACAGACTTGCGCTGGGATGGTGGATTGAATTCTAGCATAGTGCTTTCCTCTTGATGTTTTTCAGTACTCAAACTATTCATTGTGGGCAGGAAATCAGAATATGGTAGCTGTTTGTAGAGGCGGTGTTCACATGTTGCGGCTTCATTCGCTAACTTGTCTACTATCTCGTTAATCGGTATTTCAGCGTGGCCTTCAATCCATAGGAGATGCGGTTTCTGAACTGCTTTCTGGGCGGTATAGATAAATCCAGAATATCTAATACATACTGATGCATTGATAAGATCCAGTGTGAATGTTGTAGCTTTTGAAGAGCACATTGTGAGTCAGAAAGTATTAGAATCTTATGAAAGTGATGAATTTCATAGCTAATATTTCAGTGGATAGCTAAACTTTCTGCTGTAACGATAGACGTCTCTTGAGGTAAGGAGTACTTTCTTGACACTTGAGATGCAGCACAGAAGAATGCATAATGTACGCCCGTTGAGGCCTTGGATCCGTCAGTATAGATATGAACAAAACTGGGTCATGTGGTATTGAGTAAAGCTGATAAACTTTTATTGATGGAAATAGTTACTAATGAAGCATGGTAAAAATAATATGCGAGGTGTAAATATAAGAAGTTCGTGCTTTCTTTTAAATACAACGAGTCTTTCAGACTGAAGTATGTCGGGAATCATCTGTAGGAATTTCTTGAAGCTTTCATATAATAATGTTGTCCGGTGTTTATGACCGATGTTACTTCTGTCGATTGTCATTTGCAGTACTCTTAATTTGCTGATCAGTTTATTGGTCCCCAATGTTGAACGGCGAACAAAGAAGGTTTTCGCCAAATATTGTCTTCTTATCGTGAGAGGCATCTCCTTGGCTTGCACTAGTAGTGCGTTCGTAGGAGAAGATTTCATTGTCCCTAGACATATTCGGATAGCACGATAATGTACTACATCAATTTTTCGGAGAACGTATTGAGGTGCCAAGAGACCAAGAGACATTTTGGTGGGTGTGTTTTGTTGAACGTTACTCACGACTTCCAAACAAATCGTTCAAGAATGAATGAGTTCTGTGATAATTTAGTGGACTATTATCTAGACGAACATTTTTTTTCCACCCGCTGTATAGGTATGGGCAGTGGTATGGGCACAACCATCTAAGTTCAGTGTGTGTCTAGAACAACGATCGCCAGCATCATCAGCATCATCATTATCACCTACATTTTAAGAGTCAAGAATATTACTACATACATACATACATACATTTATTGAACATAACAGGCGACTTCGCCCCTAAACATGTTCACATGCAGAGTAAAATAAATAATAATAATAATAATAATAATAATAATAAGGATAATAATAATAAGAATAATATAGTATTCTTCTAACAGTTATTAGCTGTAGCAGTCACTCACTCAATGTTCAAACATACTCATCCAGTGTCCTTATTGTATTCTGTACTTGCGTCACATTATTGTTCCTGACCTACACCTGATCAATAATCAAAACAACAACACTCAGCATTTCAGCACTTGCATTCCAGCTAACTTTAAAATAAACAGACCATGCAATCCTGTATCATTACCCAACTCCACATAACTAAGTACTCGGTCCCTATATTCCCTAATCCATTAGAATTTTATCATACTATCCCCTTCCCTTATATACATAACTATTCCACCCCCCTATTCCCCTGCCCACCCTCTAACTCACTCTCCTTCATTTTACCCTCGCAGGCCTTTTTTGTCGCACATAAATACCTGTTCAATTCACCCCCCTTTTCCCATTGTTTAATAATCCATCTCAGGATTGCGTTCTCATCCCCTCTCCCCAATATTTCCCGATGCTCGGCACTCAATAATCCATGTCTTAACCCCCTCGTTACCTCACAATCTCCTAGCAAGTGAAAATCATCATTCACATCTCCGCAAAGTACACACTTTGTCTTATCCCTCCCCTGTATCCACCCTGTATTCCTTTGCAAACCTAAAAGCCACCACATCATCCCATACCGTTTTGACCTATCGACGTATCTAATATTCAACCCTGCTATCTCCTCTATTTTCGTCAAAACAGTTAGCGAGTTTCTTAGTCTGCTTTCCCCCAATAATTTCTGCCTATGGATATCTCTAATTCTCCTTTCCAGTATATTCATCCCTCTCACCTCTGTCTTCGACCAAACCTCCCCCCACAGGTGTCCTAATCCTATCCTCTCCAAATATCCCTTTATTTTTTCTAACCATCCACCCTTATACATGCTCTTACATTGCTGTGCATACGCTGCCTGTAATACCCTCCCACCTTCCTGTCTTTTTAAATTCATCCAGTATCTTACTATTCTTTTCACACCCTCTGATTCCAAATCCTCCCCACACATTAATTCCGCCCCTACATTTGCTGTACACCTCGGTAAGCCCATAACTAACTTAGCAAAACTACTAACAATCCTTCTTAGTTCCTCTCTTTTCTCATCTAGCCCCCAAACTTCTGCACTGCATAATACCCTCCCAAAGATTACCGACCTGAACACTAGCCTCAGTGTTTTATAACTGATCCCCGGGTATTTGACTAGCAAATTTCTGACTGAGGCTAAGGCTGCCAATCCTCTATATTTCACCCTTTTGATCTGGTCATTCCAAGTTCCTTTATCATTAAAAATAACTCCTAGATATTCCAACTTCCTTACCTGTTCCAATCTTTCTCCCTGAATATTTTAGACTTATTTCCATTAATTCTCAATCCCCATTTCCTCGCAAATAGCGTCACTGACTTTAAGGCCCTATTCATCGCCCCTGAAGTTATCGTCATCAATAACACATCATCCGCAAATATCAATCCTGGTACTTCTAAACCATTAATCACTGGCACAGCCCAATTTTCTGCCCCAAACCCCTCTAAAATATCGTTGATAAATAAAATAAACAGTATTGGCGATAACTTGCAACCTTGTTTTAAACCCACCTTGGACTCTAATGGTCCACTCAGTCTTCCTTCTCCCAATTTTACACAAAACCTGACAACCCTATATATTCCTTCCACTGCCCTCAACATCTTCTCCGAAATTCCTAGCCTGCCTAATTTCTCTAATAGGGCCTCTCTATTCACCTTGTCAAAAGCTTTCTCAAAATCTATTGCTGCTACATAAACCGTACTTCTAGCCATATTCTTATACTTTTCTAGAATAGTCTTTACTATCATTATATTATCCACTGTTCTTTTCTTTTTCCTAAATCTCCCTTGGTAATCTGTCAAAATTTCATTTTCTTCCGCCCACCCGCTTATTCTGTTCGCCAACACCCCAGTATATATTTTACTCAAAGAATCCAAGAGAGATATACCTCTATAACTGTTCACATTGTTCCTACTACCCTTCCCCTTGTATATAGGGCATATAATTCCTGTTTCCCATTCCTTAGGGTAATTACCTCCCTCAAATATCCTATTGAATAGTTTAACCATGCCCTCTATCATTATCTCATTTTTGCTAATTTCCTTCCAAAACTTGTTATTTATACCATTACACCCCCCGGCCGACTTCACTCTGGCTCTGCTTATCACTCTCAGGATTTCCTCCCTTGTGATTTCTTTATCCAGGTCATAAATTGCCACTCTCCTATTCCTCCAAATTACTTCTTCTCCCGAACCTCTGCATCTTTCATCCCCCTTCTTCCCTAGTAATTCATCAAAGTGTCTGACCCATTGCACTTCCTCAATACTCGTTTTCTCTATATTCCTTCCACCTTTAATAATTTTATTAATCTTATCCCAAACTCTCTCAAAATTATTTGTCTTGCAGTCATTATTTATGGCTTCCATTTGTTCCTCTAACCACGCCTTTTTTGTCTCACAAATTTTCTTTTTATACTCCTTCCTCAATCTACAGAAAAACTCCCTTTCTTGGCTCCCACCTTTCCTTCTATATTCACCTAACGCGTCCATCACCTTCCTCCGCATTCCTTCACACTCCCTATTAAACCATTCTTCTCCCTCTTTCTTATTTCCCTTTCTATCTTTCGCCTTCTGCGCTATTATTTTTATTGGATGTAGCAGCAATTCCAAGGCTTTATCAATATTATTCTCTTCTAACGCCCCTTCCCACCCATATTTCAAAAGTTGTAACTCCTCTTTTACTACCCTATTCCAATCCCGGCCCACTTTCTCTGTCCATTTATACTTATTATAACCACTCCCTCGTTTATCATTTGCCTCATCTTCCTTCATTGTACACTTCTCTTCCCCCCTTTTCAGCATAACCCTCACCGGGAAATGGTGTGATTCAATCCAGTCTCTTATTTCCATTCTTACAACTTCCTCAATCATCCCTTCCGAACTTAAAACCATATCTATCACACTACCACCCTTCTCAGTAACATATGTCAATTTCCCCGTCCTGTCACCCTCTATCCACCCATTCAGAATATACAAATTTCCCACAGCACACATCTCTAGGAGCTTCTCTCCATAACTATTTGTAATTTTGTCCTCACTCTTCTACTTTCCAACAAACACATTCCATCCTCCCTACTATAAACTGGGCTCTGTTCCCCTATTCTCGCGTTCCAATCCCCGAATAACAACATATCCTCTTCACCTGGAAACATTCCCCTTATCCTACCAATATCTACCAATAACTCTTCAAAAAAAATAGAATGTTACTACATAAAAATGAAGAGCTAATTATCCTTTCAATCAAGAACAGAGAAAAACGCCACGAGAATGAGTATATACAATATGGCAGCAACCAACAAGATAACCCAATACCCAATATGAATTCGCAAGTCCGACTTCATATGATACTTCAAAAAGAAAGGATGAATTGGCGAAACACCACGACATGATCCATGAAGATGATATAATTCTTTAAACTGTTTTAGGTGACTATGTCATTTCTATTAATGAAATAAATGTTTAATTTCAAATACAACATAAAATGTTAACCACGCCTGTACATGTGGAGCCGGCCCCGTGGTGTAGGGGTAGCGTGCCTGCCTCTTACCCGGAGGCTCTGGGTTCGATTCCCGGCCAGGTCAGCGACTTTTACCTGGACCTGAGGGCTGGTTCGAGGTCCACTCAGCCTACGTGATTAGAAATGAGGAGCTATCTGACGGTGAGATACCGGCCCCGGTCTCGAAAGCCAAGAATAATGACCGAGAGGATTCGTCGTGCTGACCACACGACACCTCGCAATCTGCAGGCCTTCGGGCTGAGCAGCGGTCGCTTGGTAGGCCAAGGCCCTTCAAGGGCTGTAGTGCCACGGGGTTTGGTTTGGTTTCTGTACATGTGGGCATGTCACTGCAAAATATTTTACGTGTACTTATCATCTTACTAATTTACCTCTCGATTTCCGCAGTGAGGACATACGACACTGCTGATGGTGATTCGTCGATCGGATAGTGACATTAAGCCATGGTGCTAATTTGACAAGAGCAGGCTGTGCCGCACCGGGTTTGACGCTCTCCCTCCTTACCATCATATATCACGTTATACATTTTATCTCATTAACTCCTCTGATGAGGGTGATCCGATCATAAAAACTCGGTATGAAAATTCGTCTCACTGCATATCCGACCCCCCTAGAGAAACGGAACAAGGGTTAGACACACACTACTTTACCTCTCTTACCTACACTTACGCTAGTGTCAAAAAGTTTTAACTCGCCTTAAGAAAACTCCGCTTCTTGTCGTTTATTAGTGATATTTCAAATGGCATATATTTTAATCAAAATACAAACATAGGAATTTCACAGCCAACAATGACACTGCTTGTTCTTTAGTTCTGTTTATTTCAGCGCAGATGTCCACAGCTTCCGTTACGCTTACTTAATATCACAATGGGTTTATCTTCAGCAGCAGATGTTCTTCTAGGACGTCCACTACGTACTCCATCTTTGTGAGTGCCTGTCTTTTGTCTTCGCTTCAAAGCAGCGCGAACGCTAGTGGTTAAACGTCGCACTAACACATCAGAGGTTTTCGGCGACGCAAGGATGGGAAAATCTTAGGAGTAGGAGGGTATGGGCCGTAGCCTTAATTGTGGCACAGCCCCAGCCAGCATGTGCATGAAGTGAAAATGGGAAATCACGCAAAAACTCAGAAATGCCTAATTTTGCAGCAATCTGCCGGTTTGACCAACCATGTGTCTTGTAGGCACATGCCGTAGCACAAATTATAGGACGGAAAGTCGAAGAAAGAGTATACGATATAATCCATTTTATGTATAAATTCAATGAATCATTTTTAAGGTTTCCTAGTTTATATGCATAAAGCACAAAATGCCTGTAAATAGTTCGTGTAGTACCGCATTGTTCATTCTCCATTAATTATATAAAATTTCAGAAATTTAGTTTCATAACCCCTTAATCTTTAAGGCAGTGGCCAGCAATAGTTGTTACCGCCATGAGTTTTTATTCAAGGGAACTACGGCAGGCAGTGGGTTTACTTCTTCGCAAGTGCTCGAGCTTCCATCCTCCAATTTTGCTGTGAATTTTTGAAACACCTTGTATAAGCATCAGTCCTTTGCACTTGGTTCACATGGATACTCTGTCCGGTAATCACCATTCCTGTGATGTATGTATTCTTAGTTAAAAGTAAGTAGTTAAAAGTAATATTAAAGTCTTTGGTTAAAACGGATAAACTATGGGAAAACATTTCCAGGAAGTTCGGCGATGTGATTCGAACCCACCTACCTCACTGCTTCCTCTGATGCAAACAGTTCTGAATTTAATTACTTTAACTCTATATACCCTGATTAAACACCAGTGATAAGGATTGGTGCAAACAGTTTTAAATTCCTATGACGAAGTACAGTCATATGAATTTCTTAAGTTTAAGGAATTTTTCAAACACAAATGTTTCCCGTGTCACCGGCATGACCCATCCGCGATGCGTACGACAGTACGTTACGTGTGGTTCTTCACTAACAGTAAGAGGATATTTGCCCAGTTATACTTCTTAACAACACTACCATCACCACTCTCACAGAGCAAAGAACTAATCTAACCTAAATGGCATGGTAGTTGTGATCTACCAATTGCAAAATAGGTTATTATTATTATTATTTTTTTTTTTTTTATGGTTTCCGGAGAGGCCTGGTGTAGGTCTTTCGAACTGACGCCTATACGCGACATGCGAGTCTGTGAGGAGGGGGCCCTTCTTATGATGAATTATAATGTTGAAGACGGCACACCCACCCAGGTGGTCCCTAAGCTAGGGAAATTAACCAATGAAGGTTAAAATATCCGACCCAGGCCGGAATCGAATCGAGGGCCCCATGAACCAAAGGCCAGCTAGCTAACCATTAGCCATGGAGCCGGACGCAAAATACGATAATGTAGGATAACAAACTTCACACTGTTCTAGAACTTTACCATCAAGATAAAACATCACGTTTCTGCTCTCTGCAAGAATCTACGTCGTGTTCAGCATATTGTGAAAGTCGATACACGCATTGCCAGCGGGCCTACTTAAAACAGCAATTCAAAACTGTCCTAGTCGTCATAGCCACCAGCCTAGCTTGTATTGACCGCCTGATCTCAAGATATCGTCAGCATTCCAGGACCTCAAGAAGTCTCCAAGAGGTCAGATGTGAATAACGGCTAAGGGCAAGAACACTAGCGAGTGAAAATCTCTTTAGAGGAATATCATAAAATTGTTTATTATTCCAATCAAGAAAGTTCAATTGTGTGAAAAATGTTATGTGGCATTTTGTTATTACAACACATTTTAGTGATAATGGGATTTCTTTTTTTCCCTCGCTTCCGTACATAACGAGAAACCACACGTTTACTACATTTCGATTTACACTCGTACTCAACGATCATGCTTAATTGTTTACGTCGCAAGTCACATACATTTCCCGATAGCAATTTCACAGTGTCTTTAATATATTTTGCTCCTCACAATGAACGAAAATATACGGTACTACAGAAAATAAAATGTGTTAACCTAGCGATCAAAACGCAATTCTCGGTTCGCTGGGAGGGGTCTATTTCAAGTAGAGTTGAGAAGTAATTGAGTAAAAGTATCGAATTGCTTGAAAGAATGCATTCGTAGTATTTTTTTACTTGTAATCGCTACTTTTATTTAAAAAAGAAGCATTTTACTTGTAATTTCTTGACATAAAAATATAATCGCCGGGCTGAGTGGCTCAGACAATTGAGGCGCTGGCCTTCTGACCCCAACTTGGCAGGTTCGATCCTGGATCAGTCCGATGGTATTTTGAAGGCGCTCAAATACATCAGCCTCTTGTCGGTAGATTGACTGGCACGTAAAAGAACTCCTGCAGGACAAAATTCCGGCACCTCAGCGTCTCCGAAAACCGTAAAAGTAGTTAGTGGGACGTAACCCGGAAAATAAACTAAACAACATTATTATTATTATTAAAAATGTAATCATTACTTTCTAGTAATCATTGTATTCTAGTCACTGGTATACTCGTATATTGCACGGAAGCAGAAATGGGGGACAACATGATGATTAAGATAATTATTGCAGTTCTATTACAGCAGATCTAGTATCTTCACCATTTCTGGATGAGGTACTTGCCTCTCCAGTAGGCCTACTTCTAAAGACATCATTCTTATACCAACGATGTTCTTAAAATTGAACACGCCCTGTAGGGCGTCTTTTCAGTAATTTTCCCCCAAAGACATCGAGTCTTAGTGATGAACTGAACTTACGGAAGCAAAATAAAAATTGAATGAAATTAACTCTAAGAAAATGAACTGTTGCGCGAAGACTTGCAGTAACTTATGCCTTTAGCTCACCATTTGTAGACTCTGTTATCTTGAAGCTGATGATCGATGGATCTCTCGTACCGGCTGCGTCAGCTGTTGTTGGATTCCAGTCCTACTTCTGCTTCGTGCATAATACACTAGCTGTAATATGAATTTCCTGCCTTAACACTCCTACTGTACTCCTTACATAAAGTCGTAATGAGTTCTAATTTTAAAAGAAAAACCACCATGGGTTATGTTCATGGAGAGAATACACTTGTATTATTCCGTATTACGGAACAGTAGCGTAACTAAATTCACAATAAAAGGTCTCCTTCCCTGTACTAGTCAAAACCGGTCGCCCGTTGACTATACCTCTCGTCATTGAGATAACAAGTCCCAATGAGAGTAACTTTTGAGTAGTATCCTACGGTACTACTCAGATGCGAAGTGAACTAAGTTAAAATCTTCTCCGATGTGCAGACGTAGAATCGTAGTAAGAGTGTCTTCCAAGAGTGTCTCTGTGTCTAAGAGTAAGAATGTGAATGTCCTCTCCAGCTCTTTTCTTCGAAGTATATATGTTCAGAAGTCTCCCTCCATCAGCCATATCACATGGTCCAGTAAGATTCGAGGTCTCATCCTTTCTCCTATATATTGCTGTGAATCCATCACGTTGCTTCATTACGTCCAGTCACATAGGCTAAACTTTCCCGCGGAATCAAAGCGTCAGGTAGCGAACTTCGAAAGTCGGCGTTCATAATGTTTCAACTGTCTCTTCAGAAGGTGGAGAGGGTAAAGTCTCTTGTAACCCTGATGACGTCCATTTCCTGGAAATGGGCTGAAATTAGCCTGCTGACTCTGGTCACCTCACAACGGCTATTGGAAAATTTACTGCAAGCTATTAATATGAATGATGTTGAAATACTTTACCCAATATGTGGTTCGTCCAGAATACGTTATAGCCGCGATACAAAGAAATGAAATGATGATGTGAAATGGGCGATTAAAACACTATATATATTAATGTAAAAATGATCTACCAGTGATTAAATATATACATATTATCAATTAATTACACAGTTCAATAATTTATCACATGCTGTGATGTTCCAAACATCACATTATTAATATTATGTTGTATCACTATTTTCATGGTTTCTGGAATAGATTTTCCCTGTCAATATGAATAGCTACTGAATGCAATATCACACTATATCTATTCGCATACTCAGAATAGTTCAAGAGACGCTGCTGGATGTAGTAACAAACAAAGCAAATAAAAACGAAGAGACGCAATTCTGCTCCAAAACCTCTACAATGAAACGAACATCGAGATGCTTGCGTCGAGACGTACTACTGTATACGGAGTAAATAAGAGAAACGTACCTACAAATTCTGCATTTCTCGAACGTATCTAATATTTTGAAGTATTTTATTTCAGTCTGAGGTAAGTATAAAACTCGTTAGCCTTCAGAGTAGATAAGGGGCTGCCTGGCCGAGGCGGTAAAGGCGTGCTCAGTTCGCCCGGAAGGACGTGGGCTCGAATCCCCGTCAGGAAGTTGTAATATTTAAGAAACGAGATTCCACTTCCGGAGGTGCACAAGGCCTTGAGGTTCACTCAGCCTACACCAAAACTGAGAACACAGTTAATTCCTGCGTGCAAAGGCGGCCGGGCGTAGAGCTAACCGCTCAACTCCAACAAGTGCCGAGGTTACAATAGTGGAAGCCTTTACCTTCCACCCCTCCAAGGGCCTTCATGGCCTGTACGGAGATGACTTTGCTTTGACTTTCAGACCAGATAGCACTACATTCTTACAATTTTTAGACAAAAAAAAAAAAAGAAGAAGTAGAACTACATTAACAAGTCGTCCGGCTTCTTGGCTGAAAGGTCGGCATGGTGCCCTCCGATTAAGAAGGGCCAGTGTTCTATTCCCGGCCGGTCTGGTGATTTGAACTTCCTCTTACGGTGTTTAATCTAAATATTGGTTTGTAGCGACTTTCCATAACTCCGTTCTGCGGCTAATCTCTTCAGTACCTAATAATTATGAAAACTTTTGTTCTGCATTATCTCCTTGATATACGATAATAGTAGTCTGCCTCAGCTATTTCTTGCTTCCACACTGTCTTCCAGTATCGTGTGCAAAACACTTTCGTGCCTCAAGATATTTCCGATCCAATTATCTCTTCTATGAGTTAGCTTATTCCACAAGCATCGCTTCCCTTCAGTTCTTGTCAGCATTTCTTTATTTGTAATTCTACACACCCATGAATTTTTCACTATCCTCCTATAGTTCCACATTTCGAAAGTATCAATCCGTCTCTTATCAGCCCAGCCATGGTTCCAGGTTTCGAAAGCAGCAATCCGTCCGTCCCTTATCGGCTCAGCCATGGTTCCAGGTTTCGAAAGCAGCAATCCGTCCGTCTCTTATCAGCCCAGCCAAGGGTCCAGGTTTCGAAAGCAGCAATCCGTCCGTCTCTTATCAGCCCAGCCAAGGGTCCAGGTTTCGAAAGCAGCAATCCGTCCGTCTCTTATCAGCCCAGCCATGGTTCCAGGTTTCGAAAACAGCAATCCGTCCGTCCCTTATCGGCTCAGCCATGGTTCCAGGTTTCGAAAGCAGCAATCCGTCCGTCTCTTATCAGCCCAGCCAAGGGTCCAGGTTTCGAAAGCAGCAATCCGTCCGTCTCTTATCAGCCCAGCCAAGGGTCCAGGTTTCGAAAGCAGTAATCCGTCCGTCTCTTATCAGCATAGCCAAGGGTCCAGGTTTCGAAAGCAGCAATCCGTCCGTCTCTTATCAGCCCAGCCAAGGGTCCAGGTTTCGAATGCAGCAATCCGTCCGTCTCTTATCAGCCCAACCATGGTTCCAGGTTTCGAAAGCAGCAATCTGTCTCTTATCAGCCCAGCCATGGGTCCAGGTTTCGAAAGCAGCAATCTGTCCCTTATCGGCCCAGCCATGTTTCCAGGTTTCGAAAGCAGCAATCTGTCTCTTATCGGCCCAGCCAAGGGTCCAGGTTTCGAATGCAGCAATCCGTCCGTCTCTTATCAGCCCAACCATGGGTCCAGGTTTCGAAAGCAGCAATCTGTCTCTTATCGGCTCAGCCATGGTTCCAGGTTTCGAAAGCAGCAATCCGTCCGTCTCTTACCGGCCCAGCCAAGGGTCCAGGTTTCGAAAGCAGCAATCTGTCTCTTATCGGCTCAGCCATGGTTCCAGGTTTCGAAAGCAGCAATCCGTCCGTCTCTTATCAGCCCAGCCATGGTTCCAGGTTTCGAAAGCAGCAATCCGTCCGTCTCTTATCGGCCCAGCCATGGTTCCAGGTTTCGAAAGCAGCAATCCGTCCGTCTCATATCAGCCCAGCCATGGTTCCAGGTTTCGAAAGCAGCAATCCGTCCGTCTCTTATCAGCCCAGCCAAGGGTCCAGGTTTCGAAAGCAGTAATCCGTCCGTCTCTTATCAGCATAGCCAAGGGTCCAGGTTTCGAAAGCAGCAATCCGTCCGTCTCTTATCAGCCCAGCCAAGGGTCCAGGTTTCGAATGCAGCAATCCGTCCGTCTCTTATCAGCCCAGCCATGGGTCCAGGTTTCGAAAGCAGCAATCTGTCCCTTATCGGCCCAGCCAAGGGTCCAGGTTTCGAAAGTAGCAATCCGTCCGTCTCTTATCAGCCCAACCATGGGTCCAGGTTTCGAAAGCAGCAATCTGTCTCTTATCGGCTCAGCCATGGTTCCAGGTTTCGAAAGCAGCAATCCGTCCGTCTCATATCAGCCCAGCCATGGTTCCAGGTTTCGAAAGCAGCAATCCGTCCGTCTCTTATCAGCGCAGCCAAGGGTCCAGGTTTCGAAAGCAACAATCTGTCTCTTATCGGCTCAGCCATGGTTCCAGGTTTCGAAAGCAGCAATCCGTCCGTCTCTTATCAGCCCAACCATGGGTCCAGGTTTCGAAAGCACCAATCTGTCTCTTATCGGCTCAGCCATGGTTCCAGGTTTCGAAAGCAGCAATCCGTCCGTCTCTTACCGGCCCAGCCAAGGGTCCAGGTTTCGAAAGCAGCAATCTGTCTCTTATCGGCTCAGCCATGGTTCCAGGTTTCGAAAGCAGCAATCCGTCCGTCTCTTATCGGCCCAGCCATGGTTCCAGGTTTCGAAAGCAGCAATCCGTCCGTCTCATATCAGCCCAGCCATGGTTCCAGGTTTCGAAAGCAGCAATCCGTCTCATATCAGCTCAGCCATGGTTCCAGGTTTCGAAAGCACCAATCCGTCCGTCTCATATCAGCCCAGCCATGGTTCCAGGTTTCGAAAGCAGCAATCCGTCCGTCTCTTATCAGCCCAGCCATGGGTCCAGGTTTCGAAAGCAGCAATCTGTCCCTTATCGGCCCAGCCAAGGGTCCAGGTTTCACTTCCGTACAGCAGTACACTCCACACACATATATATCTTCACCAGGCATTACCTGAGGCGCATACTGATGTTTAAGTTTCGGATGTTAAGGAAAAGTCATATTTCTTTCCTGAGGTCATTTTACTCGATATCTGAAAAATAAGTGTGAATGATGGGTCCCCGACCCCGTTTAAAGCGATTTTACTTTGCGTGTAAATGCATACTTCGGCAATTTCTATTGATTTGGTCATATTTTGCTCGTCTCAATGATATAAGGTCATATGTTGAGCATTTTTGTTTAAGTTGAGGCGCCGTTTTTGACAAGGTACATGTTATCTGCGTCGATTTCCAAACACAGGGTTTCAAAATACTGTAGTAGATGTATTGTTCTTCCAGAAACAGATAGGTAGCAGTTTTACAAGACATGATTCCAACAAAGAGATGCTGTACGAACGTACGCCGGCAGATAGCATAAAGCATGCTAACACTTAACTGTTGGTTTCTTTTCAGGAAAAAAGAGCGAGAACTGCGCCTCGGGGTTATGATACTGAATTAATTATGTTTTTAATTTACCTACTGCAGTTTTGTCAGTCTGCATAATTAAATGCTTCTGCTGTATTATCGCTTATCACTTTTGACACGTTTAATGTTAGTAATAACCTATCTCTAAAATGTTTAAGTCATATTTTACCATTTTAGGTCATATTTAGCTAGTTTTTAGCGCATATTTGTTTGCATATTTTGTACTTCTTGAGGTCATAAACTTGCGAACCCTATTGAAGTTATTGGATGTAAAGAATTTTCTGTTCTTGCTGAAAGCTCTCTTGGCTTGGTTGATGCGTGTCGCAGTTTCTGTTCTCTACTTCTTCCATCAGTGGTTATGTTTCTACCGAGATAAGCAAGCTCTTGCACAATTCTCAACTGTTGATTATCTAAAGTACAGCGAGGCGTTGCGTACCGCTGGCTACTGAGAAAGATTTGGTTTTTGTTTCATTGGTCTTCACGTTGTGCGTACTAGAGGCGGATTCCATTTCTGATAAGGTATCGATCAGGCCTCCTTCGTTTTTTTTTTGCCAGGACTGTGATATCGTCTGCAGAGCGAAACGTGGTGATTCTTTCTCCTTGAACCTTGACGCCTCCAGTCACTGGTAAATTACCATTTATTCATCTACTGCTTTGTTAATGTATGCATTAAAAGGAATCGGTAAGAGTGAACAGCCTTGCCGAACTGCTTGCCTGACGTTGGCCTACGTTTTGCTATCTCCATATCGTATAACAGCTATCTTGTTTTCAAAAAAATTCAAATTAATTGTCCCCCTGTCCTTGTATTTGACACCCAGTTCCTTCAACATAATAAATAGTTTTTCCCACTCAACTTTATCAAAAGCCTACAGGTCTATAAAGGCAATGTGTGTATCAGGACCTTTCCATAGTCGTTTCTCTATATTCATTCTTAAAGCCAATATTGCTTTTCAAGACCCTTTGTACCTCCTAAATCCAAACTGATCTTCTGTCATCTCCACACTCTACGTCATCTTCACTAAAAGCAATTCAAGCAAATTCTTCAAGACTTGCATTATGAACACAAGAGTTATGGTGATCACATTCGTATTCTGTTTTCTTGTTACAGGGACACTAAAAAAATCTATTCAGGGGATTGTCGCTCCCAGGTCTTATGGCGACGATGGGATAGGAAATGCCTAGGAGTAGGAAGGAAGCGGCCATGGCCTTAATTAAGATACAGCCCCAGCATTCCCTGGTGTGAAAATGTGAAACCACGGAAAACCATCTTCAGGGCTGCCGACAGTGAATTTCCAACCCACTATCTCCCGGATGCAAGCTCACAGCTGCGCACCCCTAACCGCACAGCCAACTCGCCCGGTTTTAATGTCCTTTGGGCTTATAACAGTGATCCTAGAAGTCCACCTGATCAGGATTCTGCATTTTCTAGGAGATAAAGTTGTCTTTTAGAAAAACTGGAGGCATAAAAGAACCGAGGGCCGATGACCACGATGTTTGGCTTCTTAAAACAACTATCTCACCGCCATCATCATAATAACTCAATACTGTGAAAGAGAGACATTGACCGCTATAATCATACTAGCCGCTTTCACATGAGTCTCTGGAAACCAAATGATACCGTAAATTATCTCAGCGATGACTGCAAGTTTCGAGATAAGACAACTGAAGCCCCAGTTTGGTCCCCGGGACAAAGATAAGACCGTTTGTAGAGGACGAAATTGGGGCCAAGAATGTGAATCAACACTGTTCTTCGCACGGACTGTACTTGTCTCAACATAAAAGTTCTTTAAATAGAGGCAGATGTTGATTCAACCTACGTGAAAGCAAAACAGCTCCGACAAGTTGGAAGTAAATTGGAAGTTTGATAGTCAAATAACTTTTAAAACTATTCCGAACAGAAAGTGTATCTCAGCGCGGCAAGTTAAGTACAACGTGCTTTGTCACATATTCCATCGTATGCCTCCCTATTGTACCACTCAGAGAACATGAAATCTACGAGGTCGAAACAACAAGCTGCTCAGATACTGGGCTATTTAAGTATTTCGAATATTAGTGTGGTTCTCGTAAGCTATATCCCTTGCAGTTCAACCCTGTTTAAATATGAAGCCGAAACCTACACAATATTTAAAAAAGGTAGAAATACTTAATATAAACATAATAGACGACGACGATGATGATTAAAATGGCTGAATAAGCTACAGCTTCCAGCAGTTCCCAAATATGGGTAAGCACGCTCAACACACTCAACAGTGCAAACGTACAACAGTACGCTTTCCACAGAATGGCGCGCTCATTCTTCAGCTGGCCTGTCAAGAACCGAACGACTTTTTGTACAAATGATGATGAAAATGGCTTCACGTGACCCTTATTTATGCGCGAAATGAGTAACATGTTCATTAGCGCAGGCGACCACAGCTAGAAACACAAGAAAGTTGAATTTCTCTAAAACCATTTGAGTTACGAAGAAAATGCCTATGACGTTTCTTGTAGATCAGGGCCTCTTAGGGTGCATGCGCCTGGTGCATGCACTGTGCACGGTGCAAAAGACGACTTCGCTTGGTTGACCAGAGTGCAGACCCCCACTCCTCGATTTGGAGCAATAACGCTGTCTCCTCTTTCCCCACGTCTGTCTCGCTCGCTCCCCGTGTCTCCCTCTTCCTCACTTGCTCCGTAGCGCTCCAAATCCGAGCTGTGTTGAGCCGAGTTGAGCCGAGCTTAGCCGAGTAGCCCAGAGACAAAGCGTTGGTCCGAGTCGAGCCGAGCGGGACTGATGCACTGTACATAGGAACTCTGGGCCGCTGTTTGCACTGTGAGATTTTGGGCATTTGAGAAGCCCTGTTGTAGAGAATGTAATGTCAAGGTCACGCGGTACACTTCACTTCTTGATAGGGCCAACCGTTTACCCGTTATTTTAGTTAATGTAGGGTCAAAATTGCCCAAATTTGGGACATCCCCCGAAAAATCCTCTACTAGTTCGAAACGGTGAAATATATCAAAATCAAAAGTATCCCTGAGTGACTCAGAATCAAACTATACCCTTACCAAATTTCAGCTCAATCGGTCCGGTAGTTCTCGAGCCTATCCGGAACAAACAAACAAACAAACACGCAGACACCACTTCATTATTACAACAATAGATAGATAGATAGATATCCCATACACAGTACTTGGGCGTTCCTTTAATTAATGGCTATGTAAACTCAGCATTTGAGATACTTTTTAGACTTTAACCAAGTCACAGCGTCTACGATACCATATGAGGGAATTAGAGGGAGCCACTGACGCGGAACAGAAATGTGTTTGCTCACCGTTCGTGAGCACAGACGGCTTAAGTACACCTCGTCGAAGAACAGAGCAGCCATACTGTCTGTGTCGGTGCGACGTAAAGAAAATTGAAAGGAAAAAAAAATTGGTAGTGGTGATGTGCTGTATATACTGGATGAAGTGAAGTGCTTCAGACGAAGAATACACATACCTAGTATTCGAGCCCGAGAAATTAACCATATGCAGTTGAAATCTTCGTCCCGACTGGGAATCGAACCCGGAATTCTCTTAACCGAATGCCAGTACGCTGACCATTCAACCAAGGAGGCAGTAATGAATAAACTGTCCTTTATTTATTTATTTATTTATTTATTTATTTATTTATTTATTTATTTATTTATTTATTTATTTATTTTGCTGGTCTTTCCTCAATCATGTGATGTCAGTATTAATGAAAATTAGGCCCCGTTTTACGATCGGATGTCCTTTCCGACGCCAACCCTATGTAGAAGGATGTTTTCACTACTGTGCGTTTCTTTGGTGGTTGGTAGTGTGGTGTGTTGTATGTAGATGTGTATTAAGACGGGTACAAACACCCAGTTTCCGAGCCGGAGGAATTAACCATACGCAGTTCAAATCCTAGACTTTGCCGGGAATCGAATCCAGGGTGCTCTGAACCGAAGGCCAGTACGCTCACCATTCAGCCAAGGAGCCGGAACCTGACTATGGAATGAACAGTCTAAATTTAGAAATTTAAGAAATTAAGCATATTACCTGTAACCACATTCACCTTCATCGTATGCTTTGTTTCTTATATATCCACAGTGAACTAGTGAGGCACATCCAATAGATCTACTCTTCGAACCCCACGCAGAGGCTTCTCTCCCTTTTTTACTGAGAGCATTTTTTACAGATACGTTATAGTGTTACATTTCGTGTTTCGACAGGCCGAAAAACTGTAAGTGATATTAACTGAGTCGACACTGACAAATAATGGCTTCTTTCAGCGATTTATCTAGTGGGCGACTGCACAGAAAAAGAAAATTGCAATACGCATGTAGTAGGCCTAAGTAAAGTTCATGCGGAGCAAACGTGCGTAAATCCTCAGTAGATTTAACTCAAGCTCCGACTTCTACCGATGTGTTGCGTAGGTCCAAACAGAATCTGATATCAAAATCAATGCAATTCATGTTGTGTGATTAAAAGGAAGGTGCGTTTGTTAAGTCAACTTTAAACTGTAAACTATGCACGAAGTTGGTACAATTTTGGAAAGGTCTCAAACACGATATGATAAGCATTCATGGATAAATGAGGCGAATAGACTACAATGATAACAATGAATTATTATCATTTGACTATATTTAATAATTTTCTTAACAGAGGATACAAAGCAGTTTGTGCCATTATAAAATATATATGTTTAGGCTAGAACAAAATCACTTTTGTTTACGTCGCGCCGACACAGATAGGTCTTATGACAACAATAGATAGGAAAGGGCTAGGAGTGGGAAGAAGCGGCCGTGGCCTTAAATAAAGGTCAGTCCCAGCATTTGCCTGGTGTTAAAATGGTATATCACGGAAAAACACCTCCAGGGGTGCCGGCAGTGAGGTTCGAACTCGCTATCTTCCGGATGCATAAATGTGGTTCAACATCCCGCGGCGCAAGATAAACCGTAAAATGAAATTTAACCAAGTTCCTCCGTTACACGGAGAATCATAGAAGCATGTATATGTTTTTTTTTTTTCCTGTCCTAATATACATAGATGGCATACACTGGTTGCTACGGTTACCATGGTGCCGGAAAATTGTCGACACTAAACTGTCTACGCTAATTCTACATAGACCCCCTCCCCCCGCCTAAAAGCATATCCATGTTAGAAGAACTTGGCTCAGAAGCCGTGCATTGAACTTATATGTTCGTCCTTGGTGGCATCACTAGCAAGATATCACACAGCTCTGTCTGCTAATGTCTTCCGATGTGATTACAACAGCACTTGCAGTGGCTAATTAAAATCTCATGACAAGGTCAACGATGTAGCAAAATTCTAACATGAAGTTCGTGTACAGATCAATTAACACTACTTTCTTTCTTTCTTTCTTTCTTTCTTTCTTTCTTCCAGATGATTTACGTTTTGGTATGTCTTACTGCTTGTCTTCGTTTCGAAGTAGAAGTTACAGTAACTTATTTATCAATGCAGTTTCAATTTCATTATTGTTGTTGAACCAGTTGTCTGATGCCAAAACTACAGGCATAATTAATTAACTAACTAATTAATTAAATAGTATTTAAGAAGAAGGCATGCTGAAAAGAAAAGGACTGATCATCTGATCTGCACATTTTTAACAAATTCCACCAGAGGGTAAGCAATTTTACTTTTTATTCTTTGCAAGGAAACAGGCTTGCAGATTTTTGTCCAAATAAACTCACTTTAAGCTGCCGTAATATCAGGTAATTTCTAAGGACAACGACTTTTTTCAGGGAGTAAATCCCACGTAACTTCGAGAGGAGACAAGAAACATTCAAGTGACAACAGAGCAGCCGTAACAAAAGAAGGTATGATAAGCTCCCATTGACCTGGGAAATAAAATAGGGAGACAAATGAACGGTGAGAACTCAGTCCAAATTCTTTTCGACTTAGCGTCGCAATAAGACATACAAGTTTTCGTGGATGGTAAAATGGAAAAGTGTTACGCCTGTGAAAGTAGTGACTGCCTTACTTAAGGTACAGCGCCGGCATTTGCGTGCTGTGAAAAATGGGTCTCCACGGAAAACGACCGGTGGGACTGCCGACCTGGGGTTCGAACCCAATCATCTCCTAAGTGCATGACTACAGCTACACAACCCGTACCACATAGCCAACGCGCTCTGTTTACATGTGTAAACACGTATATGGCCGACAGAGCAACAGGTGATTTTCTCACCACCAGTAGCAGGGAATAAAGAACTATTCCTCTTCCCTTCAGTGGTTGCGGTTAGTCAACATTCCAAATAAGTAATGAAGGGGTTTCCTCCAGCATAAAATTTCCCCTGAAGTAAAGACCGTTCGATTTTAGTGGTGATCACATTACATTGACTGGCAATGGGCAAGACTTGCGCTCCAGGGGCGGATGTATGCTGAACAGTAGCGACATCTGCCGATGAAGCAAACTCCTCATTCACAACACGTATGCATACAGGCATATTCATTCACTCTTTTCTCAGAACGAACTGGTTGCGCGGCTGAGTCGTGTAGCTGTTGGCTTGCATTCGGGAGATGGTAGGTTCGAATTCTAGTATCGGTAGCCCTGAAAATAGTTTTCGATGGTTTCACATTTTCATACAAGGCAAATGCTGGGGCTGTACCTTAACCAAGGCCTCGGCACTTAATTCCCCAACTTAGCCCTGTCCTACCCCATCGTCACCATATGACCCAGCTCCCTCTGTGGATCATTGGTACAGTGTTGGCCTCCGGGTCCCAAGGGCGGGAAAAAAGTCAATTCGACACTCCATGTCGTACGATGTCGGATTGTAAAAGATCTCCGGTAACACATTTGGTGTTTGGTGGACAAAATTAATTAAAACTGAGCCAGAGACGCCCAAAAGAGATTCTGTTTACTCTGTCATTTAGTAGGCCTAGAGTAAAACGGAACGTACAAACTGACGAACAAGCAGCCAGATGGCGTCAAATTAAAATGCTTGAACTCGGTAGCTGATGCCATTCGATTACTATTATTATTATCATATCATATGACCTGTCTTAGTCTGCCCGACGTTAAACCAACAGCAAGAACACTCTTTTCAGCAAAACAATGAACACAATGACCTGAGGTGGAACGTGTGTTAGTTTATTTACATTTGGAGAGTACGATGTTTTTCTGATCGGAACAAAGGCACGCGATGAAGTCAACCAACCGCATGGAACCCATACGTTGCCAAGATTTATCAATCCTATAACAGAAAAGAAAAACGCTCGCATGCATAGATGGAACCGAACGCAGAAAGAACTTGAGCTGCTTGCCTGTGCAGTCAAGGCTGTTGCTGTTGGGGAAGTAGTTTTATAAAAATTGTGCTCATTTCGGGATTGCAAAAATGTATGCTCGAACCGGATGTCACACTGAAGATCTATCACCTCAAGCTGGAAGAAACGAGGAAAATTCTCAAACAAAAGCGAGGAAGTTCTGGTGAATATATTGTAGTCAGTCTTGAGCCCTTGGAATTCTTGAGACCTCTTTGAAAGCGGGCCGGCTGACAGTCTTGCAAGGCGACTGTGCTGTTGTCGCGCGGCCAGACCACTAACCTTTCCCTTGGACCCCATGCCAACTCTGCACTAGACAAAAAGAAACTGCAGAAGTCATTCTCCTTGTCCTACACTTTTCCTTGGAATCCGAACTACTGATATTCTATTTTGGAAATTTGACTTGCGTTTGAGCCACTGCTGCCTTTATCACATATTCAGATATTACACCTATCAATAATAATAATAATAATAATAATAATAATAATAATAATAATAATAATAATAATAATAATAATAGATATACAAGAACGCAACCCACTCAGGAGGAAACTAAAATCACCAGGGTTTTCAAGTTGAAAACGGGAATGACGTGGACGGACGAAACACCGGCAACGAATTAAGAAGCACTGGGCAAAGATCAAAGCCCAGAGAAGACAGCTGAAATGACGTGGTCCTTAGTAGGCCGATACGAACAAATAAATAAATAAATAAATAAATAAATAAATAAATAAATAAATAAATAAATAAATAAATAAATAAATAAATAAATAAATAAAATAAAAACCGTGACGCAACAGCCCCGAAAGGCCATGGCCTACCAAGTGACCGCTACGCAGCCCGAAGGCCTGCAGATTACGAGGTGTCGTGTGGTCGGCACGACGAATCCTCTCGGCTGTTATTCTTGGCTTTCTAGATCTCACCGTCAGGTGGCTCCTCAATTGTAATTAAGCTGAGTGGACCTCGAACCAACCCTCAAATGTAGGTAAAAATCCCTGGTCTGGCCGGGAATCGAACCCGGCGCCTCCGGGTAAGAGACAGGCATGCAACCCGTACACCGCGGGGCCGGCAATAATACTAATAATAATAATAATAATAATAATAATAATAATAATAATAATAATAATAATATGACCTCAGTCACTGTGTACAGGTATTTTTAATTTGACAACATTTAGGATGCCTGCGCGCCAATTTCGACGTTCCGTTTTACACCGCATCTCTCTTGGACGATTTATGATTACGTTTTTTAACACCACATGTGTCATCAGAGATCTTTTAAATGCCAACAACGTACTACATGAAGTGTCGAATGGATCTGTTGCCGCCCTTCAGAAATTCGATTACCTCCGCTAGGTTTGAACCCACGATCTTGGAACCCGGAGGATCATGCTACTACTGATCCATAGAGGGAGCTTACCTACGTTTACAGGGACAGACTTCATTTGTATTGTACACCAAATTGGCAAGATTTTAGAACCAAGAATCAATATATGGTCTATATATATTCTGGTTTGTTTACTTGACTACCTCAAATGCCAGTCTTGGCTGAAATGACCTCACCTCTGCTGAGTCAGCGTGTTGTCTGAATCTAGTCTACGTGACTGCGAGCAGTCGCTGTGAACGGGGCTTACCACGTATTTCGTAAACGTTCGTAAAATCCCTCACATATAGAAAGTACTACATCTGCAGGACAGAAATGCAGTGAACAGATTTTCATATCCTGATAGTTCAAGACTACGATCTCTTCTACGGTGCTGGCCAATAACCTGAAATGTTGGAACCCCTGAAAAAAATGATAATCGTTTATGGTGCCAGGGTCATATACCCCGCACTAAGTTTTTGCCATAAGATTTGCATATATGTTAAGAGTTCTAGAATGCTGTACCCCTATCACTTTTGTACACGTTCGTAAAATCTTGAAAAATTCAACAATGAGAAGGAAAGCTAACAATTAGGGCATAAAAATACGCTCCCTAGAGTATAAGATTAGCAAATTAAAATAATAATAATAATAATAATAATAATAATAATAATAATAATATGATGATGATGAAGAAGAAGAAGAACGCCTTCTCCGCTAAGGCGATCAAGGCCCTTGGAGGAGTAAAAGGTAAAGGCTTCCACTATCCGCAACTCTTTTCTTTTTTTGTTCTTCCGGGTCTTTTAACCCAATTAATTAGATTCGGCACTTGATATGGTCAATTTTCCAGACTGAATCCCTTTCTAGACGCCAACTTATATGAAGGGATACAGTGTTCACTATTGCATGTCTCTATGGTGGTTGTTAGTGTGTTATGTATGTTGGGTGGTTGTTAGTGTGTTATGTATGTTGGGTGGTTGTTAGTGTGTTATGTATGTTGGGTGGTTGTTAGTGTGTTATGTATGTTGGGTGGTTGTTAGTGTGTTATGTATGTTGGGTGGTTGTTAGTGTGTTATGTATGTTGGGTGGTTGTTAGTGTGTTATGTATGTTGGGTGGTTGTTAGTGTGTTATGTATGTTGGGTGGTTGTTAGTGTGTTATGTATGTTGAAGACGAACACAAACACTCAGTCCCCGAACCAGAGGAGTTAACCATACGCAGTTAAAAATCCTCTATCCGGCTGGAAATCGAACCCGAACTCGAAGATACTAGACCTGATTGACGAACGGTGGACGTTCAAGATTCCTCAAAATGAGGTAGTCAGAAAATAACCCAGGCAACTAAAGAATGAAGTAGATAGAGAGCAGGACAGCTAAGGATAAATGGCTGAAAGAGAAGTGCAAGGATGTTGAAGGTTGTATAACTGTAGAAAAGGTCGATGCTGCATATAGGAAAATTAAGGAAACCTTTGGAGAAAGCAAAAATAGGTGTATGAATATCAGGATCACATATGGAAAACCACCTCTAGGGAAAGAAGACAGGGTACAAAGATGGCATGAACACATGGTATTTAAGTTAACAATCAAAGGAAAGAAGTAGATGATAAGGGTTTGGTACAAGAAGAGCATGTTGATGCTGACATAATGGCAGTCCCAATTTCGAGGTCAGAATTCGTCAGAGAATTGCGAGATGTAAATAGGAACAACGCGCCTAGAATTGACAATTGGTGACTGTCTAAAGAAAAAGTGGAATGGCGTGGTCATTCCATTTAGTGTGTAAAATGTTTGATACAAGAGAAGTGTAATGCGATTTTAAAAAGAATATCATTATACTACCGTATCATTAATTTAGTACCTCACGTTTACAAAATGTTAACACCTATTATTTACAGAAGGATGAAGAGAGAAGCTGAAGCTGAATCGGGAGTAAAGATCAGTTTGGCTTCAGAAGAAAGGTATGGACCCGCTCGTGGATCTAAAAAAACATTCGATAATGTTGATTGGACCAAGCTATTTGAGATTCTGAAGGTGATCGGGATCAGATACCGAGAAAGATGATCTGCAATCTGCACACCTACAAGCAAGCTACAAGAATAGAATAGAATACTCCCGTCCCCTAGTTCCGGATCGCCAAGAACTGGGGAGACTCTCCCTGGTTATCTGTATGTTCCACCTATCTCCGAAGAGATAGGTGGTTTGTGACGTGCCGGTACCGGTGCGCTGTTCCGCGCTCCTATGTCGGCCTGTAATGAGTGTGTCAGTTGTGTGTGACTTGTGTGTTTTCTAGTTAGTTGTTTTTACCAGTTATGTGGGCGCGTGGTCACCCATCCAGTGGGTGACCACGCCCGTTGTTGCTTTTAACTGTTGTGTGTATTGTTTTAGTTTTTTCTGTATGTGTGTGTGTTAAAGTTGTGTGCATTATGTGTGTGTGACCAGGTAGTTCGCTACATTCAGTGTCAGATTGACACAGCACTACGTGTGTGTCGGCTGTGGTAGTTCTGGGGTGTCCAGGAGCTAACCATGCCCTGTTGCGTTAAGAAGTCTGCAGTGGGTGTTCACCGACATCGTAAAGCATTGACTCACACGTAGCTAACTGCAACCCAAATTATATGCCTCATGCACAATTTAGTTACAATTAAGTTAGGCCTACCTACGAGTATTACTGCATTAAATAATACAATTACGCCTACTCACTAATTACACCCGATCTCTAAACTGAGGTTTATTTTTTATTTTTTTCCCCCTAGAGGTTAACAGTGTTAAATAGTCTAGGTGAACATTATCTCACACCTACTGATTCGTGTTAGTGCAAGTAATTAATTGTGTCACTAGTCTAAACAATGTTATCCTTAGCTTATAAGAGACATTATGAATGAATGAATGAATTGATGATTTGCCTGACTGGGTTATATTAGTACACTGAATGAATGAATGCTCTCCGCCTACTTCTACAGCACTCCAGCCAGCAGATAAGGCGAGATCATTCCATGTGGACGAATGCATGACTGATGAATGAATTCATGATTAATGAATGACCTGTATTCATGTATACATGAAAAGAGGCCTCTCTCCCAGTCACGGATGGAGAGAGAGCTTTTAATATAAAATAAATGAATGAATGAGTGGCTGTCTCAATTAATTAATTGCCTGATTGGATAGCATTTCGTCAGTGGATGAACACTCCTCTCTCCTAATCACGGATAGTCACCAACTGGAGAGAGAGCATTCCATAATGAATGAGTAAATGAATGCTCTCAGCCAACATCTACGGCACTCTGGCAGATAAGGCGAGAACGTTTCATATGGGACAATGAATGAATAAGTGATTGGATGAGTTGAATGTTCTCAACCTACATCTACGGAATTCCAGCAAATAAGGTGAGTTCATTCCATGTGGATCAATGCATGACTGAATGAGCGAATGGATGATTAATGCATGAATGCAGGATAATAATAATAATAATAATAATAATAATAATAATAATAATAATAATAATAATAATAATAAGGAATCCTCAATGGGGCTGTGATGCTTGGAACCGCGTTTGCTGTTAGAACCAAGATCCTTAAATCGGTTGCAAATTTCGAATCTGTGAATGACAGATTGTCTATACTCACAATTAAATGCGCGAACAAAACCTACGCCCTAGTTAACGCACATGCTCCTACAAACGATAAGAACAAGTCTGATCCAGACGAAGTTGATAATTTCTGGGACTTACTGGATGAAAAATTGAACAAAATCCCCAAACACCATGTCAAGCTTCTTTTGGGTGACTTCAATGCCCAACTAGGTCGTGAGCAGAAGTACAAGAAAGTTATAGGAAATTACCCTGCTCACAAAAGAACCAATCCCAACGGCAAAAGACTGGTGACCATTTGCGAAAATCACAACCTGCAGGTCATGTCGACCCACTTTCGCCATCTACCCAGAAAGCAAATGACTTGGCGTTCTCCCGTCCAAGCTCTCGGAGAGTTCAAAATTGGTCATGTTGCGATCTCCAGGAGAAACAGCCCTGAGATTATGAATGTCAAGGTAAAGAAAGGCATCAATGTGGCCTCAGATCATTATATGTCTCTTATCAAATTCAAACCAATTCCCGCAAACACAAGGAAGACAACCAAACAGATCACACGCTTCGACAATGATAAACTTCGACAAAGGGTCGAGGAGTTCCTGGAGAAGGCTAGACCAAATGACTGTGACTTTAACAACGCCAAAAGTCTCCTTGTTGAGGCCGCCAAAGACGTTGCAGAAATCAAGAGAAGCAAAAAGCATGCCTGGTGGAATAGTACCTGCGAATTAGTCCTCCAAGAAAGACTCAATGCGTGGAAACAGTACAACTCTACGAAATCAGAAAATGATTGGGAAACCTACAAAACCCAACGTGCCCAATCAGCTAGGGTGTTCAGAACTGAGAAACGTAAATACGAAGAATCTCTCATTGAAAAAATAGAACAAAACTTTAGGAAGAATGAAAGCAGAGAGTACTACAGAGCCTTCAAACGCAAACTCACTGGCTATAAACCACCATCTCTATGCTTTGAGCGAACGGACGACACACTGGCGACGTCAAATGAAGAAAATTGCAGCATTCTGGCAGATTACTTCAAGAATTTACTTAATTTCTCTAAACCGCAAAGCGCCATTGAGACCAAGGAACCCTTACTCAGGTACCCAGATTCCAGACCACCCGACAGAGATGAAATCAAGCGCCGCATTGCCCGTCTCAAAAATAACAAAGCGCCGGGGGAAGACTCTCAGTAGTAGCAGAACTATGGAAATATGCCCCAGAGGAATCACTTGATATCTTGCAAAAGCAAATAGAAGAAATTTGGAACAAGGAGACCCTACCCGAAGATTGGAAAATAGCTTTGATCCATCCATTACACAAAAAAGGCAGCATGAAGAACATCAACAACTACAGAGGAATATCTTTGCTACCCGTGACTTACAAAATTCTATCACTTGCCATCCTGGAGCGTTTGGAAGCACAAGTCGAACATCAAATAGGTGAATACCAAGGAGGGTTCAGAAAAGGTCGCTCAACAGCTGAACAGATCCAAAATCTCAAAACGATCATCAGATATTGTACACTAAGGTCCAAGCAGTATGTGTCTGTCTTTGTGGACTTTAAGAAAGCGTGCGACTCCATTGACCGGGAAGTCCTGCTAAACATCTTAAATGAATTTGGAGTTGATTTGAAACTGCTTGCATTAATTAGAGCCACCATGACCGATACAAAATCCAAGGTTAAGTTCCACGGATGTCTCTCGCATTCCTTTGACATCAAAACAGGAGTCCGACAAGGTGATGGGCTATCCCCGATACTCTTCAACTGTGTTCTTGAAAAGATCATCAGAACCTGGCGGGTGAGATTACAGGAAACCAACTACAGTCCATTGAGAATAGGAACCAAATCCAAGGGGATCGCAACAGACTGCTTAGCATTTGCCGATGATATTGCTGTTCTCTCAACCGACATAGAAACCGCTCGAGCTCAAGTTGAAATTTTAAAGGAAATTGCCGAACAAACTGGTTTGCAGATATCGTTTGAGAAAACAGAAATAATGACTAACATCAAAGAGGCTCCACCAAAACTCCATACAAAATACGCGGACATCACCCGAGTAGACAAATTCAAATATTCTACCTGGGTGAGATCATCATGAAAAATGGACTGGACAAAGAAGCACTTCAGGAGCGAGTACGCAAACTGGAAATAGCTTACCAAACATCCCGCACAATCTACAACAAAAAATGACTTTCCCAAAACACCAAGATACGTCACTATGAAACAGTTCTGAGGCCAGTAGTTCTATATGCAGCCGAAACCCTGTCTCTAAATGCCAACAAAGGACTCCTTGAAGAACTGGAGAAAAGAGAACGCAAAATTGTGAGAGGAATCTTGGGATCAAAGTACAGAAATGGAATCCATCAAAAGAGATCCAACAAGGAAGTCTACAGCAAAATAGAGAAAATTACCGACACAATCAGAAAAAGACGGGCACGATTTTACGGTCATCTGAAAAGAATGGACAGAAGAAAGTTAACTAAATAAATCTTTCACTTTTTTGATTCAAACCCCAAAACCACAATTCCCTGGTTTAGAAATACCAAAGAAGACCTGCAAATGCTACATATCTCACCTGAAGACGCCTTTAACAGAGATCTCTTCCGCAAGAAAATATTGACGAACGGGCTAAACCGAGACGAGCAACCGAAGAGAAGACACGGTGCCCCTTGGACAGAGGAGCGTAAGCAGGCCCACTCACAAAGAATGAGGGAAATTTGGGCTCTAAAGAAGGCCAAGTTCAGTGTCAAATGCAACAAGACTTAACGTGGTCCTTGATGGCCCCAGCGAATTATATATATATAATGTTATTGGCTTTACGTCCCACTAACTAATTTCGACGGTTTTCGAGACATCAAGGAGCCGGAATTTAGTCGCGCAGGAGTTCTTTTACGTGCCAGTAAATCTACCGACACGAGGCTGACGTATTTGAGCACCTTCAAATATCACCGGACTGAGCCAGGATCGAACCTGCCAAGTTGGGGTCAGAAGGCCATCGCCTCAACCGTCTGAGCCACACAGCCCGGCATGAATGCAAGAGTGAAAAATGAACTGAATTCATGTACGCATGGAAAAATGTCTCTCTCTCCCCGTCACGGATAACCACCAACTGGGGAGAGAGCTTTTATTATTGGATGAGTAAATGAATTGAATGAATAGATCAATGAACGAATGAATGCTCTCGGCCTACAGCTACGAAACTCCAGCAACCGAGGGAGGAACATTTAATCCATTGTAACTAAAGCAATTTCACGTGCAATTAACACTCATTTACCTTAATGAAAACAACAATGATACCAACAATACAGCCACAATTTTAAAAGTTAACTTGCACAACTACAATCTGCACAAAAATCAGTCTGCAACGATAAGAATCGAGGACTATGAAGAGAGAGGAAAAAGCAGCAATCCACAAAAGAATGATGCTGGGTTGAAGTTTGTCCCCTTTTCTTTTCAATGTTTATATAGCACAGGCGAAAAATGAAGTCAAAGAGGAATATGGAAAAAGGAATCACAATCCAAGGAGAGGAAATCGAATTTCTGAGATTTGCCCACGATATTGTTATCAGAAGATGTAGAGAAATTCCTTAATGGTACGGACATAGTCTTGGAGAAGGAGTACCAACATGAAAATAGATACATCTAAAACAAAAGTAAGAGAATATAGTCGAGGGAAGTCAGGTGATGGAGGAATATTAGATCAGTTTAAAGAAAGCAGATATATATTGTTACTTGGGCAGTAAAATAACGATGGTATAAGTAAGGAGGACACAAAATACAGACTGGCATAAGCAAGGAAGGTCTTTCTTAACAAAATAAATTAGCTCACATCAAACATTGATACACACATTAGAAATATATTTGTGAAGTGTGGCATTGTATGGAATTGAAACATGAACAATAACAAGCTCAGAAAGAAAGAGAATGTGTGATGTTACAGAAGTGTGCTGATGGTGAGATGGGCAGCTCGAATCACGAATGAAGAGATACTGAATCGAATTGGTGAGACGAGTACGATTTGGCGAAATTCGACCATGACAAGAGATAGAATGATAGGACACACCTTACAACACTTAGTACGCGTTCAGTTAGTATTTGAAGGAAGTGCAGGTGGGAAGAACGGTACAGATAGAGCAAGGCGTGAATATGACAAACCGATTAGAGTAGATGTAGGATGAAGCAGTTACACAGAAATGAAAAGGTCAACACAGGATAGGGTGGCGCGGAGGGCTGTATCAAACCAGTCTATAGAATTATGACCCACAAAACAACACCAACGCATATTCACAATGTTTTTTTTTAAAGTTGCTTTACGTCGCACCGACACAGATAGGTCTTATGGCGACGATGGGTAGGAAAGGGCTAGGAGTGGGAACATATTGTGTTTGCATATATATTCTTCCAGTGATAAAGAGATTTTTATAGTACTTCACAATCTTCTGACCTGCTCGACCCATATTTTAACCACCTTAAAATATAAAACGCATATTTTATTGTATAGTGCAGCAGTTAACCTTCAATACCGATGTGTTGCTGTAGGTGTGATCTGTGGGTTTGATTTAATTCAGGATAATACATATGGGTATGAGTGTGGCTGGTTGTGTTCCAAGTTACCCCATTTGGAATACCGTAATACGTTGTCAAGCACTGAAGAAAATATGGGTGATTTAAGAAATGTACATATTTTGTTGAAACAATATGATGATGCAAATTTGCTTTACCCTAATGTTATGGTATTATGGCAAGTATTGCTTATAGGGAAAGTTTGAATGTTTTTGAGGCTAAATTTATAGATTTTCTTTCTGTTAGTAGGCTTCAAGTTAAAAGGAAAATTGTCCAGCTCTTAAATGTAAATTCAATGAATAATGTATGTAAGGAATGTGCCGATATTTTTGTTGACAAGTGTTTTAATATGATACAATGCTTTATAATGAGAAAAAAAGAAAAATCTAGCCGTGAACGTTCAGGCAGGAATCCTAAAGCTAAAAAAGTAATGCATAAATGAAAGATTAATCCCTTTCACAGCAGTCCATTTCACATCTTGATAATATGTCTAATTTCAGTGTTTAAATAATAACTTGTCAAATAATTCATTCATTTATCCAGATTTGCTTTAGCAACTTTGAAGTTAATATCTTAGTAACACTTTCTTTCTAGACGTAATTTATTTATCCATTCCCTTATATACATTTCCATTGATATTTTAATTTAGCGCGAATTTTCAGGTCAATCCACTAGGAGCGCCACTTGCGACTTGTCTCTCATTTTAACAAGGCTAAATCCGGAAGTGTCGCGTATTGTCTCTACTGTATTTGGTGGGAAGGATGCGGTCGTGGCCTTAATTAAGGTGCATCCCCAGCATTTGCCAGGTGTGAAGATGGGAAACCACGGGAAACCATCTCCAGAACTGCCGACATAGGGTTTGAAACCACTATCTCCCGAATGCAAGCTCATAGCTGCGCGCCCCTAACCACACGGCTAACTCGCTCGATTTTATAATTAATACTATTTAATCTAACAGACAATTACTATTTGCCCTAACAGAATTTAAAATGCACGAGTAGATGACCGAAACATGTAATGTAACTACGACCATGAAATGATTTACAACTTTTCCCATTGTAAAAAGAAGTTTTAAAGACGTGCGCTGTCTAAAAATCCAGAATAAATAGGTTAAATGTGTCCTTCAAAGGCTAAGGGCCTTTGACGTTGACCTGTCACTACTAAACCCCCCCCCCCCCCAGATGATCAAGTAAAAAAGAGGTTTTCTGTGCGATTTCCCGTTTTCCGGTCACAATCGTTCATTTTATCATGGCTCCATAACTATCCACAATAAACGCAATATATCTTGTTTCGAGTTTTAATTTCACGATGCAGTATTGTAGGATTATTATTATTATTATTATTATTATTATTACTGGCTTTACGTCCCACTAACTACTTTTACAGTTTTCGGAGACGTCGAGGTGCCGCAATTTAGTCCCACACGAGTTATTTTACGTGCCAGTAAATCTACCGACATGAGGCTGACGTATTTGAACACCTTCAAATACCACCGGTCGAAGCGAGGTTCGAGCATGCCGAGTTGGGATCAGAAGGCCAGCGCCTCAACCGTCTTACTACTCAGCCAGGCTATTATTATTATTATTATTGTTGTTGTTGTTGTCACCTCTTAAAAACAAATTGTGGTCGTTGCGAAATGACAAAGTTTCGAAGCTTCACAAGGCAGAAAAGCGTTAAAACATAGCATACCCTTCGTGGCTATAATACATTAATACCAGTACACAGTTTACATCTGAATTTCATTCATACGAAGACTGCATCAGACAAAGGAGTGCCATACGCTGATTGTGTAATCGACGTGTTTGCCGAAGGACAGCAAGCGGATTTAGCTTGCTCATTCCTCTAATGAAACATCAATATCGAAGATGTTTCATATAATGTTGAGTTTATGAGATACTGTGTAATGGAGCTGTTGCAGGCATCGTGTTATAGCTCAAAAATGTGCCTTGTTTGTTAGTTGTTTGCTATAAACGCAAACATTCTCCAGGATCCTGATTTTTTAAATTTTTTAGGTAGGTAGGCCCTATACGTTATGGCAAAGCTTATAAATCTGACATATAACAGCCGGATATTATTCATAATTATTAATGGAACTGGTTAATATGATAAACGTTTTTGAATGTACAAAATCATTGCAACCCTCACTTCTAGTAGTGAAGCAGAGCTTACAGACTTGCTTAAATTACGGTTTATAAATCAATATGAAAAAGACCAAGTGACTGACGAGCTCAAACCCAATTTACAGGATGAATAAAGGATTTGGAGGTAGTAAGTAATATTGCACACCTGAGTTCAGTCATCAGTGACATGGGAAACTGCGAAAAGGAAATTAAAAGACGCACTGTTCTAGTAAAGCAGGCATCGTTAAACTAAGATCTGGGAGAACCAGGTACTAAAGTACGTCTGGTTGAATCTGGTGTTGTCCGTCTTTTGCGACATACACACCTGTGCAGAGTCGAATTGATGCCTTCGAGATGTGGTGTTGGCGAAGGGTGCAACAAGGAACATGGACGGAGAAGAATAAATGTATCCATAAGAGAAGAGTTAAACATCACTAAACTGCTATCTTCCCATGCGAGTGAAAGCTACGTCCAGTTCTACCAAGGGCACGTTTTGAGGACGAAAGGGCAACATTCAGAGAAGACTATTTTACAAGGCAAAGTAGAATGCAGAATATCTCGAGGAAAAAGAGTAAATAGACGGTTCGATCAAATGAAGATCAATGGCCTACCTTTTCGCCTTATACTATGAAGAGCTGAAGAACGCTTACTGTGGCGTCAGGGTGTGGTGGTGGTGGTGGTGGTGGTGGTGGTGGTGGTGGTGGTGGTGGTGGTGGTGGTGGTGGTGGTGATTACTGTTTTAAGAGGACGTACAACTGGGAAACTCATCCTCTATTAACACTAATCAGAGGGAAAGAATGGAGACCGACATTTCGAAAAATAAAAGTATCGGCCAAAGAAAGGCAAGGCCCACGAAGGGCGTGAAAATGAAAGACTCTCTAGGATTCGCAAATCTAATACCGCTGGAGTCGGAAAAGAACAAAAGTTGACCAAGGGAGGTCGGACAGGATAGATGGAAGTGAGAAGCCTGGCATATGGAAGTGGAAGCAATGCCATGACTCAGGTAAGAGCTCTGTAGTCGCTAACCCACGTTCCCAAGGTAAGAGCCCCTGGCGCCCCTTTTAGTCGACCATAATAATTGTAATAATTGCACATAGTAGATTTTATAGATGTAACAACTGGTTTTATGACTTTCATATACTACTACTTCCTGGCCTTTTCTAATTAGCTGAGGTCCACATCTCGTATAGATTAAGCCCAGTTTTACGACCGAGTGCTTTTCCTAATGCCAATCATATGTGAAGGAATATATTCACTCTTGCGTGTTTCTGTGATAGTAGTGTCGTGTGTTGTATGTAAATGAGGAAGTGTATTAAGAATACAAGCATCCAGCCCTCGAGGTAGAGGAATAACCAGACGTGGCTAAAATCTCCACCCCGGCCGAGAATCGAACCCGAGGCCCTCTGAACCGAACGCCACTATGCTGGTCATTCAACCAAGGAGCCGGATTATTATGGAATATGTACAAGATACTATTAATAATATGCGGGCAAGGGTAGGAATCCAATACTGTATTGTTCAGTTCAACATTTATCTTCGTTGTGGAAAGTTGTCAGGTTTAAAAACATATTTAGAGGTATCAGAATTGCCAACTACCTGGCAACACTGGTAGTCTGGAACAAGATGCAGTTGTGTTAAACACTTGTGCTGTACGTACGGTATATTCACGCTGAATTTTAATAAACATTCCCCTAATCAATCAAACTGCTGTTGAGCAGCTCACGCTTTCTGATAAGTGATCAGCACGCGGGTGAACGAACGTGATGTTTGCTCAGTTGAAATGTTAGCAGTATTTGATGCTGATGTTAAAGGACTGCCAGCCCTAATAAGGAATAACGAAGAGTTCAATCCCTCCAAGGTCAGAAGAGGAAGAGGACGTATAGAGGACTTCAGGTGCACAATTAGTGTCACGGTAAGGCTTCGATGGCACTGAATTAAGCTGCGATTGATTTTTCAATACTGACTCTTTGGACGAGCAACGTATCTGGTGATTCTTTTAAGAGGAAGTATAACTGGGAGGAGGAGAAGAGTCCCGACCCTTCGATGAATGCGAGTATGGGTAAGAGAAAGGGAAGGGCCATGGAGGGCGCGAAAATGAAAGCCATCATAGGCCTCGCAAAGCTAATAACGCCGGTATCGGAAGAGAACAATAGCTGACCACGGAAGTTCGGACAAGGAACCGAAAGCAAATAAGCAGAAGCATGCCAGACTCAGCTACGGGGCAAGTGGTCACCAACCCACGCTCCGAACCTCTGGGGTTACTCCTGTTATTAAGCCAGGCTGTAGATAATTGGATGTATTCTACCGCATTCACCCAGTGGTCACCAGTAGTAGTCAAAAGTCGGCGCAACTCACCTCAGTGGGTGTCCACCTCCGTAGCGTAACGGTCAGCGCTATTACCTGCCGTCCTCGGGGTACCGAGTTTGATTCCCGGTGCTGTTAGGAATCAAGATTGACAACTGTGGTTAAAATGAAAAGTTTTCCTTTGCGAAAAGTTAATGATCAAGAATGTGTTTTTCAAGAAATGAAACTCACTGTTATACAAAGGAGAAGTGCAACTCTACGTCAAAGGAACTTAACTGCAGTCGCAGCATCTTTGCCGACCAAGGCCTGCGGTAACGACTAATGTGACGTCACTGACGGTACGTTTTCTATTTCAACACATACTATTCATACAAATCCACAGCCGCAGCATCTTTGATGACAAGGCCTACGATAACGACTAATGTGATGTCACTGACGGTACGCTTTCTATTTCAACACATGCTATTTATACAAATCCACAGCCGCAGCATCTTTGATGACAAGGCCTACGATAACGACTAATGTGACGTCACTGACGGTACGCTTTCTATTTCAACACATACTATTCATACAAATCCACAGCCGCAGCATCTTTGATGACAAGGCCTACGATAACGACTAATGTGATGTCACTGACGGTACGCTTTCTATTTCAACACATGCTATTTATACAAATCCACAGCCGCAGCATCTTTGATGACAAGGCCTACGGTAACGACTAATGTGATGTCACTGACGGTACGCTTTCTATTTCAACACATGCTATTTATACAAATCCACAGCCGCAGCATCTTTGATGACAAGGCCTACGATAACGACTAATGTGACGTCACTGACGGTACGCTTTCTATTTCAACACATACTATTCATACAAATCCACAGCCGCAGCATCTTTGATGACAAGGCCTGCGGTAACGACTAATGTGACGTCACTGACGGTACGCTTTCTATTTCAACACATGCTATTTATACAAATCCACAGCCGCAGCATCTTTGATGACAAGGCCTACGGTAACGACTAATGTGATGTCACTGACGGTACGCTTTCTATTTCAACACATGCTATTTATACAAATCCACAGCCGCAGCATCTTTGATGACAAGGTCTGCGGTAACGACTAATGTGACGTCACTTCTGTCACACATTTTGTCGCGTTACGTTACACAAATTTTCAGATGACCCCACCCGTAAGACATATTCATGTCTAAAGGTACATGCAGCTCATCTCCATTGGGGGTGTGCCAGAAAAGAGCTGCACCGCCGCGGGACGAGGGTACGGCTCCCTGGATGAATGGTCAGCGTGGTGGCGGTGATGAAGATGATTATTGTTTTAAAAGGAAGTACAACTAGGCAACCATCCTCTGTATAACACTAATCAGAGAGGGGATCCGACACTTCGAAAAATTAAGCATCGGCCAAAGATAGACAAGGGCCACGAAGGGCGTGAAAATGAAAGACTCCCCAGGCCCCGAATGCTTTATTAACGTCTCCGTCGCAAAAGAACAGAGTTGACCAAAGGAGGTTGGATAGGATGGAGTAAAGTGAGGAGCCTGGGACAAGTAAGTGGAAGCAATGCCAGTACTCAGCTAAGGGCTCTGTGGTTACCACGGGGGCCCCTTTTAGTCGCCTCTTGCGACAGGCAGGAGTTTAAAAGGCTCTGGGTTGGATTCCCGGGCGGGTAAAGGATTTTAATATTAAAAAGTTAATTCCCTTGGGTTGGAGACTGTACCCAACATCCCTGTTACTCATACACCACACACAATCCCCCACCACACCGAAGCGTAATTTCCTATGCTGCACACCCTCGTCGGAGGGTCTGCCTTACAAGGGCTAGCAATACCACACGATTATTATTATTATTATTATTATTATTATTATTATTATTATTATTATTATTATTATTATTATTATTATTATTATTATTATTTAGAATCCCTGTTAAAAACTGGATCAGAAAGAACCCTGTTATGAAGTACTCAAGCAGTTCAGACCATTTATTCAGCCTGCAAGAAGAAAAACAATTGGCTGAAATGAAATGTGATCGGATATTAAAAGTCAAATTCAATTAACAGTCTTGTGGCGTATTGTAATTATTGGTGGAAAAATAATTTTCCACATCATCTGTGTGTCAACAAATGCATGCCTCCCTGGCTCAGGCGGCAGCGAGCCGGCCTCTTACCGCTGGGTTTCGTGGTTCAAATTCCGGCCACTCTATGCGAGATTTGTGCTGGACAAAGCGGAGGCGGGGCAGGTTTTTCTCTGGGTACTCCGGCTTTTCCTGTCACCTTTCATTTTAGCAACACTCTCCAATATCATTTCATTTCATCTATCACTCATTAATCATTGACCCAGAGGAGTGCAACAGGCTTCAGGAGTCGGCACAATTCCTATCCCTCAGTCCAGTGCTTTTTGAAGGTGCTCAAATACGTCAGTCTCGTGTCGGCAGATTTACTGGCACGTAAAAGAACTCCTGAGGGGCTAAATTTCGCCACCTCAGCATCTCCGAAAACCTTAAAAGTAGTTAGTGGGACGTAAAGCAAGTGTTATTATTATTATTATTATTATTATTATTATTATTATTTTCTATCCCTGCCGCTAGATGGGGGCTTCATTCCATTCCTCACCCGATCGAATGACTGGAAACAGGCTGTGGATTTTTATTTTCATGTATGTCAACAATAACTGTCATGTTTGACGAACACTGAAACCAAACAAAAACATACTTTAGTCCGTATCAACCTATTTAATTTGCGATCAAGAATAAAATTTGTGTGCTCCAAGAAACAAGCCCGAATATCAGACTGAACTACTAGCGTCGGAAGAATTATGCAATTCAAGACCTGTTTACTTTGTTAAGCGAGAGTGAAAATTTCGAACGTGCCTTGCAGAGGCAGAATTAATATTAATCTCTTTATGTGAAGTGCTTTCGTGTAAATATAAAAATACTGTTTCTGCTTATAACAGGTTTTGTAAGTTGTAAAATTATCTTTTTTTGCTAGTGTCTGTACGTCGCACCGACACAGATAGGTCTTATGGCGGCGATGGGATAGGAAAAGCCTAGGAGTTGGAAGGAAGTAGCCGTGGCCTTAATTAAGGTAGAGCCCCAGCATTTGCCTGGCGTGAAAATGGGAAACCACGGAAAACCATATTCAGGGCTGCCGACAGTGGGATTCGAACCCACTATCTCCCGGATGAGTTGTAAAATTAAAGTGAATGTCCTTCAGTGAAGAACATTAAATAAACACTGCTCTGAAATGGTACTGAAAACGAATTGCAAATTGACTCACGTACTCTACAACACTATTTTATATTTTTCCCAAGTTAAAATACAGTCTGAAACAAAAGTCTACATACACCTCCACATTTCATGTAAATATAAACAAAACAGAACATTTTACTTATCTACATTTATAAAACGAAATTATAGACTTGCGGACACATTTTGGCATTCTTATTTAAACATACAACTAATGGCAAGATATCGTTCATTTCTGAAAGGGAAGTAATGTTAGGAACAAAAGTAAACATACACTCACAATTTTCTACGTTCATATTAACTTCAGTACTCTATGCGTCCACCTTTTGCAGCTATCACAGCTTCCAAACGCTGAGGCGTCGATTCCACTAAGTTTCTGGCGACTTCTGGTGAAATTGTACTCCTTCTGCTCGTATGGCAAGTTTCAAATTGTCCTTCCTCTTAATGGAATAAATCCTCCTATGGAGTTCTTTCCAAACGTGTTCGATGGGATTAACGTCGAGGGATTGGGGGAGGTGAATGCAACTGCTTGGGAATATTGTAAAGCAGCCATTTTTTTCACTATTATAGCAGTATGTTTAGGGTCATTCCCTTGTTGAAAGACCCAGTAATTTCCTAGTCCCAGTTTTTCAGCAGACTGTTTCAGATTTTCCTTTAAGATATCCAGATACTTCCATTTATCCATTTTATTTTCAATAAACACTAAATTGCCGACCCCAGCACTGGACATGCAACCCCAAACAAGAATTTTCCCAACTCCATATTTCACTTATGGAACAAGATTTTTCTTCTGGAGGCTTTCATTAGGTTTTCTACAAACCTTCTGCTTTCCATCACACCGAAATAAATTGAAGGTATTCTCATCTGTGAAGAGAGCATTATTCTAATAACTGGAGTCCTTATCTTCGTGCAATTTTGCAAAATCTGGTCGCCTCCTCTCATTACCGGTACTAACGCAAGGTTTCTTTCTTCCTGATCTGTTCCGAAAACCCGCACGTTTTAGTGTTCTTTTTCTTGTAATGGGATGGACAGTCTTTCCACTAGCCTGTGAGATATCTACTGCCAATTCAGTAGCTGTGGTACTTCATCTAAGTATTGATTGTTCTAATTGGGAACATGCATCATTTTCAAAAATATTTTTTTTGAAAAGTACACCAATGAAATAGTACGTAAACGTATTACATTGTGGTATGTTGCCTTGTTTTCTACCATTAAAAAAATATTTAATAGTGCCTTTCCGTAAGGCGAGTGAAACGGCCTCTGACGTAAGCGGCGCGCTGTGACGTCACGATCCAGTACCGCATGGAGCTCTACCAGCCGTTGTGCATCAGCCGTTGCTAAAAGCCGATCGTTTATTATTCATGATCGCGAATAACTTCGAAATGACAGAAGAAAGGTTCAAAACAGCACAGTCAATCTACTATGTGTAGATGTCATCATTCTTGAAAAATGTGACTTTTGTGGCCGCAGAAATTAGCGGATAACAAGCAAGTTTGTAAGTGGCGTCTTTTATATATGTGCAATGTACTGTAACCCATAGTATTAGGATAACAACGAACCTGGATAGATATCACATCACTTTCAATATTTCCTTCTGGACTGATTCCCCTATTAAAGAATAACATTACATTTTCGGGCTTTCAGCATTAGTAAAGTAAGAAATCGGATTTCAGCACTAACATAAACATATAGGTAGCATTATAGTACTAGTCCGCTTCTGTGGTGTAGTGGTTAATGTGTGCCACTTCCGGAGGCCTGGTTTCGATTCCCGGCTCTGCCATGAAAGTTGAAAACAAATAGTACGAGGGCTGGAACGGGGTCTACTCAGCCTCGGGAGGTCAACTGAGTAGAAGGGTTTCGAATCCCACCTCAGCCATCCTCGAAGTGGTTTTTCGTATTTTCCTACTTCTCCTCCAGGCACCTAAGGCCACGGCCGTTTCCTTCCCTCTTCCTTGTCTATCCCTTCCGATCCTCCCATCCTCCAACAAGGCCCTGTTGAGCATAACAGGTGAGGCCGCCTGGGCGAGGTAATGGCCCTCCTCACCAGTTTCATCACCATACTCAAAGTCTCACGTTCCAGGACACTGCCCTTGAAGTGGTAGAGGTGAAATCCCTCGCTGAGTCCGAGAGAAAACCGACCCTGAAGGATAAACTGATTAAGAAAGAAAGAAAGAAAGAAAGAAAGAAAGATCATAGTACTGTAGGTCTATAACCTATCATTTCTAAAAAAATATATATTTATGGTTGGGGCAACTGGCCTACCCACTTCCGGGGCCCATGAAAGAGAATTAAATATCTTGGTGGAGGGAAAAAGTTAAACATGATAAAGATAAACATGACTTCATCTAGTTTTCACAAGTTGGGCTGAGTGGTTCAGACGGTTGAGGTGCTGGCCTTCTGACCCCAACTTGGCAGGTTCGATCCTGGTTCAGTCCGGTGGTAGTTGAAGGTGCTCAAATACGTCAGCCTCGTGTCGGTAGATTTACTGGCACGTAAAAGAACTCCTGCAGGACTAAATTCCTGCACATCGGCGTCTCCGAAAATCGTAGAAGTAGTTAGCGGGGCGTGAAGCCAATAACATTAATTACATTTGGCTTTTAACAAGCTGAGCATATCAGGAAAGAAAAGTGTCCTGGTGACATTTTAGTCGCTCAATACAGGAATGTCTTTGGGTGCTGTGACTTTTACTTTTTTTTTGTTTTTGCTGTTTGCTTTACGTCACACCGTCACATATAGGTCTTATGGCGACGATGGGACAGGAAAGGCCTAGGAATGGGAACAAAGCAGCCGTGGCCTTAGGTACAGCCTCAGCATTTGCCTGGTGTGAAAATGGGAAACCACGGAAAACCATCTTCAGGGCTGCCAGCAGTGGGGTTCAAAACCTTCTATCTCCCGGATGCGAGCTCACAGCTGCGCGCTCCTAACCGCACGGCCAACTCGCGCGGTATTTTTACCCTTCGGTTTATTGACTTGGCTTGTATAACCGAAAACTTAGGCTGTTGGATAATATTTTAAACACCTACATCACTATTTTCACCTGTGTGCAATTATGTTATTTATTTCATTAATATTATGATAATTATTATAATTGAGCATTGTTAACTTATAAGACCCCAACAAACAAGCATTGGTTTTGTGTAGAGTTATACATTTGTTAAATTCACGTTGTTTCCTTTCGTGATGTACACGCCTATTCTTTGTTACATTATAGACTATTTAGATATAGCCTAAATTTCTTTACCAATTAAGCTCTTCAATAAAGACATACATAACTGTCCCATGCCAAGATATATTGGTAGAATTAGAGCTGTCAAAATGGTTCATAACCCCTTTGATTTATTATCTTGACATGGATCACCCAAAACATAGGTTAGGTTTGGAGAATACTTTAATAATCAGCATTATTTAATGCACTGTTTATTACTTTCATATTCCAAGATGTAATTGAAGCATTTAAATAAAGCATCATACATTGAAATTTAAAGTTTTACCACTAGAACAGCTGACATGGAAAAATGATTTGAAAATTCAAACAAATTCATCTTACGTTAAAATCTTCAAAAAAATAAACTGTAGACTTTTCCGATATATCACCAGCATTTTTCCGGCTCGCCAAAATCTATTTCTCCCTAGTTTTAGCGTCTTTGGAACATGTATAAAAAATTTGTTTGGTATGGTATGCGATGTGCTATTGCACATCGGAACTCTACACCATTTATAAGTTTTCTGCCTCACTGTCTGCGCAGGATTCATTTTAAGTCTAAAATATACCACTCAGATTATTATCCGATGTATAGACCTCGAATTTAATCATACTAGACACTAACGTAAAGTAGAAATACGCGAAGTGTATCCTGCTTCTCACAGCGCACTATGCGTTATTTCGTCTGCTAATTCAGTCAACCTGTACGATGACGTCAGACCAATGAGATCGCGTACTTGCGTGACGTGACATTTTCGTAGATTTTTATCATGTTTGGAGTTATTATTTGTACATTATGATCACATTTTTGAATTCTGCACGAAATTTTGAATCAGATTAGCATATTTTTAATTAAAACCCCGGATCATGCATGTTCCCTATTATGTGCCGTTTATTTCTATCAGAGAGGTTTGGAGGTCTACCACTTCAGTCGCTTCCTTCCCACTCCTAGGCCTTTTCCATCCCATCGTACCAATAAGACCTATCTGTGTCGGCGTGACGTAAAAAAATTGTAATTGCAAAGAAAAATCGCGGAAGTCCTACTGGCTAAATGGGTGGATCACAGGGGATCCCAGTTTCACCACGGATGGGAAGGTAGTCTTCTGCCAAGCTTGCTGTAAGGAGGTAAGTTCGTTTGTTCCTTTTATCTTTTTTGTGACTGAACTACGATCGCATTTCATTGTAGCATTTATAGGCCTATTCATTTACGTATTGTGGAAGGTTGTTTTGTTGCAATGCTGTAGTCGTGAAAATAATTTATATTGATAAAATGTAAATAATCATTTAATTACTGAACGAGGAGTTAGAACGCCGGTGGTCTCTTGTGACAGAGTGGATGAAAATTAAAAATCGGTATTCTGAACTCTGATTCAATTCCCCTGAAAATAGAGATTTACAACTGAAATATTTTCTTTCTTTCTTTATCTGTTTACCCTCCAGGGTAGGTTTTTCCCTTGCACTCAGCGAAGGATCCCGCCTCTACCGTCTCAAGGGCAGTGTCCTGGAGCGTGAGACTTTGTGTCGGAGAATACAACTGGGGAGGAGGACTAGTACCTTGCCCTTGTGAAGGCATGGGAAGATTGGAAGGGACAGACAAAGAAGAGGGATGGAAGTTTCCGCGTTTTTAAGTTATGTACCATCACGGCATTTTCCTGAAGGATAAATGGGAAACCACGGAAAACCACTTCGAGGATGGCTGAGGTGGTAATCGAACCCACCTCTACTCAGTTGACCTCCCGAGGCTGAGTGGACCCCATTCCAGCCCTCGTACCCCTTTTCGAATTTCGTGGCAGAGCCGTGAATCGAACCCAGGCCTCCGGGGTTGGCAGCTAATCACACTAACCACTACACCACAGAGAGATTTTTCTCAGTACGAAACCTTCTGCCCGATAGGAGAACGAGATTGTTACCGGAAAACATTGACACGTTGCTTGTTGTAAATTCCTTTTATAGTAATTGAACGTGTTATTAAATTATACAAGTATTTTTCATGCCTATTTTGTTGCCTATTTTACACGTTAGTGCCTATTTACATGCCTGACTAATTTAGGAGCCTATATGCCTGCCTATTTTAACTGTTTTTAGTGCCTATAATTCTCGTCTCTAGTTATAACTTCCTTCTGTCCAGTTGGTATTTCAATTCTTTTGGAACACATTGGTGAATAAAACATCCAACTCGATAACACAGTTGTAGAATAAACCTCAATACATAACTCGGTGGTACCTGTGACTGTCTCTTTAAGTGTATGTTGACATTTGTACTTCGCTCAGTACGACTCATAGGGTCGTGTGTGTTTATATCGCATACTTTTACTACAAGAACAGAAGCATTCACTGTCCGGGATGACGTCACAAGCGCAGGTATCAAAACAATCAACATACAGTAAGGGTTGTCCACGAAATATGGAATAATGGGGTGTATGTAGACTTTTATTTCCGAATGTATGTGACAGGCAACCAGGATTTCTCTAGGTCTAGTTATATATTTGTAGGGTTCCTTGAAAAAAAAAACGTTTGGGAAATACATATCTTCCAATTTCCAAATTCGTTGGCTACCCACTGCAGTCGATGTGACATCATACGATGCTGCCTGCGACACACAACAAGAGAAGTGAGATAGGAGGAATGGAGCGGGAGATTGGACTCGAAGTTTGTATTTTTTTTTTTTTTTTTAAACACGCAGAATAATGATTCAAATCTAAAATATCTTATATCTGAATATTTGTTCTACGATTTTATTTAATTGTACACTGAATACTTCATAATCACTTTCTGCGGCTCAGGAGAGTCATGTTTCCCCTTCGGAAGGACAAAGGAATTACTCTTTCAGTTCTTCCGGTTACCTAAGCTTTCGGCAGCTTTGAAAGAGATTAGCTACACGGCAACTTCGAGAGAAAAAAATTGCTCGTATCTTATTATACCGTGCGCGTTCAAGAGGACGGTAAAAGGAGAGCTCCACGTTAGTGACGGACAGAATCGAATATTGTATTCAAAATAATGTTCAACGCTATATTAAAATCTATAAATGAAATCATGTTCTCGAGTGCTACACTATAATCTATGTAGTAACAAGAGTAAAGATTTTACGCTCACCCAACTACTTCTTGAATGCTACACTCAAACAGAACAACGTATACTTCCTGGAGAGAAATTCACTGACTGATAATGATGCCATTATTATTATTATTATTATTATTATTATTATTATTATTATTATTATTATTATTTATGGGGAACTACAACTTTAGCTGACATTTTACAAGGAATACAAATATATACATGATTTTGCACATTAAAATAAGCATGTTCGCACAGTTCTTCTTCTTCTTCTTCTTCTTCTTATTATTATTATTATTATTATTATTCGTCTTCTTCTTCTTCTTCTTCCTTGCCTCTTCTCAATTTCTTGGCGTCGACACTTTGTATGGATTTAGCCGTGTTTTACGTCCGGATGTCTTACGTGACACTAACCCATGTGTAGGGAAGTATTCAATACTGCGTGTTTCTGTGGTGGTTAGCAGTGTGATGTGTTGTATATAATAATGAGGTTGTGTATTCAGACAAAAACGAACACCCAGTCCCCGAGCAAGAGGAATTAACCAAATTTAAACTCCCAGCTCCCGCTGGGAATCGAACCTGGGGACCTCTGAACCTAAGGCCAGTAGACTGATCACTCAGCCAAGTGGCCGGACGTTCGCACAGCTACGCTATGGCGTAAAATTAAAATAACTCTTTTTCATACTTACGAGTAGACACGGAAAACTGACAAATTATCACTTTAATATATTTATGAGCGTAGTAAGATAATTTGTTCGGGACAAGATTTTAAGAACTGACCAAATATAACCGAATAACAAGAGAAGATAAACATTCAAAAGGATTTCTCCATCGTGGTGGGCACTTTTGTTTCAAATATACTCTATGTTACTAAATTAGGGCACAAAGAAAAACATTAAATGAATCTGTCTCGTGATTCGTTACGTGCAGCAGAATACAAAATAAATTCGACGTGTATAAACCAGATCGTACACAACTTCAAATCTCTATCTGCACAGAGTAGCACAAAATGGCCGATATTTTCTCCTGAGAACTCCCTGTTCTCGGTTCTCGTCTTGAGGTCTTACGGCGACGGAGGAATAGGAAAGAGCTAGGAGTGGGAAGGAAACGGCCGTGGCCTTAATTAAGGTACAGCTCTAGCATTTGTCTCGTGTGAAAATGGAAAACCATGGAAAACCATCTTCAGGGCTACGGACAGTAGGGTTCGAAGCCACTATGTTCCGAATGCAAGTTCACAGCTGCGCAACCTTAATTTCTAATTTGTATTTTATATATCTCTTAATACAAATTTCACTGTAGCGGTCCAGACGTAATATCTCTCTTGTGTGCTACTGCTTGCCTTTCGGGTTCCTAACATGATGCTTATATCCTGAATTTGCTACACTTACATTTTATCGACATTTTTAAGGTGTGAATTATGTACGAAACTGCCTGTTTTTCACCATTTAAAGCACTGAAGTAAGGGGAATGGGGGAAATCATCACAAAATCAAACCCCTATTCATCCTCTAAAATACGTCCTTTTCACTTCAATTAATTGCAATTAATTTTAGCAATTTTTATTTATTTATTGTTAAACCGAGGTAAAAGTGGGTCTGTTTTACGTAGTAACGAGGACTATATGTCTTAGGTTATGGTTAAAGACTGAGGCTGTCACATGGAAATATGAAGGAACCCCAAATGAATCCCCTAAGTATGCCGATTAAATTTGTCAGGCAATACCGTTCTACGCAGCTATAGCTGAGACCATCAAGATCCACATGACTCCGAACGCACATTCAGTACGGTACATCATGCCGTGGTAAGACTTGGAATCGGTCTACGGGAGGCTAAGTGTTCACAGGAAGAGAGTGCAACAAAACACTGAATTCACTGACAATGTGACAAACTATTTTGGACAGGAACCAAGAAGGCTCTCTAGACTTCGCTTTAACGTTAATTTATTTCTAAATGGACTAGATTTTCCAAATCTATTTCGCATGTTCATGAAATGTGTATTTATTTTCTATTGGATAAAAATAAACACCCTGTTCTACTGTACAGAAACATTAGTATTAAATTTGTGCAATATATGTATGTTCTAGCGAATAAATTACGGTCTCTAATTATTACACAACCTATTTTTCTTGCGGTAATCCCCTCATCAACTCATCTTTCTCATGAGTTGGAGGGTGCAAGTGCAGCCCTTGCAACCCCCTCACGGCGCCCATGAAATGTATATGAACAATGATAAAATTGTTGCTTTAAAGACAAGTGTGTTTTTTGTCACCATTAACACAGCCATAATTTCGTGACTTCCTTTCATCATCTTCTGCCGATCGTTGCAACTGTGGTATATTGCTTTATGTTGGATTCCAATGCACGCGAGGAAGTGATTAACAGCCCTAGGTGACAGCTCCACTACTAATATAGACATTCAATGTAATCCCTTCTCTCCTTACGTGATCAAATTTTCGTCGCTTGTCTCGGCTAATGGAGAGTATTACCAGCACATACTTCAATATGGTAAGAGGAGCCACTAACTGTCTATCCTCTATTTAAGTGATTAATTTATAACTGTTGATGGTTTTTAGAACGGGCACGCGCTCCGTGTGGTTCATCTAGAGTGCTGCCATTTCCACCGCTCGGCATATGGAAAGCATGAAGATGATTTTGACGATTCACACGTATAAATTAAAAGAGTCCCTGCCTGCTTAAAATAGTATTATTGCAGTTTTGGATAAAATATATATTTAAATTCGTGTTTTAACTTCTAATAATGGAAAATATCTCCTTCCAAGCCGCAGATAAACTCTACGCAGTAGCATTCAGGGAAAAAAGAGACAAATCTTGACACGATATTTAGACTTACGAAGTCTTTACGTACCTTTATTTTATCAAACGAGTTTTCCAATTCTGTAAAATCTTACTTACTATATATAAAAATGGATGTATGTATGTGTGTAAATGACACTTCTCCTGCTAAACCACTCGAGCAATTTCAACCAAACTTGGTACACTTATGATTTACTATCCGGAGACGAGCACTGTGGGGGTAAGCCATCCGTAGCTCCCTTAGGAGTGGGGGTCAGGGGGGAGGCAAGGTATTAAAAAATGAGTGTCGAATTCACAGTTTTCGGGGTCACTGAGATAAATAATGACATTACCTATTTTTTTAAAGTCAAAGTTCAGCTCCCTTTTGGATAGGGGGCGAGGGGGGAGTGATATATAAAATTAAACGAAAATAGTGTCGAATACATAGTTTTCGGGGTCGCCGAGGTTGAATTGTACACTCCGAACTTTTAGTATCAGGAGACAAACCACGTGGGGATAAGACAGCCCAGGAACCCTTACGGAGGGGGGGGGGAGGCGAGGGGGTCAGATATACAAATTAACGAAAATAGTGTCGAATCCATACTTTTCGGGGTCGCTGAGATGAACAGTGACACTCCGGATTTTTTAAAAGTCCAAGTTCAGCCCCCTTCGGGATGGGTGGCGAGGGGGGGAGTGATATATAAAATTAAACGAAAATAGTGTCGAATACATAGTTTTCGGGGTCGCCGAGGTTGAATTGTACACTCCGAATTTTTAGTATCAGGAGACAAACCGCGTGGGGGTAAAACAGCCCAGGAACCTTTACGGGTGGGGGGAGCGAGGGGGTCAGATATACAAATTAACGAAAATAGTGTTGAATCCATACTTCTCGGGGTCGCTGAGATGAATAGTGACACTCCGGATTTTTTTAAAGTCAAAGTTAAGCCCCCTTTGGGTTGGGGGGCGAGTGGGGAGTGATATATAAAATTAAACGAAAATAGTGTCGAATACATAGTTTTTGGGGTCGCTGAGGTTGAACTATACACTCCGAATTTTTAGTATCAGGTGACAAACCACGTGGGGGTAAGACAGCCCAGGAACCTTTCCGGGTGAGGGGGCGAGGGGTTCAGATATACAAATTAACGAAAATAGTGTCGAATCCATACTTTTCGGGGTCGCTGAGATGAATAGTGACACTCCGGATTTTTTAAAGTCCAAGTTCAGCCCCCTTTGGGGCGGGGGCGAGGGAGGAGTGATATATAAAATTAAACGAAAACAGTGTCGAATACATAGTTTTCGGGGTCGCCGAGGTGAATTGTACACTCCGGATTTTTAGTATCAGGAGACAAACCACGAGGGGGTAAGACAGCCCAGGAACCCTTAGGGGCAGGGAGGGCGAGGGGGTGAGATATTAAAATCATCGAAAGTAGTGTCGACTTCATACTTTTCGGGCTCTCTGAAATAAATAGTGACACTCTGGAATTTTTTAATGTCCAAGTTCAGCCCCTTCGGGGTGGGGGCGATGAGGGGTAATATATAAAAATAATAGAAAATAGTGTCGAATCCATTGTTTTCGGGATCACTGCGATGAATAGCGACAACAGATTTTTAGTATCAGGAGACAAACCACGTGGGGGTAATACATACCTTGCAAGGGTGCTACCAATTATAAAAAAAAAATTACCCATCAAAATGTGACTGACGTTACCCATAGTGAATTGCGGTAGACAAGTGGACCTGTCATTATCATCACAACTCCTCAACTCGCACTTTACATTGGAAACAACGTCTGCGGACCTTCCTATGCTGTTTCTCGGATAACGTCAAGAGACATGCAGTTTAAAAAATCTTATTCACTTCATGTACAGTAATTTACTTCGATATCCGTATACAATGTAGAATACCGTAGCGAAGCACGGGTACACTTGCTAGTAAAAAAATTACAATATGCAGTCATTGCACCTCTACAATAGTTTCAATATGTTTACTGTTAAGAAACAGCAATTGAAAAGAAAACGTGCACGGTTAAGTTACATCAAAGGTGTCACTATGTATTACTAGAGCCCAGATGTTGAGGATTTTTAGGTGTATTTTCTTATTTTTATTACTACTTTTTTGCAATTTGCTTTACGTTGCATCGACGCAGATAGGTCTTATGGCGACGATGGGGCAGGAAAGGGCTAGGAATCGAAAGGAATCGACCATGTCCTTAATTAAAGTGCAGCCCCAGTATTTGCCTAGTGTGAAAATGAGAAACCACGGAAAACCATCTTCAGGGCTGCCGACAGTGGGGTTCAAACCCACTATCTCCCGAATACTGGATACTGGCCGCACTTAAGCGACTGCAGCTATCGAGCTCGGTTTTATTACTACTAATGGCGTTAGGCCTCGGAAGACCCTGCAGCCAACATTTACAGAGGGAGCATACATTTCGTAGATGGAAAAAAAGTCATATCTTATAAACTAATACTACAGTCCGATACATATTGGCAAATTACAGCGCAAAATTGTGGGGTTAGTTCTGATAACAGGATGGCAATCGAAGTTGGCAGTGGGGTATTTAACTTCACTAAAGAAGAGTGCAGATGGTTCTATTGTTGGGAGTACTTCTTACATGACAGTATGATGTGGTTCAAGTAGGCTATTTCTCCATGGTCTTCTGGGCAGTGAGGGTTGTCTAAGACCTGCATCCTGTGTAGATGACTCGGATAGCATCCATGGCCCAGACGCATTCTTATTAAAGATGAAAGGTGCCTGCGAGTCAATTTCAACTTCTTGAACCGGATTTGCGTCGAAGCCGGCCCCGTGCTGTAGAAGTAGCGTGCGTGCCTCTTACCCGGAGAACTCAGGTTCGATTCGCAGCCAGGTCAGAGATTTTTACCTGGATCTGAGGGCAGTTTCGAGGCTCACTCAGCCTACGTGATTAGAATTGAGGAGCTATCTCACAGTGAGATAGCGGCCCCGGTCTAGAAAGCCAAGAATAACAGCCGAGAGGACTCATCGTGCTGACCACACGACACCTCGTAACCTGCAGGCTTCCGGGCTGAGCAGCGGTTGCTTAATAGGCCAACGGCCTTCAGGGCTGTAGTGCCGTGGGGGATAGTTAGATTTGCGTTGGTATGGTTGGCTGAATTTTAGCACAGTGCTTTCCTCTTGTAAGGTGTGACATTTTCCAGAACTCAGGCCATTCCCTGTAGACCTGTTGTTTGATTGTGGTTAGGAAATCAGAATATGGTAACTGTTTGTATAGGCTTCTTTCGCTAGCCGGTCTACCATTTCCGTCATCGTTAAATCAACGTGGCCTTTAATCCGTAGGAGATGTACTTCCTGACCTGCTTTCTAGGCGGTATAGATTAAGTCCAAAATGTCTAATATATACTGATGTACAGACAGGTCCCAACGAGAATTTTGTAGCTTTTGAAGGGCATATTGTGAGTCAGAATGTACTAGAATTTTACGAAAGTGACGAATTCCATAGCTAATGGCTGAGTGGATACCTAAAATGCCTGCAGCAACGAGATAATGCAAACTTACTGAAGCGAATAACACGCATACTCTAGCCCGGACAACAGTTCTGCTTTGCGATTTGCATAAACATTAGGGGCCCAACCTATTGGAACCCCTAGAAGTTATGTTACTCCTGCTTCATTACAGAAGAAAGGACTAAACGATACTTCCTACTAGCATTCTAATATATTACTGTCTAAATATCCGGGCTCTAGTGTATCCATTACCAAACAAAATACTCTCCAGAGAAATTGTATACGCTCTCCTTATAGTTACACAGCCGTTTCTAGCAACGAAAGAAATTGTTTAATAAGCAATATTATTCCCTTTACGTCACACGAACTACTTTTACGGTTTTCTGAGACGCTGAGGTGCCGGAATTTAGTCCCGCAGGAGTTATTTTACGTGTCAGCAAATCTACCGACACGAGGGTGACGTATTTGAGCGCCTTCAAATACAGCCAGACTGAGTCAGGATCGAACCTGCCAAGTTGGGCTCAGAAGGCGAGCACCTCAACCGTCTGAGCCACTCAGCCCGGCAAGAGAAAGTTTTTCAAGTCTACAACACATTACCCGAATTCCTCAATGAACTCTCTGGGTTAATTCCAGAGAAATGCAAGGCCAAACTGCTAGAAAATATAACTCAGAGAATTAGAGTAGGTGATCCTCAAACGATTAAGATGGGAAAGGAGGGAGGGAGGGGGGAGCTTGCGCAAGGCAGTAATATTGGACCTTTATGTTTTCTTATAATGTATGTAAATGACAGGAGTAAAGAACTGGATTCTCAGATATGGCTAAATTTGGGCTGGGAAGACGCGGGAATACGGAAGCGAACAGCTCTACTAAACGGCATGTTGAGCGCTCACCGGAGAGGTGGCGTGGAATGACATTAGTAGACGAATAACATTAAGTGGACTTTTTAAATGTAGGAACGACCATAATATGAAGATAAAGTTGGAATTCAAGAAGACAAGTTTCGGCAAATGTTCGCTGATAGGGAAAGGAATTAATTAGAGATTGGAATAATTTACCAAGGAAAGTGTTTGATAAATGTTCAAACATCTTTGAAATCATTTAAGAAAGGACTAGTTACACAACCGATACGGAATCAGTCATTTCAGCGACAAGCCTAAACGCAAACCAGGGGTGATGGATGACCAGTCAAGGGAAGATAAATTTACAAAGGTATTATTGTATTTATTTTCTCTCTCTCTTAAACAGACTTAAATTACAACTGCACTTAATTCATACTCTTTAATAAACAAAGTGGTTTTCGCAACATTCCAACCCCCTGTGGGTGGGGGACACAGATGTACAATATACCCACGGTATCCCCTGCCTGTCGTAAGAAACGACTAAAAGGGGCGACCAAGTGATGATGACTTTAGAACCATGAGATTATTATGTAATTACTACAATTACGTGCGTATCACCATGGGTCGATGATACTTGCGACTAGTACCATCTTACGAGGGAAACCATGTGTCTACGTGACACAGAAACAGTACCATTATGCAAGAAACACTACGGGTATGGGCGTTGTTTGTGATAATGGCCATCGTGTGTTTTCCACCGATCGATTTCACTGTGTTCAGAATGGGTCTGCGCTTACCTATGAGTAGTACCTTAATGAGAAACACCATGGGTCTACGTTGTCTGTGATTGCTACCACTATGTGAGAAAAACAACGGGTTTGGCTGGCGCCCGTAATTAGTACCACTATGGAATGAAAACCATGGGTCTGCGTTGCTTGTGAGTAGTTCTCTTATGTGCGAAACACCATAGGTTCATGAGGGGCCGGAGACCTGAATGTTGGACTCCTTTAGATAACAAGCATCACCCCAGTACTTAAGGCATTGTGAATTGGGTCCACTGATTGTTTTTGTTTCAAGATCATTTTTCATCACCATTCGTTTTAGTTTCTAGTCAGTGGATACACTTTGAAATTTTCACTTTCATTTCGTTCACCTCGTACCATTAGGGGCCGATGACCTAGCTGTTAGCCCCTTGTAAACAACTAACATCATCATCATCATCATCATCATCATCGTCGTCGTCGTCGTCGTCGCAACATTCCAGCTGAACTTACGATACGCAATTTTGGATTCAAACTAAGCTTAGTCCAGATGATCATCCCTTTTATCAATTCTTTATAATAAAAGTAAGTTTTATAAAATTTTACAACATATGTATTTGAAAAAAATGTCATTCCTGGATGGACTCAGTATTTTTACGTAAGTCCCTTGGCACACGCAGAACAAACCATAGCCTCCGCCGAAGTCCCATTTATTGTCGTAAACACTACGGAAGCTGTTGAGGTATGACATTCAAAGTACGACCAGTGTACACACTGTGCAGTAACACTTACTCGCCCAGAGAAGAAAGCAATGGAAGACTACCTCACTCCTCATCTTGCCTAGTACGCCTCATATCGGCGCCGTCATCGGTCTTTGTGGTTTCCCTATAACCACACAACCTCTGGTAGTGCTATTTGATCCAACCAGCTCCGGGCTGATAATTTAATAGACAATTTACAAAAGATAACTGACAAATTACTTTGACAGCTTAAGAGCATCTTCCCCTTCAGAGTTCAGGGGTATAACAAGTGAGAGGAGCAACAATAATTATGATTACGATTGAGGGAAAATGAGACAACTTAACAGGGCATCTCCTTGTTGAACATCACTCAAAGCTTCTTTGATTTATGGCAGCTTACTGTATGGTGGTCCCTAGTTTAGAACTGAATGGAAATGTTCTCAACAAGACTTGGTCTATAGTCGTTCCGGAAGAACTGGAATGAAGGAGGTAGGTGAACACACCTTCGTGTCCTTCTAGAAACCATATCCGAAGTAAACTAAAAAGGCATATCGCAACAAGAATGTACAGATGCCTACATACAAAATGCATGAGGCAGACTTCCGCAGCCTTTGCTCACATAACCAACGGCACGGAAATGTAGCATTCCATATGGAAACAAAACGGTTTGCAATATCAGATATTCTAAAGAACAATAGATGAACAGCTGCGTTAACTCTGAGCACTGACTTCCTAGTCAGAAACTGAGAGGTTTTCTTCATTCATTTGATTTAATATGGTAGATTGTTATGCTTAACAGCTTTTAGTCTGAACCCCTCCGTGAATGAACAAAGAGCACTGAGACATCTATTTGTACTGGTAACCATTTCCACTATTTTCATGTCTGTTCTTATCTGTCTTCGTTCCTATAAAGTAAATAAAAAGCTGGTGAAAACAGAGCGATGTACGAAATCTGGTGTGCGAAGTCATTTCCTTCTTGCAAAATACACGTGGATACACATCCTCATCCCGTCAGAACAGGCTGGCTTTGTCAAGGGAAGAGGAACTAGAGAACAGATTCTAAATATACGTCAGTTGGTTGAAAAGGCACATGAATTCAACATTCCTTTGTTTCTGTGCCTTCGATTGTGTTTTGTGGCCGAAGTTGTGGTGTGTTCTAGAGGAAATGGGAATTCCATCTCATCTCATTTCACTTATAAAAGGCTTATACGATAACAACTTGGCCAAAGTCAGAGTTGATGGTGATCTATCATCAAGTTTCAAAGTCTCCAAAGGTGTGAGACAAGGATGCATCTTATCACCTCAATTGCTTAACATCTATGGTGAATATATCATGAGGCATGCCCTCGACAGTTGGGAAGGAGGATTTTCGATTGGTGGGAGGAGAATTAATAACCTCCGTTTTGCAGACGACACCACACTTGTAGCCAGCAGTGTACAGGAGCTTGTCGAGATAATGGATCGTGTACAACAGGAAAGTCACAAACTTGGCATGGAAATTAATTGGAACAAGACAAAACTAATGATTGTCAACAAAGGTGCAGAGATTCAGCTGCCACAGCACCTTAACAATCTCCAAAGAGTCTGTCAGTTTCCTTATCTTGGTTCAATAATCGAGGATAAAAGTAGCTGCGAAAAAGAAATCAAACGTCGCATCATTCTAGGACGTACAGCTATGGCAAAATTAAAGAAGATCTGGCAAGACAGAGCAATATCTATGAATACGAAGAAAATATTAGTCCATTCGCTTGTGTTCTCGATCTTCCTGTATGGATGCGAAGCTTGGGCCATAAAAGCTAAAGACAGGAACCGAATCAACGCCTTTGAAATGTGGTGTTGGAGAAGGATGTTGCGAATACCGTGGACAGCCAGGCGAACAAATGATTCTGTCATCCGGGAAATTGGAATACAAGAAAGTTTATGTCAAGTTGTGTACCAGAGAATCCTGCAATTCTTTGGTCACATTATGAGAAGAGAGGATGACAACCTGGAAAAATTAATTGTCCAAGGAAAAGTTTCTGGTTCAAGGACACGAGAACGGGTCGCAAAAAGATGCGTTGATCAAGTAAGAGAGATCATGGGCTTACCATGGAGAGTTACTGTCCGGAAAACGCAAGTACGTACAGAATGGTATCAGCTTATAAAAGAAACAACAAAGTCCTTGGGTCACGATACTCAGTCATGAGTGGAACGACTGGAGAGAGAGAGAGAGAGACACATCCTCAGTAGTTCCTACTTTTTGCTAGTAGTTTTAACGTCGCACCAATACATTGAACGCTTTCGGCGACGCAGGGATGGGAAAGGGCTAGGCTTGGGAAGGTAGTAGCCATAGCCTTAATTAAGTTACAACGCCAACATTTTCCTGCTGTGAAAATGGGAACCACGGATAACCATCTTCAGGGCTGCCGACGGTGAATTCGAACCCACCTCCTGAATGCAAGTTCACAACTATGCGAGCCTAGCCACGCGACCAACTTGCTTAGTCCTTAGTACTTGACACGACATACCCACAACAGATGACATTCTTTATCTCCAAGCTAAGAACGGAAATGAGGCAATACATACATAAATATTTTCTCAGCTTATCCCAGTTATTTCTGGGGTCGGTCGAGCCACTCAGGCTCATTTTTGTTTTCACTTGGGGTTTAAATACAGGATACCCCTTCTGACTCCACGTGATTTATCACATGAAAATTTCAACCCGGGATCGACTGGGATTCGAACCTCAGCCGTCCAGATAGAAAGCCAGCAGCCAAGCCACTGCGCTAATCATAACACCAAAACAAGTCATAATAATAATAATAATAATAATAATAATAATAATAATAATAATTGTATGGGCCCTCAGCTACCATGTTACAGGCACTTTGATTTTATACCATTTAAGCTGCCTGTTATCAATTTCGACGTTCCACTATACTCTACCAGATGACAAAGAAATCGGAACTCTGTTGGCCGACCTATAGCTTAGATCGATATATAGCAAGTGCGTCACGAGATATACAGTATTTTACTAGCCAAAATCGTACAGCATGGAGTAGCGAATGGACTTCTTTCCTCACTTCAAAACAACAGATTACTTCTGCTGGGTCTGAATCTGCACTTAAGAAATTATTTCGTCGCTCAACCTATCCTGCACAGACAGTACGTACACCTTTTTCCCAGACGAGTCACAATGGAAGATTAGAGAACACTGTTACGTGAATATCAAAATTAGTCGTGCAGAAGGCTAATCGTGAGAACGTGAAACTAACGTCATTCAAAAGCAGAAAGAGACTAATTTGACTTAATGACATCAGAATTAAAGGATGGTTCTCGAACTGCAGTATCCAACTAGCACTGGATAGCGGTAGGCGGTCTGGGAACTAAATTAGGGCACTATTGTGGAATTTTCCCTTCGTGAGAGTGAGAAACAATATGGGGAAATCAAATTCAGGATAGCTGCTGTCAGCTTAAGGAGAAATCTGGAAATGAATGCAGCTTTATAATCCTATCACCGTTTTTTATTTATTTTCTATTTGTTTTACGTCGCAGTGACACAGGTCTTATAGCAGCGATGGAGTTTGAACGGGAAGGAAGCGACCGTGGCCTTAATTAAGGTACAACCCAAGCATTTTCCTCGCTTGAAAATGGTACACCACGGAAAAGAGTCTTCAGGGAGCCGACAGTGGCGCTCGAAGCCACTATCTCCCGAATGCAAACTCACAACTACGCGACCCAAACCACGTGGCAGTCCTGTCACTGCGTCCATCTGTTAGGAAGAGGATATACTCAACGACTAGAGACATGTAAGAACTTTGTTAGGGCCTTTAAAGCAAGAATGTCCATAACTATCACAATTAAAGGCCAGTTTTACGTGTCTGCAGATACCGTGATCATAGATGCGAGAACTCTAGTTTTAAGTTGAATCCAGGGACATGACTTTTCATTTCAGAAATTCCCACAAGTTCGAATCGTGACCGCGTTGTAGAGAAGCCGGTGACAACGATCTTAGGCAGGTGAGGGTTTACTGTATGTGCAAAACACGTCTTAGCGAGAACTACAAACCCTGAAGTTAGTTATTCGAGTTCAGGCGAAGGTGACAAGCGGTATCTACCTCCCCCATTCAACAGTGGAAAATTCTACGATGGTACTTACGTTCAAGCACGAGGAATGCCTTCTAAATAGTAGTCTTTGTGAATTACAAAGGTTCACGATCCAGACATCATATTAACAATAGTTAATGCAGTATAAAATTACAGTAAACATAGCGACCCGATGGCCATCTTACCTTGTATTTTACAGTCAAGTGGCTGCGAAACAAGAACAAAAGACAATACACTACATTTCCCTGACAGCTGCTAAAGGTTCGCTTGGCAAACAAATACACTGCTCTGCAAAATTTAAGGACGAAAGTAACTTTCGCATGTTGTGTCACTGCCAAGTAACATAGCTCGATGAAACTTGAACCATACATAGGAAGAGCTGCTACAGTATTACGGTAGGAAGCTGAAAGGAATATGCGATGAGACGAACAGAAATGACACTTTTATACAGAGACAATACATTACGCGTAAGTTCACTGCGACTCATAACGGTCCCCTGGACATCACAAAAGAAGGGACATAGTTCTTAAACGGATGTGTGATCATTACGGACAGCGATGCATGCCCTGCAACGTGTTCACATGCTGACTACAAGATTGGTGATTTCTTGTGGTAGGGCGTTCCATTCCTCTACCAACGTGGTTGACAACTGCTGAATGGTCGGTGGTGCATGTGGACGTGCTGCAGTACGTCCCACACGTGCTCGCAGGGATTTAAGTCGGGGGAACGGGCAGGCCAGTCCATTCGCCGAAAATCCTCTCGTTCCAAGAGCCCCTCCACCTGATGGTCGATGCAGTCGTGCACTGTCATCCATAACAATGAAGTCAGGGCCAAATACGCCCCTGAAAAAACGCAGATGGTAAAGGAGTACACTGTCACAATAACGTTGACCGATGAATGTACCACGTTCAAAGATTTGGAGGTTAGTACCCCCACCCAATATTATGCCTCCCCACACCATAACACTTGGGCCACCAAAAAGAACATGTTCGACAATGTTCCTGGATGCATTACGTGTTTCCACTTCTCGCCAGATAAGGGTACGTCTAGAATCATTACTTAGACTGAATCTACTCTGATCTGAGAAGAGCACGCGACCCCACTCCTCGTCGATCCAGACCTGATGCTTTTGGCACCATCACAAACGATTCCGCCGATGTGCGGGTGTCAACGGAACACAACATAATGGTCGTCGGGCAAACAGACCACCCCCATGCAGTCGCCGTGCTACTGTGGAGCGTGAGATTATGTGCCTTGCAGTCCTATTAAATTTGGTTGCAACTGCATTCACTGTTTGACGTGAGTCTCTTCTTGCCTGTTCCACAATGTAGCGGTCATCTGCGGCTGTAGTTTACCGTCGTCGATCCCCTCCTCTCCTTCGGGTAGCAGTGCGTGTGGTTCGGAATGCTTTATATGCACGAGAAACAATGCTGTAAGCAATACCAAACTCCTGGGCCACACTCGTCGCACTTCGTCCTTCTTCCAGTTATCCGGTGATTCTTCCCAGTGTGAAGTCATCCAAATGTTGTAATGAATAACACCACCACGGTGCACCGTAACAGCTCGCTGATTGACTCACATTTTCTAGTCCCGTTCCTTCAACTGCCTCGTTTTGTGGGGCTGCATGTTACCGCACATTCATTCATTACCACCGAGTAGTTGATATGTTGCTTTATCTATCCCGTCCTTAAGTTTTGCATAGCAGTGCGTAAACATTTAAAAACAGAAAAAGGCAAAACCGCAAAAGTGCAGGCCACGAAGACCGCTAGAGCACAGAAAGGTACCTGATTCCATTGTCTATAACTAAGTGGGACAGAGTGGTTAGCTCTGTTACCGACCTCCTTCACCCCCAGCAGTTTACCTGGCACTCATTTAAAGTGTAGGCTGGGCGGTGTCCAGAGTTAAGTACTTCCCCAGCAGTGTAAGTCTCATTTCTAAATATTTCGACTTCTCAACGGATCTACATCTACTGAGCAAGTGGCTGCGTGGTTTGGATCCCGTAGCTATCAGCTTGGATTCGTGAGATAGTAGGTTCGAACCCCACTGTCGGGAGCCCTGAAGGTGGTTTTCCGTGGCTTCCCATTGTCACACCAGGCAAATGTTGGGAATGTACCTTAATTAAGGCTTGTTCAGGTTCGCGTCCTCAAGACGCTAATTTAAACAGAAACCCTTAGTTTTTGAGATGCTCGAACGAGCGCGCTGATGTATCATTTAGACGATTCAGCACGTTTTGTAGATGACTCCAGAAGCAGTTAATTGAACATCAAAAAGCTCAATATGACCGTCGCGCCTAGGCCGTCTAAGTGAAAACGGTTAAGGCATCCGACCAGAAAGGAGGGAATAAAGTTCAAATGCCGAGGACGGTCACATTTTATCGCTTTCACCTTAGATAAGAGGCGCGTTGACAGAAGCTACCGTACAAAACCATATCTAAAATACATACTCAGTCATCGACATAAATACAGATATCATTATAGACGGTTATGCATTTCAGCGTTCAATCTGCAATCCTATGTGAATGAACTGAGCATCTCCATAATCCCTACTTGCAACCAACTCGGTGGTCTCGTTTAGTTCCACACACATTACCTTCAAATAATTAAAAACCGAGTCTAATTATCCTCGCCGTGTCTCAGTTTACTTCTGTAACCTTCCACAGCAGAGTCCATTATTCGTCTAGATAACCTACCCTCCTCCAATCGCCTCATATGACCCCATCACTGAACCCGGTTCATGCGCACAGTTCCAGCCATCGTGCTCACTCCTAACATAACTTTAACCCCATCTTGAGACTTTTTTTTTTTTTTTTTCATTTTAAGGGCGAGTTGGAACTCGCTATCTGGTCGCTGTTAAAATTGCTAAATGTATACCCCTTTATCTACCAAACATCTGCGGTTACAACCTTAAAATATTTAATAAATGTAATGCAGAACGAGGTTCTTGCTTATCTTAAAGATGAGAACTGAGAAAGTTCGCATGATTGAATATACGCTAATCCTTAAAGTATTGCAGTAAGGAGAAGAGCTGCTCGACTAAGTGGTATGTTCCAAGCTGTCAGTGGGGAGATGGTGTAGAATGACATTAGTAGACGAATAGCTGCCTCTGTGGATCAGTGGTAGAGTGTCGGCCTCCGGATCCCAAGATAGCGGGTTCAAACCCGGCAGAGGTAGTCGGATTTTTGAAGGGCGGAAAAAAGTCCATTCGACACTCCATGTCGTACGATGTCGGCTTGTAAAAGATCTCTGGTGATACATTTGGTGTTTACCCGACAAAATTAATTAAATCTCAGCCATAGACGCCCAAGAGAGTTTCGGTTTACTCGGTCTGCCATCTAGTGGGACTAGAGTAAAACGGAACGTCGAAATTGACTAGCAGACAGCCAGATGGCGTCAAATTGAAATATCTGCACACGGTAGCTGAGGCCATACGATTATTATTATTATTATTATTATTATTATTATTAGAAGAAGAAGAAAAAAAATACGCTTTTGAAGGCACGAAAGATCATAATATAAACTTGGAATTCAAGAGAACATATTGGGGAAATTTATAGGGAGAAGAATTTGGGATTTGAATAATTTATCAAGCGGAATGTTTGATAAATTTCCAAGTTCTCTGACATGATTCAAGAAAAGTCTAAGTCGACAAATGATAGGGATCTGCCACTTGGGCGACAGCCCTAAATGCAGATCGATGATAATTTGAACTTCCCTAACTTAAATATGATTTCAATCACTTACTTTCGAAATTTATTAAAATAATACTAGATGCAATAAGCCTGTGAAGCTGAGCAATTCGTTTTAGGAATCAGAATCTCTCTCCTCTGAAGGCTGAACATTGTTCATTGTGGAAACACGCTGCAGAGAGATCCTTAGTCCAGGTGACTCAGCAATCGCTGATAATATCTAAGAGTTCACCACCCAAAAAGGAATAAAAGTTGAAGACCATTAGACACCTCAATGAAGAGAACTTAAAGGCAATCATGTTCGTTACGAAATCATGAGTGGAGCGAGCGGTTAGTTCAGACCAGACTGACATCCCATTGCTGTTTTACTCAGGTAATGGACAACAACCAGAGGGGGGGGGGGGGGAATCCTATTTTAAACAATAACTGCCTAAGCATTTAAATTGAGACACTTGACATATATTAGCAGAGAGAGAAGCATTGAATTTTACTCTAGGTACATTTCTTTAAATACCATTATCATAAGTCACATGAACAACAGTTTAACGTAAAATCCAATCACGAGGACAAGAGTTCTTATACCGAAAAACAATCACATAAATTTACTGGAATACCAATAGGTCAGAAAGCTCCGTGGAGTAGATGTTGCATGCCTGTCTCTTACCTGATACCCAGCGAGTAAGCTGCGCAGTTTGGGTCGTGTAATATGACCTTACATTCAGGAGTTGGTTCGAGCCCCATCGTCGCCAACTCTGAAGACGGTATCCATGATTTCCTATTTTCACACCAGGCGAGTGCTGAAGCTGTACCTTAATTAAGGCCACGTCACTTCTCTCCCAGTCCGAGCCCTGATCAATCCCATTGTCACCATCAGACCTGTCTGAATCGACACGACGCAAAACCAATAGCAAAAAGCGAATCTTATCTGGAGGCTAGGTTTCGATTCCCGGCCAGTCCAATGATTTCAATTCTAGATTGAAATCTGGAACGGGGTTCACTCAGCCTCGTGAGACGAACTGAGGAGCTGTCTGTTCCGATACGAAACACAGCGGACCGGTTCACAAAATCAAGCTTTTTTTTTTTTTTTTTGCTTTACGTCGCACTGACACAGATAGGTCTTATGGCGACGATGGGATAGGAAAGGCCTAGGAGTTGGAAGGAAGTGGCCGTGGCCTTAATTATGGTACAGCCCCGGCATTTGCCTGGTGTGAAAATGGGAAACCACGGAAAACCATCTTCAAGGCTGCCGACAGTGGGACTCGAACCCACTATCTCCCGATTACTGGAAACTGGCCGCACTTAAGCGACTGCAGCTATCGAGCTCGGTACACAATCAAGCAATAGGCTGAGATGTCGTCGTGATAACCAAAAGGCTCTCCAATATCTCAAGGCCATCTGGGTGCGCAGCAGTCATATTGGCAGCACAAACCCCTTAACGAGCAGTAAGTACCACGGATTTAGATTTTTGTTTGTTTGTTTGTTTGTTTGTTTGTTTGTTTGTTTGTTTGTTTGTTTGTTTGTTTGTTTGTTGAATAAGTGAGAAGCTAAGGACGGTGTTATCGAAATGGTCAATCGTTGTGCACAGTAAATGTTTTTCCCTTGCTGCAGTCGTCCTAGTTTTTGAACCATAAGACAACTAGAGTACAGAAACTAATAACGGTAATGATGGTGCTGTGCATTTGACATCTCTTGCCCGACCATTGTGGCGCACATGGTTAATCGGCGGTTGAGGTCGCTGGCAGTTTGAGGGCGTTTAAATGCAACAGCTTCTTGTCGTCGCCTTCAAGCACATTGAAGAACGCCCACGAGACAAAATGTCAAACAAAATCTCAAACCCTGGTGTCTGCTAAGCATGTTAACAGCCAGAACAGACAGTAAACGGCTTAACGTCACACTAACACACGTGTTTCGGCGACGTTGGGACGAGAGAAGGCTAGAACTTCGAAGATATAGATACAGTCCCAGAAACTATGGGAAAGCATCTTCAGGGCTGCCTTAGGTAGGTATCGAACTCACCATCTCTTGAACTCAAGCTTACAACTACAACACACCAAATAACTTGCCGGGTCGGGGATTTTAATCGCCTCTGATTCATTCTTCTGGCCCGGGGACTGGCTGGCTGTGTTTGTCCCAACACTTTCCTCTTCATACTCACACAACACACTACACTACCAACCACCACAGAAACACGCAATAGTGATTACACTCATTACATACCTCCATATAGGGTTGGTGTCAGGAAGGGCATCGGGCCGTAAAACAGGGCCAAATATAAATATAAATATAAATATAAATATAAATATAAATATAAATATAAATATAAATATAAATATAAATATAAATAACCGAGCTCGATAGCTGCAGTCGCTTAAGTGCGGCCAGTATCCAGTATTCGGGAGATATTAGGTTCGAACCCCATTGTCGGCAGCCCTGAAAATGGTTTTCCGTGGTTTCCCATTTTCACACCAAGCAAATGCTGGGGCTGTACCTTAATTAAGGCCACGGCCGCTTCCTTCCCACTCCTAGCCCTTTCCTGTCCCATCGTCGCCATAAGACCTATCTGTGTCAGTGCGACGTAAAAGCACCTAGCAAAAAATATATATATATATAAATATAAATATATGTGTGACATAGTTCGCACCCGCGACCCCACAGGTTTGGGAAAAGCGGTAGAAAAAGAAGAAGATGATTCACTATTGCGTGTTTCTGTGGTGGTTCCTATTGTGATGTATTATATTATGTAGCCTACAGTAGATGAAAAGATTAGTATTAAGACGAACACAAACGCCTAATCCCCGAACTTGAGGAATTAACCATACGCAGTTAAAATCCCCGGCCCCGCCGAAAATCGAATCCGTGGTTTTCTGAACCAATGGCCACTACAATGACCATTCACCCAAGGAGGCAGACATTTAAGGAATGTGAAGTGGACGAACGAATTTTACGTTCAATACGCTGTACTCAGAAATTCTCTCACTGTAACTTGTCGCCATCTCGATATGAACTGAAGGGTATTTCATCAGGTACACAATTAAGGGCAATTTCCATGCGCTAGGCTGGTCGCAAACTAGCAGCTGAACGCGAGGCCTTAGCAAGCACCTAAACAATGCCGACCGTTGTTCACATGCTCTATAAGATCACGATCACGCAATCCCAGTCATCTGGGATTGAATTCAGATTCTCTCATGGGATGAGCCCCTCTTGTTAATCCTTCTTGCTCTTTTCCAACTTCTAGCGCCTCAGAAATATTCTCCATTCCTCTTCTTTTTAGCTGATAGTTATCATAATATTTTTCTAGGAGTAGGAAATTTCTTTCTTTCCTTCTTTCTTCTCCTGTCACATGGCTGATGACTTCAACCTAAATAAACTAAGGCCGGGATAATTAGCACAAACGGTAGAGCGCCGGCTTTCTGAACTGAAGATAGCGGGTTCGACTGTAGCTCTGTCGGTGGTATTTTAATGTGTCCAAATGCGTCAGCCTCGGGTTAAAAATTTACTTACACGCAAACTCTAAATCATGTGAGACAAAATTCCCAAACTCGCAAAATCAGTTAGTGGGACGTAAAACCAATAGCAGTGTTACTATATCAATAAACTTATTTTCACTCTATGAATGTATGGGACCCTCGTTAGGATTATTTGATTCGAGAGCCAGAAAATATCCAAAAGAAAGCAGCTTATTTACTCCTGGATGATGATGATGATGATAATAATAATAATAATAATAATAATAATAATAATAATAATAATAATAATAATAATAATAATAATAATAATTTCGTGTGGCTATATCTAGCCGAGTGCAGCCCTTGTAAGGCAGACCCTCCGATGTGAGGGTGGGCGGCATCTGTCATGAGTAGGTACCTGCGTGTTATTGTGGTGGAGGATAGTGTTATGTGTGGTGTGTGAGTTGCAGGGTTGTTGGAGAAAGCACAAACCCCCATTCCCCGAGTCAAGGGAATTAACCATTTAAGGTTCAAACCTCCGATCCGGCCGGGAATCGAACCCGGAACTCTCTGGACCAAAAGCCAGCACGCTAACCATTTAGCCATGGAGCCGGACTTCTTCTGGGTGATTTCCGACAAAAGAGTAGTATTATGAAAATGTTGCAAACTTTGGGTTGAGAAGACCTGAGAGTAAGGAGACGAGCTGCCCGACTAAGCGGCATGTACGAGCTGTCAGTGGAGAAATAGCGCGGAATGACATTAGTAGACGAATATAGGCTATTTTTTTGCCTGGTGTGAAAATGCGGAAACCACGGAAAACCATCCTCAGGGCTGCCGACAGTGGGGTTCGAACCCATTATCACCCGGATGCAAGCTCAAAACTTCGCGCCCCTAACCGCACGGCCAACTTTCCCGGTAGGCTAGGAGACGAATGCGTTTGAGTGGAGCTTTCAAAAATAGGAAAAATGGAAAGATCATAATATGAAGATAAAGTTGGTATTCAAGAGGATAAATTGAGGCAAATATGAATTTATAAGAGGAGATTTTAGAGATTGGAATAGTTTATCAAGGGAAATGTTCGATACATTTTCAAGTTCTTTGAAATCATTCCAGAAAAGACGAAGTAAACAAATGATGGGGAATCTGCCACCTGGGCGACAGCACTAAACACAGATCAGTGGTGACTGACTGACTGACTGACAACTATGGTCTCCAGCACTTTTCACAGTGCAGTGGCTTAGCTGTTGATTTTCCTTCGAGACAGATGAGGTTCGAATCTCGGTAGTACACCCTAACGTGTAATTTTCATCTCAAATACCATGAGGCGTCAGGAAGGAAACTGGATCCGAAACACAAAAGAAGCCAAGACGATTTAAGAAAGGGAAGAGCTGAAGAAATAAAGTTAGGACCTTGATACATCTTTACTAAGAATGTCGTCTGTGCGTGCGTGTATGTTTTTCTTCTCTTTCTACAGTTGAAGGAGAAAGACATTGCAAACTACATTCTTCAAAAACTACCGACAACGAATGTTCTTCGCTGTTTTTTCTATAAATATTCTATGGAATTAGAAAATAATATTTAAATGTAAAATTATATTGATTTAAGAGTCAATACGGTCCCTTCTCCTCAGGGTTATTCAAGAGCTGTTCTTTGTTAAATTGTTTTCAGTTTTATGCGAAATATCGCACGAGTTGCACATTTGCTGCTGGCGTCATGGTATTTGACATTACTCTTGACAAATCATCATAACACATTTTGAAACCTGATATGTTAGAACTTCATTTCTCTCTAAAAGGCTGATGATTCGAACGACACTCTTTCTTGAACTGTTGACAAACATCCGGTTTGAGAAATACATTCCTGCATTCCACATACCAAGTAAACAATCGCTACCGTGAATACCTGTTTAATTTCAGCTATGCCATGCTCCAAATTCATAATATGCAAGTTGTTGTCATAAATCCCCTTCCCTATTCTTGGGCGAGTGTTATAAGTGTGTTTATTAGCGGCGATAACATGTTCAGGTTTTCAGCGTAGCCATGAAGGTAGCACCGCGATACTAATTAAGGTATAGCTCCGACGTTCGCCTGGAATGAAAATGGGAAACGATACCATCTTGAGGATTGGCGGTGGTAGAGTTCGAACTCACTGTCTCTTGAATGCAAGTTTAACTGCACGGCCCGTATTGCGTAGCTAATTCGCTCGGTTTAGACAAGTGAGAGGTACAATTACGTTCCTTTGTCATTGTTATTGTCGATTTTAGCCTGTTGCTGTTTCATGACGAATGCAGCACTGTTTGTATCTGTCTTTTAGCATAGACCAAAGCAAAATGTAGCTTCCACAGACGTCTCAATCTCATCCTGTTTTCTTTTAATTTCTTATCAGCAACCGATATTTAGACCACACATTATTGATTATTATTATTGATTGACATTTCTAAATTTCTATTGACAGTCTCATTTATGGCTGTGAGAATATGACAGCTGCTGAGGTATGGCTGGTGTTAAGTAACGACATTCGGAGCATAACTGGATGCTACGAAAGGTGCTACTCATAAGCCGGCCATGCTGGAGCAGTGAGGAAATCAATGGGAATCTACCTTACTCTTCAACATAGCACCGCCAACGGTTTTTGAGGTTTCCCCATAATAGCATAACCTTTGGGGTGCCTTTTGGGTATCCAAACAGTCTCCAGGCTGAAGACTCAACAGACATTGTTGTTTTATATAGACCTACTAACATTATTTTTCGGGTTCTAAACTTGAGGTTTTATTTAGCAACCAGGGAAAGGAGTGGTCATCCGACTAACATATTAAGATTACGAATGAAACGGTCCCAAACCTTGAAGCAGTTTTACATCACTGGATCACTGGCCTCCCTTTCGTTCTCTCCTTGTCCTGATCCACTTTGACGCTTCATATAGGCTATTACAGCGGCGGGCTGGCCATATCCAAAGCCATAACCGTCAGGTTTTAATGAAGCTGCCCCTAATCTGGAGAACGGGCGCCTTTAGCAGCCGTCCCTAACCTAGAGAACAGACGCTGCATATTGAATTTTATGGGCATTTCCTCCACTTAAAGGAGCTCCTCTAGAGAGTCAGGATTTTTTAAACGCTGCCTAACAACGTTGGACGTCGGTGGGGGAGAAATATTTCAGGGTACGGTGGGCCTTTTAAACGGTGATGCCAAGGAGATTTGATAAAAGTGGAGTGAAGGTGGATGCTGCCGTGGACTAAAGAAGAACTGTTCCGGCATTCACCTTAGTGCAGGAGAATAGAAAACCACGGAAAACCAATCCCAGGACAGCCGATGGTGGGGAGTAACCCCTTTCCGTCTCCCGAACGCAGAAGCGTAGGGATGAAGATTATGCTGACCGTGGAACACCCGAAAGTGGTTTGACATACAGAAGATGGCAACTCTGATAAGGGGAGAGCAAAACAGGAAATAATACTCTGTCACGACCGCGTATCGTGACGCGCCCCTCTCACATCTCCGTGCCGAACGAACGGACTCGAGTGAGTCTCCAATCCACGACCTCCGAGATTGAGAAAAAGTGATAGTGCTTCGAATATTTTAGTGAGTGATAATTTTATTTTAGTGGAAATTCGAAATATTCAAGGCATATAATTCAATACAAATTTAACATAAAGCGAAGTCTAGTGGATATTCCAGTCTAGTGTGTGTATAACATGGTGAAATATCCGAAAGAACGGCGCCAATGTAGAAATACAAACGCAACAGAAAGCCCGGAGGACAGTTCGAGAAGCTAGTGGAAAAAAAAAAGTGTCACGTAGAGCACGCTGTGATTTTGATGCATCATAAAAATACCTTACTCTAGAATGTTCCACGATACTTCCCTTAGTTTAGTGGGAGGAACACGGGAGCCGATCAGACTGAGATACAACAGAACTCTGCAGTAATAGGGGTTGGTGATTGGGAAGGCAATGGAAAGATTCGAGAAGGTAGCAACGAAAGATATAAGTAATAGTTTGAGAGAAAGGGGGAGATTCTGTCCAGCAGCTGTGAGAGACGTGTCGTGGCAGTGAGCCACAGGGAGAGTTAAAGAAAAGGGAAAACTGTTCCGGCTACCGTGAAATCACGCATCGTGGCCGTGAGCCACAGAGACACCGAGAGAGTGAATCTACTCCACTGTTAAAGAAATGTAAGTAACGGCACTCCACTGTTAAAGAAATGTAAGTAACGGCAGAGTGTTATTATGCTCAACAAATGCATAATCAACCAGACAAACACAGTAAAGAAAATTGGACTTGAGTTAGGGAACAATAATATTTAAGCGTTCCGAGTTCGACTTTGTGGATCTGCATGTCCGCTTCAACTAGTCATCACGACGACCGAGACGGCTACGGCGTCACAGAAAGAAGAATCAAGAGAGAAGACAGAAGAAGAGAAGAGAAGACCCTTGAACACGAGCAAAGTATTCACCAAGTTTCTCAATTCTTTTCGCATATGTAAACTAACGTATGTAGAGAGATTTTGAGGGTACAAGGACTTGAGAAAATCTATCTCAAAAAACAAGTTTGTACATATTTGTGTAATTTGTGTACCTGTAATAATGTACAGATGTATTTAAGTAATACAGGTGAAGGGAAATGTTAGTGAATGGGAAGTATAGCCTTGTTATGGCCTTGTGTAAGCTCCTAAAAATCGAACCCAAGTCCCCAGCCTGTCTAATCCTTAGGATCACGACAACTCCATGATAATCACAACGTTCTGCGAGTAGACGCCACCGAAAATTATACATTTATAAAAATATGTTATTCTGACGTAACTATAAGGTTTAGGTTCAGCTGTGCATTCGATATCCTTTACATTTTCGTTGATAATACACCCATCTGCTCCACGTAACTGAATTTTACACTGGAAAATTAATGTTCACTCCAGCTACCTATACGTGACAGTGAAGCACGCAGACAGACGCCATCTGACTATTATTGGAAGAGATTTTTACATTATATCCACTTACGGGAACCGGGTAAAACTGTGCAACTTACTACGCACTCGCTGCGTGTCTTTAATGTTGCGCAATCAATCAATTTGAAGGTCCAGCAGCGCGGTATCTCGTAAGGTTGTTATCAGTTCAAATGGTTCGGGGCGTCGATCTATAGAGATCTTTTGCCCCTACTTGCACCATGTGATATGAACCTCCGTGTAACTGAAATGGAGAAAGTGTAGAGTGCTGAATGTGAGGAAAAGAACGTTAAGTACGACACAAACACCCGGTCCCCAGGCCAGGGATATTAATAATTTATAATTAAAAACCCCCTGACCCAGCCGGAAATCGAACCCGGAGCCACCGGGTGACAGGCGGACGCGTTGCCCCCAGAGCTTAGGAGAAAATAAACAGATAATGTTTAGAAAGTTGAGTTTCAAATTCGATGCATATTGTAGGTGTGTTTTTTCAGTTGACGCTATATCATCTTGGCTTAAATTATAAACACCGTTGTTCCTACTCCCAGCGTAGTTCCGCAGGTGCAGGCAGGGTCTGCTCGAAACTTTCTTCCTTTCTTCACCTTACCCCAGTCAGCCTTGGGGTCGCTGGAGCCACCATGGTTCCTTTTCGTTCTGTCTGGGGTTTACAATTGCATGCCCTTCCTGATGTCGTGTGACTTTTCATGTGAAATTTCCATCCTAGGTTCCACCAGGAATCGAATGTCCAATGTCTTTTTTTTTTTTTTTTGCTTTACGTCGCACCGACACAGATAGGTCTTATGGCGACGATGGGGTAGGGAAGGCCTAGGAGTGGGAAGGAACCGGCCGTGGCCTTAATTAAGGTACAGTCCCAGCATTTGCCTGGTGTGAAAATGGGAAACCACGGAAAACCATTTTCAGGGCTGCCGATAGTGGGATTCGAACCCACTATCTCCCGGATGCAAGCTCACAGCCGCGCGCCTCTACGCGCACGGCCAACTCGCCCGGTAAGTCTAGCTCTAGGCCATTGTGTTTATCACTTCCCGACACGGAAAGGGGTGTTGTTCTTCCGGTGCCGTTTCTTCACAGAACGTTAGCGACCATCAAGGAGTAGGCTAAGTTTTCCTATTCTGTGTGATCTTCTCCGCCCACGTCCACGTTTTCCTTCCATCCGATGATCAGTTGTATCAGATTGTATTCGTCATTCTGAATATGTGACCAAAATAGGCTGCTTTTCTGCGTTTTGCGAGGGTTAAAACTTCACACGATTTCCCGGCGCGACGGAGTTTCTTCTCGTTGGTGATGTGGGCTAACCATGGGATCGCCAACCAAGTGGCTCTTCGGTTTGGGTCACGTAGCTGTCAACTTGCATTCGGGAGTAGTGGGTTCGAACCCTACTGCCGCCAGCCCTGAAGATGGTTTTCCGTCGTTTCCCATTTTCACACCAGGTAAATGCTGTAGCTCTCCCTTAATAAAGGCGACGGGCGCTTCCTTCCCACTCCTAGCCCTTTCCTATCAAATCGTCGCCACAAAACCTATCTGTGTCGGTGTGACGTAAAGCAGGTAATAATAATAATAATAATAATAATAATAATAATAATAATAATAATAATAATAATAATAATAATAAATGCGGGATCATGAACATTCTGGGACACATCCACATTTCAAGGACCTGCAGTGGGTTCACTGACGAAGTCTTTAGTGTCCAACCTTCGACACCGATAAAGCAGCACTGGTAACACACAACACTTCCAAGGCACGCCAACGAATTTCGAATCAGAGGCCATGCTTACAGGAAATACCTTCCGAAATACACTTCTGGCAATGTATATTCTCGTTTTGACAACTCTTGTAACGTTTCTAAAAGCTGAAAATATAACTATGGCTTTCAAAGTTCCCATCGTCCACTTACTAAATCTTGAGAAATGTTTGGGACAGCCGTATTGGGTAAGATTTATTTCTGAACAAGCATTATCTGTGAGGACACAGTGGAAGAAAACACCGCCTTTAATTACTCCTACGAGGCAACTGAGGCAAAAGTTAAAGACCTTTCATAATGTTTTTCTAAGAACGTTTCTAAAAATAAGCCTCTCAAATTACTAGGCTTCTGCTAAGAGGAAGCCGATCATCCATCAAATGGACGTTATTATAAAACAAAAACGTTCACTTTCTCTGAGAATATGCCCTCTGGACCTACTGGCGATAAGCCTATTTATTACCAGCGGCAACTAACACTCTTGCGTGGAACTACAGAGTGATTCATGAGTTACCTCAAAAACTGATTTCTGAAGACATTTTGAGTAGAAAAAGTCGCATGAACCTGTGCCCAATTTTCAAATATAAACATTTCTATACAAAGCAACGAAGGAATTCAAAACATGTTGAGCTTCAGAACACGAGCTACCGGGCGAGTTGGCCGTGCGGTTAGGGGCGCGCAGCTGTGAGCTTGCATCCGGGAGACAGTGGGTTTGAACCCCACTGTCGGCAGCCCTGAAGATGGTTTCCGTGGCTTCCCATTTTCACACCCGGCAAATGTTGGGGCTGTACCTCAATAATTAAGGCTACGGCCGCTTTCTTCCCACTCTCAGACCTTTCCTATCCTATCGTCGCCATAAAACTTATCTGTTTCGGTGCGACGTAAAGCAATTAAAAAAAAACCGTGCTAGTTAAATAAAGATGATTTGTGAAAAGTTAGTTTTACACTTCGAACAGCAGGACCACCTTTCAAATTATTGTAATTGTGGAAATATTGAGAACAGGACATAGGTTCCTATGACAATTTTTGATCGATATGTCTTCAGCAATTATCTCCGTAAGTGGCGAACTCCTCATGGAACCCCGCATTATAACGATCAGTCTTTAACTTGAATCTTGACATGACGATTGATGCTTGTTGTTTAAAGGGGCCTAACATCGAAGGTCATCGGCCCGACATGACGATTGATGTCCTGTTAAATTGTATGTAAATGCCAGCGTTACGACTCCATCAGCTGTAATATTCGTTATTCACCACTGGGTTCGCTGCCTCTTATGAAAATGAAAACCTACCAGTTGTTTTCCAGTCGATAACCGGGTTAGGGATGGAATGAATGAAGCCCCCCATCTTGCGGCGAGAATAGGAATTGTGTCGGCTGCCGAGGCCTGTCGCATTTCTCTGGGGGCAATGATTAATGACTGACAGATGAAATGAAATTATTGGTTGAAAGTCGATTTCTATTACAATGCGGTCGTGAAAATTCAATATTCATTCACTTGACCCTCAACGGGCGACTTAAACGCACTCTACAGTGTGAAGGCAGTAGTGCCAGACCTGTAGCTTAGATCCTTTACAACAGAACAAAGATGGCCTAAACCACCACAGATCAATTGGTAGAGCAACCGACGCGAAATCGGGAGGTTGTGGGTTCGGATCCCACTGGTGTCCGGTTGGCCATTTTTGTTCTGTACTTAACATCTCTTCAACACTACCAATTGTACGTAACACGACCTAATAGGTTGAAAGTCGGTTTCGATAGTGGAGAGTGTTGATGGAATGAAAGATGACAGGGAAAACCGGAGTCCCCGGTCGCGCCTCCGCTTTGTTCAGCACAAATCTCACAGGGAGCGACCGGGATTTGAACCACGGATCCCAGCGGTGAGAGGCCGACGCGCTGCCGTCTGAGCCACGGAGGCTTTTTCGTTGGCTCTTTTATCAGCCACTATTGTAATTGCACTCAATAGATCTCAGAGAATTAGAGTAGGCGAAGCTTTATCTGACCCTGTAATAATTAAGAGGGGAATTCCTCAAGGCAGTATTATTGGACCTTTATGTTTTCTTATATATATATAAATGATATGAGTAAACAAGTGGAATCAGAGGTAAGACTTTTTGCGGATGATGTTATTCTGTATAGAGTAATAAATAAGTTACAAGACTGTAAGCAGCTGCAACGTGAACTCGATAATCATGTGAGAGGACAGCAGGCAATGGTATGTTGATAAACGGGGTTAAAAGTCAGGTTGTGAGTTTCACAAATAGGAAAAGTCCTCTCAGTTTTAATTACTACGATGATGGGGTGAAAATTCCTTATGAGGATCTTTGTAAGTACCTATGTGTTAATATAACGAAAGATCTTCATTGGGTTAATCACATAAATGGGATTGTAAATAAAGTGTACAGATCTCTGCACATGATTATGAGGGTGTTTAGGGGTTGTAGTAAGAATGTAAAGGAGAGGGCATATAAGTGTCTGGGAAGACCCAACTAGAGTATGGTTACAGTGTATGGGACCCTCACCAGGATTACTTGATTCAAGAACTGGAAAAAATCCAAAGGAAAGCAGCTCGAGTTGTTCTGAGTGATTTCCGACAAAAGAGTAGCGTTACAAAAATGTTGCAAAAGTTTGGGCTGGAAAGAACTGTGAGAAAGAAGACGAGCTGCTCGACTAAGTGGTATGTTCCGAGCTGTCAGCGGAGAGATGGCGTGGAATGACAGTAGACGAATAAGTTTGAGTGGCGTCTTTAAAAGTAGGAAAGATCACAATATGAATATGGAATTCAAGAGGACAAATTGGGGCAAATATTCGTTTATAGGAAGGGGAGTTAGGGATTGGAATAACTTACCAAGGGAGATGTTCAATAAATTTCCAATTTCTTTGAAATCATTTAAGAAATCGCCACCTGGGCGATTGCCCTCAATGCACATCATTACTGATTGACTGGACTGGGAACAGTATTAGTGAAGACAGCGTGAACACGAAGATCATCTCACAAAGAACATAATTATTAACATTCTTGTATGTGCCAGGAATCGAGTCGGGGATTCTGAGTAAGAGGTCGAGTAGAGACGTTATCCATTAATCGTGTATGGTATTGGAGGTGATTTGTTTTTGAAATGAAAATCTGGGCAACCATCCTCTTTAAACATATCAGATGAAATAATAGAAGTCCAATCCTTCGATAAGTTAAGGTGTCGCCAAGAAAAGGGAACGGCCATGAAAGGCATTAAAACAAAAGAGTCCGTAGGCTTCGCAAATCTGATATCATGAGAGTCGGAAAAGGACAAGAGTTGGCCGAACAAGGCCTTGAAGGAAAAATGTACGTGAGAAGTCGATACAAGTGCAAACAATGCCAGACTCAGCTAGGAGCCCCGAGGTCACCAATCTTCGTTCCCTGGTGGTTATCCCTTTCAGTCACCTCATACGACAGGCAGGAGATAACGTGAATGTATTCTACCAACCCACAACCACAGGTGATTAATCGCGTATATTTATGGAATCTGTCTACAGAATGCGGAATCAGAAGTCACAAGCATTTTGTCATTGTAAAAAACAGTACAGGAAACCTCTAGGCAAATTTTACCCTTTCGTCATTGCCCAGTGTCGGAAATGCGATGAAATGTGGGATATGTAGCCTATTTGACAAACACAATAAAACGGTGGCTAATAAAGCCTGCCACTTGAAGTGTCATGTGGTCAGCGAGACAATTTCCTCAGCGTATTAATAGGTTTTCATAACCTGATTCACTTTCATATCAGACATTGTGAGCTTTTACATAATTCTGCTTCTTTCTTGCACAGTGCATTTGGTCCAGGTATAGTTCTATAAAACTGAGGCTAGATTGTGTACTTCACAGTCAGGTGTGTACGCTTATTCATGCCATTTCTCGAAAATATGTCATCAATTTATTTTGAAAAGTGTTAGTAAAGGCGAATTTAAAATCAGTCTAATCGTGTGACACGGCTGCTTATTAGGCTATACGAACCCCCCTGTCGGCAGCCTTGAAGATTGTTTTCCGTTCTTTCCCATTTTTACACCAGGCAAATACCGGGGTGTACCTTAAATAAGGCCACGGTCGCTTCCTTCCCACTCCCAGCCCCTTCCCATCCCATCGTCACCATAAGACCTATTTGAGTCGGTACGACGTACAGCAAACAACAAAGGTAATACTTCTTAATGCGTAAAGGATAAAATTAATGAATACTGATCATTGTTCACATTATTTTACGTTGTTTGGATCTTCAAATGGAGACTAGTAACGTAATACAGCTCTAATTACAATTAAAAATCTTATATGAAAAATCCCCAGTCACTGGATGTATGAGTGGGATAAGATTCAGTTCAGTAAAGACCAGTTTACACCAGACACACCAGCACATTTTCAGTAGTGGATGAGATAAGGCTAACCATAATAAAAGGATTTCTGGACTACTGAGCATGATCACATCGTGTGTCGTTTCTTTAGTCGAATAAGCAATGGCCAGAATTACATGCACAGTAATCTATATATATGAGTTTTGTCTGTACATTGCTCATAATTTAAAAAGAACGGTATTTCTGCATCGGTCATGTCCACAGTAACAAGGAAAAGCACTTTTAATTTTCCGTAATTTCGGTCTGTATATATGTATGTATGTATGTATGTATGTATGTATGTATGTATGTATGTATGTATGTATGTATGTATGTATGTACGCGCATCACGAGAAAACGGCTGAAGAGAATTTAATGAAAATCGGTATGTAAAGTTGGGGAATGAGCCACTACAATTTAGCCTAACAAACATTTCACTTACGCTGAGTGAAATGGTAGTTCAAGGGAAGACCTACAATTTAATTCTCAAACATTTATTTTATTAGTGTTCTTATCGATAAATACGACATAACTAAACTTATACAGACTTAAATTTCCGAGCATTTATGTCACAGGCTACATCTTTATCGTACCGGCTTTGATAAGAAAGATATTCATGAATTTGTATTTTTGTTGCTAAGTCCATATCAACGCCGAGCCACGAGAAAATGGGTAAACAGAATTCAATGAAAATCGGTATATTTATCGGGGAATAAGAAACTACAGTCTAAGCCATAACCAATTTTATTCACCCTGGATAAAATCGTAGTTTCGGGGAAGGAGCCTAAAATGTAATTTTTAAATACTTATGTTATTGGTTCTATCGAATATTTCATAACAAAAATTATAGAGAATACAATTTCCGATCATTTAGGTTTTACCATACCAACTATGATAAGAATGGTATTTCAGAGCCGGAAGAAAACTAAGTGTGAAGGCCTACAATATCGAAAGCTCATAAAATTGATCAACAATAACATTATACTGACCATTGTTTGTTGTGATATTCTTTGTCTCTTATGGTGCCACTCATCTCCAATAGATGGGATTACTGTTGTAGAGTATAACAGCCTGCCTGAATATTGGGGGGAAACAGCTGGGGAGTTAGATAACTTTCTTCTTTAGCATGCCATTCCTCTGCTTCATACCTTTTCTGATACTGCTGGTACATAACACACTGGTTCATGATAGTATACCAGCTATTCGATATCTACTCTGGCGCGCTGATTGGAATGATCAGTGTGCACACTTAACGGAATAATGGAAAGCGACGTCACCGTCTAGGAGGCCCGCCTCCCACTTCAGGGGAGGAACAAAACCATTGAGTAGTAGTAGTAGAGGCTCAGTTATGACCTGATCTAGAATTACAATTTCGGTCTATTCCAAATTACAGCACAACAATTCACTAAATAGCTCAAAGTTCAACCCTGAAAAGAGCCGTTTTTTAAGAAAAGCTTCTTTCTATTGACTTTTTATAAAATTCTATATACATTTTATTCGAAATTAGCAGCGGAGAGGGGACTTTTCCTCGGGCTTGGAAGGAAAATTTGCCTCCAAGTCGGATAGTTGTTTCCCCCCGCCAGTGTAAAGAACTGAGATTTTCCGACTCATCGGGTATTCCTATTAAACAGATGAGTAAAGGGACATAGTTTTTGTCCCGGGACTCTATACTATTAACCCTCCCCCCTCGCCACCGAAATTGAAGAGTGTTCACGGCTCTCGGCTGTCTGCGGCCTGGTCATTCCTGCTCTGGAACTTTGGACTGTTAGATCGGCAGCGTAGTACTGTTCGTTAAAAGTGAGAAAATGTGTGGTTTTTCAATTGATCGAGTATTTCATATGATAGCCTTGCTTTTAATCACGACATTCCTACTGGCGTCATTGTAATGGGATGTGTTGATTTCAGCTGGGGAAAACCACTAAGACGGTTTTTCTGAGGATGTAAAAAGGCAGGCTGAGAATGAATGTCTGCCATTATAATGAAAATTCTCCAACTTTACTGTGACTGATAGTAGGCAAGAGGGCCTACCATTACAATGAAAATTCCCTAACCCGGTCTTCACATAAAAAAAGCGTTTGGTGACTTCTCCATCGCATTTGTAGGGTAACGTTAAAAGCTATGCAACTTAATACAATCTTACTCACAACGTGTACACTATCTAACCTAGAATTCTGTATACAATAGAGAATTCCATAGCGAAGCACGGGTACATCAGTTAGTAATAACTAAACAGAAGACCAGTTATATTTTCCGTCGGTTAACAGTTGCAGATACCACATATTTGCTGACGATATACAATGTACGATATACACGGTGTGTATTTTCACCATCAGTTTGCAATGAAAACACTAGATGAACACCAAGATAGTGGTATGAACTCAAGATTGTAAGTTTAACCATTCAGGCTGTTAAACTATCTAATTTATTTATTTATTTATTTATTTATTTATTTACTTATTTATTTATTTATTTATTTATTTACTCATTTATTTAGCCACGATCTGCTTTATGTCACACCGACACAGTTAGGTCTTATGGCGACGATGGGGTAAGAAAGGTCTAGGTGTGGGAAGGAAGCGACCGTGGCTACAATTAAGGTACGGCCCCAGCATTTGCCTGGTGTGAAAATGGGAAACCACGGAAGACTATCTTCAGGGGGATTCGAATCCACTATCTCCCGGATGCAAGCTCGCAGCTGCGCGCTTCTAACAGCACGGCCAACTCGCCCGGTAAAAATATTTTGAGATGGCCGATGTACCATACATCCAAACATATGCAGGGTAGAGTAATTCAGGCGGTGGAGTATTGGCCAGCTTGACCCATAAAAGAACTTCGGAGCAAAATTCCGATACTTTAGCGTCTTCAAACAACACGTAAAAAAAGGTAGTTCGTGGGACGTCAAAGCGACGTTATTTGTTCAAAAACATACATATAGATAAATCTATGAAAATCTCAGTATCTTTGTTCACTGTAATACATGCAGTATGTAGAGGTTCTTATAGAAAACAATAACTGCAAAATCACAATTCAATAGGATAAAGTCGAAGTATTTAATCTTTAACATGGTATCGAACATCACCAACTATGTATTCATTAGTATAGAAATCATTTTACAATTCTTTTTTGTTTCTTTTTTCCTTTTTACTTTGATAAGTAATAGGAAGTAAATTTAACAAATAATAAAGAACGCAGTTTACATCATCTCGTGTCAGAGATGCAATGAGGTTTAGGTTCTGGATTATAGACCTCCAGTGCGATTTAGAATCACGCGATTCTAACCCCAATACAGAAAGTTGCCGAGGCCACAAAATGGAAGTGTTGTCTTTCTTACAATGCTATCAGACTACTTCCATTTCGTTATAATGCCAATATCTAGCACACAGAAATGAGATTCTAAAAACTAGAAACTAGTCTTTAAAGGATTAGATTTAAATTTTAAAAATATGACGCCATCCCGGCAATCAACGTATGCAACTCAAGGCGAAGATACATAGGGAAAACGTGGTCCAATGAATGAATGAATGATCATAATCATCGCTGACCAGCAACTGAGGATAGAGTATCCATTTATTGAACATGCACTTAATTATTTATAATTCAAAATACTAAATATATCCCACAAAATAAAAATGTTACACAAACTAATTTAAGCATAATTTACTTATACTGTACTACCACAGCCAGTAAGTTCGTGGATTGGCGCCTACAATGTTGGCAGCCACGCCACACGGCGTACATTTATATACACAGCTCCACATTGTCCCTCACAACAGTCGCTGCTTGCTGTTATTTATTCGAATTGCTATTGACATCAAGCTGTTGGCAACGTTAATGAAAGACATAGGCAGAAAGACCTTGTACGGATGCTCTTATGGCAGTTTCGGTCTCCTCAGCGGAATTTCATGTACGCCTATGTAGCTTTCCTGTTAAGCGAGGAAAGAGAAATAAATCGCATGGTGTGAGATCGGGGAACCATGGACGGTGCGAAGTGCAAGGGCACTGTCGCGTATCAACGGTCAGTTCTTCCAACGGTACAGCTCAGAACGCTTACGAAGAACTGAATAGCGTGGACGGCGAAGATCTTCTACTGGATAACATTTGCTCCTTGTGCGATGAACTTCATGTGCGCAATTTCCAACGAGTCAAAAAGCAGTTTAAGCATCACCTCGTCTTTTCACCTGTCTTGTTGCAGTTTTTTCGTCGTAATGATAAGAGCGATTTCGGCTTCTTCGTATAAAATGTTTCGTTAGCGGATTTGCCCAATTTCGACAGAACTTTCTACAAGTGAAACCTGACCGCTATTGTGCATCACAGCGGCCGAATGTGGCCATCCACGAACTTAAATACTGTACTATATGAATAATTAATCAAGCCTTGACTTTATTATTTCCTAAGTCATGAGTCTAGGAAACTTCCTCACAGATATCCTCCCTATTTGCAGCATGTACTGTCTCCGTTTTCACCTTCCTTCGATTTTTTCCCCTCATCCCTCTGGTGGTATTGTACATTTTGTTGTTCACTCTAGTTTGTTCAATTATCTCATGTTTAACTTTACAAGACCGAGCTCGATAGCTGCAGTCGCTTAAGTGCGGCCAGTATCCAGTAATTGGGAGATAGTGGGTTCGAACCCCACTGTCGGCACCCCTGAAAATGGTTTTCCGTGGTTTCCCATTTTCACACCAGGCAAATGCTGGGGCCTTAATTAAGGCCACGGCCGCTTCCTTCCCATTCCTAGACCTTTCCAATCCCATCGTCGCCATAAGACATATGTGTCGGTGCGACGTAAAGCAAATAGCAAAATAACTTTACATGGCAACATGTAGCCTACTGACAGCTGCCGACAATGGCAGCAAAGTGGTTTAATATCTGACTGCGCTCTACGACAGTGCGGACAACACAAGCCCCAGCACCGTGACTAAACACGCAACTATAGGAACTAATGGCAAGACGAGATGCCACACACAGAAAGTTTAAGTGACAACCGACACAACACAATTTTGACGCATTTAAACGGCTACGAAGACGTCGCAAGGGGTACGCAACATACCCTATTAAAACAGAATACCAGAAAGGTCCGATTAATTAAATGTTAGGCCCCTTTAAACAACAATCATAATAATAATCATCATCATCATCGAATGCTACGGCGTGGAAAGATGGAAAAAACTTGAGAATAGGTAAACGAAGAGACATTCATTTTATTGACGTACCCGTGGACTCACTCAACACTTCTGGACAAACAAAGGACAGAGAAAGAAACGTGGAACACTTCACAGCAATTAGAACTGCCCTGCACCTGTCAGAGAAAAAAAATCTCTACTTTTTTCATGCGACTCCCTCGCCAGTTAAACAAGCCACATTTAGAACAAAATCCAAATCCAAAGGGATAGTCAACATGGAAGTAGAACTTATGAAGAGAATGAAAATGAAAATCCACAGCCTGTTTCCAGTCATTCGACCGGATCCGGAATAGAATTAATGAAGGCACCCCCCCCCCCCCCAATCTAGCGACATGGATTGTGCCGGCTGCCGAAGCCTGTCGCACTCCTCTAAGGCCAATGATTAATGACTGGTGAAATGAAATGATAGATGACAAGGAAAACCGGAGTACCCGCCTTGTCCAGCACAAATCTCATATGGAGTGACCGGGATTTGAGCCCAGCTGCCGTCTGAGCCACGGAGGCTATTAAGAGAATAACTGACATAATTTTACCTCCTATAACTCACATTTTTAATCGTTCAATAATGACGGGCACGTATCCCTCCTTATGGAAAGCTGACATTGTCGTCCCGCTCCATAAAAAAGATCATCAATAAGTTTCCAACTACTTGCAAACACACGATATGCTTGACGAGCAAGAGTCTGGTTTTCGACGCAACCACAACACTAGTAGCGCATTACTTGATGTTACAGACGCCATCCACAAGACGACGGACAAAAGACAAGTTACAATCTTAGCTCTTCTTGATTTCTCTAAGGCTTTTGAATCAGTTGACTTAGGAAGGCTAGTTTCCAAAGTATTTAAGCTCCAATTTTCGACAGCGGATAAACTTATACCTCCGCGGTCGTCAGCAGTATGCAAGAAATAAAAATAATGAATATTCTTCCTGGCGATCCGTACGGGTTGGTGTTCCACAGATGTCTGTCCTAAGATCGCTTCTATTTTCCGTCTATATCAACGGTATTTCATCGTCGGTTAACAGCTGCAGACACCTCATATATGCCGACGACATACAATTATACTCGCACTGTGAACCGGAAATATTAACTGACGGAATTAAGACTTTCAATAGAGACATAAGAAATTTGTAAAATGACTGACACGCATGGACTTGGACAGAATATCGTAAAATCTCAAGATATAGCAATTTCTCACCCACGACTTCGTTCAAAAATCATAAGCAACTTCACTTAACCAAAACTCTACCTACAAATTTCACCAAAAGATTTCAGCGAATCAGTCAAAGAGTTCGGTGTTAATCATAGACGATCATCTTCCATGGAAGCAGCAGATTATCAGCGTTTACTGAAAAGTACTTGCGACACAACTGACTTGGAAGATTTCGCAACATATTTACTCGAGTATTAAAGGAACCTTATTTGCACCCTGGTATGCGACTACTGTGACGCCGTGTACGACGACCTGACTGTTGTTCGTATGTTGTGTTAATATTGTAGATTAGCATTTCTTCAAACTATACACGGTAAATAAATAAACTGTAATTATTAAGGATAATAGAAATCAGCTAACTTTTCAACAAGCGCAAAACGCCTGTGTTTGCTATACATGGTATGTGACCTATGTTATTATGACCATGTTGTACATGTCTACGATGAACTTGGCTGGCTAAAACTTAAACAGCGCCTTAATCTTCATGCTTTATGCCTTCTTCATCGAATATTCTACTCATGCCCATCTCCCTACTTGAACTGTTAATTTAAAATCCTCTCATCAAACCACAATTTCGGAACACGGTCAAAAACTGATTCACACTTATCGATACCACCCCATCGCACCACAAGGTACACAACTCTCATTTGTTATTTCTTCGGCACGACAATGGAATACACTACTTATCTCTGTCAGAGTTCCAGGCAACGCTGTCACCAATATCTAGTAGGTAATACATGAAGTAATACGTAACAAAGTAATACTAATGTCAATTTTACGTTCCACTAACTACTTTTTTTGGTTTTCGGAGACGCCGAGTGCCGGAATTGTGTCCCGCAGGAGTTCACGTATTTCAGCACCTTCAAATATCACCGTACTGAGCCAGGATCGAACCTGCCAAGTTGGGATCAGAAGCCAGCGCCTCAACCGCCTGAGCCACTCCCAGCAATATAAGAAGTCCTGCACTGTTGTTCGTATGTTGTGTTAATATTGTAGATTAGCATTTCTTCAAACTATACACGGTACATAAATAAACTGTAATTATTAAGGATAATAGAAATCAGCTAACTTTTTTTTTAATACTATAGTCATGTTATAATTTTGTACACACCGGGCGAGTTGGCCGTGCGCGTAGAGGCGTGCGGCTGTGAGCTTGCATCCGGGAGATAGTAGGTTCGAATCCCACTATCGGCAGCCCTGAAGATGGTTTTCCGTGGTTTCCCATTTTCACACCAGGCAAATGCTGGGGCTGTACCTTAATTAAGGCCACGGCCGCTTCCTTCCAACGCCTAGGCCTTTCCCATCCCATCGTCGCCATAAGACCTATCTGTGTCGGTGCGACGTAAAGCCCCTAGCAAAAAAAAAAAAATTTTGTACATCATCCTCTCCCTAATGGAGCCTCCGTGGCTCAGGCGGCAGCACGCCGGCCTCTCACCGCTGGATTCCGTGATTCAAATCCCGGTCACTCCATGTGAGATTTGTGCTGGACAAAGCGGAGGCGGGACAGGTTTTTCTCCGGGTACTCCGGTTTTCCCTGTCATATTTCATGCCAGCAACACTCTCCAGTATCATTTCATTTCATCTGTCATTCATTAATCATTGCCCCAGAGGAGTGCGACAGGCTTCGGCAGCCGGCACAGTTCCTATCCTCGCCGCTAGATGGGGGCTTCATTCATTCCATTTCTGACCCGGTCGAATGACTGGAAACAGGCTGTGGATTTTCATTTTCATCCTCTCCCTACGAAGGTTGGCGATACAACTGATAACTAGGGAGCGGATTTTTATGTAATTACATATTTTTTCTGCGTAAGTTTTAACGCAATTTCCGAAGTTCATTATTCCTATTGTGCATCCCCAAGTGTAAAAACTGAATCTTATTTCACATAAAAACACATATTTTCACATTTTTAAAATGTAAATACATATTTTAAGAAAATCTATAATAAGCACATAAATCGGCAATATTTGTTGATCAATAAAATTTAAAATGCTTTTGTGTTTACGATTACGGTATTGTTTTTAACAGTGTATTTAACATAATGTATCTGGACGTTTCGGCTATTTATGGACTTCCCTCCTTAAGTTCTAAAACTTGCTGGTCACTGGCTACGTCGTTACATTTAGACAGCGATTGATTTGCTGCACAAGATGTTTCCTTGCATGATGTCATTCCAACTCTTTATGAGTCAGCCCTCTCGGGTTTTGTTTATAGAATATCAGCAAAAGGCAATCACAGAGAGATAAGGTGACGTAATTCAGTTACGACATGGGAGACTCGGAAGAATATTGCCCCACCACTGGGTAGTGGAATTTCATCACTCCTAAGAGTAAGGTTAGTTGTTCGGGTCCATATATCATTCCCGTGGTCGTGTGATTTTGTATGGATTTATAAGAAATATTTCCTTCAGTGTCCGCTGCTATTCTTTTTATTGAAACAGTGATCCACCGTAAATGCGTGTGTCGTAACCTGCAAAATAATGCCAAAAGAGAAGTCGAGTACAAGGTCGCGTCTTCAACAATATGTAGTGGAATTTAAAAGCATTTTCACTACCAGTGGAAAGGTATTATTTTGCCAATCGTGTGGTAAAACAGTACGTGCAGATCAACGTTCTCAAGTAATCCAGCATTTGTCTGGAAATAAGCATACTGCGGCTGCTTCGCGTGTGCGTTCGCGACAATTAGGCTACTAATAGCTGAACCAGCTACTTCAAATGCAGGTCCATCTAAATATTCCCAATATAATTTAGATGTGTGCAGAGCATTTGTTTGCGCCGACATTCCTCTTGGTAAAATAAATAATCCGGGACTGAGAAATTTCCTAACAAAGTACACTAATTTTGAGCCTCCAGACGAATCCACATTAAGGAAAAACTATCTCCCAAAATGTTACGAAGAAACTTTACAGAGAATTCGGGCAGTATGTGATAGCGAAAAACTGTGGGTGAGCATTGACGAAACTACTGATTCAAGTGGCAGAAAAGTAGGAAATGTTGTAGTTGGTGTGTTGAAGAATGACAAAACTGCTTGCGAACATTCTTATTTGCTAGCGTGTAAAGAAATGCTTGATGCAAACCATGTCACTGTAGCTAGGTTATTCAATGATGCCATGCACTTACTTTGGCCAAAAGGTATAAAATACGACCACGTATTGCTTTTCCTTACTGACAGTGCAGCTTACATGAAAAAGGCAGCCGAAGGCCTTTCTGTGAGCTTTCCGAAAATGATACCGGTACACGTAACTTGCGTTGTTCATGCTCTACACAGGTTATGTGAAACTGTGCGGGCTCAGTATCCTCAAGTGGATAAATTAGTGTCTAATGGCAAAAAAGTCTTCGTAAAAACACCCTCAAGAATCGATCTCTTTAAAGAGAAAAACCCGGATCTTGCGCTTCCTCCTCTGCCTATTGTTACGCGGTGGGGTACCTGGTTTAGCGCTGTGGTACACTACGCAGACAATTTCGAAAGTTTTGCATCCGTTGTGAACATGCTAGATAAAAACGACGCGTCGTCAATTGAGGTTCTTCAAGAGATACTAAAACAGCTCTTTGAAAAGTGATTTGGCGTTTATATCTGCCAATCTAAGCTTCTTGTGTAAAACTATAGACATACTTGAAAAATCCACTAACCTGTTGTCCGAAACAGTGAAGGAAGTGCGCGCTGTTGAAAATAAATTAGATTCACTCCCGGATTCGCAGGTACAGGGACTGTTAAAGGTCAAATATCAAAATTTGTTCAGGAAAAACAGAGGATTTCAAACAATGTGCCAAATTTCTAATGTATTAGAGGGTGCTCATGTTGGCGAAATTGATGGCGTTATTTTTGGTGACATTCCTATCGTTAACTATGCTCGTCTGACTTCCTGTGATGTGGAGCGATCCGTTTCGCAGTATAAGGCGTTCCTTAGAGATAATCGGCATGCATCTGTGATGGACAATTTGGAGATGACCTTTGTTGTTCACTGCAATTCTGAGACTACTTCTAGCAACTAATATTCCAGCGTGTGATGGGTGAGTACGAACTGGTACTATTTTTTCAAAGATGATAGGTTGCTTTTGCCATATTTAAACAAAACATTACCTTTAAAAAATAACCATATCTACTATGGCATATCAAAAATGAATATACCATACAGCACGTTTCCATACACAGACACCATTTTGCCTTAAGGAGCACGTTTGGTAGCACCATATTCTAATACAAAACATTGTACTTATTTACTTCTTGAGCGCGAGTAGTTATGTGATATTTAAAGGAAAATAATTTCAATTTTTTATCACACATTTTAAAGTTTTTCAGCACATAAAAAATAAATATTTTTCACATTTTTAGCACATAAAAATCCGCTCCCTACTGATAACTCTCGAAACAGCGGCTCGAAAGATTTCGATGGATATTCGTCCATATCATCCTCATATTCTTTTTGTTATTTTTACTTTTATTATAATATTGTACTGTTTAGTGAATGCACGATGTTTCATTTGTAGTCAACTTCTTTTAATTCTGAAAATGTAAATATTGTATTTTGTGGTTAGATGGCCTTAATATTTCCAGACAAAATCTTACTCGTCCAAATACAGCATAATCCTGTGACTTTCCTCGTCTCTTTACAGCCATTTGGTACGTGTGCCACCTTGACTTCCTCTTTTTATTTTCTTATAGTTTCATTCTAATATACTCCCATTCGCTACCTCTCACTTCCCATTTAGTTAATACTTCGGCCCTTATTATCATATTTGACTATATTTAAATGTCATTTGTGATCTCTTTATTTTATATTCTATCTTTATACGGTTTTTTCTTTTTACTTTTTGGACCACCTAATTTCACAACTTCCTCTGTTTCCTTGATAATGTTTCCCAAAGTACCCCATTCCTATGCCACCTAACAGATTCCTCACCGCGTCCACCCAGCACACCTTTTTTGTTAAATGTTACATTTCGTGATGATATGTTATCCTTGGTATTTAAACTCCTGCCCCTCCTGTCTCAACCAATTCTGTTTACTATTCGTTCAATATATGCCTGTATAGTCATCTCTTCATACATCATTCTTACTCCACTGTTTAGAGTACAACTTGACAATAGCATTAACATTTTGGCAAATTTACTTACGACTACGTCCAATTCTTCTTTATGGTTCCGACACATGGACACTGTCAGCTGCAGACCTGCGTAAGCTGTAGGTATTTCAAACGCGGTGTTTACATACAATTCTTGGCAATTCGCTTTTACACCTTTGACAGAACTCACAGATTAGGAAGACATGCTCTTATTAACCTGTCATCAAAAATAAAACAGAGTCGCCACTTTGTAGGTTTGGGCACATCCGCAGGATGAAGGAAACCCGACTTCCAACTACTGGATCGCTGTCGTCTTCCCGATTGAAAAATTATACGCAGGGCTCTAAAGAAAACGTGGTTCAGCCAAGCAGAAGCAGAGGCCATGCGACTGAGGTCAACGAAACAACAACTGAAGGAAGCAGGCCAAAACAGATTGAATTGGAAGAAGACCATCAAGAACGTGATTGCCATGGCCCCACAGAAACAGTGTGGGTGTGGTACCGGCTTAGGCCACGATTTCCTGCTGCCTCTGGAGCGAAAGACTGACCGACTACATCCAAAGCTGCTATTCCATCCTTCCTCTAACTACTGAATGAACTCCGTTTTTCTGAAATTTATATTCGATGTTTAGCACCCTTCTATTCAATATTTTTATACTAATTGAAGAACTTATTCCCTTCAATTCCGCTCCCTTTACCTCCTCGTACCATCTGCCACTGCTGGTTGTTATCGCCCTTAGGTATTCAAAATTATTTTGACAACTTCAAGGTTTGTTTTACCCGCCCATCATTGTTCACTCTTTGAAAGATTGTCACTCTCTAGCACACCATCACATTGTTTTTGTATTTTGTGGATTAATTTCTAAATCCTGCTCTTTACAACAATTTTCTATCTCGTTAATACTATTTTGCCCTGTCTAGAAAGCCAGGAATAACGGCCAAGAGGATTCGTCGCGCTGACCACACGACACCTCGTAATCTGTAGGCCTTCGGGTTGAGTAGCGGTCGCTTGGTAGGCCAAGGTCCTTCGGGGCTGTTCCGCCATGGGGTTTGGTTTAATACTATTTTGCACCCTGACAAGTGTAGAGTAGAAGGATATCGTCCGTGATGATCAGGGCTGGAATATACTGACACTCAAAAACATGGAAGAGCTACTTTCACACAAACCTTGTAAATAAAAAATATAAGTATTAAAGGAAGGTACACAAATGAAAACAAAACTCCGTACCTTACACACGCAGAATCCCTAGAACAGTCGAACCTTCCCAAACCTTCCGGAGGAGGCGGATCTGAGTCTTCGGCGACGCGATGATGAGAAATGGCCTGGTATGAAAGTAAGAAACCATGGAAAGCCGTTTTCAGGGCTGCCAACGGTGGAATTCGAATACACCATCTCCCACATGCAAGCCATCTCGCTCGGTCCCCGATGAAGCGTACAAGGAAACGAACTACTGAGTAGGTACGGTAAGGAGACACAGCGCAAGTCGAAGTGTAGCGAACTATAAAGGTAGGCATAAAAATTCAAAAAAAATATCCTGGGAGGTCGAGCTGGGAGATTCGAAATTAATACTCGGAAGCAACACCCGAGAAAATATTGAGATATTAAGGAGAAAAGAATACGAAACAGATCAACAAAGGAAGCTGAAATGATCCCGTTGGTAGGCAGTAGGTGAAGGGGCCTGCCTAAAATACAGTAAAACATTATATGTGGATCAACTGAAAAAAAAAATGAAATGGCGTATGGCTTTTAGTGCCGGGAGTGTCCGAAGACAAGTTCGGCTCGCCAGGTGCAGGTCTTTCTATTCGACACCCGTAGGTGACCTGCGCGTCGTGATGAGGATGAAATGATGATGAAGACAGCACATACACCCAGCCCCCGTGCCATTGGAATTAACCAATTAAGGTTAAAATCCCCGACCCGGCCGGGAATCGAACCCGGGACCCTCTGAACCGAAGGCCAGTACGCTGACCGTTCAGCCAACGAGTCGGACGTGGATCAACTGAGAGTCTTCGTTACTCGATCAATAAATGCCAAGATTAACTAAAAATAAGTAAGGCATATTGAAACCGGCGCCTTGGCCCTTGGCTCAGAGGATTCTGGGTAGGATCGGCGATTTAAATCGGGTGTGTTTAATTCCCCTGATTCGAAGAATGGGTGTTTGTGTTTGTCCCAACAATCTCCTCTTCACACGCACAACATATTGTTCTACCAAACACCCCAGAAACACGCAACAGTGAATACACACCTTTATATAAGGCTGGAGTCAGGAAGGGCATGAGGCCGTAGAACAGGGCCAAATCCACATGTAAGATACAGTTCGCAGCTGCGATCTCATCAGGGTGTGAAGAAAAAGCGGTACAAGGGGAAGAACGATACTGAAACTATGTGCTCGGGAACAAACCACGTGTATTGATACGAAAAGCAGTTACAGCTGCATACAGCGATGACGCAACTACAGCAGGTTCAGCGAGGAGACAAAGCATAATAGCAATGCAACTGCTACGGTTAAATCAGTGATCACATTACTACGTCCGAACGAAAATCTTACAAATAATTTTATTCAATAAATGCAATCACAGGATATCGATATAATGGAAGAAAGCCAGTGTCTGATCTAATTAAGCATATGCTGTATTTAAATAATAATAATAATAATAATAATAATAATAATAATAATAATAATAATAAACATAGGTCTAAACCACATCGTCTGTTGTGTGTGAAATTACAACACGAAAATAAGTGTCACCTCTGTTTTGTAATTACAAGTATAGATAGGCCTACACAACATCCATCTTCGTTATAGACTGTTAGGCCTTTCACCTATTAGTCTGTAAGCCTCAGAATTCGTTCGTGAAACTGAAACACGCAGACATTATTCGCATAGTGTCTATCTCCAATCATTGCCGTGGCGACCTTTGAGCTCAAGGCACGAAGAGGTAGGGCAGAGGCTTGTGGTAAAACGAGCGCCATGAAAGCCACCACTGGCAGTTTCTGACTACGCTGACTTAAAGTATCCGCAATACAAATTGTTCCCCTACAGGGAGGAAATAATGCTAATACATATCTTACAGAATGAAATTTGACCCTTTAATATGAAAAATGCTATGGACCTGGTTTATCTGTTTATTAATATTATGTAGCATTGTCCTATTCGATTGGTAATTTGCATTTATCGTGCAAGTTTTTCTAAAAACGCCTTATGATTTGTACGTGTAGCAAACTACTAATACTAAATGTGTTCGTTCCTCCCCTGAAGGGGGAGGCGGGCCTCTTAGACGGTGACGCCGTATGGGAGAAGGTGAGAGGGTTGGCGGCCTTGGCCTATAGTAGGAACTGTCCGGGCATTTGCCTTAGTGCAGGAGAATGGAAAAATCATTCTCAGGACAGCCGATGGGGGGAACCAGCGCCTGTCCGTCTCCCAAATACAGCGGCGTACAGCCAAGGTAGAGTCGTAGCCACCCCTCCTCTGCTCCGTCGGTCGGCCAGAGTGCAGAGCTGTCGGACCACGGACCAGTCGTAGCCACTTGTGGACCGAGACCCACTCTGCATCCCGTGTAGCGAAGCTCATGGGTACCACTAGTAAATAATTTAAAAAATATTATTATAGAGAGAACTGACAGCCCTGCTGAAGACCCAGATTTGAAAATACTGTATCTCTCCAGCAATTACCCTATATTTCGTTCTAACAGAAAATGAAAATTCCAAGTATATATTTTGAATTGCTCTTATGAAAATGAAAATCCACAACCTATTTTCAGTTTCAACAGGGTTAGGAGAATAGGAACTGTGCCGCCTGCTGAAGCCTGTCGCACTCCTCTGGGCCAATGATTATTGACTGAAAGATGAAATGAAATGATACTGGAAAGTGTTGTTGAAATGAAAACTGGCAGGGTAAACCGGAGTACCCAGAGAAAACCTGTCCTGTCTCCGCTTTGTCCAGCACAAATCTCACATGGAGTGACGGGAATTTGGACCACGGAACCCAGCGGTGAGAGACCGGCGCGCTGCTGCCTGAGCCACGGAGGCAGACTGCTCTTATAATTTTCCTTAATATTCCGATCTGACCCAAATTATAAACAAACTGTAGACGACAGCCCGTCTGTTCACCCAAGCGAAAGCTTTCTCCAGATCAACTGAAGTAATTACAATGATGTACAATTTGCCTCCTTTCTTATTTGTGTATTTGTCCATTAATAAGTTTTGCTACCATCATATTTATCATTTGTCCTCATTCCCTTTCTGCATCCTGACTCAAGTTTTCACAGGACCAAGAAACCCTCCCACCCTCCTCCAACAAATTTATGAGTATTTCTGTCAATTTCCCCGAGTTCAACTTATAATGAACAAAGTTTTTTTTTTTTTTTCTAGGGGCTTTACGTCGCACCGACACAGATAGGTCTTATGGCGACGACGGGATAGGAAAGGCCTAGGAGTTGGAAGGAAGCGGCCGTGGCCTTAATTAAGGTACAGCCCCAGCATTTTCCTGGTGTGAAAATGGGAAACCACGGAAAACCATCTTCAGGGCTGCCGATAGTGGGATTCGAACCTACTATCTCCCGGGTGCAAGCTCACAGCCGCGCGCCTCTACGCGCACGGCCAACTCGCCCGGTATGAACAAAGTTACCCTTCTATAATTACTGTACTTGGGTTTGATCTTTCAGAGCCTATTTTACACACATGATTCAGCTAAGATGTCAACTTCAAAAAAGCTCGTATATAGCTAAGAGCCGGCTGAGTGGTTTAGACTGTTGAGGCTCTAGCCTTCCGACCCCAACTTGGCAGATTCGATCCTAGCTCAGTCCAGTGGTATTGAAGGTGCTCAAATACGCCAGCCTCGCGTTGGTAGATTCACTGGCACGTAAAAGATCTCCTGCGGGACTAAATTTCGACACTCAGCGTCAACGAAAACCGTTAAAGTAGTTAATGGAACGTAAAAACCAATTACATTATTGCTATTAGGGCCTATTATTATTATTATTATTATTACAACTAAAGACATCGAAAAATCTGTTTTCACGTTCAGTAATGCTACCCAGGGGCTCATAATCGAACTAACTAACTTTCCTTCATAACAGGAAGTACGCTGTTTTCTACACCTAGCATTAGGTGTGCGGGCGTAACAAATTCAGGGATGTTATTATTTTCAAAATCCGACAAGTACCTACCGAGGAAATGAAATGTCTTCACACGTGCAATGCTTATCTCTGATGTTAGGTGTAAAAATATCAGTGCGGTTCCATTTAAAAAATCGGTTTCATTATCTCAGCCAGGGTGCGAAATCGCGGAGGGAAGGAGAGATTCCCTCCTCCCCACAGCCGATTTTATATCAAAGGACCCCCCCCCCACTAAAATTGCCCCGGGGGGGGACCTTTCATTATAAAATACTGAGGAAAATGTAGAACACATATTTATTACTGAAATTAATGATTTTCACTGTGCATATTTTCTTTAAAACATCAGCAATAATTCAAATGACTGCCAGACCTCGAGCAATAAAACAACGGAACAGTGGCAACTGTGCATCTGCAGCCTATTTTTCATGTTTCTCTGTGACAAGTCCATCTGAAACCCGGACAAAAATGTAAATTACTTGAAGCTCTCCTCCCTTGTCATTGCTGTAAGTAGCCCGAGCTTACACCACTCCTGTACTTCTTGGAGAGGGTGTGTTTCCGATAGGTAGCCAATAGGACAATACTCACTTAAGGTGTGTACCAACCGACATATTTGTTCAGTCAGCACACAGCCCTGGTAGAGGAAAGTTCCACTAATAAAGCAATAAATCAGGACAAATCGCGCCTCGTCTGGCCTTTCTTAGTTGACTGGAATAACTTTCTAATGTTTACCATTCTTGTTATAACAACACAATTCAAAGAAAAAGATCAAAAATTCACATTTTTACCGGATACTGCCTAAAATAAACACTAGTATTAAATCCCATGTTCCTTCTCTCCCCACCCCAATTTCTTTCTGATTTCGCAGCCTGATCTCAGCAGATACTGACACCTTGCAAGAATTCTGCCAACGTCCACATGTCCGACACAGTTCACACTTCCAACCTCAGAGTGTCGAAGGGAAAATCTGCATCCATCACGAGAAAGCAACAAGACTGATTATGAGATCTGGTCTCTTCAGCCACCCACGGACCCATAATTGACAGCTTTAGTATCCTCGGAAGTCATCTTTACACTCGCCATCAGCGAGTGAATGCCAATGATGCATAATTGGTACGGGTTATAACAGCAATAATTGCCGGCCCTGTGGGTTGGTGTGGTGTGGTGGTAGCGTACCTGCTCTTACCCGGAGGCTGCGGGTTCGATTCCTGGTCAGGTCATTATCTGAGGGCTGGTTCGAGGTCCACCCAGCCTACGTGATTACCAATGAGGAGCTATCTGACGGTAAGACAGCGGCCCCGGTCTACAAAATAAAAAATAACGGCCGAGAGGATTCCTCATGCCGACCACACGATACCTTGTAACTAACTCAGACGGGGGATAGGACACGGCAAGGACTGGTAAGGAAGCGAATGTGACCTTAATCCCCAACACATTCCTGGTGTGAACATGAGAAACTACGGAAAACAATCTTCAATGCTACCCACAATCACCCGAATGCAATCTAACAGGTACGTTACATAAACCGCGTAGCCAATAGGGGTCACAACAGATCATACTCCAAATGTCTATGCAAATCTCGTAACAGACCATATAGGACAGATTACTCCCTTCTACCATTGCATGTGACGACCTCACTCCATCGCTAATCTCTTTGCTATTGGCTTTACGTCGCACCGACGCAGATATGTCTTATGGAGGCGATGGGACAGGAATGAGTTAGAACTGGGAAGGAAGCGGCCGTGGCCTTAATTAAGGTACAGCCCCAGCATTTGCCTGGTGTGAAAATGGGAAACCACGGAAAACCATCTTCAGGACTGCCGACAGTGGGGTTCGAACCTACTATCTCCCGAATACTGGATACTGGCCGCACTTAAGCGACTGCAGCTATCGAGCTCGGTGCTAATCTCCTTGCTATGCTTTTCAGGATGAGTTATTCTTTCTTAGTTCCTTCCAAAATCCATCGGTTACACTTTTTGATTCTTCCCATCGTTTAATAACTAAATCCACTATTCGAAAGCAAATGCTGGTAGGCATATTCCACACTTTCATTTGGAATGGGGGTAATTGTTGATACACTCTTATTACGTGCTTGTTCGTTTGAAACACGAGTACGGCGCTCTCCTCCAGCCATAGCCCCTTTAGAGCCACCATTCAGTGGGAGACATACAGTCACTCGCATAAGTATTCGTCCATCTGTCCTGTTCATATACTGAACATCAAAAAAGCATTACAAGGCTTCGGGTACGTTCAGAAACAAATACGCAGTGCATATGCAATATATACGCTCAATAATACCGGCAGAATATACATCTTGCACGTCAATACTATTTAGTAAATGATAATGAGTGTGGTTGGCCTAGGAAATGGCAACGTAAAAGTATTCGTCCACCTTGTGCACTGGCAACCACTGGCTACTCTACAATACACCTCATGTGCTGCAGACACCACCCCAGTCCCCGGACTTAAACCCCATAGAGCATTTATGGGCGAAATTAAAGTGTGAATTGAGCAAGCAGCGTATTCCCAATAAAGAAGCTCTGAAGCAATCCTTCATGGAAGAACGGCACAAAATAGGCCCGGAAGTGACAGAAAAACTGGTGACATCCATGGTGAAACGCCTTCAAGCCGTGATTGATTCCAAAGGACGTTCGACGTGCTTCTGATACTTAGGCAATGACTGAACATTCCTTGAGTTCTTATTGTGGATGAATACTTTTGCAACGTGACTTTCCTGCAAGCAGTGCGATTGTTTTTTATTTATTCCAAATGCCAGCGCTTAGGGTGCTATAAATTATGTCCTCAGCTGTTCAGATGGCAAATAAAACATACTATTACTTGTTTACAATTAACTTCTTTATTGTATTGGTGCTGTGGGCTATTGTCCTAACATGACGAACGCGGACGAATACTTATGCGAGTGACTGTAAGTATTCATATAGCCTGATATCGACAGGAAATTACTACTTGCCTCATTTACACAGTTCAGATCACTAAAATGTAAACGGAGATGGTTCATCACTTACCATCGTAAACGACACAACGTGAATAAGCGGATTAAAAAAAAATAATAACGAAGTACGTCATTAGTCTGGATTAACGCAATGACATACGTATTCATACACCTGGTTTCTCATTCAACAGTACAGGCAGTACACAGCACCGGTACAGAGTACAAGCTGGTATTGTTATCCGAATGGGGCGCAAGACCAAGGAAACTACGGTTGCTGAGAGAGGAGAGATCATGGTACGGCTTCATAATCTAAATAAATCATATTCTGAAATCGCAAATATAGCACGTAGAATCCGTGCAACAGTCCAAAGTGGCATACAGCGATTTAAAACGAACAGAAACCTTGTAAACAGCAAAAGATCGGGCCAACCATACAAACTGACGACTCGAAAAACGAGGGTGGTAGTGAAAACAGTCACGAAGAATCCGAAGATTATGGTAAACAAGTCACAAGTAGAACCATCAGAAGAATCCTTCATCGCGCGGATTATAAAGCTAGGGATCCTCAGGAAGAAACCTTACATTAGTAAGAAAAATCAAGTAACCAGATTGCAGTTTGCCAGTGAGTATGTAGGAAAAGATAATGAATTTTGGGACCCAGTTTTATTTAATGACGAAAGTAAATTTTAATATATTTCACAACGATGGACGAGTGTTGTCTAGAGAAAGCCTAATACTGAGCTGGACATGAACAATATCCAGGCTACTGTGAAGCATGGAGAAGGTGAAGTGATGGTATAGGGCTGAATGGCAGGTAGGATAACTAGTGTTCAATGATGGAATTGGTTAATTGAATGTACTGAAGGAGAATTTGTAGAAGAGTGTCGACAAACTGGGCATTAGGGACAATTTCTATTTCCAGCAAGGTAATGACCGCAAACATACTGCGGAAATTGTCCATCTCTGGCTGCTCTATCATACACCACACATCCTGAAAGCCCCAGCTCAGTCCCCAGACCCAATTCAATCGAGCATTTGTGGAACGAGCTGGGGAAAAGAGTAAAGAAGATTAAAGGAAATGTTACTTCAAGAATGGAACGCAATTGGTTCCGAAATAACAAGGAAATTGGTATATTCCATGCCAAAATGACTTACAAGTCATCCATAACAAAGGAATGCATACCAAGTATTAAGTAACAATTTGGTGATGGTGCTACTTATAGAAACAACATGCGTTTGCTCTTGTATGAATATTTATGTCCTACGAAAAAATGATAATCCAAAGAGTTGTAATTTTTTATTTAGTAAGGAGTCATTTTGTGTTGATTTTCTGTATGTATATGTTTAAGTTGAGATCTTAATAAACAGATGTTCATTACTTAAATACGTTATCTTGTATAATTAAATTTGAAAAAATGTTGTTTCCATATAAACCCATCTGTATGAATACTTATGTCTCGCACTGTACATAATTATGCACATCGATTTTGACACTCGTATTTGGCTGTAGAAATCATTTAGAAACTCAGAACATGTTATGCACAATTCGGCACATCAGACGGACCAAATTTTGGCTCAGGTACTGCCATCTACAGTGTACAATACAGAACACCACCACATGAAATGTTTGATAAATCTCCAAGTTCTTTGAAAGTATTTCAGTGAGGGCATATGACCCTGCTGATGGTGATTCGTCCGTCGGATGGCGACGTTAAGCCTTCAGCAGACCCCTTGGTGCTATTCGACAGGAGTAGGCTATGTGCCGGCACCGGGTTTCATCCTCCCCCTTCCTACTATCATACATCACGCCAGTCAATTCATTTCATTAACTCCTCTGATGAGGTTGACGTTAGGAAGGGCACCCGGTCATAAAAACCCGCCACGACAGATTCACCTCACCTCATACCCGACTCCCGAGAGTACACAAGGCTAATCGGTGAGACGACTGATGTGTCACTTCAGAGCGTGCTACATGGCGAACACACGTTTCATCAGCATAAATCACGTCCGAATCAACTCCTTGTCTAGTGCACGTGGGTCACCCTGAAAACAAGTAAAAGTCTTCCGTGTACACCTATCTTTGTTACCGTCTACAAGGCAGTATTAAGTTATCTATCAACCAGGAAGCAGAGTCCCGATAGCTGTGTTTACGTCAACTCACTATGGACCTTTCTAAAACACAGACTATCTACTACTCAACACGCAGCGTACGGTCACTATATGCTAACCATTTCATTCCGTCTTAGGTATTAGACTGCGTCGCGGGATCGAAACCCGAAGCAATCGACTGACATTTGAGAATGCTAAATGTGAAAACCCGCTTCAGTATATTTACTGACACGTCAAAGAATCTCAGCACTCCAGCATCTCAACGCTGTTGAAAATTACTCGTAAATTTAATTAACAAAAAAAGTTAATATTTTAAAAAAAATCAACCAAATGGTCCAAGGTACTGTTTTAAGGGCGTGCTTTTATAATTCGTCGACATTCTACGCAAGACAAGCTTTTTAATTCGGCTTGATATAGCAGAATGGTATTTGTAGTAATTTTAGCGTGGGAGATATAAGGACTTTGGAACATTCACAGGATATCGAAACTCACTTGTCATATACGACAACTCCATGGAGTCAAAGAAGCATGTACAGTATAGTGATAGGAAGCTAATGCATATACTCTCAGATCACTACTTCGTTAATATATTATGCTGGAACCAGATTTTACCGCATTTCGTCTGATTCGTTCCTCGCACACACGTCTTCCAACAGTAACAGCTAACAGATAACAAAGATTCAGAGAAATGAATCAGTTGGCAACTCCTTCAGAATGTACGCTACCCACCCATGTGCTGGCTTTATCCTAACGGAGGCCCCAGCCGCCAGTGTTTATGACAATATTTGAAGAGTTTAAGGTACCGGCAACAATATTTGAAGAGTTTATTAAGATATGCTACAAATAAGATGCCGTTATCTGCACGTACCAAGTTGACTCTTAAAATAGAGAAACTTCACTGGACGACACAGACAGATAAATGAAAGACGATTATCTCGAAATAGTCGAACAGAGCGAAGGTCACATCAACTGATAGCGTTCCGCGTCTCCAAAGAGCTTTCTTTGTGCCAATGAACTATCTCAAAACCTTTGTGAATTTACTTACCGCAATCTATACCATAATGTGCAATCTCTCGCTCCCTGGAGGGTGGTGCGCTCCTGACAACCACCCCTACAATACTTACCTTTTAACCACACAGAGCACTCACACACACACATACACACGTGTCAACACTTGTTTCCACTCAGGTTTATATATAGACCACGAGGACACAGCAACATAAACAGTCGTGCAGGCGCGCGCGTTCGCACTGAAATGTGTTTACAAGATTCTCGGCTCGTTCACTCTCCGCGGGAGGCGGGGAGGAAGGAGGGGCGATACAGGGGAAGGCAGTAGCTCACCTTGCCTCATACGGCACATGGACCACGGCCAATATACCACACTTCCGCTTCTTACTAACGATAGTTCGATATCACTGATATCTCGGAGGTCTAAAAATAGAGGATGCATGAATTATCTGGGTTGTAGGTGGGGAGAAGGAGTATAAGACGCCTTTTAGAACCACAAAGAATCTCCACAATGTTAATAGCATTCGTTATCTGTCAAATCATGTGATATCATGTGGTCATTGGTACTTGTTTAACGTCGCACTAACACATCGAAGGTTTCCGGCGACGGAAGGAGGGGAAAGGGTTAGGACTGGGAAGGTGGCGTCCGTGGCCTTAATTAAGGTACACCTCCCGCCTGGTGCGAAAATGAGAAACCATGGAAAACCACCTTCAGGGCTGCTGACGGTGGGATCCGAACTCACTATCACCCAGATGCAAGCTCAAAGCTGCGCGATGTGGCCTTGTAAAGCAAACCCTCCACAGTGAGTGGTGGGAGGTGGCTGTCGCGGATGGGAAACTACGAGTTATTATGGTGGAGGCAGGGTGCGAAATCAGAAAGAAATGGTGGTTGTGGAGGTGGGGGGTAGAACGAACATAAGGCTTAAATACTAGTGTTTATTTCAGACAGTATACGGCGGGGGAATGGGTGTAACATTCCCCTGTAAGTAAATTACCCCCTGCCTCAAAACATGTACATTTTAGATCATTTTGTTTGAATATTTTTGTTATAACAAGAATGATAAACATTAGAAAGTTATTCCAATCAGCCGAGAGACTGTCCCCTTTCTTAAGAAAGGCCAGACGAGGCGCGATTTGTCCTGATTTATTGCTTTGTGGAACCTTCTTCTACCAGGGCTGTGTGCTGACTGAACTAATGTGTCGGTTTTTACGCACCCTAAGTGAATATTGTCCTATTGGCTACCTATCGGAAACACACCCTCTCCAAGAAGTACAGGAGTGGTGTAAGTTCGAACTACTTAGCTACAGCAATGACAAGGGAGGAGAGCTTCAAGTAATTTACATTTTTTCCCGGGTTTCAGATGGACTTGCCAGAGAGAAACATGCGCAGTTGCCACTGCTGCGTTGTTTTATTGCTCAAGGTTGGCAGCCATTTGAATTATTGCTGATGTTTTTAAAAAAATACGCACAGTAAGAATGAAAAAATTAACCCCCCCCCCCCCCCCCCAGGGCAATTTTAGTGGGGGTAACCTTTGAGATAAAATCGTCGGTGGGGGAAATCTCTCCCTCTCCCCCGCGAATTCGCACCCTGGGTGTGGGTGTGGGCCCGTCTGGTTGCCATGATCGCTAAGGTGTCAAATCTATATGGTCTGACACGATGATTAGCCGGTTCGCGTCCCGTTGCTCGAAAAATTGTTCACTATAAGGATGTTGCCGGCAAGGTAGAAGTGGTGGTTTACAATTTCTAATCACTGCACTGCGTGTCTATGAACTGATGACTCAAACAATAAAAACAACAAACAGCACTGCGTGCCGAAACCATGGATTGAATTCCAAACCTCTCCGCAGTGTTCGTTTGGAGTGAGGGCATATGACGCAACTGATAGTGATTCCCCCGTCGAATGGAGATGTTAAGCCTTGAGCAGACCCTTTGGTGCTATTGGACACGAGTAGTCTTTTTTTTTTTTTTTGCTAGTGGCTTTACGTCGCACCGACACAGATAGGTCTTATGGCGACGATGGGATAGGAAAGGCTTAGGAGTTGGAAGGAAGCGGCCGTGGCCTTAACTAAGGTACAGCCCCAGCATTTGCCTGGTGTGAAAATGGGAAACCACGGAAAACCATTTTCAGGGCTGCCGATAGTGGGGTTCGAACCTACTATCTCCCGGATGCAAGCTCACAGCCGCGCGCCTCTACGCGCACGGCCAACTCGCCCGGTACGAGTAGTCTGGTGCCGGCACCCAGTTCCACCCTCTCTCTTCCTACTATCGTATAGTACGTCATTCATTTCATCTCATTCACTCCTCTGATGAGGTTGACGTCAAGAAGGGCATCCCGTTGTAAAACCTCGCAACGAAGATTAATCTCACTTCATACCTAACCCCGTAGAAAAACGCGACAAGGGTTGAAATAGCGTAGGGCTTTTAGTGCCGGGAGTGTCCAAGGGCATGTTCGGCTTTTGATTTGACTCCCGTAGGCGACCTGTGCGTCGTGATGAGGATGAAATGATGATGAAGACGAAACATACACCCAGCCCCCGTGCCAGCGAAATTAACCAATTATGGTTAAAATTCCCGACCCTGCCAGGAATCGAACCCGGGACCCCTGTGACCAAAGGCCAGCACGCTAACCATTTAGCCATGGAGCCGGACATCTCTCTGGTGAAGTACTTTTCATTTAACATCCGGAGTGTGAGTCTAAGATCGCTCTGCGAGACACGACTGGTTAAGGAGAGCGGGGGTAGGGCAAGTTGTATCATTTCTAAACTGCTGCGTCTTGATTAAAAGGTTGAGTTGTGACACAACTCAGTATTTATACTTAGAAGTGTCTCTAATCCTGAAGTAATAGACTACACAAATATACAAATGCCCAAAATTATGTTAACAATGATTATGTACCTTATCCAGGTTCATAGTTATCACACTTCCTGTTACCAACATATAACTGTACTGCAGTACATGAATTATTGAAATTGTGGGATCACTATTCCCTTCACATAATTTTCGCGTTCTAGAGGTAGCGTGCCTACCTCTTACTCGGAGGTCCCAGATTTGATTCCTGGCCAGGTCAGGGACTTTTGCCTGGATATGAGGCCTGGTTCGAGATCCATTCAGCCTACATGATTACAGTTGAAGGGCTATCTGACGGTGATATAGCGGCCCCGGCTCAGAAAACCAAAAATAGCGACCGAGACGATTCATCGTGCTGACAACAAACAATGAATAGCGGTCGCTTGGAAGGCCAAGGCCATTCGGGGCTGTTGCGCCATGGGGCTTAGTTTGGTTCTTCATCGTTAGAACGCTCTTCTGTTGTTTCATTTCTGCAAAGTTTGGCTACAAGTTCGAATATTCGCCGCGATGAAGTTAAAGTATTGTCATTATTAACACAAATTACTTACCTTTCACCGACAATCGGTGAGACACTCCGAAACATTGCGCAAAATGTGACACATATCAAGATAATACATTTGTACGCGCCAACCCTCTGCGACTGCAGGTGTATTCAAAGATGTGTCGGTTCAGCGAACGAAGTTCACCGCTATCTCGCGCAGCTCAGACGTGACACTACTGGCACCTGTCGAAAACTACTGGAGGTTGAGAAGTGTCATTATATTTTTATTTTCTGAATAAGGAGACTGCTCTGCCTGCTCCGGCAGCGTCATTTATTTTTCAACATAGTCTCCCTGTAGACTGATGCATTTGGTCCAGCGATGTTCCAATGCCTTGCTCCCATCTCCAAAATGAGATTCCTCCAGGCCTGCAAAATACCTCTCCAATTCGGCTGTCAGATCTTCCCTTGTAGAAAATCTCCGTCCACCGAGGAAAATGTTTAGCTTGAGGAATAGATGAAAGTCTGATGGTGCCAAATAAGGTGAATAAGGTGGATGTGGCAACAATTCATATCCCAGTTCATGAAGTTTTTGCCATGGCAATAACACTTGTGTGCGGCGGAGCGTTGTCCTGATGAAAGATGACTTTTTCCTTGCCAAACCAGGCCTTGTTTCGCGTATCTTTTCCTGTAATTGGTCTAGGAGGTTTGCATAGTATTGCCCCGTAATTGTTTGGCCAGTAGGAAGATAATCTATCAGCAGAATGCCTTTTGCATCCCAGAAAACTGAGGCCATGACCTTTCCGGCCGAATGCACTGCCTTTGCTTTCTTTGGTGGTGGCGAATCAGCATCTTTCCACTGCTTTGACTGCTGTTTTGTCTCTGGGGTATAGTAGTGGACCCAAGTTTCATCTGTAGTCACAAACCGGCGCAAAAAATCGTGTCGGTTGCACTGAAAACGGGCCAGACTTTGTTCGGACATTTCCACTCTGGTGAGTTTTTTGTCCAATGTCAAGAGCCGCGGCACCCATCTTGCGGATAATTTTTTCATACGCAATTCTTCGGTTAAAAGATAATATACTCGTTCAGAAGACATCCCTACAGCTTCAGCAATCTCCCGCACTTTTAGTCGACGATCCTCCATGACCATTTTATGCACTTTTGCGATAAATTCTGGGGTCGTAACACTTTTTGGCCGTCCACTACGTGGATTATCATCCAAGCTCTCCCGACCAAATTTAAACTCGCTGGTCGACAGTTGAAAATGAAGGAGCAGAGTCCCCCAATGTGTTCTGAAAGTCGGCATGAATTTCCTTTGCTTTCATACCTTTCTTTACAAAGTATTTAATCACTGCTCGAATCTCAGTTTTTTCCATTGTCACAAATCACTACGCGGGAACAACAACAAAGAGTCGTCACTACCACACTCCTGCAGCTAGAGCACTGACACGCCACGTGTTCACTCACAAAGGATGTGTGATTATTACGCGGGAACCTCGTTGCTCTAGCATTGACATCTAGCGGTGATTCCTAGAACTTTTCAAACTGTCCTCGTACGTAGTTTAGTGTGAGGTGTAAGGAGAGTGCAGATAACCAGTCCCCGAGCTACAGGAACTAACCGCTTAAGATTAAAATCCCGGTCAGGAATAAGAACTGAGGTATTACTTTTTAAAATATATTTTTCAGTACTAACTTATTCTTTTCCTTTTTACTGGTGGTTTAACGTCATACATCGCAGGTTTTCGGCGACGGAAGGATGGGAAAGGGGTAGGTTTTGGAAAAGTAGCGGCTGTAGCCTTAGGTACGGTGAGAACATGAGAAACTACGGAAAATCATCTTTAGAGCTACCGACGGTGGGATTCGAACCTACCATCTCCCGAGTGCAAGCTCACAGCCACGCGATCATAACCGCACGGCCACCTCTCTCGGTACTGGAACTGTTGACAAGCAACGGATTATTATGTATGCATGTATGTCCTCAGCCTAAAGGCTGGTGGTGAAGGTGTTAATTGTTTTAAAGGTAAGTGCAACTAGGCAACCAATCCCTCTTAGCTCTAATCAGAGGAAAGCATGGAGGAGTTTCGACGGCGCGCGGGAATGAAACTGTCTCTCTCTCTCTCTCTCTCTCTCTCTCTCTCTCTCTCTCTTATACAGTAATGAGTCGGAAGAGAACAAGAGTTGACAAAGGGAGGTCGGATAGGAAAGATGACAGTGAGAAACTTGGCACTGGTAACTGGTAGCAATGCCAGTATCAGTTTAGGATTCCCCGAGGTCACCACGCTCCAAAGTTGTTAGCCCCTTGATTCCCACCTTTTACATGCCTCCTACGACTGGCAGGGGATGCGATGGATGTATTCCATGCCAGGCGTCACTGCAGGGGCATACTAGTACAATGGGGAGCGAGCTAATTTTCCATAGCTTTCTTCAATGAGCAAGAAGGAGCTTATGAGCCTGCCAAGCCCACTACAATGCACATACCTACCGATCCTATGAAGAATTTCTTCATATTAATACAGGGACAAACTAGATGAGGAATGGCAATACTGGCATCGCTCAAAAGTCAGTTTCATAACGTGAAAGCCATGGATGAGACAAACAGATTTGTGACAGTAACAAAATCTGTTCTAGCCCATGCCAGAGGATACCGTATAGCGCTCCGTAAACACTATATCTCACCAGAGATGGATCTTTTATGTAGATACCTCAAAGAAGGGTTTCAAATTTAGTTTAAAGGATAGAATTCACAATTCCAGTGTGAAAGGGTAAAATTTAAAATAGATTTTGTGTTCTCTTCCCTTTATTCAGACGATTCCGTTGGTAGTATAGTCCACTAAGATAAGGAAACAGCGTGTTGACTGAAGTGTATATACATATACATGTCGTCTGGTTTCGTAGCTGAATGGTCAGCGTACTGGCCTTCAATTCACAAGGCCACGGGTTCAATTCCTGGCCAGACTGGGTATTTTAACTGCGTACCGTATGGTAAATTCATCTGGCTCAGCAACTGTGTTTGGGCTCGACTTAACAGACTTTTCTTCATCCACACACAACACACCGCACTACCAACCACCACAGAAACACACAATGGAGAATACATCCCTGCACATAGGGTTAGTGTCAGGAAGAGCATCTGGCCGTAAAGATGAGCCAAATTCACATCAAATTCCGATCCCAACAAAATGGTAAAATGCATCTTTTTTTTTTTTTTTTTTCCACAAACAGGTGTATAGCTTTTCGGCTTCAATGGGAGAGGAGGGGGAAAAAAACGCTCGTGGTCTTAATGCGACCACAGCATTTGCCTGATGTGGAAATGGGAGACCAGAGTAAATCATCTGCAAGGTGGCCCCAGTGAGGTTCGAACTCACGATCTCACGACTGCAAGCTTACGGATTCACGAACCGCACCGCGATGCTGACTTACTCGATCTGAGTACAGGTGGTGTTTCATTGAGGAACTAATTACTGATAACTACACAAGAGTTGTGCTTGAATGAAATCCTATCACACTTAAAATACCGAGCGAGAGCACAGCTGTGAGCTTGCATTCGGGAGGTAGTGGGTTAGAACCCAACTGTCGGCATCCCCGAAGATGGTTTTCCGTGGTTTCCTATTTTCACACCAGGCAAATTAATCCCACGGCCGCTACCTTCCTATTCCTGGCCCTTCGATATTCCTTCGTCGCCATAAGACCTATCTGTGTCGGTGGAATGTAAAGCAAACCGCAAAAATGAAGTAATGTTTCTTATGATAGGGACCAATCCAGTCGACACTTTTTTCTGATTTTAGGACGACACTTCGGTACTACTACTTCGGATTCTGTGAAGTGATGTCTGCGCGTGTGGCTGCGTTACGTACTTCGACGATTGAACTGCACTGCGATGTGTTAATTTGGTAGGATGGACGCTGGGTGCGCCAACAGAGGTCATTAACATGCCAAGATTTTTGTCCGCTCTTTAGAGAACAACGACCTCGACCGGGATTGAACCTCAGAATCATGAATCAATGCAGCTAACATTTTGATGTCTATCATGCTTAACATGCAGTAAGAGTTGCGAGCGTATGTTGTTTTGTAGCAACGTAGCCTACATCGTTTGAGTATTTGCACAGTTCGCACATACTCAGTCGGCTTCACTCTTATGTTATTGTTTATACTGTGTAATTCTTAAAGAATGATTGATACAGAACTAGCGCACTGCAGAATTCAAATTAGCCTTAGGAGTTGAAGGTGTTACAACATGGCAGTGAAACTGTGAAAATTTAGTAGGCCTAGACGTATGAATTATATACAGTATGTAATCAACTGATAAAGAAAGAGTTTGTAATATTTTGTAAGACTGGTTTGTACATTTCAAATAATAATAATAATAATAATAATAATAATAATAATAATAATAATAATGAAACGAAATGGCGTATGGCTTTTAGTGCCGGGAGTGCCCGAGGACATGTCCGGCTCGCCAAGTGCAGGTCTTTTTATTTGACGCCCGTACGCGACCTGCGCGTCGTGATGAAGATGAAATGATGATGAAGACGACACATACAACCAGCCTCCGTGTTCGCAAAATTAATCAATTATGGTTAAAATTCCCGACCCTGCAGTGAATCGAACCCGGCACTCCTGTGACCAAAGACCAGCACGCTAACCATTTAGCCATGGAGTCGGAAATAATAATAATAATAATAATAATAATAATAATAATAATAATAATAATAATAATAATAATAATAATAATAAATGCCTCGTGTGAAAATAGGAAACTCCAAAAAACGATCTCCATGGCTGCCGACGGTGGAATTCGAATCCAGCATTCCACAATTGCAAGCGTACAACAAGCCAAATCACCAATAATAATAATAATAATAATAATAATAATAATAATAATAATAATAATAATAATAATAATAATGAAATGAAATGAAATGGCGTATGGCTTTTAGTGCCGGGAGTGCCCGAGGACATGTCCGACTCGCCAGGTGCAGGTCTTGATTTGACTCCCGTAGGCGACCTGCGCGTCGTGATGAAGATGAAATGATGATGAAGACGACACACACACCCAGCCCTCGTGCCAGCGAAATTAACCAATGATGGTTAAAATTCCCGACCTTGCCTGGAATCGAACCCGGGACCCCTGTGGCCAAAGGCCAGCACGCTAACCATTTAGCCATGGAGCCGGATTATTATTATTATTATTATTATTATTATTATTATTATTATTATTATTATTATTATTATACCCTAATGAATCCTTTTACAATCTCCATGTCCAACCCAGCATCAGTTCGCTTTCCAAGTACCTGAATTTCTCCAAATTTCAAGATTCTGTCCGTTTATTTTTTATAATTCATTTTCCTTCCATTTTTCATCTATTCAACATCATTGTCCTACTCTTTTCCACACTGATTTTCATTCCATCATTTTATTATTATTATAATAACATTATTATTATCATTAGGCCTATTATTATTAGCCGGCCCCGTGGTGTAGGGGTAGCGTGCCTGCCTCTCACCCGGAGGCCCCGGGTTCGATTCCCGGACAGGTCAGGGATTTTTACCTGGACCTGAGGGCTGGTTCGAGGTCCACTCAGCCTACGTGATTAGAATTGAGGAGCTATCTGACGGTGAGATAGCGGCCCCGGTCTAGAAAACCAAGGATAACGGCCGAGAGGGTTCGTCGTGCTGACCACACGACACCTCGTAATCTGCAGGCCTTCGGGCTGAGCAGCGGTCGCTTGGTAGGCCAAGGCCCTTCAAGGGCTGTAGTGCCATGGGGTTTGGTTTGGTTCTATTATTATTACCGCAAAAATTAAACCACTCAGTATAGCAGAAGCTAAAACGCATCAGTGAACATGGGGTCAAAATCGATCCATTGGCAAGATAGTGATGGACAAAGGTTGGCGCTTCCCCTCTGACATGGACACATTTCACCATCATCCCATCTTCTTAAGAAGAACAATTATCTGCTAATGGCGAAATAGAAGCCGAAAAGCTATACGTCTGTTTGTGCAAAAAAAAGAGATGCATTTTACCATTTTGTTGGGATCGGAATTTGATGTGAATTTGGCTCATTTTTACACTGCTGTAAATATCCGTACACAATGAAAGAACCATGATAAGTGTCTGAGTTTTATCGGCAGGATTACATTTTACAACGTGTAAACATCGAAGCTGGGAGCCAGGAATATACATTTCTAATGAAAATGAAAACCTGTTTTACAGTCTTTGACCGGGTCAGGGATGAATGAACCATATATAGGCTATTATTACAATGGGGTCACCACTCCCAAGGTGATTTATTAATGATTGATAAATTCTATGAAATGATAATGGAGTGTGTTACTGGAAAGAAAGATGACAGGGAAAACCGGAGTACCCGCAGAATAACCTGTCCCGCCTCCGCTTTGTCCAGCACAAATCTCACATGGAGCGACCATGATTTGAACCACGGTATCCAGCGGTGAGAGGCCGACGCGCTGCCATTTGAGCTACGAAGGCTCCCATACATTTCCAAATAAATCCAATATCAATTCAAAACTTACATTAAATATAATAATGTCCTAAAAGACCGGCTACCTGGCTGAATGATCAGCGTAGTGGCTTTTGGTTCAGAGGGACCCGGTTACGATTCCCGGCCAGGTCGAGAATCTTAACTGCGTACAATTAATTAATCTGGCTCATCTTAATACAGCTCTCTTAATCTTCTTCTTCTTCTTTATCTGTTTACTCTCCAGGGTCGATTTTCCCTCGGACTCAGCGAGGGATCCCACTTCTACTGCCTCAAGGGCAGTGTCCTGGAGCTTCAGGCTCTCAGTCGGGGATACAACTGGGGAGGATGACCAGTACCTCACCCAGGCGGCCTCACCTGCTATGCTGAACAGGGGCCTTGTGGGGGATAGGAAGATTGGAAGGGATAGACAAGGAAGAGGGAAGGAAGCGGCCGTGGGCGTAAGTTAGGTACCATCCCGGCATTTGCCTAGAGGAGAAGTGGGAAACCACGGAAAACCAAACCACTTCCAGGATGCCTGAGGTGGGAATCGAACTCACCTCTACTCAGTTGACCTCCCGAGGCTAAGTGGATCCAGCCCTCGTACCACTTTTCAAATTTCGTGACAGAGCCGGGAATCGAACCCGGGCCTCCGGGGGTGGCAGTTAATCACACTAACCACTACACCACAGAGGCGGACTCTCTTCATCTACAGAACATACAACGCACTGCACGACCAATCACCACAGAAACACGCAATAGTGAAGAGATCCCTCCATATAGGGTTGGCGTCAGAAGGGCACCTGACCGTAAAATTGATGATGATGATGATGATGATTGTCGTTTAAAGGGGCCTAACATCGAGGTCATCGACCTCTAATGGTACGAAATGAGACGAAATGGAATGACAAATTAAAAGTCCAAAATTCTCCACTGACCAGAATGCAAAGCGTGGGAACGAAGAATGAATGGATGGACATGAATTTAAAACAATCAGTGGATGCGACCTGCAATGCTTTACATTCACACAAACTGACGTAAAAGAATAGGATTACTGACCAAGGGACTGCTGCTATAGCATAACACTGAAACGATGATGCTTGCAGTCTAAAGGGGGTCCAACATCCAAGTTATCGGCCCCTCATAACGGTACTGATCGCTAGGAAAGTAGAACCATTGTATTTGTCCTGTTGCGGTACTAATCAAAAGTAGCAGAGACTTGCGGTATTCCACACATTATTGTACTACTCAGAGGTTATGAAATTCGACATATAATACAGACCTATGTTTTTCTCACTTTGTAGCGCCATTTACAGGCAACGCAAACCTATGGTGTTCATCACATAAGACTACTAACCACAGAGACCTTCCACTATCCCGTGGTGTTCCTCATTTAGTGGGTACTAATCACAGGTACTGCAAAAGCCGACCGCACGGTGCTCCTGTGTGCTAGTAATCACAAACCTATTTGGTACCTAATACAGTGGTACTACGCGCAAGTAAAAGCGACCCATGATGTTCTCCGCGTGGTGGTACTAGTCACAAGTAGTTTCATGGTTCCAAGACAATCATCCCATGGTCGCCCCTATTAGTCGCCTCTTACGACAGGCGGGGGATACCGTGGGTGTATTCTTCGTCGGCGTCCCCCACCCACAGGGGGTTGTGTGTTTGGTCCGCGAGAGGTATTTTATTTCCCTCAAGTCCGCCGGCAAGCCGGTTAGGACCCCCCTATCCGCCACCTGGGACGCACCACGTGGGAGTATCACCTCTCGTCCTGCTACGCCAGCGCAGCAGGTTCGTGGACCGTAAAATTAGGCCAGATCCACATCAAGTGCCGAGTACAATAAACTGGGGAAAATGCTGAGGCATAAGAACAAGAGAAAGGTCATAATAGCAGTTAATTATTTCCGGTTGTGTCCTATGATTCAGGTCACTAATATCGATGGTAGGACTTATCTCAAACTTGGGGCAGACTGGTTACTTATCTAAGGGAAACAACTGAGTTATCTTATCTAGAGTTCATAATAATCATCAAATGTAAGAAGGCCCCTGTTTTATTAGTATACCAGGCTTAACTGTCGCTGATAATAAACGTTCCAAAATAATTACTACGAATACCCAGAGATTCAAACATGATGTGTGTGTTGAGTTATTAATCCAGCTGTGCAGTAGGCTTAGATAGGGTAGCTAGCTTTATGATTTGATTTTATTTGATTATAAGATTATAAGAATACAATAAAGAACATGTCTGAAGCTCTTCCCTACAATCAAATATCATCGACCCTGAAAAAGTCCACACATACCTTCTATCACAATGCTGGTATCTTGCACAAGTACTACCACTGCCTGCAACGTTTGCTAGACAGATAATATGTGCTAGTTCCTGGTACATATGGTGTGGCAATATCTTCCGAGTACCGATAACTACCTTGTGTCTTCCACCAACAGCTGGTGGACTTGGGTTGGTAAATATCGTCTTTAAATGTCAAGCCCTCTTCTTGAGTCGTGGAAGAAAAATAGAAATGAACCAACGGAGCTTCTCATCTGCTTGGCTGAAACACTGGTCTACTGTGACGGATTTGCGCAATCCACCTGATCTTCGGACTGTCCCGTCTGTCCTGAAGTATCTCCGCATTTATTTGCAAGAATGGTGCTATTAGACGGAAGCCAAGTTCGTACCAGAAGTACAATTAACACGTCGGGTTTATGCTGATTTATTTCGTCTAACACCTACACCACTCATGCGTTTATTTCAACAAGTGCCTTCAAACACCGACTTTAAACAGCTTTGGGAAAACATTAGTGCCCCTCATCTCCCTGCTAAAGTGCGATCTACATGTTATATGGCAGTCCATGACATTGTACCAACAAAAGAACGACTATACCGAATACGAATGACTGATTCGGACTCCTGCTCATATTGTGCTCAACGTGACTCAATACTTCACAGACTGACCACTTGTCTGAGGGTCAGAACGGTATATATGCAAGCTAAAGCGTTTCTTCACCAACTGAACTTCACAATCAATAGAGAGGACCAATTCATAAGACCAGATCACCTCCCTACCCCAAGGACAAAGCACAATTCTTCACTATGGATAATTGGACACACTATCCATTTTATAATGACTACTGATAGGCAGCTGGACAAGGAACTTTACGGTGCATACCTGAAGAGAACAAGATGGAAGTTTGTTTCTCACCGAGTCAACGACGTGTGTGGACATTATTTAAGTGCTTTGTGATAAGTAGTACTTTGTTTTTCGTGTCTGTTTGGTTTTGTTACAGGTTTTACGAAAGTGCCACAGGAATTTTGGATACATTACAGACACTAAAACCTCAACAGAGAGAAATTTGAACACAGTACAGTAATGTCTTTGTCTAGAATACTCTGTGAAACTAGTTTGTATCACTTCTTAGGTGTGTCTAACATGTAACATGTAAACAGCATTTAAAAAAAGACAATCCAGTCCGTACCGAAATTACAATATTTCTTTGAAGACGTAACATTAAAAAATCTGTAATTTATTTATTTATTTGATCAATAAATCTAAAAAAAGGGCTGTAAAAAACCCTCAGAACACGCAAGGCAGCTTGAGTTAAGAGTAGAGTGCGACAAACAGGAAAGGCAAATTCAGCATGTACTCTGCCAACTGGACTGAATACTCCATGAAATGATATCTTTGCAGCATTATTTTGATGTATGGTTTGCTTCAAATTCAATGTATGGTTTAGTTCTATTGAAGATTTAGTTTGCAGTTCCTTTTCCTTCGTTACTTGTGATTTTCTAACTCGCATTGTATGATGTTTACAGAAATCTGTATTTTAGAAATAAGTAATAAATAAATGACTGCATTGAAATACGCAGAAAAAAAAACAAGAAATAACAAATGAGCTATAGGTTGTTTGACGTTACTCGTCCATGAAAACAAAAGCAAAAAAACAAACCCCATGGGACTACATCCCTTGAGGGGCCTTGGCCTACCAAATGATCACTGCTCAGCCCGAAGGCCTGCAGATTACAAGTTGTCGTGTGGTCAGCACGACGAATCCTCTCTGCCGTTATTCTTGGCTTTCTCGACCGGGGCCGCTATCTCACCGTCAGATAGTTCCTCAATTCTAATCACGTAGGCTGAGTGGACCTCAAACCAGCCCTCAGGTCCTGACCTGGCCGGGAATCGAACCTGGGGCTCTGGGTAAGAGGCAGGCACGCTACCCCTACACCACGGAGCCGGATACTCTCACATGAGTAATATAAGATTACCTGTTACAAACTGTACACTTGGGTTTATAGGAATTGTTTGCCACCGGTGCAAACCACGCGTGGATATTTCTCGACCTCCTAAATTAATGAAAACCTACAATCTGTTTTCCAGTCATGACCGGATCAGGGATGAAATGAATGAAGCAGATATAGGCTATTAAGATTCAAGATTCAAGATACCCGTCTCCGTTAGTCTCGAAAATCATAGATTAGGAAGAGGGCATTGTTTATTGTAATCGTTTCATAATTTCATAATTTGTGTTACATGCCGTATACAAAATTAGAATGAGTAACTTAAATAACTATTGTGAATAGTGTTAATAATTGTTACATGCAATGAATGTTCATATAAAGCAGGTGCATAGAAATTGAACAGAGAAAGAATACTATAAACTGACTGTTAAAGTTCCATTCATATATAGTATTATGGCAGGAAAAAAACCACACCATCTATTTATAGTGATATCTTTTCAGATTATCAAAGATAATATTGCCTTTTCAGGCTGTTAAGAAAAGAGAGAAAACGGAAATTATTGTTCTACAATACATAAAACTATTAGAACTAATGTAACGAGGTAGTTCCATGCTAACCCTTAAGCCTATGTACCTAATGGCTCTAGACTTCAACGGAGTTATACTGTCTAGGTTGCCTTAGGCACAATTCGGTTCCTGGCTGACATGTATCACATCCTTTCCTTCCTTCAATTTCCTGCTCCACCTTCCCCTAATAATGTTAAATAATTTTGCAATTCTATCCGGATGCATCCATTCTCTGTTCAATAACTTTACAATTGTATACAACTGATTTTCGTTCTCAATTTTCTTTACATCCTCATCGTCTATGAATTTTTCTCGTATTTCCTTTGTCATAGGGCAATCTTTTATAAGGTGTGCCCATCCCATCTCTTCAGAGCATATTAAACATTTATTTTCATCCCTGTTCCTTCTATATGCGTTATTTTTATTTATCCCCATTAACCACCATATTGTACCCCTTATTCTCTTTTTTGTTATAAACTCTACATTTATTCTCATTCTCCCATATATATTACAAAATTCTTCTAATGACCTCTTATTTCTTCATTGTGTATCAATGTCTTGTTTTTCAATATCCTTAATTCTTAGAACTATTTTTTTTACATATTTTCCACTTCTCTATACATTCTTTTTCCCAGTAACATCCCATTCCAATCGTTTCTAAAATATTCCGTACCCCATCCACCCAGTATCCTTGGTTCTGATGTTTCATTTGGTGTTGATATGCTATCTGTAAAATTTCGCCCCCTTCTCGCAACTTCATTCTCAACCAATACTTTATTATCCTTTTAATAATGTCCACTCGCAGACTTATATCTTTGCACATCATTCTCACTCCACAATTAGCTGTACAGCTGGGTAGACCCATAATTATTTTCCCAAATCTACTCGTAATTGTATCAAGTGAGTCAACCCTTTCTTCAACTCCCCAAATTTCTGCTCCATACAACACTCTAGATTTGACTACTGCATTAAAAACATTTTTATACACTCTGTAGTCTGTATTGGGCATCTTCTTCTCCAGTATGCTAATAGCTGACAGTGCACTCATGCCTTTTAGCTTTGATCTATTTATTTGCTTTGACCACTTTCCGTTTCCACTTAAAATCATACCCAAGTATTCTACTTTATTGACAACTTCTAACCTCGTCTCGCCCATCCACCATTTTTCATTCTTTGATAATTTATGACCTTTTTTACACACCATTACCTTGGTTTTCTGTACATTGATTTTTAAGTTCCATTCTTGACAGTAGTTTACCACCACATTTATACTACCTTGCATACTATTGGGTGTCAGAGTGAGCAGAAGGATGTCGTCAGCAAAAATGAGGCCCGGAATATCCCGGTTCTCAAGACTTGGGTAAACTCCTGCCTCGAAGCCTTTCGATTGAAAGATATCATTTATAAAGAGTAGAAACAGTACTGGTGACAATTTACAACCCTGTTTTAATCCTACATTAGAGAATATTTCTCCAAATACTACGCCCTCCTTAGTTTTTATTGCGCACCTTACTTCTGAATATATATTTTCAACCGCTGTTATCATCTTCTGGGACACCCCTATCCCTCTCATCTTGGCCACGACCGCCCCTGTGCTCACAGAATCAAATGCTTTCTCCAAATCAATAGTAGTAATATATACTTTTCCTCTTTTCTTTTTTACATACTTATCTATTATTGTTTTCACTACAAAAATATTATCTGTTGTCCTCATCCTTTCTCTAAAACCTGTTTGCAGCCTCTCCAGAATCGATTCCCTCTCTGCCCACTTCATTATCCTTTTTGCTAACACCCCTGTATGTATTTTACTTAATGTATCTAGCAACGTTATACCCCTGTAGTTGTTAGGGTTTTTTTTATCTCCCTTCTTCTTATAGATTGGGCAGGTCACTCCCTGTTGCCAAGATTTTGGGAACTCACCTCCTTCAAATATTTTGTTAAATAGTTTCGCCATACTTTCTAGGATATCCTTATTTTGCGCCAGCTGCTTCCAAAATTCGTTAGTGATACCCGAAATCGCTCCTGATTTGCCTTTCCTGGCTTTCCCTAGTACCTCCCTTATTTCTTCTTTCGATATTTCCTTATCTAATGCCGGCACAGTACACCCTAGCCCTACCGATATACCAGTATCGTTTAATCTCGGTCTCCACCTATCTTCAGCCTCTAATAGTTTCTTATAGTGCTCCACTCAGATAGCCTGACTTATTACCGTCTGCCGCGGCAGCTTCCGTATTCCACAAATCCCCTTAATTGTACTCCAAACTTTTCTACTATAATTCTGTTTTGCATTGCTATTGAATTCGACAACTCTCTACTCCTGCCATTCAGACTTAGTTGCATACAGTAATTCCCTATATTCTCTTCTCAAGTTACAGAATCCCATCCTATGGTTTTCTCCCCCATGCTTCCGAAACTCTTTCAGTGCTTTCATCACTTCATACTTTTTATGCCTGCATTCGTCATTGTATCAGCCTTTTCCTGTTATATTCTGCCCCTCCTTTATCCTCATCTTCTCCCCTGCCATCTTTACAGAATTTTCAATTATTTTAACTGCTGTACTCGTTTGGTTACTCTCGATCATTGAATCTATTCCATCTTTCACTATCTGTCCTATTTCTCCATCATAATAATTCATAAACTCGTCTTTTAGCTCCTCTCTCCACCTATATTTAGTGACTATCTTTTCTTTGTATTTTATCATATTGCTTGTTGGTGTCTTACCCTCTCTAACTTTTATTCTGACAATAATTGGGAGATGATGAGACTCACCCCATTCCTTAACCTCCATACTTTTAATCACAGGCAACGCATTCCTGGAGCATATATAGGCTATTAGTACGATGGAGTCGACACTCGCAACGTGATTTATTAATGATTGATAGATGCTATGAAATGAGAATGGAAAGTGTTGCTGGAATGAGAGATGATAGGGAAAACCGGAGTACCCGGAGAAAAACCTGTCCCGCCTCCGCTTTGTCCAGCACAAATCTCGCATGGAGCGACCGGGATTTGAACCACGGTATCCAGCGATGAGAGACCGACGCACTGCTGTCTGAGCCACGGAGGCTCCCTTGACTTCCTAAAATACACACATAATGTTGCAAATGTCTTTCGCAGAGAAGAATCACTCATTTATTTTGAAACACGCCCCTCTCTACGACTTAACGAACGCTGAAGTGGACAGTCTAGATAGGAAAGCAGAGTAAAATCCTTATTATAAAACGACAATTTAAATATATTCTCAATTTTGATAGTTGAATATCTAGGCATCTCCTTAAGATCGACAATTATCTGCTAATGGCAAAATCTTTTATATTCAATTTTCTTTCTTGTTTAGCGAATCGTTCTCTAGCAGTTCAACGGAGTTTCTTTCAATTTGCTTTACGTCACATGGAGACAGATAGGTCTTATGGTGACGATGGGTTAGGAAAGGCTAGGATAGGAAAGGAAGCGACAGTGGCGTTAATCAAGGCACAGCCCCAGCATTAGTCTGGTGTGGAAACTGGAAACCACGGAAAACCATCTTCAGGGTTGCCGAAAGTGGGGTTCAAACACACTTATCTCCTGAATGCAATACCTACTGTAGCTTTGCAGATTTTTCTATTTCGTCTGCGTTGTACAGTCACAAGCATTATAATGAAAGATTATATGAAGAATGTGCAGAACTAAAACACACGCCAAATAATATTTTATACTAAGCTGCCATGCCCATCGTTAATGAAATGGCGTATGGCTTTTAGTGCCGGGAGTGTCCGAGGACATATTCGGCTCGCCAGATGCAGGTCTTTTGATTTGACTCCCGTAGGCGACCTGCGCGTCGTGATGAGGATGAAATGATGATGAAGACGACACATACACCCAGCTCCCGTGTCAGCGAAATTAACCAATTATGGTTAAAATTCCCGACCCTGTCGAGAATCGAACCCGGAACCCCTGTGAGCAAAGGTCAGCACGCTAACCATTTAGCCATGGAGCCGGACATATCCATCGTTAACGGGGTACTTTTGGATAATGGCAGCAGCAACGCCATCTAGAAATATATATAAAGAAATGCATTTCTGCTTCCCCCATTTGGAGGCTGCCAAGAAGACAAAGCTTACTGATTAGTAATTGCAAGGGCCGTTTAAAATGTGTCTATAAATAGGTATACTACAGTAAATCCTAAATAATAAAAAATTGTATCAGTCAATAGTTATGAAATCCATGAGAAATTCCTCATAGGACAAAGATATAGCTAGGAGTATAAGTGATATTTTTACTATTGCTAACCCAATGTCCTTAATGAATTGGTTATGCAAATTAAATTTCTTACAAAATTTGTGGAATGTGTAGGTAGCAGACGACACAGAGCACACCTAACTAACAATAGTCAGTCAGGGTAATGTTATTATATTAGTGGTAAGTTTTAGTGACTCAGGACATTGTAGGCTATCACATATTCACGTATTCAGGGTCTAGGCTTCCAACCAGTGATGCCGTTCTAAGGAAAAAGTGCCCTGGCACACTACATTTTAAATTTTAAAACTTGGCCGGGGTCACATTTCGAATTTATCATTATTTATTTATTTATTTATTTATTTATTTACGAGCTGATGTACCCGTGCTTCGCTACGGAATTCTACATTGTATACAGAATTCTAGGCTAGGTAGTGTACACGTTGTGAGCAAGATTGTATTAAATTGCATAGCTCTTAACGTTACCCTAGAAACACGACGGGGAAGTCACCAAACATCTTTTCTCATATGAAGACTGTGTTAGGGAATTTTCATTGTAATGATATGCCCGCTTGCCTACCATCAGTCACCACCAAGTTGGAGAGTTTTCATTATAATGGCAGACACTCACTCCACCAGTCATGTTACATCCTCAGAAAGACTGTCTTAGTGGTTTTCCCAACTGAAATGAACATAGGTCATTGCAATGACGTCAGTAGGGATGGTGCGATTAAAAGCAATGCTTTTATATGAAATACTCCATCAAATGAAAGACCACACAATTTCTCACTTTTAACCAACAGTACTATGCTGGAATTCCAGAGCTGGAATGACCAAGCCACAGACAGCTCTGATCCGTGAATACTCTTCGTCTTTTTGCGGCGCTGGGTGGGGGGGGGGGGGGTGGAAGGGGAGGCGAATAGTGGAGAGTCCCAGCGCAAAAACTATGCCCTTTTACTAATCTGTTTCCTACGAGTACCCGATGAATCGTAAAATCTCAATTCACTACACTGGCAACGGAAAAATCTATTTGATTTGGAGGCAATTTTTCCCTCCAAGTCAGAGGAGAAGCCCCCTCTTCACTGCTAATTTGGAATTAAATGAATGCAGATTTTCCAACTCCCCAGCTATTTCCCGCCAATGTTCAGTCGGGCTGTTATACTCGGTACACAGTAGTAATCCCATCTATCGGAGTTGAGCGGCACCATAAGAAACGAAGAACATCACAAAAAACAATGGTCAATGTTAAGTTGTTGTTGATCAGTAACAAACAATAGTCAATGTAAAGTTATTGTTGATCAGTGTTATGCTCTTTCGATATTGTAGGCCTTCTGAAATACCACTCTTATCATAGTCGGTACAGTAAAACTGAATGAAACATAAATTATCGGAAATTGTATTGTCTATAACTTTTGTTATGTAGTACTTTTCGATAGCACCAATAACATAGGTACCGGTATTTAAAAAGTAAATTTTAGGCGCCTTCCCCTAAACTACCATTTTATCTCGGGCGAATAAAATTATTTATAGCCTAGACTGTAGTTTCTTATTACCCGACTCTATACAGCAGTTTTCATTCAATTCTGTTAAACCATTTTCTCGTGGCTCGGCGTTGATATGGACTTAGTAACACAAATACAAATTCATTAACATCTGTGTTATCAGAGCCGGTACGATAAAAATGTATAAGACATAACTGATTGGAAATTTAATTCTATATAACTTTAGTTATATAGCATTTATCGACACAACCACTAATAATATAAATATTCGATAATTAAATTTAAGGCCTTCCCCTAAACTACCATTTCACTCAGCGTGAATAATTTTTGTTTTGTTGCTAGGGGCTTTACGTCGCACCGACACAGATAGGTCTTATGGCGACGATGGGATAGGAAAGGCCTAGGGGTTGGAAGGAAGCGGCCGTGGCCTTAATTAAGGTACAGCCCCAACATTTGCCTGGTGTGAAAATGGGAAACCACGGAAAAACATTTTCAGGGCTGCCGATAGTGGGATTCGAACCTACTATCTCCCGGATGCAAGCTCACAGCCGCGCGCCTCAACGCGCACGGCCAACTCGCCCGGTATAAAATAATTTATAGCCTAGATTGTAGCGGCTCATCCCCCGACTTTACATACCGATTTTCATTAAATTCTCTTTAGCCGTTTTCTCGTGATGCGTGTACAGACAGACAGACAGACAGACAGACAGACAGACAGACAGACAGACAGACAGACAGACAGACAGACAGACAGACAGACAGACAGACAGACAGACAGACAGACAGAAATTACGGAAAAGTAAAAAGTACATTTTCTTGTTACTATGGAAATGACCGATACAGAAATACCATTCTTTTCAAATTCTGAGCAATGTACAGACAAAACTCTTATTTTATACAGTATATATAGATTTATTTATTTATTTATTTACCATCCGCTAATCGGGAAACTAAGCAACACAAGTTTCATTATACGTTCTGTCCGGCTCCATGGCTAAATGATTAGCGTGCTGGCCTTTGGTGCAGTGGGTCCAGGGTTTGATTCTCGGCCGGGTCGGGAATTTTAACCTTCACCGGTTAATTCCGGGAGCTGGGGGTGTGTGTTGTCTTAAGCATTAGAAATCATCAGGGGTAGGGCCCCATTCTTACAGGCGGGCAGGTCGCCTACACGGCGTCAAATCGAAAGACCTGCACCAGGCCTCTTCGGAGGTCACACGCCATTATTATTATTATTATTATTATTATTATTATTATTATTATTATTATTATTATTATTATTATTATTATTATTGTACCGGGCGGTACACCTCTACGACGCAAGTTCAAATCTTGCGCCAATTGAAACTTCTCTACTGGAGAAACCCGGAACTTTACCACAGAACTAACTCTACTGGTTATCAGAAGATGTCACTGTGTGTTTTTGATTTGCTTTTGTTTCTTATTGATCAAGAAGTGTGGACTTTCTCTAACAGATGTCTCTACCAAAAACTATGGTAATACACTCTGGTGCAATGGAATGAACTCTCTTGAAGAAATTTTGTATTCATAAGTTTTGTCTTTACTAAATTTTGTTCTGTGGTTTGTTGGTTGGTAATATTAACTCTTTCTTTCCGCCTGTTTTGAATGTAACCAATCGGTAATTTCTGTAATTAATTTTCCTCCAATCATAGCTTTCTTCTTCAAATTTCCATGTGTAATTCATAGTCTACCAATAAAAAATGAGGGGGTGTGTCTACTCATTCTTGAAAGGTCTCGAATTTTCCACGAGGGTATAAAAACTGCTGATTTTCTTGTCTCGGGGCCACTAGTATAACATCTAACTCAGTGTGTGAATATGTAGCAGGGGGCGGGAAGCGCCTCGTTCTTCAGACAGCAGTTCTTCTACAAGGTAATGGCCTCTTAACATCTGTATTTCTTGCTAGCTCAGCAGTTTAACTCCCGGGGAAGGTTCGAAACCTTTAATATGTAAACTATTAAACATGTAAACCCTTTTCCTGGTAAACTTCAGTTTTCTTGAACTTTAATTCGGGGATAGAGAGTGCTTTACCCTCTCGAGCTCCCCTTAATTTGAAAGTGAGGTGACTATGTTTTCGTAACCGTTTCTTCTCTTCCTTAATGTATTAAAGTTTTCTCATACGAATCACCTTCCTAGCTTGGGATTAGCCCCTGTGTATCGGCCTAGAGCCAGTTAGGTTTTAAAATATAGATTTAGGAGTGCAAATTCACGCCTCCATCCTTTTGTTTTGGGCCATTTAAATTAACCTGGTTTTGCACACTAAGGCCCAGTAGATTGGGTACGAGATACCCCTGTTTCTTTCTTATGCCTTGATGGCAGTTTGTGTAAAGGTTTGTTATTGCCTATATAGGCTTGAAGGATCGAGAGCGGGTCAGCTCTTTATGGAGTTGTGGTAAAAGTGCCTTAGAGAGGCTTGAAATGTAAGGTTGGGAGTTAATGCTCCATGTAATTAAGGGTTTTCTGCCGTTTGGTGTTTTGTGATTGTGAGCTGAGAGCTCAAGGATATATGAATTTGGGCCCGTAGCCCAGAATTTGTAAAGACCTCTTAACTGATGCCTTCTTGTAAAGCGACATTGTACCTGATTTTATTTGTTATTTCCCCCTAGTGGAAACTGTTTAAATTTAACTTCTTGTTATTTGTTGTAAGCTCAAAATTCTATGCCACCATTGTTAGGATTTGAAAATATAACCTTGTTGAAATTTTAATTCATCTTTCGAACTTGTAGTTAGACCCATTCCAGCCCGCACCTTCTTTCATCTCTGACTTCCACGGATAACTCCGTAACAATTCTTCTTGTTTTCGAATGGGTCTACTATGGACCACGTTAAGCATCATTCATTTACGGTTCTTCCTCTTTCGATCGGCCTTTCGGAGTGGGCTTCTTTATGTTCTCGTGACCAGTTGTTGCCGGTCCGTTTTTTGCTACTTTGATCTTGAAATCCCTTAATTTTGTTGATGATTTTTCTGTATTCCTGTCTGTTGTATACTACCTGCTGTGATATATTATTTTCCTCCATATCCTCCTTGACCCCTTTAAGCCAGCTAGTTTCCGTAACAATTATTATTATTATTATTATTATTATTATTATTATTATTATTATTATTATTATTATTATGCTTTACATCGCATCGACACAGATAGATCTTACGGCGACGATGGGATAGGAAAGGGCTAGGAGTGGGAAGGAAGCGACGGTGACCTTAATTAAGGTACAGAGAAGTGTTATTAATTTCTTCAGACGTGGAAGCCTCAGCGCGAATACACCGTTTTGTTACAGATAAGAAAATAAAACACTCTATAAATTAATAACCGATGAGAAAATCTGAACCGAGCTCGATAGCTGCAGTCGCTTAAGTGCGGCCAGTATCCAGTATTCGGGAGATAGTAGGTTCGAACCACACTGTCGGCAGCCCTGAAGATGGTTTTCCGTGGTTTCCCATTTTCACACCAGGCAAATGCTTGCGCTGTACCTTAATTAAGGCCACGGCCGCTTCCTTCCCATTCCTAGGCCTTTCCTGTCCCATCGTCGCCATAAGACCTATCTGTGTCGCCGTGACGTAAAGCAACTAGCAAAAAAAATAAAAAAAAATATATATATATCTGAATGTGTACCGACAAATAATATATATTGCCGTATGCATATACTGTCGACCCCGCGGTGTAGGGGTAGCGTTCCTGCCTCTTACCGGGAGCTCCGAGTTCGATTCTCGGCCAAGTCAGGAATTTTTACCTGCATCTGAGCCTACGTGATTACAACTGAAGAACTATCTGGCGGTGACAAAGCGTCCCCTGTGCAAAACGCCAAGAATAACGGAGGAGAGGATTCGTTGTGCTGACCACATGGAACCTAGTAATCTGCAGGCCTTCGAGCTGAGCACTGAGCAGCGGTCGTTTGGTAGGCCATGGCCCTTCGGGGCTGTTGCGCCATGGGTTTTTCTATGTATATACTGTACAGTACAGTCTATATATAGTGTAAAACAATGCATGCAAGAATATGAATAAAATGCATTAATAAATTAATATTTAATCAAACTCACCAATTCAAAATAAGGTGTTTATATGCGGTGAAATGAAAACCTACAACCTGTTTTCCAGTCATTGACTGGGTCAGGGATGTAATGAATGAGGAAGATATAGGCTGTTAGTACGATGGGGTCGTCACTCCCAAAGTGATTTATTAATGAATGATAGATGCTATGAAATGAGAATGGAGAGTGTTGCTGGAATGAAAGATGACAGGGAAAACCGGAGTACCCGGAGAAAAACCTGTCCCGCCTCCGCTTTGTCCAGCACAAATCTCACATGGAGTGACCGGGATTTGAACCACGGTATCCAGCGGTGAGAGGCCGACGCGCTGCCGTCTGAGCCACGGAGACTCCTCTTTATATGCGGTACAATCCTCATTTTGAGCGATGCGTTTATTTCCCTTTAGTTGATGTAGCTGCATGGTGGTACCCAAGCCAAGATGTTATTTATATATGGCAGTGCGTTCCGTTCCACTTAATAAACGGGGGTGCATTGAATTTAAATGAACATCAAAGATGATAGACGCGAAGATGTAGTTCTGTTAACATGAGTTTCATTGAACTAAATCCACGCTCGCATTCAAAGGAACTAGACGGAAGTGAAATGATACAGTCCACTAGGGGGCTTTAATTGGGTATTTCTTTCCACCGTTCTCTAAATAGTCCCGGAAACCACATAAGATCTGCTGTTTATTCTCCAATCTAAACCGCTCTGTGTGTCTTAACACTGACTCCCACTGAAATCACATGGCCACGAGTCAAGGTTTACAATATCCATATCCGTCAACAGTTGCGTGTACAAACCTCTGTTACTTTTATCGTTGAAATCCGCACTCTTTACATTTGAAGATTGGGTTGTAAATCATCTACGTTTCAAGTTATCACGATATCACTAATGCCACTTAGAAACTGCAACCTGTTAATCCGTTGTTATCTTGTGTTACACTTCAAGCAATCCCTTTAAACTCCCTTTCTGTTCCTGCTTACCATGCTCTCTTTGTTTGGTCTCCAAAATTGTTATTATTTTTCAAAGAATCATGATAAAGATGGTCCTATGAATAAGTCTGTCCGCTCGAACTATACTTCACTGTCCGTTCTGAAGATGCAACGAAATATTTGCTAGTTCGGCGAATAGGAAGAAAACACACACACACTGAGAGAGGCTAAATTTTCAAGAAATTCACTAGATTCAAGCCTATTCAGCAAATAATACAGTATTCTGATTGTTCTGTTTTACTCCTTTCTCCACCATACATTGCTGCTTTAAAATGTGCGAAGACCGGGTAACAGTTCCATGCAGCAGACACTGTTCTTGCACTACTAGATACTCATCTCATATCGAAAAAGTTTCCAACGTTTAATATTTCTACCCCCCAGTTCTGATGCAACTTCTTTGGCGACTGATTATATAAACAATATAATTCTACAAAAGTTTCAAAGTGGTTACAATAATTTTGATCCTGCAGAACATCGTTTACTGCCAATCAAACAATGCCAAATAATAAATTCAGAACATGTATCGCATACATGTTTGCCGATCACCGACTTATCTCCAAGTATTACGGTCGCTCCATCCGAGACAAAACACAGCACATTTTTGCATAAGTAATTTTAAGTTAACCCATATGTAGACAAACATTCTAAATATCTAATAGTGCACTGTTAACGGTGATAGATTTTTGGTCAGTTATTTTAACAATATCCTAGAAAATGGTAGTGTACTGTGAATTAATGAAAGTTAGAAGATATAAAATAAGCCTAGACTGAGAGATAAATTGCTGTAGACTCGTCAATTATCATGGACATTTTTCTCGTTATTTTCTTATACTCTTATTTTATCCCAGTGAAGCTTAACTTGTAGGATTCCAGCAAGATATAGTAGATGTATTATTTTTTTTTCGATTCAGGAGGTTAAATTGACTGGATTGCTATTGACCTATCCAAGACTTTTGATACGGTCATGGAAGATTACTGACAAAAATCAGGGCTATTATTTGTTTGTTTGTCCAGTCCTTGTCCCGTTTCTCTACGGGGTCGGGTATGAGGTGAAAGGAATCTGTCGTGGCGGGTTTTTATGACCAGATGCCCTTCCTGACGTCAACCTCATCAGAGGAGTTAATGAGACTAAATAAATGACGTGATACAGGATAGTAGGAAGGGAGAGGGTGAAACCCGGTGCCGGCACGTAGCCTACCCATGTCGAATAGCACCAAGGGGTCTGCTGAAGGCTTAACGTCTCCATCTGACGGACGAATAACCATCAACAGCGGCATATGCCCGAAAATGAGGGCTATGGGACTAGACAAAAGAGTGGTTGAATGGGTAGCTACAATTTTAGAAAACAGAACTCAGATAATTAGTAGGTAAAGCGTTACCTGTTCCTGTAATGATTAAAAGGGCAGTATTATTGGACATTTATGTTTTCTTATATAGTACATAAATGATATGAGTAAAGATCTGGAAACACAGATAAGGATATTTGCGGATGATGTAATACTGTATAAAGTAGTAAATGAGTTGCAGGATTGTGAGCGACTGCAAGGAGACTTAAATAATATTGTAAGATGGACAGCAGAAAATGGTATGAATGTACCAAACGGGATGAAAAGTCAAGTTGTAAGTTTCACCAAGAGGAAAAGTCCTCTCTGTTTTAATTATTGTGTTAATGGGGTGAAAGTATCTCACGAGGAACACTTTAAGTACCTAGGTGTTAATATAAGGAATGATCTTCATTGGGCCAATCGTATTAACGAGGTAGTTAAGAAAGATTACAGATCAATTCACATGGTTGTAGTAAGTATGTAAAGGGGAGGGCGTATAAGTCTCTGGTACCTCAGTTAGAGTATTGCTCCGGTGTATTGGACCCTCACCAGGACTACATGATACGAGAAATGGAAACAATTCAAAGGACAGCAGCACGATTCGTTTTGGACGATTTTCGACAAAGGATTAGTGTTACTAAAATGTTCCAAACTTTGGGCTGGGAACAATTGGGAGTAAGGAGACGAGATGCTCGACTATGTGGTATGTTTCGAGCTGTCAGTGGGGAGTTGGCGTGGAATGACATAAGTAGAAGAATAGGCTTGAGTGGAGCTTTCAAAAGTAGGAAAGACCGTAGTGTGAAGATAAAGTTAGAATTCAAGAGGACAGATTGGGGCAAAGATTCATTTATAGGTCGAGGAGTAGGGGATTGGAATAAATTATCAAGGGAAATGTTCTTTGAAAATATTTAAGAAAAAGCTAGAGGAATCTGCCACCTGGGCGACAATCCTAAATACAGATCATTGATGATTGCCTGATTGATTTATTTCTTTTCTCTTTGTTATATGTTTATTCTCTGATTAATCTCACTTTAAATTCCGTAGCAACGTGATCAAGTATATTTGTTGCACTAATAGGCTACGCGACTAGACAAATTCCTGTCTAACTCGTCTTTGCTTCGTAGCGCCAATAACTTAATCGACATAAGGCCTGTTGGCAATTGCTAGGTAGAAAGTAGTATTAAACAATTTAACTGTTGTTTACACATAATGTTGCAATCGGATATCTATACCTTTGTTTCGATTTTCCATAGCCTTTTTGTGTGCTTCTGGCATTTCATAAGATGACATTTTTATTCGAAGAGTTTTAGGCGATTTTTCCCAGTATCACCATTCTACGCAATGCTGTAATTGAACCATTCTGAACTTAGATATAAACATTGGGATTTATGTGAATTTAATGATCCCCAAAACGTGAACACACTTTGCAGCACAACAAACCATTTTCATTGACAAGTCATTCATATTAATTTACTTTTCCCTCCATTGTTCTTCAGTCCACACATCTGTAAACGATTGTACACAGGTGATATTATCACAGACGGAAAATTATCCACTACCTCAATGTTGCACAGGTTGACACTGCCACTACTAAAGTTTGAGTCGCTTAAACTATTACCGTTGTTGCTGTCGGTATTCTGGATTTGTTTAGAACTGGAATCTATTGATTCAGCTGTACTTGCACTATTACATTCATTTGTTAATGGGATCAGGCTTAAACGTTTTGCTGAAAAACGAATCTGTGGTTTTTAGAACATTTCATTGTGGAAAACCAGTTGCCAACACATGAAAAGCAGTTTTTTTTTTTTAATTTTGGTTGTGACCTCCGTAGAGGCCTTGTGCAGGTCTTTCGATTAGACGCCGTATAGGCGACCAGCGCGTCTGTGAGGATGGGACCTACGTAAGATGAAATCTAATGCTGTAAACGTCAAAAACACCCAGCCCTCCATAGGAATGAACTAATTAAAGTTAAAATCCCTAATCCGACCACGAATCGAACCCGGGACCCCTGGAACCAAAGGCCAGCATACTTCACATTTAGCCATGGAGCCGGACAAGTATGGTAATATTACACTGCAGCTATTAGCTGTTGCTGAGCCCGAGCACATCTCAATACTGACTCGTCTGGCCTATAAAGTCAATCAATCACGACTGATCTGCATTTACGGCTCTCGCCCAGGTGGTAGGTTCCCTACTATTTCTTTATCTAGTCTGTTCTTAAATGATTTCAGAGAAGTTGAAATTTATTACACATCTCCCTTGATAAATTATTCCAATTCCAAATTTCTCTTCCTATAAACGAATATTTGACTCAATTTTCCTCTTGAATTCCGACCTTATCTTCATTTTATGATCTTCCTACATTTAAAAACTCCACTAAAGCTTATTCATCTTCTAATGTCATTCCAAGCCATATCTCCATTGACAGCTCGAACCATTCCGCTTAGCTGAGCAGCTCGTCTACTTGCTTCCAAGTCTTCCCAGCCCACAGTTTGCAACGTTTTCGTAACACTATGCTTTTGTCGAAAATCACCCAGAACAAATCGTGCTGCTTTCCTTCGAATCTTTTCCAGTTCTCGTATCAAGTAGTCCTGGTGAGGGTCCCATACACTAGAACCATACTGTAATTGGGGTCTTACCAGCGATGTACACGCCTTTTCCTTTACATACTTACTACAACCCCTAAATACCATCATAACAATTCGAAGAGATCTGTAACCCTTATTTACAATCCCATTCATGTGATTACCCCAATGAAGATATTTCCTTATTTTAACACCCAGTGATCCCATCAACACAGAGGACACTTCTTCTCTTGGTGAAACTTATAACCTGATTTTTTTTACCCCGTTAACCATCTCACTATTATCTGCTGTTCATCTCGCAAATTTGTCGAAGTCTTTTAGCAGTCGTTCATAATCCTGTAACTAATTTATTACTCCATACACTAAAACATCATCCGTAAAAAAGGTATCTGTGATTCCGGTTCCTACTCATATCATTTATAGATATAAGAAAACACAGAAGTCCAATAACACTGCCTTGTGGAACCGGCCTCTTAATTATTACCACAGAACACCAATGATTATTACAGGATCAGGTAACTACTATAATTCTGTGAGTTCTATTTTTGAGAATTTTAGCCACCCATTCAGTTACTTCTTTGTCTACCCCAATAACCTTCATTTTCGTCAATAATCTGACATGATCTACCCTGTCAAAGGCCTACGATAAGTCAATAGCAATACAGTCAATTTGACCTGAATCCGATGTGTCTTGGTAAGGGTTAAAACCTAACAATGATTGCCCAAGAAGTAGCCGGTAGGGCGTTTATTGCTACAAGCCTGCAATGATACTATAGATACTCTGCCTACACAGGGAAACCTCTTGACCTGCAATATCCTAATTCCTCTTCAGTTCGAGTTAAACAGCATAATATAAGATTATGTCACTTGAGTGAACGTGTCTGAACATAAATTATATTTTCAATTGTTATCTAAAAATGTGCCCTGGGGCCTCCAGGGCTGATACCACTGCTTCTAACTCCCTCTTTTATGATTCCGTTTACCCTCATTCCTCAAGCGATCGAGCCTTCATGTTCTTATACTTATTTCGAAAGTATTTCCTGGTCGATAGGGTCTAATATCCAGCAGGTTTACTGCTTATAAGTATCACAACCATCATCATCGCCATCAGGTTCGTTTCGATGACGCTTGAACAATAGTTTCACATCAACGATGATCGTTGTGGTGGGCTCGGTGATAAGAAACCTAAATTCGTGATTATATTCATTATTATAGTCCGTAGAGTAAAATTGTACCTGGCCGAGCGAGTTGGCTACGCGGTTTGAATCAGGTAGCTATTAGCTTGCTTTCGGTACATGGTGGGTTCGAACCCCACTGTTGGCAACGCTAAAGGTGGTGTTCGTTTTTCTTCGTGATTTCCCGTTTTCATATAACGCAAACCTGTGTCACGGTCGCGGAGGGTTGGGACGGCGGTAAATAACCCGACTCCCTGAGAGGGCCAACGGCTTTGGGCAGATTAGCCCTCTTAGGTGGAGCAGTGATCCAAGGAAATGCTACTGGAATCCACTACGCGGCGCCTCCATGTAAGGAGCGATCACAGACATGTAGTAAATAGACAGGCAGCGCTCTATCTCGTAGCATGGGTGCTCGTGAAGCCTAAGGGTACGTCCAAGATGCACGCTGGTTTTCTGAGTCAGACAGTCGGCGCCGAGTCGATATAAGTATGTCCTGTGTTTTTAAGCGGGACTGGCCATAATGCACCTGCGCGCAGGAAGCCCGCGCACTGGTAGTCTGACTCAGATATTTACCGGAATGATTCGTTCATTCTGGTTTCAGACAACCTGCCGCGCAGGCTGTTGATTTTCGTGTTGAGTGTGGTAATTCGCCCAGTTCTTCGTAAGCCTGTGTTCAAATTTTAACAAAATAAAACAAAACGTATCCGAACTCATTCTGAAATATTCAAAAATCTGTTTTCGTCGACAAGTAACTGTGGAAAAAGGTGTTTGTACTCCCCGTAACTAGATCTTAATTCATTAATTGGATGTATATCACTTCTCATTCGTTTTGTAACATTGTCACTTAGCAGCAATAGAGCTGCAGCCTGTTCTCTTGTTAGTTCCATGCTACACTGATCAGTTGTATTTCATATCTTTTCTTTTGTGGCAGCTCTGTCTGCGCTGACTACCAGCTTTCATAATGGCCACATCCCACCTGCCACTCGGAGTCAGACATTCAGCGCCGACTGTCTGACTCAGAAAACCAGCGTGCATCTTGGACGTACCCTTAGCTTACAGCCCCCGCCATCTCACGTCACTACAAATCCACTATAAACATGTATGCTACTGTGTTCCGTGCAGTTTTGGTTTATATTGTTTTTATGCAAATTTCACATTCATTTTTGGCAAACTACTGTGTGGCAGAATGGTGAATACCTGCGTAGTGTCTGGTTGTAGTTTTTCTTATTCACGAAGAATGAGGGAGGAAAGAACAGTAGCTTACACGTGCTCATGTTTTCCAGTTAGTAATGTAATTAAATTTACTATTAAAGATGCCTGATTATGTAGGAGAGAGAGATCACTTCTTTCCGATGCATATTTGTTGGCGTTAGCCCCCTTGTGATGGAATGCGGAATAATAGTAATAATAATAACAAGCAAAACCCCTTGGCGCTACAGCCCTTGAAGGGCCTTGGCCTACTAAGTGACCGCTGGTCAACCCGAAGGCCTGCAGATTATTAGGTGTCGTGTGGTCAGCACGACGAATCCTCTCGGCAGATATTTTTCGTTTTCTAGACCGGGGCCGCTATCTCACCGTCAGATTGCTCCTAAATTCTAATCACGTAGGCTGAGTGGACCCCGAACCAGCCCTCAGGTCCAGTTAAAGATTCCTGATCTGGCCGGGAATCGAACCCGGGGCACCCGGGTAAGAGGCAGACACGCTACCCCTACACCACGGGGCAATAATAATATTATAATAATGTTACTACAACACTTGGTTATAGGTTAAGCTTTTGTTTTGGTTATGCTAGTAATTGAATAATAGTGGTCTCGGTCTCTTCTTTAAACATGTTGTAAGGATGGCAAAATTACTGTTACAATTAGAATGGAAGAATTAGTAAGCTTGCATAAATCGAAATTGGTGTTAGGTTTATTATCAGAGAATATTACTGAATGTAACTCAGGATTTGTGGTAAAGATATTAGTCAATTCTCCACAGTGTGATTCATGCTTGTAAGGAAGCAGTTGTACAAAAATAAAATCCTTATCCGTTCATGTTTTCCAAGAATAAGGGTAATCTGTATGGTCCTATGAAAGATGTTATTCACGTGCGCAAACTTACTGTGATGTACACTGACTTAGCAAATGTCATGGGATAGTCACCTAATAGCGTGTGGGGCCTCCCCTGGCCCTGCGAACTGCAGTGAGACGCCGTGGAAGTGAGTCGATAAGTCCCTAGTAGTCCTCTGGACCCAGCTGACACCAAATCGTTTGCAGAGCGGCCGCAAATGCTGGTCTGTTCGTGGGTGCAGGATACATGGCACGGAGCCTGCGTTCCAGAACATCCCAGATATGCTCGATAGGGTTCACATCGGGGCTCCTGGGTGGCCATGTCAGTCGTTGGACCTCCACTGCATGTTCCTGGAACCATTCCCGGGCGACATGGGAGCGATGTGGCGACGCGTTATCATCTTGAAACACCGCAGAACCGTCTGGGCGCTGGAAGGCCAAAAGTGGGTGGAGATGGTCTCCGAGCAGCTCAACATACCGCGTACCATTCAAAGTCTCTTCCAGAACAACTAGGGGGCCCATTCCATACCAGGAAAATGCACCTCAGACCATTACAGACACACCAGCGCCCTGGACCACACCTTCGAGGCAGGCGGGATCCATCGCTTCATGTGGTCTGCGCCATACACGGTGCCTCCCATCGGCATGGTGCAGTTGAAATCGCGATTCGTCCGACCATATCACGTTACGGCATTGTTCCAGTGTCCATCCCTGGTGACTGGCGACAAATGCGCGTCGTTGTGCCCGATGACGTTGGGTTAACAGTGGCACCGAGTGGCACCCGTGTGCGGCGCCGGCTCCCATACCCCATAGAACCCATGTTCCTACGGATTGTCCACTTGGAGACGTGTCTAGCACGCCCTGTGTTGAATTGAGCCGTGATTTGTTGCACGATTGCCTGTCTGTCACTATTGACAATCCGTCTCAGATGTCGCCGGTCACGGTCATCGAGGGTGGCTGGACGGCCGGTCGTTCGTCTGTTGTGGACGGTGACACCAGCATTCAACCATTCACGATACATCCTGGATACGGTTGAAACCAAATTCCCGCACCACTTCCGAAATCGCACTTCCCATCCATCGGGCACCGACCACCATACCCTGTTCGAACGGTGTCAGCTCACGACAACGTTCCATGTTACACCAGTCACGTGCACAGCCACTGCTCACAAGGTTTCCTATACAACTGCCGCTGGCACAGGGGGAGTGTGGTGCGCAGACAACACACCTGCGCAACAGTGCTCCGCTATCCCATGACATTTGCTCAGTCAGTGTATTTCAGAGAAAATACATGTGATGGTTTAAGCTCAGTCATGAAAGGGAACATACCTAACGAAGTCACAGCTCAGTTGTATGAAAGACAAGTTAAGCTCACATGCTTTAGGTCTAAACCCAATGGATACACATGTTTATCGCCTTATTAGTGTAATTTCACCACTGTACTTGAAAATATGTATGAATCATGCTGTAAGAGAGTTGAATGGAAACAGATTTGACCATAGATCGGTTTATAACAGGTTGGCTAGTTTTAAGCATTTATAAATTGATATACCAGTGTTTATTTTTTAACAGTAAAATAAAGGACCTAACAGATCCAATTAGATGGTGATTACTGTTTTAAGAGGAAGTACAACTAGGCAACCATGCTCTATATAACACTAATCACATAGAAAAATATGGAAGGGATCCGACACTTCGAAAAATGAAGGTATCGGCCAAAGAAAGACAAGGGCCACGAAGGGCGTGAAAATGAAAGACTCCCTAGGCCTCGAGTGCTCTAATACCGTCGGGGTAGGAAAAGAACAAGAGTTGACCAAGGGAGGTCGGATAGGATAGATTAAAGTGAGGAGCCAGGCACAATTAAGTGGAAGCAATGTCAGGACTCAGCTAAGGGCTTTGTGGACGCCAACCCACTCTCCCAAGCTGAGAGCCCCTGGGTCCCCTCTTAGTCGCCTCTTACGACAGGCAGAGGATATCGTGGATGTTATTCTACCGCCTCCACCCACAGGAGTCGGAGCGTGGAATGTTAGAAGTATAAATCTTTGTGGTAGGTTAGAGAATCTGAAAAGGGAGATGGATAGACTAAAATTAGATGTAGTTGGTATACGTGAAGTACGTTGTCAGGAAGAACAGGATTTTTGGTCAGGCGACCACAGAATTATCAACACTAACTCGAACAGGGGAAATGCAGGAGTTGGTTTAATATATTAATTTCGTGTGGCTATTTCTAGCCGAGTGCAGCCCTTGTAAGGCAGACCCTCCGACGAGGGTGGGCGGCATCTGCCATGTGTAGGTAACTGCGTGTTATTGTGGTGGAGGATAGTGTTATGTGTGGTGTGTGCGAGTTGCAGGAATGTTGGGGAAAGCACAAACACCCAGCCCCCGGGCCATTGGAATTAACCAATGAAGGTTAAAATCCCCGACCCGGCCGGGAATCGAACCCAGGACCCTCTGAACCGAAGGCCAGTACGCTGACAATTCAGCCAACGAGTCGGACAAAATAAACCTCGTGTCCTCATCCTGAGGTTGTGCAGCTCTTTTCAGGTACACCCCCATTGAAGGTGAGCTGCATGTACCATTTCAACCACATACCAGCCCTCCTGCCATTCTTAAATTTCTGGCAGTACCGAGAATCGAACCCAGGCCCCCGAGGACGGCAGCTAATAACACTAACCGTTACGCTACGGAGGCGGACAGTTGGTTTAATAATGAATAAGGAAATAGGGCATCGGGTAAGCTACTGCAACCAGCATAGTGAGATGATTATTGTTGTCAAGATAGACACCAAACCAATGCCCACTACAATAGTGCAAGTCTATATGCCTACTAGTTCAGCGGATGATGAAGAAATCAAAAGAATATATGAAGAAATAGAAGATTCAATACAATATGTAAAAGGTGGCGAGAATCTAATTGTGATGGGAGACTGGAATGCAGTGGTAGGCCAAGGAAGAGAAGGTAATACAGTAGGAGAATTTGGAGTGGGACAAAGGAACGAAAGAGGAAGTCAGCTGGTTGAATTCTGCACTGATCATAATTTAGTCCTTGCTAATACTTGGTTCAAACATCACAAACGACGGCTGTATACGTGGACGAGACTTGGAGACACTGGAAGGTATCAAATAGACTTCATTATGATTAGTCAGAGATTCAGAAACCAGGTGTTGGATTGCAAAACTTTCTCAGGAGCAGACGTGGACTCTTACCACAACTTGTTGGTCATGAAATACCATCTGAAGTTGAAGAAATTGAAAAGGGGAAGGAATCCAGAGAGATGGGATATCGACAAGTTGAAAGAAAAGAGTGTGAATGATTGTTTCAAGGAACATGTTGCACGAGGAATAAATGGAACGGCTGAAGGAAATACAGTAGAAGAAGAATGGACAGTCATGAAGAGTGCTGCTAAACAGATGTTAGGAAGAAAGGAAATATCAACTAAGAATCAACTGATAACTCAAGAGATACTAGACCTGATTGATGAATGACGAAAATACAAGAATGCAAGAAAAGAAGAGGGCAGAAAAGAATACAGGTGATTAAAGAATGAAGTGGATAGGAAGTGCAGGAAGAATGGCTGAAGGAGAAGTGCAAGGATGTTGAAAGTAGTATGGTCCTGGGAAATGTAGATGCTGTATATAGGAAAATATTTTTTTTACAAGTTGTTTTACGTCGCACCGACACAGAGGGGTCTTATGGCGACGATGGGACAGGAAAGGGCTAGGAGTGGGAAGGAAACGGCCGTGGCCTTAATCAAGGTACAGCCCCAGCATTTGCCTGGTGTGAAAATGGGAAACCACGAAAAACCATCTTCAGTGCTGCCGACAGTGGGGTTCGAACCTACTATCTCCCGAATACTGGATACTGGCCGCACTTAAGCGACTGCAGCTATCGAGCTCGGTATAGGAAAATCAAGGAAACCTTTGGAGAAAGGAAAAGTAGGTGTATGAATATTAAGAGCTCAGATGGAAAACCACTTCTAGGGAAAGAAGACAAGATATGGTTCTAGAACAAAAAGAGGCTGTTGATGCTGATAAAATGGGTGACCCAATTTTCAGGTCAGAATTCCACAGAGCTTTGAGAGATCTAAATTGGAGCAAAGCACCTAGAATTGATGGCATTCCCTCCGAATTACTGACTACTTTAGGAGAAACCAGCATGGCGAGGTTATTCCAGTTAGTGTGTAAGATGTAGCATATGAGACAGGAGAGGTGCCATCCGATTTTCGGCAGAATGTTGTTATAACTATTCCCAAGAAAGCCGGTGTTGACAAGTGTGAAAACTACCGCACCATTAGTTTAGTATCTAACGCCTGCAAAATTCGAACACGTATTATTTACATAAAAATGGAAAGACATTTTGAAGCTGAGTTGGGAGAAAATCAATTTGGCTTCAGAAAAAATGCACGAACACGTGAAGCAATCCTGACTTTACATCCGATCTTAGAGGATCGAATTAAGAAGGGCAAGCCCACATACATGGCGTTCATCGATCTAGAAAAGGCATTCGATAATGTTGATTGGACCAAGCTATTTGAGATTCTGAATGTGATCGGGATCAGATACCGAGAACGAAGAATTATCTACAATTCATATAAAAATCAGTCTGCAGCGATAAGAATCGAGCGCTATGAGAAAGAAGCAGCAGTCCAGAAAGGGGTGAGGCAAGGCTGCAGTTTGTCCTCCCTCCTTTCCAATGTTTCTACAGAACAGGCAGTAAAGGAAATCAAAGAGGAATTTCGAAAGATAATCAAAATCCAAGGAGAGGAAATCAAAACTCTGAGATTTGCCAGTTATATTGTTATTTTATTATCTGAGACTGCAGAAGATCTGGAGAAGTTGCTGAATGTTATGGAAGGAGTCTTGGGCGAGGAGTACAAGATGAAAATAAATAAGTCCAAAACAAAAGTAATGGAGTGCAGTCGTACGAAGTCAGGTGATGCAGGAAATGTTAGATTAGGAAATGAAGTCTTAAAGGAAGTAGATGAATACTGTTTCTTGGCAGTAAAATACCTAACGATGGCAGAAGTAAGGAAGACATAAAATGCAGGCTAACACAAGCAAGGAAGGCCCTTCTTAAGAAAAGAAATTTGTTCACTTCGAATATTGATATAGGAATTAGAAAAAAAAAGTCTTTTTAAGACTTTTGTATGGAGGTGGAACATGGACGATAACTAGCTCAGAAAGAAAGAGAATAGAAGCTTTTAAAATGTGGTGTAACAGAAAGGTGAGATGGAGAGATCAAATCACGAATGAAGAGACACTGAATCGAATTGGTGAGAGGAGATCGTTGTGGGTAAATTTGACGAGAGGAGGAGATAGAATGATAGGACACATCTTAAGACACCTAGGACTTGTGCAGTTGGTTTTTGAGGGAAGTGTAGGGGGAAAGAACGGTAGGGGTAGACCAAGGTATGAATATGACAAGCAGATTAGAGCAGATGTAGGGCGCAGCAGTTATGTAGAAATGAAAAGGTTAGTGCAAGATAGGGTGGCATGGAGGGCTGCATCAAACTAGTCTATGACTGATAACTCAAACAACAACAGCGCTACCCGGGAGTGCTCGAACGGAAATATCCTTTACGCGGAGGGCAAGTTACTTTACTTTAGCCGTAGGTGGTAGAACCGGTCCTTTAAGTGGTATGTTCCGAACTGTCAGTGGATAGATGGCGTGGAATGACATTAGTAGACGAATAAATTTGAGTGTTTTTTTTTAAGTAGGAATGATCACAAAATGAAGATAAAGTTGGCATTCAATAGGACAAATTGGGGCAAATATTCGTTTATAGGAAGGGGAGTTAGGGATTGCAATAACTTACCGAAGGGGAGTTAGGGATTAGAATAACTTACCAAGAGAGATGTTCAATACATTTCCAATTTCTTTGCAATAATTTCAGAAAAGGCTGGGAAAACAACAGATAGGGAATCTGCCACGTGGGCGACTGCCCTAAATGCAGTAAAGTTTACACCTGTAGCTATTAAATGAAGCAACAATCTAAAATAAATGTAAAAAACATTATAAAAATAAAATATAAAACTATCAAAAATAAAAAATAAAACATTTTGGCACTTGTTCAAGTGATGCATAACACCACCCCTTACCGTTTCTGAGAAAAGTATACCTGCGGAGACCTTGGATGATATCATGCACTTATTCTTTTGAACGACTGTACAATAGAGTGGTTTGTACGTAACGGGAAATTATGAAGCTTAGCTAATCGGGCGAGTTGGCCGTGCGTTTAGGGGCACGCAGCTGTGAGCTTGCATCCGGGAGATAGTGGGTTCGAACCCCGCTGTCGGCAGCCCTGAAGATGCTTTTCCGTGGTTTCCCATTTTCACACCAGGCAAATGCTGGGGCTGTACCTTAATTAAGGCAACGGATGCTTCATTCCCCAGTCCTAGCCCTTTCCTATTCCATCGTCGCTCTATAAGATCTCTTTGTGTCGGTGCGACGTAAAGCAAATAGCAAAAAAAAAAAAAAAAAAAGCTTAGCTAAGCCTACGTGTGTCTACCTTGCTGTTATTACAGGTAGCGTATTTCCGAAGTACAGCGAACATTAAATACCTTTTATACCGGCACGCCCTTGAACTATTTCTTGATAAATGTTATAACTGTTAACCAAAATTGACTGCTAATTCCATCCCTACCAGTGTTGCCAATTTTATGAGGTCCGGGCATTTTAGAGGCTAATGTGAAATTCAGATTTTTGGGGGGGGGGGGGCAATGAGAGAAATATTTTAGGAATGCTCACACTGCACTATGCAATATTGCGATAGCTCTTTTTGCGCGAATGGGGTTGGAAACGAATTCATTGCCTTCCATGCAGAAGTTGTAGGTTGTTGAAGGGGGCTTCAATGCTCTAAAGCTGTAAAACGGCTTACAAAAACAAGTGTGTATGGAATAAATTACGGTTACTATTGGTGAGTAAATAAAACAACAGGGCTTAATATTTAAATTTCCACACCTGATATTATGATGTAAAATTATTTTAGAATTAAGTTTGTTGTATTTTAAACGGTAAACATAATGGCTTTTGTCTATTCGTGGCTATTGATGGTTGAACTGACATTTTCAAAATAGGTAATTCATTCCAACCTTTTACTTAAAAGGCGGTATTTTGGGTTTGGTTGAAAGTCGGGTAATTTTGCGACACTGCTAGGCGTGATAACCCTGATGCCTACTCTTCGGTAATTTCTGCCTTTTAAAACATGAAGCGGAAAAGGCGGAAGTAAAATAGTATATTTTACTTTAAGGTGACCTCAAGACGATAATAATAATAATAATAATAATAATAATAATAATAATAATAATAGTAGTAGTAGTAGTAGTAGTAGTATAATTGTTTTTGTGGAGTCTTGTGCCTGTTTTAGGTCGAGAAGATTGAATTTGGGGCTAGCTTACGAAGCGCGTTACATTGCATTAGCTGCCTCTGTGGATCAGCGGTAGAGTGTCGGCCTCCGGATCCCAAGATAGCGGGTTCAAACCCGGCAGAGGTAGTCGGATTTTTGAAGGGCGGAAAAAAGTCCATTCGACACTCCATGTCGTACGATGTCGGCATGTAAAAGATCTCTGGTGACACATTTGGTGTTTACCCGACAAAATTCATTAAAATCTCAGCCATAGACGCCCAAGAGAGTTTCGGTTTACTCGGTCTGCCATCTAGTGGGGGCCTAGAGTAAAACGGAACGTCGAAATTGACGAGCAGACAGCCAGATGGCGTCAAATTGAAATGTCTGCACACGGTAGCTGAGGCCATACGATTATTATTATTATTATTATTTGCATTGCAATGTGATACGACTGACACATTTTCTAGATTAAAAGCCAATGGTGTGTGGTCGACCTGAGTGGCCACTCATCCATGTACTGACCAAGCTTTATGTTGCTTAATTAAAACAGCTAGGTGTCATTGATAACTTCCTGGAATTTAATGATTTTTCATTAAATTTAATTGAATTATAAATACATTTTAGCGGGCAAGTTTGGAGTAAGGTGTAATTTTGAATTAATTTAGAATGTTTGAATTTAAAAAAATAGCAGCTTTGTGTTGCAGCATCTCTCGAAGGCACCACCTCGGCTTATTCCCTAGTGTTCCGAGAGGAGATGCTGGATCCGGCTGTTTGTACTAGTATTTTGGTAGGAAGGGTGAGAACATTTTTTGACTTGGCGGTAGTTGAGACTAGGCGTGGCGGGGTTTGAAGGGAGGTTTGTTTGATGGCTGAGTAGGGGATAGACTGATGGTTGTGCGTGAGTCCGTAGCCGTGTGTATGGGTGTGTATTGCCTGTTGTGTTTGTGTTGTTTCGCTTTATATTATTTTTCTATTTTTATTTTTTACGCACGAGAAACCAAAATATTCTGAAGCTGCATGATTGCCGTGGCAATTTGCACACTTGCCTGATCCTATATTCAGTGTGATGGTGATGACCTCAACATCTGTTGCAGCGGGTGGTTCCTGAATAAGAGGCAGCAGGATGGTTTAATATGAGACAATTAAAGCACCGTATGGTAATTGGGGGTGTTGGGAGAGGTGGGCGTGGCTTGTACCGGGTAACCTGGGTTCTATGTTGTGAGCGGGCTGGAGCGAGCTGTGGGCTCCTGAGGCGTTGGTGAATTGGTTTGGAATATGTTAGAGCTCTCAGGAGTCTGTGAAGGAGGGAACTGTGGAAGAGAGAGAGAGAGAGAGGGGGGGGGGTTGACGGAGGTGGGTGGCGGGATGAGTTTAGGGTCTGTCTTCACTCCGGGTTCCGTCTGATAGCTGTTTGTGTGGCTGTTATTTTTTGAGAAAACTTGTATTTACAGTCCTTACTTGTAATAATTTTCTTCAGTTTACTCAAACATTTAATGACTATTCGTCGTAAACATAAGAGTATTAAACATTAATTAGCATATTAATATCTCAACCAAGAATAATGTTATTTACGAATAATTTATGTATTACTAGTTGTGCAATCGCCTATGATGGGTTCGTTTTTGTATCTGAAACAATAATGCCAACCAGCGAAGCAGAGTGGCAGCGAACGAGACAAGAGCACGCCCCAACACAATAGCAAGTCAATTATTTTTGGTAAGTTTTAGGAACTTAGAACACCGGCTGCCATCGGGGTATGGCTTTCAACCTTGAGTTTATGATTTATTTTCCTTTGCCTTTTTATGGATTCATGAATATCTGCATCATTATAGTTCATAGGACATAATATGTATCAGACAATAAAAAGCGGAAATTGCATTTTCTATCATTTTTATTTGCATGCACCTTTCAGAGAGAAATATTCTTCTTCTTTTCCTACCGCTTTTTCCAACATGTTTCTGTGGTGGTTGGTAGTGTGGTATATTGTCTGAATATGATGAGGAGAGTGTTGGGACAGACAAATACACCCAGTCCTCGAGCCAGAAGAATTAATCAGAAGCGATTAAACTCCCCGACCCGGCCGGGAATGGAACCTGGACCCTCTGAACCGAAGGCTATTACGCTGACCATTCAGCCAACGAGTCGGACTTCAGACAGAAATAGTATTTTCATAGATATTTGGAAGTTATTATTCCTCGAACAAAGATACATGAAGCATGAAAGATCGGAAGTCAAGTTTTTCACAGCCTCTGTTATGTATATATTTTTGATAGAGCTGACATTAATGAAGTAATTTGACACTTCCTGCCTTGGCACTCGTAATATTGCTACACCACTGAATACTAATCAAATCATATTTACAGTATACAGAAGCCTACTGCACACCCTTAAACTTAAATATCGAGTTTCAAGAAATTCTGCTTTGCCGTTTTCCCGTGATGTCGACAAAACAAACAAACAAACAAACAAACAAACAAACAGAGAAAAGAGAGCTAGACCTACTTTCGCCTTTTATACAGCCTATTCAATCCAAGATAAAAACGAAGCATGAAGTAAGGTTTCATGCATACAGTAAAAATGTTAATTTTGTTTATACAGAGTGTATCAAAACTCAATGGCAAAACTTTAGGAATGGATTCTTCATGTACATACATACATACATACATACATACATACATACATACATACATACATACATACATACTGTACCAGAAAGACATAGGGCCTGACACAGGTTATAAAATGTTTAATTATGAAAGAATGGCTGAGTTATGACATAAGGAACAGCTGTCCGAGGGAATGTTCTCGTCTCTACTGCTCCGTGTAAGTGTGAGGGAGACAGCAAGAGAGGGGAACAAGGTCATGCGACGTCAGCGCCACATGTATCCCACCTCCCCATGGAAACGTCTAGAAATGATTTTATAACTTCTAAATGGCTCGACAGATAAAAACTAGACAAACACAAACATGCAGCCCATATTTCAAATGTACAATGTTCGAAATTTGAGAGCAATTCACCCAGTAGTTTAGAAGATATGACGAGTTGAAGTTTGGAATGCATAACCACCCCTCTGTCGTCTGACCCAGTGAGCTCGCTCCCAGCAGAATATAAATAGGTCAACCACTCAAGGGTATAGTCAGTTGAAATCTACAACTCGATCATGGCTAGAAGTCATACTGCTCCGTCGCGCACCGCGAGAGATGTGTAACTCATATGCTAAAACTTAGAATTTGTGCGAGATTGTAATAAGTGAGGTTTCAACCGTGTCGTGGACGTGTGAGATGTTATAAAGTTCTATCAAACCGAGTTTCGTCGTATAAGGTTTACGGATTTCTTGAACATAGTGATCTTGCTACAGAGACTGTGCATTTAGGTAGAACTGAGAATACCAGTGTTTAATTTACCATCCGACAGTATTATGGACTTTGTTAATTCCTCGCATCTTTGAACTCTGTCGTGATTATTTACAGTGACAAGCATTATAGGAAATTGTGCTTGATAAAGGCAACCTTAAATTAATGATAATTTCACTAGTCTTCAGACGCATTTCTCATATACAATTGCGATTGTGAACTATTTGAAGTACTATTCCACTCAAATATTCAGTAATTAATAGGACTGAGTGTGGCTAATTTTACGTTTTTCCTTGACAATTCGATTAGTGTCATAAGAAAAGAACTGAATATTAAGGACATTTTATGGTGATATTAGGTCATACGAACTCTTATTATGAGAACTCATTCATAAAAACCACTTAAGCAGTGAATAGTAGGATTCAAGAGACTGTTCTAGAAGTGGCCTTAATTGCATTTATTCGAGTATTTAACGGACTGTGATTGTTGTTCTTATACTGAATTTCGACATAATCTGTGATTATTATGAACTGTGTTAGTGCCTCATTTCATGTCTTATAAACTATGTGGTGAAAGGCTGTGCTTCCGACTGCAGAAGCGAAATCATTTTATTACTACCGTAAATTGACTTATAGCTCGAACTGTGACATAGACTGTGCTATTCCAAGTCACGTATTTAATGCTATAGTACAAAAGTGCGAGTACAAACTGTGCATTAGGACTTATTTCAGTGTGAAATACAATTCATTAATGATAATTAATAGTCCTACAACTCGCTGTATAGTGCCAATTGAACTTTCCCGTGTTTCAACATTTCTTTTCAAAACACCGGAAATCTTGGCGAAGTGTCGTAATATCACACTACGTAGAACGTCAAATCCAACGTGGTATTATTCGTGGTGTCTTCGAGGGACATTCGTAGTATCCAGCGAGGGATTAATCGTGGTATCTACGAGGGATTAAACGTGGTGTCGTCGTGGGATGGAACGTGGTACGCTGCTGGTGCTGAGTTCGAGTTCAGACTGTTCGCTGCGGAAGCTCCTGTCACCACGCTACAGAGCTGCACTTCATCCATTCTTATGAGCAGAACGCAGGTGATATAAGTGTATTTTACCTTTTCTTAAGTGAGTAATTACACTTAGACAATAACTGACCTTTTCATAATGCACTCAATCATTCAACAGTGCTACGTTGATCAAATGAAATGTGCTTCGTAATATTTAATCGTGTGAATTCTGCTGGTAGAAATTGTAGGAGACTTCAAGTCATATTTCAATGAACTTTAGGTTTCTCTTCGAAGCTGTGTAAACAGAAATTATTTCACAATAACTAGATGAACTGTAGGGCTTGCCATTTAACAAGTGCATAATTTAACAATCTTGTATATTTTCTTAGATGAACTGTAGGACTTCTTCAGCAAGTGATTGAAAATATTTAATCAGAACTATAAGATTGCTAAAGCAAGTATAAGATAATATTATGTTTAATAATTTTAGAAAGACTAGGTTTTTACCACAAGTGATGGATTTAATTTACAGTTTAAAAATATTGGTAAATCAACGAGTGGTTGAATGAAGTTCTATGATCAGAGTGTTATTTTGAATTTGAGTGTATATTAGAAGATCCTAGATGAACTTGTAGGGTGTATTGAGATCTTAGAAAACTGATATTTATTCTGAACAATATTAACATCGAGTGGAGGTATTGGATTGTGACAGCGCATATATTTCATTTACCTAATTGCATTCTGAAGAGATCAACTGAAAATTTAATTTTGATGAAGGAGAAGCAGGGTGATTTGCTTGAGATTATCAATAAATATCGTCAAAAATTTTAATTATCATCTATTATTCGCCTTGCGAAATCATCGTTCTCTGTACCGACTTCAATCGCAATCGCACACTACCTGAGATCCTTTACATGCTCTGGCCCCATATTTCCCGGCACAATACATACATACATACATTATCATTATAGACTGTTATGCCTTTCAGCGTTCAGTCTACAAGCCTCTGTGAATTTATTAAACGTCGCCACAATCCTCTATTTGCAACTAGTACTGTGGCCTCATTTAGTTCTGTACCTCTTATCTTTAAATCGTTAGAAACTGAGTCTAACCATCGTTGTCTTCGTCTGCCTCTACTTCTCTTACCCTCCATAACAGAGTCCATTATTCTCCTCCATTATCCTCCTCCATTCGCCTCACATGACGGCACCCCCTAAGGCGGTTTATGCGTACAGCTTCATCCATCGAGTTCATTCCTAAATTAGCCTTTATCTCCTCATTTAGAGTACCCGCCTGCCATTGTTCCCACCTGTCTTACCAGCAATCATTCTCGCTACTTTCATGTCTGTTACTTCATCTTATGAATCAGATATCCTGAGTCCACCCAGCTTTCGCTCCCGTAGAGTAAAGTTGGTCTGAAAACAGACCGATGTAAAGATAGTTTCGTCTGGGAGCTGACTTCCTTCTTACAGAATACTGTTGATCGCAACTGCGAGCACACTGCATTAGCTTTACTACACTTTGATTCAATCTCACTTACTATATTACCATCCCGGGAGAACACGCAACCTAAATACTTGAAATTATCGACGTGTTCCAGCTTTGTATCACCAAGCTGGCATTCAATTCCGTTGAATTTCTTACCTACTGACATTAATTTAGTCTTCGAAAGACTAATTTTCATACCATACTAATTGCACCTATTTTCAAGTTGCAAGATATTAGATTGCAGGCTTTCGGCACAATCTGCCATTAAGACCAAATCGTCAGCATAGGCCAGACTGCTTACTACACTTCCACCTAACTGAATCCCTCCCTGCCATTTTATACTTTTCAGCAGAAGATCCATGCAAACTACGAACAGCAAAGGTGAAAGATTACAGCTTGTCTAACCCCTGTAAGCACCCTGAACCAAGAACTCATTCTACCATCAATTCTCACTGAAGCCCAATTGTCAACATAAAAGCCTTTGATTGATTTTAATAATCTACCTTCAATTCCCGGCCTTTGCTGGCGAGATGTAGTGTTTACAGTGCACTATGTCTTCTGGTGTGGGCCAGAATAAATTTGTTACTTTCATTGACCTGTCTCAGTCTCATCCTTGGCTTTGACAATATGAAAGTGACCGAGGTATGAGCGATGCTCGTAATATCATTCCTTATGCAGTCAGTCCCTGTTATGAATGGTGTGAAAATATCGCTCAGAGGGTCAGTTGGTGCATGCATTTCCGTGGGCTTGGCAGACTGATATATAATAGCAACTTCTGGCTCCGTGAGGAAAGCAACGGGAAACTACCTCACTTCTCATTTCCCTAGTATGCCTCTTCAGTGACGCCTAGGCTATCTATGACAGCTATTGGCGGAACTATGGAAGTTCAAACCAGCCTTCGGGCTGAATACCCAACAGACATCTTTAATTCCATAGTCCCCCAGTATGGCGAACATATTTTCCCTCGGTACCCTGTCATATGCTTTATCTAGATCTACGAAACATAAACACAACTGCCTATTCCTCTCGTAGCATTTTTCAATTACCTGGCGCATAATGAAAATCTGATCCTGACAGCCTCTCCCTGGTCTGAAAGCACACCGGTTTTCATCTAACTTCCTCACAACGACTGACTGCACCCTCCCTTCCAAGATGCCAGTGAACACTTTGCTTGATATACTAATTAATGAGATACCTCGATAGTTGTTGCAATCCTTCCTGTTTCCTTGCTTGTAGATAGGTGCAATTACTGCATTTGTCCAATCTGAAGGTACCTTACCAACACTCCATGCTAATCTTACTACTCTATGAAGCCATTTCGTCCCTGCCTTCCCACTATACTTCACCATTCCAGGTCTAATTTCATCTAACCCTGCTGCTTTATGACAATGGAGTTTACTTACCATACTTTCCACTTCCTCAAGCATAATTTCACCAACATCATTTTTATCCTCCCCATGAGATTGGCTGTTCGCAACACCACCAGAAAGATTTCCTTTTGCGTTGAGAAGTTGTTCAAAATATTCCCTCCACCTCTCCAATGATTCCCTGAGATCTATTATGAGTTCACCTGAATTACTCAAAACACTGTTCATTTCCTTTTTCCCTCCCTTCCTAAGATTCTTTATTACTGTCCAGAAAGGTTTCCCTGCTGCTTGATCTAGCCTTTCCAGATCATTACCAAAATCTTCCCACAACTTCTTTTTGGATTCAACAAGTATTTGTTTCGTTCTGTTTCTTTCATCTACGTACAAATCCCTGTCTGCCTCGGCCCTTGTTTGGAGCCATTTCTGATAAACCTTCTTTTTACGTATACAAGCTGCTCTCATTTCATCATTCCACCAAGATGTTCGCCTTTTCCCATCTTTACACACAGTTGTTCCTAGGCGTTCCCTTGCTGTTTCAACTACAACATCCCTGTATGCCACCCATTCTCTTTCCATATCCTGAACCTGCTTACTGTCCACTGTTCGGAACAACCCACTGATCATATCCAAGTTCTTCTGTCTAATATCCTCGTCCTGGAAATTTTCTACCCTTATTCGTTTGCAGACAGATTTCGCTTTCTATACCCTAGGCTCAGAGATACTTAGTTCACTACAGATCAGACAGTGGTCTGTATCATCAAAAAATCTCCGGAAACCCCGTACATTTTTAACAGATTTCCTGAATTCGAAGTCGGTTAAGATCATAGAGTTAGTAAATGAAACACTAGAGGTAGCATTGGCGCCACCGTCTACGAGAGAAACAGTGTAGCGAGCGGAGCATGTTGAAATCGCAGCTGTTTGGCAAAAAGCTCATTCCGCCGTACTCATCAATGTTAAATCGGGGCCTTTTAAAACTGTGTGGATATGCATAACGTTTAAAATTCTTACATGTAATTATTCTCAGATACTACAGTATACTTGTGATGCTTCTCTCCAGTAAAAAAGAAAGCCCAAAAAGCATGAATACAGGATTAAATGCGTAATTTAAGTGGTGCAGTAAATTAACACAAAATCAATTTACTGTTCATATTAAGTCTTGTTTACAACATACGTTTAGAAGGAGGGCTCGTATATTTCGCTATTTTTTGTGTAAATGACCAGAAATTTGGTATAATTCTGCCCAACGACCGAAAATGTCCTCTCTCGTACGAAGCGCATGAGCGAGATTTTAGGCCTAAAAAGTTGGCGCGATTTTGGGGTAAAGTAGACAAAATATTATCATCGCCGGTTTAGACCCTAGCTTTCTGAGCCCAAATTGGCAGGTTCGAGCCTGGCTCAGGCCGGTGATACTTGAAGGTGCTCAAATAAGTCAGCCTCTTGTAAATAGATAGATTTAGCGGCACATGAAGGAACTCCCGTAGGAGTCATTATTATTATTATTATTATTATTATTATTATTATTATTATTATTATTATTATTATTATTACTGTTGATGTTTTCTAAACGTGATTAAAAGTGAAAATATGTCGCTCGGTTGTGATTTCGGCCTATTATGGAGTTTTTAGATTTTCCTGAAATGTATGATTTAAGATTTAACTCATAAAATGATTTCCGTTAGAGGAAAGGGTGAGTGGTAAAATATACGATTGAAGAGAATTGAAAAAAATACTTACAATATTTTTTACAATTTGATTTACATCGCACCGACACAGATAGGCCTTACGGTGATGATGGGTTGGGAAAGGGAAGGAAGTGCCCATGGGCTTAATTAAGGTACAGCCCCAGCATTTGCCTGGTGTGAAAATGGGAAACCACGGAAAACCATCTTCGGGGCTGCCGACAGTGGAGTTTGAACCCACTGTTTCACGAAAGCTAGCTTACAGCTGCGTGGCCCTAACCGCACCGCCAACTCGTTCAGTCAATAATACATTATGCTTGTATATAGTCCTATGTCTGCCTGCTGTCATTTCTTGATGGATACAGTACTTTTGCATCCATCTCTTGCCAGAGTAAAGTGTAGCTTCCACCGAAGTCCCAGTCAACATCCATGGCTGTGACAATATGGAAGTTGCTGCGGTATGGGTAGTGCTGAGTAATGACATTTGGAGCATGACTAGTGCATCTGAGTGTTATGAAAGGTGCTGCTCATAGGGTCAGTCGTGCTGCAATAGTACTTTCTGACCCAGTGAGGAAAGCAATGGCAAACTACCTCACTCCTCATCTTGCCTAGTACGCCTCATTTTGGTGCTGCCATTGGTTTTTGGGGTTTCCTTATAACCGCATAACCTTTGGTGGTGCTATTTGAGGATCCAACCAGCCTCTGGGCTGATGACCTAACAGACAGACAGATAGTCCTATGTGACATTTAAAGGAATAATAATATTGACGAAAGTAAAGGAATAAGATGTTCACACGGTGTGGCACATCTAGTCTCTAAATTTTAAAATGTGGTAAGCTATGAATGGGGACTGCTACACGAATTGTATGAAGGGAAAGCAACAAACTGTATATACAGAAAATATATTCAATAGCTTTTAATAGGCCTACTATAAATACACACAAAAAGTGAAAAGCGGACCACAATTCCAGGCTATCATGCACATCTTTCCTTATTTTCTTTTTTGTACCAATTTGCTTTACGTCGCACCGACACACATAGGTCTTACGGTGACTATAGGACAGGAAAGGGCTAGGAGTGGGAAGAAAACGACTGTGGCCTTGATTAAGGTACAGCTCCAGCATTTGCCTGGTGTGAGAATTGGAAACCATCTTCAGGGCTGCCTACAGTGAGGTTCAAACCCACTATGTCCTGAATGTAAACTGACAGCTACGTGACCTAAAGCCTGTAGCCACTCGCTCGGTATCAAGCACATGGCCATTCAGAGAAAGGAAAATATCATCCCTTATATTTCGTAAGCCATTAATTTCAGTCTTCAAGGTAAGATCCAAAGAATCTCATTCACGCCGACAGGGGAATCAGTCGCGAAGTTAGCCCAAATAGGCCAATTCACATGTCAATGAGTGTCATGCAATGTATTATTTTATACGTACGGAAATGAATTTCAAGGAAAATACCTGTAAAATGATATGCTATGGCCCTTTGTGAACCTCTCTACGCAGCCATAAGCTACACCGGAGACTGACATTTTTCTTCAAAGAAGTATATACTTCAATTTATCGGGAAGCTCTAGTAGTGACAGTGCCAAACAATCCAGCTTTTTCCAAACAGCGTGCTCCTTCAACTTCGCACGCGACTGCAGCGCCAATGCTACCTCTAGTGTTTAATTTACTAACTCTATGGTTAAGATATAGTCTATTACGGATCTGGTATCCCTACCTTCCCATGTGTAGCGGCGTGAATAGCCTTATGCTTGAAGAATGTATTCGTAACTGCTAAACCCTACTAGCACAGAAGTCCAGCAAACGGTTCCCATTCCTTTTATTCTAGTTACCTTGCCCATTCCTATTAGCTTCCATATTTTCCTCACATTTACCAATCACCCTTTCGTATCGTTCAGTTCTATTTCTAACTCTTGCATTGAAATCGCCCATTAGCGCTATCTCATCTTGCTGTTGACCCTGATTACGATGTCACTCAATGCTTCATAAAACTTGTCAACTTCATCCTCATCTGCACCCTCACATGGTGAATACACTGAGACAATTATCGTCCTAATTCCTCCAACTGCCAAATCTATCCACATCATTCGCTCATTTACGTGCCTAACAGAAACAATGTTGCGTGCAATAGTATTCCTGATGAACAGTCCTACCCCGCACTCTGCCCTTCCCTTTTTAACACTCGTTAAGTGCACTTTATAATCTCCTATCTCTTCCTCGTCATCTCCCCTTACCCGAATAGCATTTACTCCTAACACAACCAGATGCATCCTCTTTGCTGACTCAGCCAGTTCTTCTTTCTTTCTTTCTTTCTTTCTTTCTTTCTTTCTTTCTTTCTCCCGTAAGCCCCATTACTATTGATAGCTCCCCATCGAATTCCATTTCGTTCGCCAAGTTGTTTCCAAGGAGTCACTCGCCTGCCAAATGGGGTTCGAGGCTCGCTTAAAATGTTCTGAGCTCGGTAAATTCATGAAGCAGAATGCTACCCTACTTATACATAGTCCAAGTGAGGATCTCTCCTCTAACGGGTTATGAACCACCGGTGGATTATATAGTCCTAGCTGCCTGAGCACAAGGAGGTCCATGACTCAGAATATGTCCGAGATGCCCACTCCCATTCGTTAACAACTGGTATCCCGACTCGCAGGACCACTTACCAGGCCACTCAGCTGTTGCCCATGGTTCACGAACTAGGACGTGACTACAGCAACCCACACCAGGAACCATTCTTCATTTGTAGAAAGAAGAAAAAAAGGACACAGGAAATGCATAACTGAGTTATCCGACCTTTGCTTGGCTACCACGCTCTCCGGACTAAATAAAAAAACCTTTGAGGAACACGTACATTCTGTGTGATTTCTATTGGTGATGATGACGAACGAACTCTCCGACCGCACGCTGTACCAGCCTGTCATACAGTACGCACCACTACAAGCATTTTTGATCGTGTTTTGCATTCAACGAGAAGACGAACGGAGGCCTGTATTCAGACAGAAGGAGGTCACTTTGAACATTTCTTCTGAAACGTGAACAGAGTGTTCCCGCTGTCGTTAAAGACGTACTCACAAGGAGACACTACACACGTGCCATCGGGCATTCGGTTCATTTTTTGTGGGGTTATGCAGCATGGTCTGAAGAGTTACAGGTCAAAGTATTAAGACGCAACTCCTCACCCCCATTTTCGAGAAATAAACATTTTGGTTTGGTTTACGCATATGTATTAGAGTATGCTTAGCGCTGTCTGGCCCCGCGGTGTAGGGGGCAACGCGTCCGCCTGTTGCCCGACGGCCCCGGGTGCGATTTTTAAAATTGTAAATGATTAATATCCCTGGTCTGGGGACTGGGTGTTTGTGTCGTTCTTAATGTTCTTTTTCTCACATTTAACACTTTACACTCCCGCCATTTCCAAATACACGTAGGTTCACAACATATGGTGCAAAGTAGGGGCAAAAGATCTTCTTAGGTCGACACCCCGAAGAAATAGCGCTTGTGGGAGCCTGTTAATTTGTTCTTTAAAGATAATTAATGTTTGGACGTTTGGGCAATTCATTACATGAGCACAATGTTACAAATAAACTCAATGACATTTGTATATTTGCTGTAAACAGCCTACCGGTATATGAAACTAATAGTCAGGCTGAGTAGCTCAGACGGTTGAGGCGCTGGTCTTCTGACCCCAACTTAGCAGGTTCGATCCTGGCTCAGTCCGGTGGTATTTGAAGATGCTCAAATACGTCAGCCTCGTGTCGGTAGATTTACTGGAACGTAAAAGGACTCCTACGGGACCTCGGCGTCTCCGAAAACCTAAAAAGTAGTTAGTAGGACGTAAAGCCAGTAACATTATTATTATAAAAGTAATAAAGTATCAAACACAAATGTGATGAAAAGATGTCAATGATGGGACTTGAACCCACGTCGCCGGGATGAGAGACCGACGCTCTCCCACAAGCGCTAAGCATACTCTAATACATTCGTATAACTTTTAATCTATTTAAACCAAAGTGAAAGTTTTAAATCGATATTTCTCGAAAATAGTGTGGGGGAGAGGGTAGGAGTTTCGTCCTAATATTTTGATCTGTAATTCTTCTGAAAATGATCTATAATACCACAAAAATGAATCGGAACCCATCATCATCACCATCATCATGAGGTCATTTCATTCCCTCTCCTCATACAAGGAGGGGGCGGGCCATCAGCTCAACTGGGAGCTCTTAGGCCGTCGGGTGAGAAGAAGAGAGTGGAAAATAAATATAAAAGTGGTTGTATATCCTGTACATACAAGAAAAGAAGAAAAGATAAGGGAGTGGTGCAAAGGTGTCGCGACAACAAGCCGGACCCCAGGAAAGACCCACAAAACACCCCGCCCAAGCAGAATCCCACAAACACCAAAGTTATGAATGACCAGAAAATGATTTACGTATCTCGGGCGCGCAATATGGAAAGAAAAGTGCTACATAGAATGAAAAAGATTTTACATGTATTGTGCTTGCACAGTTTGCGGGTTCGATACGAAGTTGTAGGAAGAAGGACTGGGGTAGTGTTGCGACATAAGGTAGTAGAGGTATGTGGTGATATTTGTGATGGAGGTGGCGAGAAGACGAAGAAGGTCTAATATCGGGAGGGGCGGAAGGACGAAGGTGGGGTGTGGGGTTCGGTGGTAAACGGTTTGCGGCGGAGGGGGGGGGGGGGAGAGGGGGCTGATTGGCGGCTATGAGGAGGGGAGCGTACGGCACGGGGAGGAGAACGAGAGTGCTCCACTCTGTAGGTTCGCCTGTGAAGTCGGACGCCGTTGGAGATCAGTTGGTGGACGTCTTCATCGGCGGACCATGAATGTTGGGCCGTTGGCGTTGAATATACGGTATGCTCGACGTGCCGGGATGCCTGCCATGTGAAGATCGTTCAGAAGGACCTCTTCGGTGATAGCTGGATCAACGCCACGGATGACACAGCTCGGAGATGGAAGCGTATGATGGGCTGTTGCAGCGGTTGCTTGTTCGGAAGGGGCTAGTTGAGCTGTGGTGGTGGCATCCGAAGTTGGCAGGGGGCTGCTGGGGACTGCGTAATGTGGTAGATAAGGAGGTGACGAGTGTAGACATGATAGGAGAGGGGTGGCTAGTCGTGGTAATAACGGCAGAAGTGCGCGGAAGAGTATGTGCAGAAGTGGTGAAGGTGGTGGTGGTGGTGGTAGTAGTAGTAGTAGTAGTAGTAGTAGTAGTAGTAGTAGTGGTGGTGGTGAGTATGGACGTAATGACGGTGGGGGGCGGTGGAGACTGTTGAGGTGTGCAAAGGTGACGGACATGAACAGTGGAGATGGGGTGAGGATGATGGCGCCTTTCCTGTATGATTTCCTCGGGAGTAGGAACCACTTCATGTAGTCTACCGTAGATGGTCGCGACGTTGGTTATGAGGGCCGCCGTGGCATCTGGATCGAGGAGGAAGGCCAAGACCTGCTGTGAAAGTTGAGTACATAGTTGATCCTTCGCGGAGCCGGGGAACGTCGAAGACTGGGGTGCCGGACTGGCGAAGTTCAAGCTGAATGAAGAGTTTGGAGAAAGAGGTGCCCAGACCCTGAATGAGGCAGGTATACAGCATGGTGGAGAGGGGAGGCGACAGCCAACTAGGCGTCTGCCTGTTTATTGTTCTTGGGCCGGCTGAGCTGCTGATGAGGTGAGGGCCAGCCAGCCGAAAAAATCATAGGGCGTGTGATGAGACGTTGTGGGGATGCCCCGGATCCCAGATCACATATGTATAGTGTCTCCTTGTCAGTGCAACAGATTTGGGAGTGTCGGGTTGCACTAACGTAACTAAAGGTCGGATAACTTTGTTAATGTGGATTTCCAGACCCATGTTGTTATATCCTTTTATTTTTTCTGCGCTATAAGAGGAATCCATTCTCGAAGTTTTTCCGTTTTGATAGACCCTGTGTAGATTACTTGCCTTATCAATCGTTTTGGCAAGCGAGTTAGCGCACTGACGTTTGTAGACAACTATAGAGTACGTGCCGTAGCAGCCCGCCAGCGAAGCAAGAAGGCAGCACGCACACTCATTTGAAAGCACTAATAGCTATTATTAGCAGCCAGAAAATGCAGCATAAAGATTGCAAATTGCCAACTTCATGCAGACATTGGTTATAGTAATCCATTAACGCGCAGGTGCTAAAGTAAAACGTTTGGAGTCGAAATCTTCGTTCACCGCATCGACAAAGTCACAGTCTGCCACACCCATAATGTTAGTTGTCCCATCACTTTGACCACTGCTTTCCAAACCAACATCAGTCACAATCCTTTCGAGTTCCTGCTCGTTACGGCGTCAGTAGGGATTTCTTCCCGCAGATACTTCATAATCCTCCAAAATGTTTGATGTACTACACTTTTATCAAAATCGTCGGGTTGTGTCTTCTTCACACATGTCCCACTATTACTGGGAATTGGTGATGATGATGATGATGATGTCTGTTGTTAGGGCCTAACATCTAGGACATCGGCCCCTAATGATATGAGGTGAACGAAAAAATAAAACTTTAAAATGTATTCCCTGACAAGAGTCTAAAACGAATGACGATGACAAATGATCGTGAAACAAAAACACTCAGTGGATTCTATTCATAATGCCTTAAGTACTGGGATGATTCTTATTTGAAGAGGTCTTAAATCCAGGTCACCGGCCCCTCATAATGGTGCTAATCACTAGTAAAGCAGAACCATGGTGTTCGTCCTATAGTGGTACTAATCACAGGTAATGTAGACCCATGGTATGTCACACACAACGGCACCACTCACAGGTAACACAAACTAAATGGTGTTTCGCACATAAGGGCACTACTCACAAGCAACGCAGACCCATGGTGTTCCTCAAATAGTGGGACTAATCACGGGCGCCGGTATTCCCGTGGACTTCCTCACTTAGTGGAACTTATTTTATTTATTCGTATCAGAAGCATTAATACTATAAATATATATACAAATATATTCTTACTGAATTATATACGTTATAGACAAAGTCAAACTTATCAAAGAAAGGTCTATACTACTTTTGCCCATAAATTGGCGACATCCAGTGCATTTTCTGTTGCCTGAAGTAGATCTTGTACTGTGCATGTTTTAGGGCACCTACTACACTGCAACAAATGCACCACACTCACACAATGAGGACTCGATGTTGAAACCCCACTTCTGCAGGTAGCTTTTACATCTTGTCACACCTGTCCGTAATCTGTTCAGTGATCTCCAGGTACTCCATTTCTCCATGTGACCAGGTGGTAGTTCTTCACTTGGTGTCAACCATTCTTCGGAGCGAGTGCAGCTTGCGCCGCACATATCGATTCGGGTTTGCTGAGGTGTCCCGTTAAGAGCCTCTGTTGTTCTGAGGAAGCTTTTCCTTGATTTGAGTCTTGGAGTAAATGGCCTGTATCCATACAGAGGGTGAGCTTCAGATGTTTCCGCCTTCTTCCTCTTGTTTTTTGCTGCAACCTCTCGACGGATATCAGGAGGGGCAATACCAGCAAGACTGTACAATTTGTCCAACTTCTCCATTAGCCTATGGAGTATGAGTCTTTCCAGGATCTTGTACAGATGACAAAGGAGCGAGATAGGCCGATAACTCTTTGGATCATTTGGATCCTTACCTGGCTTGCGAATAGCTATAACTCTGGCTTTCATCAGCTCTATTATCCAGTGCTTTGTGGCTGGACCGATGTTTATAATTTGCTCAACTCTTATGTCGTCAAGGTCAGCAGCGTTACCATTCTTAATTTTGCTCAGTGCATAATAGAGCTCAGCCTGAGTGAAAGGTGGATCCAGAATGCTGATTTTTTTTATCAGGTTTTCTCTCAAATGTCTTCTTACTAGTCTTGATGGTTCTAGTAGTTTTTCCATTTTCAATGAGCTGGTGTGCAATTTCATCAGCTTTGACATTTACATGTGTACTTGTTTGAGAACGGTCATTATTTAGGCGCCGTAGTAACCTCCAAGCCCCTTGGCTGCTTCTACTCATATCACAGTTTTCCACCAGTTTCTCCCATTGGTCTTTCTTTGCTTCAGAGAGAGAATACGCGTTGCAACGTTGGAGGTTTCCTCACTAAACGGGTTTTCGTTGTATGATTTGTAATATTCATCTGGTAATACTGCTGTCTCTGCAGTTACCCCTTGGATACAGCTTGTCCTACAGCCTCTTGGAATACATGTCCGAGAGCATAGATTCACATCATCAACAAAACGTTCATATTCTTCAGGTACAGCTGGGATAGTCCGAACTTTGTTATGCCACGTATACTCATGGTGTCGCTCACATACTGTAGTGCTACTAATCATAGGCAATGTAGACTCACGGTGTATCACACATTAGGCCTATGGTAACCCCCACAGGCAACACAAACCCATGGTGTTCCTCAAAGTGTGGTGCCAACCACAAGCAACGTAGACCCATGGTGTTCCTTATACAGTGGTACAGCTCACAGGTAACGCAGACCCATTCTGAATACAGTGGGAACCGACAGGTGGAATGCACATGATGACCATTAATCACAAACAATGCCCAGACTCGTAGTGTTTCTCGCATAATGGTATTGCTCCTATGTAACATAGACCCATAGTTTTCCTCGCAAGGTGGTATTAGTCGCAAGTAACGTCGACCCATGATGTTCCGCACATAATGGTACAAATCACAAGTAATCACATGGTTCCAATATCAACATCCTTTGGTCGCCACTTTTAGTCGCCTCTTACGACAGGCAGGGGATACCGTGGGTGTATTCTTCGTCTGCGTCCCCCACCCATAAGGGGTACTGGGAATTGGGATCTGACTTCAGTTCTTACCCGCATTTTTACACTGCCTAGCAATGCAATGTCTCCTCAATTCTACCTAAAGCCTTAGTAGTCCTTGGTCACAGAGGTCCCGGGTTCGATTCCCGGTAGGGTCGGGAACTTTAACCATCTTTGGTTAATTTCTCTGGCAGGGGGGCTTGGTGTATGTGTTGTCTTCATCATCATTTCATCCTCATCTCGATGCGCAGGTCGCCTACGGGTGTCAAATCAAAAGACCTGCACCTGACGAGCCGAACTCGTCCTGGGATCTCCCGGCCTTACGCCATTTCATTTCACTTCACAGAATGATCTTGCTGTACCGGTGAAAGGATCACTGCGTGACCTTTCCATAGTGTAAAAAGCTATCGATAGAAGTAATGAACACACACACAAACCTCTGACAGGAATTCATTGTACATCAATAACGACAGTTAACATGAACGGCGAGGTCGCTTATTATAATTTCCGAAGAACTATTAGGAAAAATATAAGAGAAGCAAAAGAAGAATGAAATAACGAACACTGTAGGCCTAAAGGAATTAAAATCTTGAAAATAAGCATGAAAATTTCAGTCTGCATATGAGAATGAATGAGGTAACGTTCGCTATCTGGAAAAGTATGACCGTGAAAGTAGTCGGTAGTAAAACAGACTTGTTGGATAAGGAAGAACCAATGGAAGCATGGAAGAACAACATCGCAGATCTCTTCAGAGATGATCGCTCAGAATCTGATGATGTCGAACAGGAACTGGATGGTCCAGAAACTTTTTAGAATGAACTAGAGAAAGCCTTAGGTAAATCAAAATGTGGCAAAGCCGTTGGACCAGCTCAAATTAACGCAAAACTGCTTATACATTGATATTAATTGATATTAATAAGAATTATCGGAACTGAAATCTGAATTCGATGATCTCAAGCAGTATGGGAGGAGGAATACTGATAGATTGTAGGTATTGCACAAGGTGCTAACGAGGAGACATGTAAAAAAATGGTAACGCGTTACATCTAAATATAACTAATGAAATGATAGATGTTTGTCATCGCCTAAAGAAAGGAAATAACCAGAATGCTCCCAATATAACTGTTAAATTTGTGAGGCATACTGATGAGGACATAATTGTTATTAGACGCAAAATAAAGAGATATCTCAATGTTAAGGATATAAGTTTTACTACAGGTATGCCCATTTATACAAATCAGAATTTGATTACCAAGAGGACATTTTTATTTTCAAAAGCTCGGAAATTAAAAAAAGAAGACGAATTTTGCTTATGTAGATAAAACAGCTGTAAATGTCAGATAAAAAAAGAAAACGATCGATTTGATTAGATATTAACAATGTAAATGATGATGAATTGTTGTAATCTACGGACACAGCTGCTAGGTCGTGAACTCTGGCGAAAACTTCTAAAACTCAGTTTGCTGTTATTAGTCGTAAACGTTTCGAAGTCAAATCATACGCGTAGTGCTTTTTTTTTAACACTGGAATTTCTTTGAAGAGATGAGTTTTTTACTGACATATCTTCATTATATTTCTGTATCTAGTTTTTATGTTTTAAAGATGTAGTTTTTTCTATAAGTACTCTCTGTATTGTACTTTCCTATGATCTAGTTTGCTTGTTGATATCCAAAACATGGTCGGAGCTATATTCAGGCATATCGTAAAGTTAGTGATCTCTAAGTATGCGCACCCAAGTATGGCCCTGAGGCGGTATTTGGGAACTGTATTGAACTCAGGTAGGCTGTGGAATAAATGCTATTCATGTCGTTGTCTCATCTTTCCAGATACCGACACGAAAATATTGGGATAAAGAAACAATGCCGAAAGCTATTAAGCGTGTTAAAGAAGATAAAATATCAGTGAAGCAGGATGTAAGGGATTTGAAAGTAATTCGCACAACTTTGAGGAACTATTTAAGGAAAATAAAGCACTCTAATGACCTGAAACGCGAGGAAATGGTTAACGTCCCACTAGGCAGGAAAATAATTTTGCAGACTGAATTAGAACAGACGTTAAAGTTGCTACCAAGACAACAGTCACCAATGGATTCCGGGCAACGGGGATTTACCCCCTGAATGTGAACATATTTACCTAGAACCTAGGAAAGGTTTTCATTCCCCTCCTCGAAGGGAAGGGGCGGACCAACAAGAAGGTAACGCCTTCTCTCTGGCAAGGATATTTTTACTCATGCAGACTTCTTAAAGGAGAGGTCTGATAGAGAGTCAAACTATGGCAACGATGATTACGTGCTGCCCGGTGACATTCGATCTGTTCCAGTGATCGAACCCAGTACATGCACTCGACGAGGTTCCACTGTTTCGGTCGCTGGTTCACCACATAAAAGTGCAGTTGAAGCAGCGATTGAAAAGAAACAGCAGAAGGAAGCAGCGGATGCCGCTAGGAAAGAAAAGAGAAATGGCGAACTAAAACGTCAGGTGAGTTCGTCTAGCAGTGGCGAAGAGGATGGAGATGAAGTGGAATTTGCCTCAACCGACGATAACAATAGTGGTGAAGAAGATGCTGAATGTCCCATCTGCAACAAGCTGTACTCAGAAGGTAGCAAGTGCCAGAAATGGATCCGGAGAACTAAGTGTTTCCTGTGGATCCATGAAAAGTGCAATGGCAAAATTACGAAGATATTTAAATCACCTCTTTGTGAAAAACAATGAAATAATAACTGAAAGAATTATTTCACTACGAATAATTAATTTGTAACACTACGTATATGGTTTTGGTTAAATATTACACCAATAATTTTTCCCTCGAGTTAATTGTAGGTGGGGCCATATTTGGAGTCAATATTATATGTCCAGTGAAACCTCTCTCTTTTTTAAAAAAACCACTTTATTTACACCAAATTACTTATTACATGGAACCAATGCAAGCTATGGACAAAGCAATTTCAGGACTGCATGTATTTTAATTTTGCAAATTTTTATCTTCGCATACGTGCGATAAACAAAATATGGGCCATAACTGGGGACTTGCCGTTACATGAATATTAGTGCAGCAGAACACAACATTCTGATACTCACTGAGACTTGGTTGTCTAGTAGTAGTGAAATAGTTGATGTTAGGTATAACAGTTTTCGGCGAGATCGTATGAATGAACTCGTTGGAGGGATTTTTGATGGGTGTAGATAAAAGTATAACAGTTAGTAAATTAGGAAGTAAGAGATGATGAGGTTGAGTTGGTGTGTATTAAGTTGTTCTGGTATTATATGAAATACTATTCTTTCGAAGTATATTCCCCCCCCCCCCCCCCCATCTAAAATTGAGTCATATTATGAATTTTATAGTATCTGTGAAGTGTTACAGATTTACAGTACAATAATGCCATTATTGTTGGAGATTTTAATTTAGCAGTCATTGATCCTGGCTGTTATCTATTGGAAAGAGGTACTAAGTGTATTTCCCTAGCAAATTTGATGTCTTTGTATAGTTTACATTATACAAGGTGTCCCCAAAAAACACCGACAAGGCTTAGTATGTTGTGTGGGATAGCGGACTGATCGGTTTTCAAGAAGGAGCCCCTGTCCGGAAATGAACGGTTTGGGCGCTGGAGACCGTCGAACGGTTGTAACAATTTGTTCCGATTTGGTGTCTTAATACGGAAGGTATGCAACTCTTTAGCCGTCTGTGTACTGCGAACGGACGACTTCAGCCTAATAACATTCTTGCGCAAGCGCTAGATTCCTCCACACAGTCCTTGATGCGCATCCTACTGCGTTACTTGTGTACTGTAGTAACGTTGTTAACAGCAGTCCGACATGTACCAGTACACAGCTGTGGAAATGACCGACATGGTGCTTGCAATGGTAGAGCTGCTGCAAGATTGTACGCGGAACGTTCACCCCACATCATTCCACGTACGTGGCCATCGAGAGACGACTACGAGAAGCCGGACAGTTCCACATAGGTATGGTGTATGACACTCCTGTAACGTCAGCGGAGGACCTCATTGCTCGAATCCACGGAGCGACTGAAATTCTTAAAAGACAACCGCACGTACTGGGTCATGGGCGTGAGACCCAGCACCGCAGATGTAGGCTCTGCAACGACGTAGGAGGTACACAGTTCGAACTCCGTTTGTAATGAGCACGATGTGCTACTCATGTTGGGTTTATTGACGACATGTGGAACGCACACCCATCTCACACTTCGAAGCGCCACAGCGTCCAAGCCGTGCGTTTCTGGATATGGGTTCCTTCTTGTAAACGGATCAGTTTCCCTTCCCGCACAACTGTGGCATGTTCCTAACTGTCTGACTAAATTTACAAACATATTTAAATCTGCATTTAATTTGAAAAATCTGAATATCTGCGTTTAACATGTAAATTATGAAAATTAACATTTATTAAATAAAATACACACTCGTCGAACCTTGTACTCACACTTACTAGTTACCTGCTTACTTACACATACGTTATTTGAAGGGCGCCAGCTGTCACTCAGTACAGCAATAATAGAATGAGACTCTTGACCATCTCTAGGGTGTGGGGTAATAAGCTTACTTTTGACAACATACCATATAAGTTCTGGGAAAAGGAGATTGGCGTTCGGTTTCCCCATTAATTTTGAGGTTAAGATATTTTACTGTCAATGAAATGAAACTGAATTCGTTTGATAGAACAATATATATTCTTTAAATAATATATCAAAAATAGTGAGTCTTGTTGCGATAAAACAGATGAGAATGTGAAATTATGACATTGCAACTGAAAGAATCTAGGCATGAATTTGAATTCTTCTTGACCGGACATTTAACAATTTATACGAAATATTTCCCTCACTGATTCACTTGACTGTACCTTTAACACTTTGAGTGTAATTACGACGTAATCCATTGCTCTGGTGTTTACTGTAGATGTGTCACGCCTAACGTGGTGATACATCCTTGCGACTGCTTCTTCTCCATATCATCTGACTTCTTTGTAAGTCAACATGGTATGACCTCTTGGCAGGTCCAGGGTTGCCCTCTCTGACTCCTTGGTAAGCCTTGCGTCCGCGTCTTCCACTAAGTGACGGACCAACCATTTGGTCTCACTCTCTCAATGACCAATAATTAATGGTTCACTGAGTCTTCGCCATCTCTCGTTCACACCCGTTGGCTGACCACTTAAGGCCTCTTGATCTAGTAGACTACTTCACTGTACTGCATCCGTATAAGTAATGACTGACGCTACAATATGGAGCTACCTTATATAGACGTTGGTTGACACAACTACGTAATCTCCAGAAATAACAATGACATACTCCCACCTACGCGACAGATATTACATCCAGTGGTGAAATAGCCCTGCGGCGATTGAGTCGTGCGCTCATTGCTAAATAAATACGATGACGTAGCCAAGGCGCGCCGATGACTTGGCAGAATCGCCATTGGTATCGCAATATAACAACGTCACTTCTAATCTCTGATATATACAACAATTCTCACTGTACAGGTGTTTAATGATAATCTACACATACGTATATATGTATACATCTAAGTGCAATCTTGCAAGCAACAGGCAATTGCAAAATTGAATAAAATGGATAATTACAATAATAGTAACAATATCACAGATAAAATAATAATAATACTGACATAATAATAATAATAATAATAATAATAATAATACAAATAAAATCATACAGTAATAAAAATACAGATACCATCTTGTAACGGGATTTGAACCGTTACACAACATAGTAAGTGTTGTCGGTGGTTTTTTTTTTTTTTTTTTTGGGACACCCTGCATTTACGTAATTCGGTTCAAAATTAATTCGGCAGAACATTGAATCTTGTATTAACTAATGGAAATGCCAATTTAAGAGTGACAAAGAATGGCTATCCGCTCTTACTAGAAGATCGTATCACCCAACCTTTACTTTGGAATTATTATCTAACGTAAAATATGAACAATCCAAAACTATTCCGAGAGTAGTCTATAATTTTGCCAAAGCAAATTTTTATGACATTTGTATGAGTTTACTAAATGTGAATAGGATTGATTTAACAAAGTTTACTGATCTAAACAAAGCCCTGGATTCCTTTTATGACGTGGTCAATAATATTATAAATCAAACCGTGCCTAAGAAAAACATGCTATAAAAGGAAAATATATCCATGTTGGCTCACCAATGTTATAGAGATTTTACAATTCAATGAGTATCATGAAAAACGTGCTAAGCACTCAGAGTTCAATTTGCGTTTGTATGATAAGTTTTGTTTTTGAATAAATATATATAACTTTCCTAAATGTTTTTGGAATTTTATTAAACCAAAACAAATAACAGGACATCCGCTCAACATATAGTAATCTTTTAACTAGTGCTCAGAGCATTACTGACTCTTTTCCATCTCATTTTAAAAGTGTATATAGTGCTCAGGTACCTTCATACTCACTGGCGTGGGAGACTCTTTAAAAACATCTTTAAGGCGTACCAAAGAGCACACCCATCTCACACTTCGAAGCGCTACAGCGTACAAGCCGTGCGTTTCTGGATAAGGGTTCCTTCTTGAAAATGGATCAGTTTGCCTTCCCGCACAACATACTAAGTGTTGTCGGTGTTTTTATGGGACACTCTGTATATACACATTTACTATTAGTTTTTCTTTATGTTTTTGTCTTTTTGTAACTTTGACTCAATGTATTTCTTCAATTAGTCTATTGTAATTGGAGAAATGTTCTGTTGTAGACAGTATTAATTACATAAATATAATGACGCCCTTTTGAAGGCATTCAACCACTTCTGTAACAAAGGAAACACACTTACAGACTGGCTGGAATCTACTTTTATCAGCCTGCCGAAGAAGTAAGATTCTAAACGATGTAGTGATTACAAGCTAATAAGACTAATGAATCATCATTATAAAGTGCTTTTAAGACTTCTATATCTCCTTTATGGATAAAATAGCAGTAAAACTCAGTTGGGGGCTTACAAACATTCATGGTTCTAGCTCTAGTTCAAAAATATCAAACCAACAACAAACTTTCTTGGCTTGCTTCATCGAATTTGAGAAAGCTTTTGACAACGTTGAACATGTTACCCTTCTATATATCAGCGGAAACATGTGATCATCAAGAAGCTGTATTGAAATCAAACTGTTCACATCAAAGTTGGATCCGAAAATAGTAAAAGTAGTTACGTAAAGAAATTAACATTATTATTATTATTATTATTATCAAACTTGGAGACTATGTTACTAGGATAATGGTACTCTGAACTGCACCTGATTTAAATGATAAAGGATTTAATATCAACGGTAAACAAATAAACACTATGCAGATGATGCTGTGGTGTTAACAAGTTATAATACCTTCAAACAGCAACAACGAAATCAACAACAAACGTTTAGAAAACAAAATTCGTGGTAATAAACAAACAGAAAATCTACAACACTGTTATCGCCCTGGGCAGAAGCACCACTGAGAAGTATTTCAAGTATCTAGGATGCTGGATAACATAAGAACGGGATTCAGAGTAGAAATAAAAACCAGAATCGATAACGAAAGAAGTGTGTTTCTGAAATTCAAATATCTTGTGGGCAACCGTGACCTGCGATTCGAAAATCGTTGGCAAGTCGCGAAGTGTTATGTGTTTCTAGGGATGTCTGACGGTGCTGAAGGTTGGATACTAACCTCTGAAGTGCGGATGTACCATACAATGTCCAAGATCCTATGGGAAGACCGCATTACTAGCGCGGAGGTAGTCCCGGGAATCACAGGAAGTCTTGAACCTCGCAAAAGGCAGGAAAGCAGCAACCACATCGTCCTAAATGATAACTACACCTTTATACAACGAACATTAAAATACAAGATAGAAGGGAAATGTGGAGTCGGTGGAGATCATCCTGGACGCGGAACCTTCCACAGTGGTACGACATCCACGATGCGGCAACTTTGATACGGAAAAACACAAAATGGGATACATTACTCCATAACGGTTGCCAACTTCTGTAAGTACACGGCAACGGAAGAAGTAGAAGAAGAAGAGGAAAAGAAGAGGAAGAAGAAGTTTTACGTCCCACTAACTACTTTCATGGTTTTCTGAGACGCGAGGTGCCCGAATTTTGTCCGAAATGAGTTATTTTACGTGCCTGGTGTGGCCTTAATTAAGGTACAACCTCGGCATTTGCCTGGTGTTAAAATGGGAAACCACGGAAAACTACCTTCAGGGCTGCCAACAATGGGGTTCGAACCCACTATCTCCTGGATGCAAGCTCACAGCTGCACACCCCTAACCGCAAGGCCAACTCGCCCGGTTGTTTTATTTACAATTGGCTTTACGTCGCACCGAGACAGATGGGTCTTATGGTGACGATGGAATATGAAAGGACTAGGAGTGGGAAGGAAGCGGCCGTGGCCTTAATTAAGGTACACACCGGGCGAAATAGTCCTTCGAAATAGTCCCCTCCCATAACTATTCACTGCTGAGATCGGCGATAAATGTCCTGGAAAATTTGCAAGAAGGCTTCCTTTGGGATGGTCTTCAAAAGCCTCGTCACGTTTCGTTGGATGTCAGGAATATCGTCAAATCTCTTTCCTGCAGTTCATCCGCTATAATGCGCACAGTGAATCGCCAATCGTTCGTGATTAATGTCTTCACCTTCTCAATGATTTCCTTCCGCTACAGAGGTTGTCAGAAACACTTTCTGGCCTCCTCAAAAACGGGCGAACCACTCGAACACACACTTGAGGAACAGTGCTTCATCTTCATAAACACGTACCAGCATCGCATGCGTTTCTTTCGGTGTCTTGCCAAGTTTAAAACAAAATTGTACATTGATCTTTTGGTCGTTCATGATCCTGTTCGTAGTTCAGAACCAACGCACTAAACACGCACTGTGTCAAACAGGTCTTACACGGCACACACACGATGCTCAACTGAACAACATTGGGAGCAGGTGGTCAAAACCTGCTGCTACGCAGGTGCAGCGTTGCGTGTCACCAGTGTTGCCGGATCGACAGTTCTGACTTCATTTACCAAACTTTACTGTCACAGGTTGTATTACAAACTGATATGTTACATTCACAGTTTCCCTACGGAAAAAGTATTACATCTGTTTTACTTTAATATAAATGTAAAGTTCTTTAATAACAAATTAAAAATGTTCTAGTAAGTAGCCGGATATAAGCGTAACAGCTGTAAGTATCCGGAAAATCTCAGGTATGCCCAGCGTTTAAGTATATGTCCGGGGGTATTTCTGAAAATAAAATAATATATATTTTATAGGCTAGGTTTCGAAAAACAGAGACTTTCTTTAGTATTTTGAAATGTTTCGGACATCATAACAATAAAGAACATTATTAATGATGATCAATGTTTTAAGAGGAAGTACAACTGGGCAACCGTCCTCTATTAACATTAATCAGAGGGTAAAAGGAAGACGTCCAACCTTTCAAACAATGAAGGTAGCGGAAAAGAAGTGGATTGGCCAAGAGTGTCGTAGGTACCGAAGATACTCTCTAGGCCTCGCAAACTAAATAATGTGAACGCAGGTGAGATATTAAAAGATGAAAGTTAGGAGCTTGGTACAAGTAAGTGGAAAGAAGGCCAAAATCAGCTAGGTGACTCGTGGCCGTCAAGCCAAGCTCGAAAGTTGAAATTTCTCAAAGCCAGCTCTTACGACAGGCAAGGTATACCGTGGGTGGATTTTTTCACCCCCATCAACAGGACGTAGAAGAATGCTACGTGCAGGAAGTGTAGGGCCTTATTAAAATGAAATATAATCATAATTTTAGAAATTTAACTTCACATGGCCAATTTCAAACTAGATATTTTGCTTTTGATCCGTTCTCTGATGAAGTAACACTTCGATTAATACAATATTTCTGTTGTCAGTACGAATACGTCATGAAAGTGTGCAATTGCATACATATATCCTAGATTTTCCTCTAATGTCCAACACGTTATTAAAAACTTGTAAACTTAAAAACATAAATTATACACTGACTGACAGAGCAAATGCAACACCAAGAAGGAGTGGTTCGAAAGAGATGAAAGTTGGGGAAAAAACAGAGACGGCACGGACGAATAATTGATGTTTATTTCAAACCGATATGCAGGTTACACAATGCGCACGGCATCGATTCAGTAGGATGTACGACCACCGCGAGCGGCGATGCACGCAGAAACACGTCGAGGTACAGAGTCAATAAGAGTGCGGATGGTGTCCTGAGGGATGGTTCTCCATTCTCTGTCAACCATTTGCCACAGTTGGTCGTCCGTACGAGGCTGGGGCAGAGTTTGCAAACGGCGTCCAATGAGATCCCACACTTGTTCGATTGGTGAGAGATCCGGAGAGTACGCTGGCCACGGAAGCATCTGTACACCTCGTAGAGCCTGTTGGGAGATGCGAGCAGTGTGTGGGCGGGCATTATCCTGCTGAAACAGAGCATTGGGCAGCCCCTGAAGGTACGGGAGTGCCACCGGCCGCAGCACATGCTGCACGTAGCGGTGGGCATTTAACGTGCCTTGAATACGCACTAGAGGTGACGTGGAATCATACGCAATAGCGCCCCAAACTATGATGACACGTTGTCTAGCGGTAGGGCGCTCCACAGTTACTGCCGGATTTGACCTTTCTCCACGCCGACGCCACACTCGTCTGCGGTGACTATCACTGACAGAACAGAAGCGTGACTCATCGGAGAACACGACGTTCCGCCATTCCATCATCCAAGTCGCTCTAGCCCGGCACCATGCCAGGCGTGCACGTCTATGCTGTGGAGTCAATGGTAGTCTTCTGAGCGGACGCCGGGAGTGCAGGCCTCCTTCAACCAATCGACGGGAAATTGTTCTGGTCGATATTGGAACAGCCAGGGTGTCTTGCACATGCTGAAGAATGGCGGTTGACGTGGCGTGCGGGGCTGCCACCGCTTGGCGGCGGATGCGCCGATCCTCGCGTGCTGACGTCACTCGGGCTGCGCCTGGACCCCTCGCACGTGCCACATGTCCCTGCGCCAACCATCTTCGCCACAGGCGCTGCACCGTGGACACATCCCTATGGCTATCGGCTGCGATTTGACGAAGCGACCAACCTGCCCTTCTCAGCCCGATCACCATACCCCTCGTAAAGTCGTCTGTCTGCTGGAAATGCCTCCGTTGACGGCGGCCTGGCATTCTTAGCTATACACGTGTCCTGTGGCACACGACAACACGTTCTACAATGACTGTCGGCTGAGAAATCACGGTACGAAGTGGACCATTCGCCAACGCCGTGTCCCATTTATCGTTCGCTACGTGCGCAGCACAGCGGCGCATTTCACATCATGAGCATACCTCAGTGACGTCAGTCTACCCTGCAACTGGCATAAAGTTCTGACCACTCCTTCTTGGTGTTGCATTTGCTCTGTCAGTCAGTGTACTATTGAGGCATTCTTAACATGATGGCAACTGTTCAACACATGGCTGCATTTCACTCACCGTTCAAGGGCCTCTTAAAAAAAAAAAGACTCACTTCAATGGTTCTCTACTTTTTCTTTTTACAATTTGCTTTACGTCGCACCGACACAGGTAGGTCTTATCGTGACTATGGGATAGGAAAGGGCTAGACGTGAACCGACCATGACCTTAATTAAGATACAACCTTGGCATTTGCCCGGTGTGAAAATGGAAAACCGCGGAAAACCATATTCAGGGCTGCCGACAATGAAGTTTCGAACCCACCATCTCCCGAATGCAAACTGATAGCTACATGACTCAAACCGCGCAGCCACTTGTTCGGTCTTTACTTTTTATGTTATCTACAGGAACCGGAGCATCCAAAGGACTCGCGATTCATCCGTTATGAAGTTGAAATGTTTGAAAACCAGATTTCCATTCCGGAGGGGCCTCAGCCTGTACAGGGATGAGTGGAAAGTATTTTAGGCACGGATAGGTTAGAATGAAAACGTATTTAACCTAGGCGCAAGTGTATTCTAGCCCGCACAACGGTTCTGCATTGAGATTTGCATAAATATTAGCGATCTGAACTGTGAGAACCCGTAACATGCAACTCACCGACATAACTGTAGAGCGGCTATTTCCACAGGATGACATAGAAACTAGTGAACTGTTTAGCTAGTGTCTGCGACTTCAAGTATGCGTTACTTCAGTGGCTATCTGCTACCTCCGATCAGGGATCAATGACTCAAGCAAGAATAGAAATCCATTTTAAACATCGAAAATAACATTCTTGACGGCAAATGTGTATATACACGTACATACACTGACTGACAGAGCAAATGCAACACCCAGAAGGAGTGGTCAGAACTTTATGCCAATTGCAGGGTAGACTGACGTCACTGAGGTATGCTCATGATGTGAAATGCGCCGCTGTGCTGCGCACGTAGCGAACGATAAATGGGACACGGCGTTGACGAATGGCCCACTTCGTACCGTGATTTCTCAGCCGACAGTCATTGTAGAACGTGTTGTCGTGTGCCACAGAACACGTGTATAGCTAAGAATGCCAGGCCGCCGTCAACGGAGGCATTTCCAGCAGACAGACAACTTTACGAGGGGTATGGTGATCGGGCTGAGAAGGGCAGGTTGGTCGCTTCGTCAAATCGCAGCCGATAGCCATAGGGATGTGTCCACGGTGCAGCGCCTGTGGCGAAGATGGTTGGCGCAGGGACATGTGGCACGTGCGAGGGGTCCAGGCGCAGCCCGAGTGACGTCAGCACGCGAGGATCGGCGCATCCGCCGCCAAGCGGTGGCAGCCCCGCACGCCACGTCAACCGCCATTCTTCAGCATGTGCAAGACACCCTGGCTGTTCCAATATCGACCAGAACAATTTCCCGTCGATTGGTTGAAGGAGGCCTGCACTCCCGGCGTCCGCTCAGAAGACTACCATTGACTCCACAGCATAGACGTGCACGCCTGGCATGCTGCCGGGCTAGAGCGACTTGGGTGAGGGAATGGCGGAACGTCGTGTTCTCCGATGAGTCACGCTTCTGTTCTGTCAGTGATAGTCACCGCAGACGAGTGTGGCGTCGGCGTGGAGAAAGGTCAAATCCGGCAGTAACTGTGGAGCGCCCTACCGCTAGACAACGCGGCATCATGGTTTGGGGCGCTATTGCGTATGATTCCACGTCACCTCTAGTGCGTATTCAAGGCACGTTAAATGCCCACCGCTACGTGCAGCATGTGCTGCGGCCGGTGGCACTCCCGTACCTTCAGGGGCTGCCCAATGCTCTGTTTCAGCAGGATAATGCCCGCCCACACACTGCTCGTATCTCCCAACAGGCTCTACGAGGTGTACAGATGCTTCCGTGGCCAGCGTACTCTCCGGATCTCTCACCAATCGAACACGTGTGGGATCTCATTGGACGCCGTTTGCAAACTCTGCCCCAGCCTCGTACGGACGACCACCTGTGGCAAATGGTTGACAGAGAATGGAGAACCATCCCTCAGGACACCATCCGCACTCTTATTGACTCTGTACCTCGACGTGTTTCTGCGTGCATCGCCGCTCGCGGTGGTCCTACATCCTACTGAGTCGATGCCGTGCGCATTGTGTAACCTGCATATCGGTTTGAAATAAACATCAATTATTCGTCCGTGCCGTCTCTGTTTTTTCCCCAACTTTCATCCCTTTCGAACCACTCCTTCTTGGTGTTGCATTTGCTCTGTCAGTCAGTGTACATACATTATCATTATAGACTGTTATGCCTTTCAGCGTTCAGCCTGCAAGCCTCTGTGCATTTTTTTTTTTTTTTTTTTTTTGCTAGGGGCTTTACGTCGCTCCGACACAGATAGGTCTTATGGCGACGACCTCTGTGAATTTATTAAACGTCGCCACAATCCTCGATTTGCAACTAGTGCTATTGCCTCATTTAGTTCTATACCTTTTATCTTTAAATCGTTAGAAACCGAGTCTAACTATCGTCATCTTGGTCTCCTCACATGACCCCACCACCGAAGCCGGTTTATGCGTACAGCTTCATTCATAGAGTTCATTCCTAAATTAGCCTTTATCTCCTCATTCCGAATACCCTCCTGCCATTGTTCCCAACCGTTTGTACCAGCAATCATTCTTGCTACTCTCATGTCTGTTACTTCTAACTTATGAATAAGATATCCTGAGTCCACCCAGCTTTCGCTCCCGTAAAGCAAAGTTGGTCTGAAAACAGACCAATATAAAGATAGTTTCGTCTGGGAGCTGACTTCCTTCTTACAGAATATATATACATATATATATATATATACTGCCTGACAAAAAAATTGAAGCACACAGAGGGGGAAGAGGAAATGAAATGAAACTGCAAGTGTTGACACGGTATGCGTTATTTCAGTGATTACAAAATCGAGTCAAATTTACAACGAACTTGACAGTACGAGCCCCCTTGTCAGTATGATGTTGCACCTCCTCTGGCCTGGATGTATGCAGTGATTCACTCGGGAAGGGTGTGATAAAGCCATTGTATCCTCTCCTGAAGCAAGCTGGACCACACTGTTGTAACAGGTCCTGATATAATGCATACCGGCACTGGAGCGGAGTTGACGTACGAGCTGGTCCCACAGATGTTTTATCGGGGATAAATCTGGGATCTTGCTGACCACAGCAGTACTTCAACATCACACATAGAGACATGCCGTGTGTGGACGAACACTGTCCTGTTGAAAAATGGCACCACAATACTATCGCATGAGAGGTAACACATGAGGTCGCAGGATGTCCGCGACATACCATTGTGCCGTCAAAGTTCCCTCAATCACTTCCACCTGGAGTCATACTCGATGGTTCCCCACACTATGACTCCAGGAGTAAAACTGCTGTGCCTCTCCAAAACATACTTGCCGACGTTGGTCATCTGGGATAGTACATAACCGCGATTCATCGCTGAACATAATGCGATTCCATTGTCAGTAGTTCATCCATCCCGATCATGGCACCACTCCAAACACAGCCGTTTGTGTTGTGGTGTTAACGGCAGTCTACGCATGGGATGATAATTCCCTACTCCAGCTGCTACTAGTCTTCAACCAATGGTGCGGTATGACACAGAATGTTGCAGGAAGTCTAATACTAGTTTTCGAATGACAGGTGCAGATTATAAGGGGTAATGAGTCTTTGGTGCACAATACATCATTCCTCCCATGTGGTGGTCAGGCGTGGTCGACTGGAATCTTAACGACGACTATACCTGCCCTCACGTTCCTATGCAGATTAACAGTGGACCACCCTCACATCTAAATGCTCTAAAAATCCCGAAATTGCAAGATACAACCAGCCAGCCAAATGGAGACCCGACAATGAGGCCACTATCAGGTGCTGATAACGCTGTCTCACATGAGTACGCGGCATCTCTGTGTCCATCAGAGTGATCACTCTACATATGATGCCATTCACGCCCCTTATATACCCTACCAGGCCTGGTAAGAACACTAAACACGAACAACATTCTGGTGGCCGTTCTACCTGTCACAGAGAATTGCAACTTTAATAATTTACATATCCACGGATGGTGTGAAAGTGTACGAAGTTACATTGACATCTGACCATTTCTTCTCGGAGCTTCACTTTTGTCAGGCAGTGTATTCTCTGGAGTTAAAAGTTCAGTCGCGGATGCAGAGTAGGCTTCGGCCTACAAGTAGCCACGGCTGGACCGTGGTCAGATAGCTCTGCACTCCGACCAACAGAGTAGAGTGCCGGTAGCCACGCCTCTACCTTAGCTCTACACCTCTGCATTCGGGAGTCGGAAAGGGGCTGGTCCTCACCGTCAGCCGTCCTGGGAATGGTTTTCCGTGCTTTCCTATTCTCCTACACTAAGGCGAATGCTAGAACAGTTCCTAGCATACCCCACGGCCGTCAACCCTCTCACCTTCTCCGTACTTCAAATCACCTTCTCAAATCTCGTTGGCCTGAGAGAGGGCGTTATCCTCTAAGGAGGGTACGGAATGAAAACTTTTTAGTAGCAATAATAGTAAAGTTTACTCTTTGTTATTTACCCGGTCAAGAAAACCAAAAATAACGGCCGAGAGAATTCGTCCAACTGACCATGCATCACCACGTGATCTGCAGGCCTTCTCGCGATGAGCAGCGCTCACTTTGCAGCCCATGGCCCATCGGGGCTGCAGCACCACGGAACTTGTTTAGTTCTTTTGTTATTTAAGAGAAAAATATGCAAAATAGGCGAAAAGTGGTTCCATACATTTCCACAAATCGCGCGCGCATGTATATATGTATGTATGTATGTATGTATGTATGTATGTATGTATGTATGTATGTATGTATGTATGTATGTATGTATGTATGTATGTATGTATGTCTTCTTCTTCTTCTTCTTCTTCTTCTTCCACTTCTTGATGGGGTTGTGGATGCGAAGGCACATACTGGACTTTCTCCCCATTATCCGTATGAAAGCTCAAAGAAAATGGTCAACGGAATGGAATACACAGGATCTGCACAAAGGACGATATTATGCCGCACTTCAAGCTAATATCCCTAACAAACCATGGTTCGATAGCATCAAACTGGCCAGACGTCACATCACATCTCTCATACGCATGCGACTCGGACACGGATGTTACGCCGACCATCTCTACCGTATAAAATAGTGATCTAAATATCTAATTAGTGTCCTTTTTATTTTTATTTTTACCTCTCTTAATCAAAAATTTGTAATGGTTTTCGTCATGTTCAGAAAAAAAAGTGCAAGTCATGTATTGTGAGTGTCAGAATATCCAAGGCATATGTGTGTGAAGGAGACTGTCTCTAACCAGCGTGCCAGTTCTTCTTTCTCCTATCAAACAGAGAATGTAAGTGACTTTAGCACAATTTCTCAAATATAGCGTTTTAAATATATAATCTGTATCTTTTTGACCGCTCTTATTTTACCAGACATTTATATTGATTTTAGTCATGTTTTTAAAAAAATGTAAATTTCAGAACATCCAGGAGTTTGTGAAGTGAAAGAGACTTTCAGGCGATTTTTCTGTCTGCCATTTATGTCATTTCATTTCTGTGTCTGTCATATGTATATATATATTACTGTGTGACTTGTGAATTTGTAATGTTTTTTGCTGGCTGTATGGTCGATGGACCAAAAGCCAAATAAATTTTTTAAAAAAAGGCACATACTGACTTGGCCCTGTTTCACGGTCATATACCCCTCCCCTGATGCCAATTCTATGTTGAGTGTTGTATTCACTGTTGCGTGTGTGATAGTACATATATCACACCCCCGAATTATATGTAGAAGTTAGAGATATTATTGTCAGTATTCGATTTATTATTATTATTATTATTATCAGTATTATTATTATTATTATCAGTATTTCATTTGTATGTTTTGTCATTTATATTGGTAAGCTGGAAGATATCCACATATGTAGGTATGAGTAATTTGTTTTGCACGAGTGGGAAAACACTGCTGTAATAACTCTGGTAATTTGAATGAGTCATCTGGCTACCCCAGTGTCTGTTATGATGTACTTGTGTCAGGAAATTCCATTACTCGTGTATATATCCCAGCCTGATTAGATAAGCTTGTTGTTGTACCAGGAAAGTTTGGTGATTCATGAAAACTCCCCAGAGTTTGTTATTGTCTTGGGAGGAAGAAGTAGTTCAGGGCTTGGTCTTAATTTGAGATCACTCATGATTGGCTGGCAAGCACCAATCCAGACGTATCATCTGAGAGGAGGGGGATGTTGATGTCTATAAAGGTTGATGATACGGCGGCAACCAGATGATTGTATTAGGACATTGTAAGAGAGGATTGTATGAGACATGGTAAGAGACATTGTAAGGAACATTGTAAGGGTGATTGTAGAGGTGATTGTAAAGGAACGAGAAGGAAGATAACTACAACTACAACTACAACTGACGCACTGTACGGGAAGGAAGTGGTGCTGAGACACGGTACTGGATTGACATGGCTGCAATGGACTGGACTTCAAACGTTCGTGGAGCGTAGTCGTGTTATGTTTGTGGAAAGTGGCTGATTGTGGAGAGTGCTTGCGCATTAAGTATTGTAGCACTTGTGGCGGCCTAGCATTATATGTTGGTGAAAGCTATCTCAGACTTTCCATAAATTTATGTTGAGGATCGACAGACGTGTGTATATATCTTTACAACAAGTGTTAAAATATGTGAACACAGTAGTACAAGGTACAGTATCTGTGTGATGTGATAACTGCCGATTATGAGAATCGGTAAGTCGAATTGATATAGACTGTGAAGGGTATTTATCTTCATACATGTACATTGTTCATCGGACTATTTACAAATGGTAACCTAGTTCTCGTTTTCGTTTTCCCACGGTTTTCATTATTGTTGTGTTGTAAATATGGAGTCTTCCAGCAATATTTTATGTGTGTATTATATGTATAATGTTGTATGTTGATGAGGTGCTCATGCACGGAATTTGTTCAGAATATAGTTAGCTATTTTAGAATCAGTGTTATTGATAAACCTAGGTGCAGTTCCTACCTAATTAGTCGTTTTCAGGAGGTTAGGTAAGGCCTGCAGCAGATGTACCAGTACGCAGCATTATGTACACGCCCTGGGATATAAAGTCTATCATGCTCTTATCTAAATTCGAGGGATCCATTCTGGTGAACTCTGGCGCCCATACTACGGACATTTCGGTTAATTATGCTTATTAATTTTATTAAGTTTTTGAGTAATTTTATTTATATATTTTTATTCATGATTTTATTTATCAGTAGTCATCAACTTATTACAATTGGCTTCCCAACGTGTGGCTGAATGATTGGTACATCTGTTAGGCTTATAAGTGTAGGTGCACTTGTCAGGTGTGGTTGGAATTCTGCAAACTATGTCAGTGAAGTGTTTTATATATTTCATGTGTATTTTGGAGTATGAAGAAATGTTGTAGCGAGTCCAGTATTATAAAATTGAGAAGTAGAGAGGTTTTTAAAGTTGCTGGTACTAAGAATCAGGAGAAGAGAAGGCAAAAGAATTCCACCACATTGAGTTTATCTAATTTAAGTAAGAGTAGCAAAATGGCTGATAGTGGGAAGGATCTATTGGCAACGATGGGTGAGGAACCGAATAACCCGTCTCAAACTCAGCACGTAGGGGTTGTTAAGGAAACGGTTCAAGGGGAGGCTTTAACTTTTAGTATGATTAAATCGCTATTTAATGAATTGTCTAGTAAAATCGATAATCAGAGTGTTGAATTAAACAGTAAGAGTGATGAATTGTCCAGTAAGATTGATAGCAAGAGTAAAGAGTTGAAGAGTGAATTGAGTTTTTTAAGTAATGAAATATACAGTATTAATAGTGAATTAAATTCAGTTAGTACGGAATTGTCCAGTAAGATTGAGAATCAAAGTAAGGAGTTAAATTTAGCTAGTGTTGAATTGTCTAGTAAAATTGATAGTTTAAGTATTGCTGTGAATGGTAGAATAGACAAATTAAACCAGAAGTTTGACCATCAAAGCAGGGAAATTCAGGAAGTCAACAATAAGGTAGAAGCTCAACGCTTGGAATTGACTGAGAAAATTGAATGCCGATTTAATGTAGTTAGGAAAGAATTTGTTGAAAACAGCAAGGAATGTGATAAAAGAATAAAAATAGTGGAAGATAAAGTCGAAGAAATAGACAGAATGAAAACCAGTCAGAATGTTTTAGTGAAGCGAATAGATGAGAAGAATGAGAAATTGGAGAAAGACCTTAAGTCAGTAAAAGATGACCTCAAGTCAGTAGAAGGAAATGCCAGAATGGTAGTGGAAGAAGGAATTAAATCATGTCATGTGAAATTAAGGCAGGAGATCAGTCAAATCCAATTAGGTAGCAGCATATGTAATAGGTACGTATCTTGTACGAAGGACTCTGAATTGCCCAAGTTTAATGGTCGGCAGTTTAATCCGATGGAATTCTTGAAAACAGTGGAGAAACGGTTTTCCAAGAATCTTGACGATGGTTTGATTGATTGGAGTATGGTTGATGAGCTGTTGGATGTTGCATTTGTTGGAGAAGCGAGATCCTGGTTTCAAGTTTATAGACAGGGTATTTCGAGTTTAGAGGAATTTAGGGAGAAATTTAGTTCTAAATTTTGGAGTGAAGCTATTCAGGGAAGGGAAAGAGATCGCGTGCTATTTGGCAAGTATAAACCCCAGGAAGGTGTATCTATGACGGAGTATTTCTTAGCGCATGTTCTGATCAGCCAGAATATTGAAGGTCTAGCATCGGAGAGAGATACAGTCCGCCAGATGTTGAGGCATTTTCCTGAGAAGGTCGGATTAGCTGCATGTATGCAGAATATTGTTACGATTAAGGAATTAGAGCAGCTGTTAGAGAGGTTTGATGCTTTAGAAGGGCAGGGGAGGACTAGGCAAAGTGAAGGTAGAAATTACGGGGATAATGGGAGACAATGTAATCAGGTAGCGGGAGATAGGAATAATCAGAATTTCAGTCATTCTAGGCAAGGGAATCAGGGTGGTAATTCCGGAAGGGGAAACAGACAGTCTAATCAGGGAGTTAATCACCAGGAATATTATGGCAGAAGACCTAATCAAGGGGAATCAGAAAGTAGGGGGCGTACGGATCAGAGACCTCCAGATCAAGTGCAGAGACATGATAATAGTGAACAGTCCATGTCAAGTAATTTAAACCGGAATCGGACTTCTTAGTTGGGTCAGATAGGCAGTCCGATACCGAAATTCCTATTCACGTGATGAAACAGGTAAGTTATGATTTAGACGTGAAAGAGGAATTATTGTATGACCATGTGTTTTGTGATTTTGAGAATAGGGGGCATGACGAAGGTAAGAAAGATGTGTCGGATGTCTTACTTTGTGCTAGTGGTGATGGTAATAGCGGTGTTGCGATCGATAATCTTGTGGAGGTTTCTGAAATTGAAAGTGAAGTTTTTTGTGAAGATGAAGGTTGTTTTGTGAGTGAAGAGTGTTTACGGAATATACATCATGAGGATGTTTGTGTTAATTTAAGTGTACGTGAGGAGAGTAAAGTTAGGTCCATTATGTGTGAAAATGGTGACTTTGAGATTAATGAAACTTCTGATAAGAGAGTCGAGAGTAGCAGTGTTGTTGGCATGAAAGTGGTGCAAGTAGGAGCTGATATGGAAGGTGGTGAAGATGGATTAATTGTTGGGTCATTAAGTAGTAATGACAGCAATTTCGAAGTGTATTATGGTAAGAATTTCAATAATAGAGTGAGCGTGTGTGAGAATGGAAGTGTGCGTGAGATAAAAGAAAGTCTTTTCAAGCGGGTGTGTAATGTTTTATTTAATTCTGAGAGTTGTGTGAATGATTTGAATGACGTGCTGTGTGATATCGATGTGGAATGTGTGAAAAAGTGTGTGATTTGTTTGCTTGCATTAATTATGAGTTTGTGGAAGAGTAAACGTAGTGAGATTCCCACGTATTTCAGAAAGAGGGATTTCTTGGTTATGAATGTTCCGAATGAAAGTTTGTATAATTCTTGTGTGACTGGATGGTACGAATCTTTGTGTGTGAGATAGAGTGTATTCTAGAAGTAGTTAGTTTTATTACGGTACGCATTCCTCGCTTATCGATGCCAATGTTAAGTTTATGTATAGTTTTTTTATTTATATCAGGGTCCGTATACTGTGGACAGTAGAATAGGCAAGTGTGCTTATAGGCTCCTAACCACTGACAAAATAAGGTCCTTGGGACATTTAATATCTATAGCCTTCGCAGATATAAGAAATAGGATCTGCACCTTGGATGTGTATATTATCGATTATGAGTTATGTGTACAGTAGCAAGTAGGGATTGTGTTCAATGGTATATGAAACAATCAGTTGTGTGTATATAGACATATTATTATTATTGTTTGGACAAATTGTATTTCGTGTGTGCGAATACAATGCAGTAGACGCAATGTATATATCATTATTACAGTAAATTAAGTGTTCAGTTATGTCATTATAAGGTTATGTATGAAGTTCTGTTTTATGGTGAATCATAATATATGATATCATCGATTCACCAAGGGGGCGTTATGTGATAGTACATATATCACACCCCCGAATTATATGTAGAAGTTAGAGATATTATTGTCAGTATTCGATTTATTATTATTATTATTATTATTATCAGTATTATTATTATTATTATCAGTATTTCATTTGTATGTTTTGTCATTTATATTGGTAAGCTGGAAGATATCCACATATGTAGGTATGAGTAATTTGTTTTGCACGAGTGGGAAAACATTGCTGTAATAACTCTGGTAATTTGAATGAGTCATCTGGCTACCCCAGTGTCTGTTATGATGTACTTGTGTCAGGAAATTCCATTACTCGTGTATATATCCCAGCCTGATTAGATAAGCTTGTTGTTGTACCAGGAAAGTTTGGTGATTCATGAAAACTCCCCAGAGTTTGTTATTGTCTTGGGAGGAAGAAGTAGTTCAGGGCTTGGTCTTAATTTGAGATCACTCATGATTGGCTGGCAAGCACCAATCCAGACGTATCATCTGAGAGGAGGGGGATGTTGATGTCTATAAAGGTTGATGATACGGCGGCAACCAGATGATTGTATTAGGACATTGTAAGAGAGGATTGTATGAGACATGGTAAGAGACATTGTAAGGAACATTGTAAGGGTGATTGTAGAGGTGATTGTAAAGGAACGAGAAGGAAGATAACTACAACTACAACTACAACTGACGCACTGTACGGGAAGGAAGTGGTGCTGAGACACGGTACTGGATTGACATGGCTGCAATGGACTGGACTTCAAACGTTCGTGGAGCGTAGTCGTGTTATGTTTGTGGAAAGTGGCTGATTGTGGAGAGTGCTTGCGCATTAAGTATTGTAGCACTTGTGGCGGCCTAGCATTATATGTTGGTGAAAGCTATCTCAGACTTTCCATAAATTTATGTTGAGGATCGACAGACGTGTGTATATATCTTTACAACAAGTGTTAAAATATGTGAACACAGTAGTACAAGGTACAGTATCTGTGTGATGTGATAACTGCCGATTATGAGAATCGGTAAGTCGAATTGATATAGACTGTGAAGGGTATTTATCTTCATACATGTACATTGTTCATCGGACTATTTACAAATGGTAACCTAGTTCTCGTTTTCGTTTTCCCACGGTTTTCATTATTGTTGTGTTGTAAATATGGAGTCTTCCAGCAATATTTTATGTGTGTATTATATGTATAATGTTGTATGTTGATGAGGTGCTCATGCACGGAATTTGTTCAGAATATAGTTAGCTATTTTAGAATCAGTGTTATTGATAAACCTAGGTGCAGTTCCTACCTAATTAGTCGTTTTCAGGAGGTTAGGTAAGGCCTGCAGCAGATGTACCAGTACGCAGCATTATGTACACGCCCTGGGATATAAAGTCTATCATGCTCTTATCTAAATTCGAGGGATCCATTCTGGTGAACTCTGGCGCCCATACTACGGACATTTCGGTTAATTATGCTTATTAATTTTATTAAGTTTTTGAGTAATTTTATTTATATATTTTTATTCATGATTTTATTTATCAGTAGTCATCAACTTATTACACGTGTTTACGTGGCGGTTGGTACTGTGTTTATACAGAGATCTGAACTGAGACAAACACCCAGTCCCTGAGCTAAGAAATTAATAAGAAGCCGCCACAAACGAACCTGGGGCCTTCTGAGCCTAAGGCTGCAAAGCTGACCATTCAGCCAAGGAGCCAGAAGCGAATACATATTTGCTTAAAATCCGAGGTTCAGTTACCAACATGAGACAAGCCTTTCTGCTATATTCAACACCTCTTAGCTAGTTCAGTTTACGGTTCATATATAAAGCAAACAGTACCGGTTAAATACTACTACTACTATTCAGTGCCAGATTACCCAATAGGCAGAGTAGGCTGCCGCCTATGGGTCCTGCAGTGTCAGGGGCCCCAAGACACCAGATACAGTTTAGACCCCATATAGTAAATTATGTGGCTGCGTGAACTGCGGATTTTACGAACAAATTTTCGAGCACTCTTTGAATTACAATGGCGAGCTGAGTTTCTTTAAAATGATGACTGTCGTGCGAATAACACTTGTCTTTCATGCAGTTCATGAAGCATGCAGATCGACACCTGTTACCATAGTTGACACATAAGGATGTCCCTAGCGACCAGTTTTACTGTCCAAATTCCATTTGTTGTCTTACAGATTCATTTTTTAAAACGAAGTGCAATCAATATTTCCAAATATCATGACAGCATTGAAGATTTGTAGGAGCCCCATGCGTATGCTGAACGGACATTTTTCATTTAGAACTACTGAAGAGTTGTTATCGAACTTCAGTGGCACAAAAACGACTAAATTCTTTTGCCATTACATCTACTGCTGAATAGGACATCTTGAAAAGAAAAAAAAAACTTTCGAGATAATCTAAATTGTTTCATTTCAAAAAATAAAAAGAAGAGAATGTGTAAAGTTAGTTTGTTGATATTTAAGTTATGTTCTTTTCTATTCTGTAGTGCTGTATTACATTGCTTAACTGTGTTCATATTGGTATCGTTTCCACTAAAGTAACTGGAATTTTCATATAAACTTAATGACTTGATAATATTCGTCTTTGTTACTTTTTTGTTACTGGTTTAACGTCTCCCTAACCTATCGAAGTTTCTAGGTGACGCAAGGATGGATTTTGTTTTTACAATTGGTCTTACGTCGCACCGACACAGATAGGTTTATGGCGACGATTGGATGGGAAATGCCTAGGAATGCGAAGGAAGCGGTCGTGGCTTTAAGGTACAGCCCCAGCATTTGCCTTGTGTGAAAATGGGAAACCACGGAAAACCATCTTCAGGGCTGCCGACAGTGGGGCTCGAACCACTGTCTCCCAGATGCAAGCTCACAGCTGCACGCCACTAACCGCACGGCCAACGCGTCCGGTTGGGGATGGGAAAGGGCTAGGATTGGGAAGGTAGTGGCCGTGGCCTTAATTATAGTACAGCCCCAGCATCTACCTGGTGTAAAAATGGGGAATCATGGAAAACAATCTTTAGGGCTGCCAACCATAGGATTGGAACCCACCATCTCTCGAATTCAAGCGCATAGTTAAGCGACCTTAACCATACGGCCAACACGCTTGGTGCTTTGTTAGCTATGTCGTTAAAATATGGGGATGAAATTAGAAACGGTATTTGGTAGGAAGTATTTGTCAAGAGGTCCCGAAGAACTCAACTGCCTATGGCCCCATATAGGGTTTAATCTGGCACTACTACTACTACTAATACTACTACTACTGCTGCTGCCGCTTGATGATTTAGAAGACCTTGAAATGAGTGCTGGCGTTCCACAGGGATCTGCCCTAGGACCCACCTTGTGGAACATTCTATATGATGGCGTCCTACGTCTGCAGCTGACGAAAGGGACAATATCTATCGGTTATGCAGGTGACCTTGCAATAGTTGTAATAGCAGAGAAAGTAGAGGAACTAACCTTCCGAGTAAAGGAATAATTGAGATGAGTTAACGTTTGGACGGTAAATAATAAATTGAGACTGGCACCACATAAGACTGAGGCTGTAATTTTGAAAGGTTCCAGGAATTGGAAAAATATCCGCTTCTTATTAAATGATAAAGAGATTGTCCCAGGGAAGTCTGTATGATACTTTGGGTTTCTTATTGACAGGAATTGCACACTTGGTGCACATGTGAAGGCAGTAACTCAAAAGGCAGAGAAGAAGGCATCGGCATTAGCTAGAATTCTGCTTAACATCGAGGGACCGAGAACAGTTAAGAGACAGATTACATAATGATCTGCAGTATATTCCATTTTACTCTATGCCGCACCTATCTGGATAATGCACTCGGGAAGAAGATACACCGAAGAGCTATGGAAAGAGTACAGAGGAAAATGCTGCTCAGAGTTATCCGTGCTTATCGAACTGTGATTCGACAGCAGTTTTATAAGTTGTAGCTGCCAGTATCCCCTTTGACCTAGTCGTGGTAGAGAGAAAACTTTGGCATGAAAGGAGTACGGCTATATCTGCTGAAGAAAATAAAGCCTTGAGGAACCAGCTCTTACTAGACTGGCAAGGCCAATGGGATGGCACAACCGATGTTGACCAATGGACAAAAAAGCTAATACCCGACGTAGGAGGCTGGCTTAAATGTAGACATCGGCAGGTAGATTACTTTTTGTCACAGGTCCTGACAGGACATGGAAGATTTGGCGTGTACGCCATGAAGATGGTAAAGACGCAGGGAAATATTTGTTGGTACTGTTCTGAAAGGAATACAGTAGAACACACCTTTTTCTACTGTGTTCGATAGGAAGAAGAAGGAAGGAAAGCCTGCCAACAACTTGGCCGACGACTCGCGCCAGGGAATCTGGTTCAAATCGCGGAGAGCCCGCTTGCCTGGAACAAAGAAAAGGCAAAGGCGACATGCATTATGGGGATGAAGGAGAAAGGAGAGAAAGGAATATAAATCACTCCATTCTGATGTCATGCCGTCAAGCAGTTCCAGAATGGGCTGAGTGAAGAGGGCAGGATAGTTGGTGGAAAACCAACTCTCACACAGAGTGGTTGGTGTCTTTGAAATATTTTCCCCTGGCACACAAAAACTAAAACAACAACAAATACTACTCCTACAACAACTACTACTACTACTACTACTACTACTACTACTACTACTACTACTACTACTACTACGCTCAAATAGCAACCTGATTCTGAACATTCCTTAGATTATTAGTAAAAGTTATCGTTCGATTTCAAACCGGACAATATGGTTTGCAGCGGCTCCCTACGTATACATCACTTCAAACGTAGAATATTACCTAAGAGTGTTCTGCTCGTAACATATTATTTCAATTATTAGATACAAGCTGTAAGTATAATCCTTACTGTCCTTTTGAGATCAGTATGAAAATGAATTTCTATTCAACACTTCTTCCATCACTGCTCGCACCCCTCTCACCAAATAGTCGGTGAATAATTTGCCTGATAATGACCGTTTATTTCCTGTTACTTAGCATATACTTGCGATGATCGCTCAGTTGCACAAACATCGCTGTTAGAATAGACATGGTTTCAATACCAGTCGGTACATATGATATTTTAAAAATCGAAAGTCACCCTCATCCCTGAATTTCTAGGTTTCATCAAACTACCTACATGAGCAACTCGGCGACTTCATATGAGTGGAAGTAACCCAGCAGTGACTGCAGATGGCAGGCAGGTTAGCAGCATTCAATTGTCACTGACTGGACCCCTGATGAGGAGGTCAAGAACTCAAAGGTCAGAACACACTACTTACGGAGGTCAAGTGCTCGCCGGTTACTTGATACAGACTAGACCTCCGTAGAGATGGAGCTCTGTGGTCAGATATAGCGTCGCTCTACAGGACCAAGAGAAGTCATGAGATGAAATCTCCGTGATTTACTGGAACTTTAACACACATGATATGTTTTGTTTATCCAAAGATCACAGGCAACACTTGTTAATGTTTAAAGCAAACTCAAAAGCTCAATATTTTCTTGCAAAGTTAGCAAAGTGCACCATGGTGGATGGCAATGTTCAATTGTAGAAACTATAGGGAAAATGGGAGTGGGGGTTGGGGTGAGGGGGTGTTGGGGTGTTGGGGGAGGACATTATGAAGCTTTTAGTTCGACAGTTCAATAGTTTTTAGTGTAACGATCTCATATAACATAATCTACAAAATTCATACTGTGCTACAAAAAGCCCGTATCTAAGTTAAACGTCAAACCTGATGACTAATATTCAATTACTATACTAATTTAAAAATATGGAACATAACACGTACAATTCATAACGAGTAAAACATTTCTTAAACATTTGGTGGGGAAATATAACAATATTATAACAAACCTTGTATACAGTGCAAATTAAACCAATAATGTTATGTCGGCCTGTAAAAGCCACCGTTTTTATTCATGTGGAATGTTCAAGAAGCTCCACTCTAAGATGTTATTTCACACTCGGACAATTTTGTAAACTTGTCCGAAAATAATTTAGCTTTCATCCACTACCATAAGCTTACGGAAAATTATGATATTATATACACATTACATAAGCGGGCTGAGTGGCTCAGACGGTTGAGGCGCTGGCCTTCTGACATCAACCTGGTAGGTTCGATCTTGGCTCAGTCCTGTGGTATTCTAAGGTACTAAAATACGCCAGCTCGTATCGGTAGACTTACTAGCACTAAAAAACTCCTATGGGACTAAATTCCGGCACCTCGGCGTCTCCGAAAACCGTAAAAATGGTTAGTGGGACGTAAAGCAAATAACATTTTTTATATCCTTTTACATCCGCTGAAACAGACTGGGCTCCACAGTAAAGATGTGAACATCATCAAGAAGTTCACCTCAAAACTGGAGACCACCTTACTGAATAGATCAATATACAAAGAGATGTGAGGCAAAGTTGTATCCTCTCTCCAATCCTTTGTAACTTATACTCTGAAGCTAATATCTGAATTTTCCTTTCTGAAGTAATAAAGAAATCAAACTCAATGGGATGCAAGTAAACACCCTCCGGTATGTAGATGACACCGTGATACTTGCTGACAAGTTAGAAGACCTTCAATTCCTTTTGAACAGCGCAAGAAAAGTGAATAAGGAGTTCAGCATTAAACACAGACAATAACATTGTTGGTAATCAGCAAGCAAAAAATCATCAACGCTGTTATCACTCCAGATGGAAACACCATTGAAGTACCTAGAATGCTAACCTAAGATTGGGAACCAGATGCAGAAATCAAGACCAGAACCGGCTCTGCAAGACGAGTGCTTTTGAAATGAAAACATCCTGTGTTCAACCGTAACTTTCGATTCGAAACATGTTGACGAGTCGTCAAGTGTTCAAGGTTGTCAATTTTGCGACTATGTGACTAAATATGGCCACTTAGAGAATTAAGTTGACCACAAATGTTCGAAAAAAATCACCAGTGGCATTTTAGCCAATTTCTTTTCCTAACATGGCCATTTCTAGCTATATTTACCTTGGATGCTTTTACTGTGATTTACAGTGCAGTTAATGATTTCAATATCACTAGTTTGGGTATTTTGTGGAATAATTCTCATATTAATTATGTTAAAAGTAAATGAGCATCTATTCCATAAATAACCACCAAAAATTTCGATTCGACTTTTCTCACATGTTCGATATTTTGGTCACTCAGTTGAGAATGAAATAACAATTTCCAATTTATCACATGACACCAAGGAGAATTTAAGAGATAACTAAGTACGCAAATTTTATAGGAAAATAAAAAGTATCAGAAATTCAAAATTGGCTGCCTGGCAACATCGAAATCCTCCGAAAAGTATCACTACGAAGTGTGAATGAAGTATGAAAAACAGTTCAAGAGATTGTCACAGACTTAGCTGTAGGATTTGAAAGGTTGCTATTTGCTTTTAAGTCGCACTGACACAGATATGTCTTACGGCGACGATGGGATAGGAAAGGCCTAGGAATTGGAAGGAAGCGGCCGTGGCCTTAATTAAGGTACAGCCCCGGCATTTGCCTGGTGTGAAAATGGGAAACCACGAAAAACCATCTTCAGGGCTGCCGACAGTGGGGCTCGAACCCACTATCTCCCGATTACTGGATAGGCCTACTGGCCGCACTTAAGCGAATGCAGCTATCGAGCTCGGTAGGATTTGAAAGGAGTATTGATAAAAATGAAAATCAGTGGAGGATTATACGTTTTCATAAGTGGGGAAAATAAGTCCTACACGACTTAATTCTGGCTAACATTTAATGAGCATAAAGATGCTGCAGTCGAAAATCCCCATTCAGAATGGGTCTGTTTTGCTCTTTCGGCCCTAAATTTGCGTCATTCAAATGCAGAAATCCGTACAGAAAAATATTGTTTTTCAGATGTTCCTCGATTTGTTGGAAAAAGTGCAGCTCACGCGTCATCAAGTAACTTAACGGACAGTAGTGATGGGATATTCGATTAATTTCACTGAATCGAATCATTTGATTCCGTTCACGTTACTGAATCGATGCAGTGATCCGATTCACCCCATTAGAGTCACCGTTCATACTGCATCTGTGTGGTATGTACTGATAAGATAGCAGCAACAATATTCAATGCTTGCTGCTGCCATATGGTCTTCTTTCTATGAACTGCTTTCCTATGCATCATCTAGCTTTCAGATTCAAGTTTCTCCTGCAGGCTGCAGTCTCATCTTCATGTCAAGTTTTGATGTTACAAAGCCTTCCGCACACAGTGACAACTCCATTAAATAAGTATATAGAACTAGATGAAAAAATATTTGTACACACAATCATCAATGATCTGCATTTAGAGCTGTCGCCTAGGTGGGAGATTCCCTATCAATTGTTTGCCTAGTCTTTTCTTAAATGATTTCAAAGAACATGGAAATTTCATTTTATTCACGGTAAGTACACAATACGAAAAATAAGTTGAAAAATGAAATGCATGAAAAAATAGGTACTTGTGCAGTACTATACATGTCTATTACATTAGAATACAAAACTTACGTAGCTAATAATAATAATAATAATAATAATAATAATAATAATAATAATAATAATAGAACTCAAAATTTATACTTTCACTTGTGGTTTTCCACGGTTCTCAGGAAGTGACAACTCCACTGAATACACACAATTAGGTGTGTAAATATAGTATGCGCACTTTTTATGATAGATTTTTGTACTCGTTGGAGAAGTAAGAAGGGTTCCGATAATACTGCCAACTGAATGGAAATGAAATCTGAATTGAATCGATAATATGATCGATCGATATGAATTTTATAAACCTTTATTATTTTAAGCAAACAATTGTGTCACACACACAATATGTAATACTATATAACATTTCCCGTTGCGAAACGTGTTCCTAGCATGAATTCTATAGTTTGGCTTTGCTGTGTAAACAACAACAGTACGAGTACTTAAAGTGTACGCCAGATGTCGCACAGCGATGATAAGCGATTCTTAGTTGGTGTTTCAAAGGTTGCCAATACAAATCTCGAAGATAACCGAAGTCGACCACTTCAGCACTAGGGTGTAAATCTATCACTAAAAAGTGCGCAGATAGTATGTATGTATTCCCATTAACTAGCCTACACATTAAGACACAAATAAGTTAAAAGAAATACCTGAAAAAACTACTATCTGATATACCAATACCTCCTTATGCTAAGAAACAGTACAAAAATTACGTTCATAATAATAATAATAATAATAATAATACAACTCAAATTTTGTACAGAGACTTATGATTTTTCATAGTTCTGAGAAAGTAACAGCTCCACAAAATATAGAGAATTAGATGTAAAAATATCTGTTTTTAAAATAAGTAGCCTACATATTAACATAAAATAAATGTTTAAAATGAAATGCATGTAAAATTACCACTCCGGTACATCAATACGTCTTATTAAGTTACAGTAAAAAAATTACGTACCGAATAGTAAAAATAATAACTGACATAACTCAAATTGTATGCACTAACTTACGGTTCTCCACAGTTCTCTGAAAGTCACAACTCTTATATATATATATAAAATTAGATGTAAAAATACCTGTGTTCACAATAAGTAGCATAGGTATTAAATATAATTCAAATAAGTTTCTTTACGTCCCACCGACACAGATAGGTTTTATGGAGGCGACGATGGGATAGGAAATGGCTAGGAGAGGGAAAGGCGTAAGCCGTAGCCTTAATTAAGGTATAGCATCAGTACTTGCCTGGTGTGAAAATGGGAACTACGGAAAACCATCTTAATGGGTGTCGACGGTAGGATTCGAACCCACCATCCCCCGAATGCAAGCTCATAGCTACGCAACCCCAACCGCATTGCCAACTCGCTCGACCATCTTTGAAAATATGTATTTTTCTCTCAGAAGAGGATTTTTAAATCGTCATATTTTGTATTGGCTACCTGAGATGTACAGTACAGTAGTCCTCTGCTTGTTTGATTAATGATATGAGTAAAGAAGGTGAATCAGAGATAAGGCTTTTTGCGGATGATGTTATTCTGTATAGAGTAATACATAAGTTAAAAGATTGTGAGCAACTGCAAAATGACCTCGATAATGTTGTGAGATGGTATGATGATAAACGGGGTTAAGAATCAGGTTGTGAGTTTCACAAATATGAAAAGTCCTCTCAGTTTTAATTATTGCGTTGATGGGGGTGAAAGTTCATTTTGGGGATCACTGTAAGTATCCAGGTGTTAATATAAGGAAAGATCTGCATTGGGGTAATCAGATAAATGGGATTATAAATAAAGGTTACAGATTTCTGCACATGGTTATGAGGGTATTTAGGGGTTGTAGTAAGGATGTAAAGGTGCTTGTTGCTTGTTGTTTAAAGGGGCCTAACATCGAAGGTCATCGGCCCAGGATGTAAAAGAGAGGGCATATAAGTCTCTGGTAAGACCCCAACTAGAGTATGGTTCCAGTGATGGGACCCTCACCAGGATTACTTGATTCATGAACTGGAATAAATCCAAAGAAAAGCAGCTCGATTTGTTCTGGGTGATTTCCGACAAAAGAATAGCGTTACAAAAATGTTGCAAAGTTTGGGCTGGGAAGACTTTATTTATTTATTTATTTATTTATTTATTTATTTATTTATTTATTTATTTATTTATTCACAAATCACAAGAGTAGCGTTACAAAAATGTTGCAAAGTTTGGGCTGGGAAGACTTTATTTATTTATTTATTTATTTATTTATTTATTTATTTATTTATTTATTTATTTATTTATTTATTTATTTATTTATTTATTCACAAATCACAAGGTACAGCTACACTGAGCAAATTTCACTTGCACTGTCAACAGACTAATTAACAAATGTAAACTTTCATGATAAAATATAACAAATATAAAAAAGATAACAAGATCAGGTACACAGCCTACTAATAGCAACTGTCCGAATCGAAAACCATGACAATGTCCATGTTCGTAGCCAAGTCGTCGTGGGTCAAAATGGCGTTATAACCTCTTCACAATCAACTTATCCTTAGGAGACTGTCTACACCCCTCCTGAATATACTTTTACTTGATGCTATATCAAGCTCTTGTCTCCTATTAATATTGTTAATGACAGTTGGGAGGTGGATTAGGAAAGATCGTTGAAGTATTGAGTGCAGAGTGTGGGGAATGTGGAGAAGGTCTTTGGTTCTTGTGGAGTAGGAAGGAACACGGAGAGAGAAGAGTGAGACAAGATGTTCCGAGCGGTAATGCCCATTTAAGATCCCATGGAAGAAACACAGGTCAGCTACCTGTCGCCCGATGTGCAGCGGTGACACATATATTGCCCTTAATACCTGCTGCGTAGACAGATTTCTGAGCTTGGGGTTTCTGTTCCTAACAATTACAGCAAAGAAGGATACTGCTCTGTCTAACTGGTTAATATTGCAGTGGGAGGCTGTTGTCCAAATCGGAGAGCAGTAGTTCAAGAGAGATTCAATGATCGTGAGGAAGAAGTGACGAAGAGCAGTGGGATCACAAATTTCTGTGAAGCGGTAAAGAATGCCTAGTAATCTCATAGCCTTGGTTGTATGTGGTTCTTAAATTGTAATTTTGAATCGAATATTACACCTAAGTCACGCTGTTCCGTAACTACAGTGATGGGCTTGTCGAGTAGGTAACATGATGTCAGTAGAGGAGATTTACGTAGTTTTATGGTCACGTGGCTGCATTTTTTTTTTGATTGGGGATAAGTTTCTAAGTACGGCACCAGTTCGAGAGGGCGTTAAGTGAGGACTGTAGCAGAGCTGCATCTGCTGGATTCCTGATCTCCCTAAATATCTTGCAGTCGTCTGCAAAATGTAGGGTATTAGCCGTTTCGTTGAGTTCGAGCGGAAGATCGTCCATAAACAAGGAAAACAGCAAAGGGCCAAGAGCACTGCCTTGTGGGACACCGGGGATGACTGGTAACCATGAGGATGAATTGCCTGCTATTACCACCCTCTAGTCCGGCTCCATGGTTAAATGGTTAGCGTGCTGGCCTTTGGTCACATGAATCCCGGCTTCGATTTTCTGCGGGGTCGGGAATTTTAACCATAATTGGTTAATTTCGCTGACACGGGGCTGGGTGTATGTGTCGTGCTCATCATCATCTCATCATCATCATCACCACCACGATGCGCAGGTCGCTTACGGGAGTCAAATCAAAAGACCTGCATCTGACGAGCCGAACTTGTCCTCGGACACTCCCGACACTAAAAGCCATACGCCATTTCCTATGTAGGAAGCCAGCAAGAAGGGTCAGAAGACTGCTATGTATATTAAATCGTTCGGAGAGTTTATGGAGTATGGTCTACAGAATCGGAAGCTTTAGAAATGTCTGCCTAGCAGATATCCAGCTGTGATTTAGCTGCAATGGCATGTGATGCAAAGCTGTGCAGAGTGGCCAGGTTTGTCAGACAAAAGCCACCTGGTAGAAAACCATGCAGATTGGTTGAGATATAGGGTAAGGTGAATGCGAGGAGACGCTGGTGTATATTTTTTCGAAGATAACAGATAGTGTGGGAAGAATAGAAATTGGTCGGTAAGATGAAACATTACATTTGTTGCCTGATTTGAGAAGTGGAACAATATTTGCCTGTTTCCAGATAATAGCAAATTATCCCGCTGCAAAACACCTGTTAAACAATTTAGAGAGAGGGACGCAAAGGGCGCCGGCAGTATTTTTTTAGGAAAAGAGGTCCTATAGTGTCGGGACCGGTAGCTTTATTGGTACGAAGAGTTTGAAGGAGGTTATGAACTTCACTTGGTGTGGTAGTTATGCTTGATAGGGTTCTGTTTGAAACCGTACCTATGGGAGGGAGCGGTTGCTTTTGTAAGGGAGGGGAGAAGTTGGAGAAGAAATACCTGTTGAACACACTAGTGATGGGACATACGATTCATTTTACTGAATCGATTCATTTGATTCCGTTCACGTTACTGAACTGATACAGTGATCCGATTCACGGCACATTAGTCACCGCTCCTACTGCATGTGTAGTATGTACTGGTAAGACAGCAGCAACAGCATTCAGTGCTCGCAGCTGCCATCTGGTCTTCATACTATGAACTCCTTTCTTAGAAAAAAAAGCTAGCTACTACTCTAATACATCAAAGATTTCTTGGCAACGCAGGATGGGAAAGGTCTAGCATTAGGAAGGTAGCAGCCATGACCTTAATTAAGGTACAGTCGCAGCATTTCCTGGTGTGAAAATGGGGGAACTACGGAAGACCATATTATCGGCTGCTGACGGTGGGATTCGAACGCATAGCTACGCGATACTAACCGCACGTCCAACTCGCTCAGTCATTTTTGAAAATATGTATTTTTCTATCAGCTGAGAACTTTTTTAAATCGTCATATTTTGTATAGGCTACCCGAGATGTACAGTAGCCCGTTGGTTTTCTGATTCAACATATTGTTGGTTAAGTTATTGCGTCAGTCGGTTCAGTTACTGTCCACATATGATTGAAGTCTTGTGCAATGATGTGACATATGAACTGAGAGAATACTGAGCCGTTCTTTCCAATATAAAACAGGTACTTTTGAGTGGTCATGAGCATGACTCATAGTCATAGGGCAGGTTAGAGTCGAGTTTAATTAATTGTCAAATTGTCATTAAACTAATAAATAGTTTAACCTAATAAGCCTACCTACTTACTAGCTACTTCAGAATTATGTTTTGACTACCTTTTTAACACTGCAAATAAATCCATCAATTATTTAAACCTCCCTGTAAGAAGAGGACAGTGAATACAAGTGGGTATTATTTTCAAATAAGCTGAGTTCGAGAGTCCATTACAGCATACGATTCTTTCAGTGTACCATGGCTCACTGTATGTCTCGCTGCAGCGGAAGTTCGGCTCCCCGCCAGTGTCCAGTGTGCCGATAAGGAGCCGTGTGTATCTTGTGTCTGACTGAACCGTGCTCGTTCACGATTCTTTCGGTGTGCCATGGCTCACTGTATGTCTCGCTGCAGCGGAAGCTCGGCTCTCCGCCAGCGTCCAATGTGCCGATGAGGAGCCGTGTGTATTTTGTGTCTCACTGAGCCGTGATATTTTTCGGGGGGGGGGGGGCGAAGCCCGCTCTCCCCGCGTGACCATCGATTCAATCTACATGGCCTCCGACATGCTATTATTTCTAAGAAGAAAGAGATAGCAGGGAAGAGTGGGAGGTGATACAAGGAGTATCTGCCTGTTTCCGATTTAAACTCGCTACCACGGCAAGAGTTTGTATTGGTTAGGTAGTGTTAATGTATGGTATTGAAGGGTCAGGGAAAAACTACATAGGCAGGAAAAAGAAAGAGCCTACATGTAAAACCTGGCATCTTTTGATAGCACATGCAAGGATGTGGGCTGGAAAAGGTCCAGTGGTAGTGGTAATTCAGAAGAGGTATCATGCACCAGTTAGCCATGAACCATAGTCTCGCCATTCCATCGCCTGGGGATCAGTCTGTCTGGGCACTGCTGTGACTAGCACGGTCCTTGCCGGCTGCGGAGCCATGGGCCGAGTACCACTAGGGCCTGCCGCACGGCACCACCTCCTTGGGGTCACTCGTACCCAGTCTCCGATCCCGGAGAACGAGGCCAAACCCACCGAGGCGGGGCCTCCTGGAACAGGGTGGGTCATGACGCCGGGCCTCCTTCCTCTCTGCCCGCGCCATGGCTCGGTAGACTGGGCAACTGCGATGGGAGGCCGGGTGGCCCCCCGCACAGTTGGCACACACCGGCGCCTTCTGAAGTGTTGTGCAGGCCGTGTATTGGTGATCACCCCCACAACGGTTGCACTTCACTTGGAGCCCACTGCTCTCCTGCCGGTGGCCCCACATCAGACAGCGGAAACACTGCAAGAGCTGCTGAGGAGGACGTTTCCATCTCACCTGACTGTAGCTACCCGCTGAGGTCCTCTCCTGATTTGTTCCTCGGTAGACTGCTGTCCTGGGAGCAGTCCTGGGTTGCGACTGGGCGGCCCTCTCCTGGTGGGCCGGCGTCTTCTTCCTCCTGGTCCTGGGGCGGCGTCGTCTTCTTCCCGGGGGTTTCTTCTCGGCAGGGGAAGAGGCCTCGTCCTGGTGGCCCTCCTCCCGGCCTGGTGATCTCGGGGTAGCGGGTGGTGGCGTTGGTCGGTGCTAACACTCGACTGCGTTCCCTGTCCTGTGGGGCGCACGTCGATGTGTGCAGCTCGACAGGCACGCTGGCAGGCTGGGCCTGGACAGCAGTCTCAGAACGCGCTTTCCTGGATTGCGCCCGGGTAACAGGCCGTTCCTGGTAGGCCTGGGTCTGCGTCCACTTCGTGAAGGTGGTGCATGGAGGAGCGGTCTGCGTCCACTTCGCGGTACCGAGCCGCTCAGCCTGGATCGCACAGTCGCGGCGCCAGGGGGCGGCATGCTCCACCTCCGTGGTGGCGTCGCAGGTCGCCGGCTGGGTGGCCTGGACCAGGTCGGTGTTAACCGCCCTATGCCGCAGCCTACTCGGCGTCTGGGTGATGGCCTCCCTGGTCTCCGTCTCGGCCCTCCTCCTGAGAGCGCCGGCGTTGGTCCCTGGCACGCCATCCCTCCCTGGTAGGCGGATGACCTGGAACAGAGTAGAGAGCTCCCTCTCCGCGTCGCGCATCCGCTCCTGGTCGTGGTGCCTAATGATGAGGCCTCCTGGTAGGAAACTTTCGAGCCATGGTCGTCGATAGGATCCTGCCTCCGTGGCGGGGACGCCGCATTCTGTCCAGAACTAGGCCCCGTTCAGATGCTACAGGGCGCCTCGGCCTGTAGTACACCAGCAGCGCCTCGCACTCCGGGTCGGAGTAGCCCTCGGAGAAGAAGCCATTAGGGAGGTCGCACCCGTCCCTGTACGGCTCAGTCTCCACTTCGATCTCCGGCGCCTCCTGCTCCAGCTCCGGCTCGGGTACCGGGGTCTCTGGCTCCGTGCTGATCTCAGTCGCTGGTGGAACTCGGCTGAAGAGGTTCCGGACCATGAGCCCGAACTCCCTCGCAACCTCTTCGGGCTTCCTCAGTTCCATCTGACTGCCCTCTGCTGTCCGCAGTAATCCTCCTGAAATAGAAATCCTGAAAGAGAAGCGAGCACTGAGAAGTGCTCAGCTTAGACAAATGCTCCTTCGGGAAAGTACTAATAAGTACAGTTGCCTGACTTGCACTTAAGAAGTACAGTTCGCCTGGCGAGGAGAGGGACAGCGGAGCGAGAGACACGTACGTGTTCTCGCTAGCACAGTCAAGCTCGTCCTCGATGAGCTGTGCTCGTTCACGATTCTTTCGATGTGCCATGATTCACTGTCTCGCTGCAGCGGAAGCTCGGCTCCCTGTCAACGTCCAGTGAGTGCGCCACTCAGCACTGTCCGCTGGGAGTAAGCTGAATCGTGTGCCGTGAGCTCGCCGTTCCTGTGAATCGATTCACTCGGACACTTAAATGAATCGATACACTGCTTCGAATCATGCATTCAGTAGCCAACACTTCAGTTCACTGCGATCGGCGCCGTCTGCTGTTGTATCGTTGTGGTTCACGCTGACAGAAATCCGCTCTGTCCTTCTCCGTGTGTTGATGAGACTCCAGTAGCATTTTGGATTGCTGCAGACGTTTTCAGTGACAGTATCTTCGTGTGTTTTGTGGTCTCTTGTGACCATAAACCTCGCGCGCTGGCGGATTTTAAACGAAGGTGTTGTGAATGTGTGGGTTAGGGAAGTCTTTCCAAAGGCGCCAAGCTCTCTTCTTATTAAATGGTTTCAGTCTGGTCTCTTGTGATATCCAGTGTTTATATTTGCTGGTAGTAGCCCGTTGTGCAGGTACGAAGTCTTTAATTGCAGTTTACAGCCAGTCGTACAGCAGGTCAAGAGCCGATTCGATATCAGCTATTTCGAGAAGGCTCCAGGGAAGGCATTCTAGGGCACGACACATTGTCGGAAAGTCGACACGGCGCCAGATGTAGGTAGGGCGGGAGGATGTCCTACTGTGAGGCTTTGAGCAGGGGTAGGGTAGGAGGAATGTAGCATCGAGAGACTGGTTGTCGCAGAGGAAAAGGTTTCTGCTTGGAGTTATTGTTTTAAGTTCTAATGAGGAAAGCACGAGGTGTTGGGTCCACGGGTTGGGTACATATTAAACTGTTTCAGTCCGAGGCCATTAATAAAACTGTCTATAAAATATGTGTCACAGTTGTTATCTGACAGTCCGGTAGTTGGAGAAGACTACTTTATAGACAAGTTAAAGTCACCCATTAAAATTACTTCACCGTGAGGGAGAGATGCAATGATTGGGTCCAGGCACTGTTCAAAGTAACAGAATGGGCGTTTGGTGGTCTATATTAACATCCCACAAGTACAGGGCGTCGAAGAAAAAGTAGTTCCACCCACACTAACTCACAGTTCCGTTTGAGATATGTCCTTCGTTTACACGGTAACGCACTGTTCACTGCTAGCATCGCCTAGAGTAGCGCGATCACGACGAAATATGCTGTAATTAGCGCTGAGTGGTAGTTCACTGTCACTAGCCCACGAGAGCCATATTTCAGTAAGTCCGATCACGTCAACTTCTCTTAAGTCTGGCAGGGATAGTTCACAGTCAGACAGCTTATTATTTAGGCTTTGCACGTTCTGACAATAGATGTTTAGATCTGTTTTCATTTCACCAGTGGTGGGACCGGGGTTTAAATGGATATCTCCCGTCAGTAGTAGGAGGCAAAGCAAGCCCCTAATCGCTGAGCGACCAGACCTAGGCACCTTCGGCTCCGAGCGAGTAGGGAGGCGCCTATATGTCTGGAAAATGGAGCATCCAGTCAGAGAGAACGCCGTAATGTAGTAGTTTCTCTCTGCTAGTAGCCATGTAAAAGGAGAACTCACTTTTCACTTGCACACACTGATTCCTTAATTCAAATAGAATCGTACAGAGAACTGTAAAGCGCAACAACTCTAATTATTACCACACAAACAACACAAACTGCAGCAGCACTACGCTTGCGCGTGTCTGCTCTAGCCGCCATCTTGGGAGAAAGAACACTAGCTGCTCGACTAAGTGATATGTTCTGAGCTGTCAGCGGAGAGATGGCATGGAATGACATTAGTAGACGAATAAGTTTGAGTGGTGACTTAAAATAGGAAAAATCACAATATGAAGATAAAAGTTGGAATTCAAGAGGACAAATTGGGGCAAATATTCGTTTATAGGAAGGGGAGTTAGGAATTGGAATAACTTACCAAGGGAGATGTTCAATAAATTTTAAATTTCTTCGAAATCACTTAAGAAAAGGCTAGGAAACAACAGATAGGGAATCTGCCACATGGGCGACTGCCCTAAATGCAGATCAGTATTGATTGATTGATTGATTGGTTGATTCCATGATTCAACATCTTTTATTTAAGCTACTGCGGCAGTCGTCTCACTTACTCACTGTCTCGTGATTCGATTGTAGAAATCTTTTGTAATAATGCGACATACGCACTGAGAAAATACTGAGCGTTTCTTCCCAATATAAAACAGACATTTCGAGTAGTCATAAACATGGCTCATAGTCCTAGGGTAGGCTAGAGAGTTGAGTTGAATTAATTGTCGAATGTTAACTAAGTTATGATATTGATTCATTAAACTAATAAGTAGAATACCCTTCGCCTACCTATTTACTTAGTTAGGGACTTTGCAATTTTTTAACAATCTCTGTAACACTCGAATAAATCCATTCATTACTTCAACCTCCCTGTAAGAAGAGGGCAGTGAATGCAAGTGGGTCTTATTTTGAAATGAGCTAAGAGCGGGAGCCCGTTACAGCGTACGATTTTTTCAGTGTGCCATGGCTCTGTATGTCTCGCTGCAGCGGAAGCTCGGCTCCCCGCCAATGTCCAGTGTGCCGATAACGAACCGTGTGTGTGTTGTGTTCACTGATCCGCGAATGCGCCACGCAGCACTGTCTGCTGCGACTCAACTGAATCGTGTGCCGTGAGCTCGCCGTTCCTGTGAATCGATTTACTCGGACACTGAAATAAATCGATACACTGCTTCGAATCATACACTCAGTAGCCAACACTAACGGACACCCCAAGTGCTTCTCTAACGGGTGCAGTTGAGAACGGATGATGATGATGTATACTTTTGTTAGGTGAGTTCAGTATCATTTAAAACAAATTGTACTTACATATATTTTTCTTCTCCCTACACTGGAATAAAGTGTTATGTGTGCGTGAAGCTACACTGTCTTATGATTTACACCTATGCATGCAGCAACTATTTGCAAGCTATTTCATAGCCATTTCTGACCATTTTATCAGTAAGTTTTTGCTACTGTTCATCATCAAATGTTGGCAACACAGGAAGTGTTGTTTGTTACCGGTGCTGTTCTGCGGTAGTTACTAAAAGTATCGAACCGACTGCAAGTCTCTGAAACGTGAATGTATCGCAGAATGTTGAAGATCCCATGGATTCAACGCGTCAACGACGATTAGGTACACGTGAGAGCAAAAATCTGGCCCGTATTAGAATGGCGATTTGGGTAGGTAATGAAATGTCTAGTAGCATCGCCTTCTCTAGTGCCAGCCTCTGTCCACTCCTGCATGCTTACAGCAATGTGACTGAACAAGTTACGTACCACCTCCTAAAAGGTGAGTGGAGGACACTCAACCCTCCCTCTAAAAGACCAAGTCGCTAATCAAATCATATTACAATCGCTTCGCGACCTCTCCTTATTTTTTAATAATTACAGTGTAATTCTCAAAATAAACTTTCAACGTATTGGGTCGTGTTCGGTACTAATCGAGAGATGTTACGTCAGGAGAAAAATGGCCAACCGGACACCAGTAGGATCCGAACCCATAACCTTCCGATTTCGCATCGGATGCTCTTACCAATTGATCTATAGAGGCCCAGGCGATATTTGTTTTGTTGGAAAGGATCTAAGCCTGGCGAGTGTGCGTAAGTGAAAAATAAATATTCATTGAATTGGCCCATAACGGGCGACTTGTGAGCAATCACAAAATGCAGGAAAGCTGCCTCTTTCGGTCACATCTTCCTAAACGATAAATGCAGCCTCATGAAATTGATCACAGGAAGGATACGAGGACTTGGGCGCAAAATATTATCCTGGGCGCGAAATCTCCGACAGTGGTTCTAAATTCACGATATGTTAACTCTGATAGGGGAAACACAAATTAGGAAAAATTACTCCATGACGATTACCAACTTTCTGTGAGGAGACAGCTTAGAAGAAAAAACATACACATTGATTTATCTCTACATAGCAACACCAATTTTTCTTTTAACTCATAGGACACATCGACTGCCAGAGATTACAGCCTAAATTACTACATCTTTTTATCGTATTCTACTGTATATCTAACATGAGGCCTTTCTCGAAACGATAAAGTACGTTTCCTTTCTTACGTAGAATATTTTTCTCTCTAAAATAGAAGCACTGTACATTAATTGGTGGCGCCATTGGGCATCAGAAAGTGAACACAGTCAATGCTAGGCTAAAGTCCTTAATTAGTAACTGAGTTTCATACTACAGGCTTCGTTTTCAAGGTGCAGTTAAGATATTAAAGGTATGCGTCCTACTTTGAGATAAAGAAATGGGAACAGAACGAGCCGACAGTGCAACCTGTTAAGAAGTGAACGTTCAAAGTCTTTCCCAACATTCGCTGAAAACTATACATTCTGCGCGGATCGTTCTTTGGTTGGGATTAATTAATAACATGTAGAAACATGTGTGATTCACATCTTAAATTAGAACACTTTTGACCAGGGGTGTTGAACACACAGACTGCTGGTCGGATACGGCCAGTGAAGGTTAGCCCCCTGGTCGAATTTTGATTACGGCTTAAGTTTCAGCGCATGCCTTTCGCAGTGACCGAAAAACGTAGTGACCAAGAACTTCGTTTCAATTTAGCAGAGAAAGGCGATAAATCTGTAGGAAAAAATCTCTGAAGTATTCGTAGTTTTCTTCTTGGGGTGATGTTTCCATACTTTTACAGGGCAATAGGGAAGTTCTAAGATGCATATTCCCATTTTAAAAGCAGGTAAGAACGAAACTTTCCTAAATCGTTTCCTGGAATTAAAGCTGCAGTACTTGCTGCGTTCCATCCACTGAGGATTAACTTGGGAGATCCATAGGAAAGAGTTTACACCTGGAAAGAGTTCTGGAAAGCTGATTGTAAACCAGCCTTATTTCTAATTATTGATATTTAAGAGCGTTTTAATACTTTATTCTGGTTATGGGAATGTTCCCTTACAAACGCAGAAAAGTCGATGGGGAGGAATATCCACGGTTAATAATGAGTTCCTTGGCTCAATGGTCAGCGTTAATGGCTACAAGTCTCCAAATTTATCAAATACATGGAGACCTGTACTGCAGAAATACATGCATAACACCACCATGGAACAGCGGGACGCACTCACGAAACCATCGACAGAGGGCGGTGAATCACAGCACGATGATCCTTGAGTACAATTAGTGGGGTAGACTGTGGATAGTACGGTCATGACTTCCATGTTTCTTTGAATTTCGTTGCTCGCTGTCGGAAGCAGAACTTAACATGCCCTAATGAAGGCCAATGCAATTTGGCTGAAAGCTCGGCTTCATTAAATGAATATAGTGGCTTTAATCCTGTATTAATTTATTTATTTACGTTAATACTATGAGCCACGAAAACCTACGTTCACATCTCAACACATTTCAAAACTGTGACTTCAAGCGAAGGCCCAGACATTTCATTAATTCAAAGTTACAGAGTACTATTTACTTTTCTCAGCTTTAAACATTTTTTTTTTTTTTTTTTTTACAGTATGTCAGTTTTGTTTGTGTTACCCAATAGCCGTGCGTGAGGTCGGTCGGTAGGTTGGTTAGTTGTTGAAGGAGGAGTCGGTGGGGAATATAACTTCGTGGTCTAAATACTCTGACTTAAAGAAATACACCTACATCCTCTTCTCCAAAGCCGAGGATTTCCGTGTGGAAGAACGGAAGGGTCAAGAAAGGCGGAGATGAAAACCTGGAGGAAGTGGGTGTAGGACATACTAAAATACCGGGGGACAGCCAAATGTGTGGGCTAATGGACGCGCGCCCGGGAGGGCGGGGAGATTTGAAAGCGGGAAAATAATGTGCTCCGCCGTTCGTTAAGAAATCTGCTATCCGGTCCGCCCGCAAATTAAGTTGATCATTCCTGTTTTAGATGAAGGAAAAGTGCGACTGGCGGTCCATACTCTCCGATAAGCCTAAGTTTGTTTTATTGAAGCTTGAGAATAGCTTGAGAATTTCTCGTTTATTAATTTCGCGGACAAAGAAATGATCGAGCTCAATATACGGCACTTCAGTAAAAGCGTGCAACAATTAAATACAAAATAATAAATAATCAGAAATAATAAATAATAAACTGAACACTCCGAAATACGGAACGCATGATCTGAAATTCATATTTAGTTTGTGATTTATTTAAATTCATTTTAATTCTCTTAATTGTGCAAGAAAGCTTTGTCATTTATGAATTTTTTCAAGAAGAAAAGAACAATCACGATTAACTGATTTACACCTGCAGGATTGTTTACGTGTAGCTACAATCGAATTCTAAAGAAACAATTTCTGTAATTAATTCATTTATTTATTTAAGCTATTCTATACTACACACTTAGCAGTGCAGAATCTTGTAGATAACCGCTGCACTAGACTGCCCGGCTCCTTAGCTGAATGGTCAGCGTACTGGCCTTCGGTTGAGAAGGACCGACGATTTCCGCCGGGTAGAGGATTTTAACTGCATACAGCTCGGAATTGGGAATTTGTGTTCGTTTAAATACACTTCTCCGCAACTACATACAACACACCCCACCACAGAAACACACAATAGCGAATGCATCCCACCAAACAGCATTGGCGTCAGAAAGGGCATCCGGCCATAAAACTGAGCCAAAATCCATATCAAGTGTCGAGCCCAGGACATTGGGAAAAGGGCCCTGTATTACTGTAGATCCTCCAGATTGGTTTGAAATATTCAGGCATTTGCCTTTCATTTCAGTTCTGGCCCCCTTTTGAGCACAATTTGAAAGATTTAATGTTGGCTCAGTCCGATGGTATTTGAGGGTACTCACATCCGTCAGCCTCATATCGGTAGATTTACTAGCACGTAAAGAGAACTCCTGCAAGACAAAATTCCGGCACCTCGGTGTCTCCAAAACCATAAAAATGTCGTTAGAGGGGCATAAAACCAATAACATGATTATTATTATTATTATTATTATTATTATTATTATTATTATTATTATTATTATTATTATTTATTCGTGTATTACTAATGGCAGAACAGTGGTTTTCATTTCGTTCTAAGTAGACCAGTAGTAAGACGGATTGTTTAATTGAGGAAAAGACTTGACTGATAACATTAAAAACGGTCCCTTGAGGCTAGGAACTTGATATTTACTTCGTACGTGAAGAAACGTGCTGTTAAAGAGAATAGTTGTTTGTAGAGAATCGTCTTTTATTACTTCCTTCATTCCAAGGCTACCTAAACTGAGAAAGCTTAACATAAAAGTAGTACGCGGATGTGTAAATGCAGTAAATGATAATATAACGATAACAAGGAGTGTAAGTGAAGTAATGCAGTGCACTGCTATTCACATATATCCGACCGAGCAAGTTTGCTACGCAATACAAGTGGCGCTGCTGTTAGCTTGCATTCGGGAGTTGACAGGTTCGAACTTCACAGTCAGCAGCCCAAAAATGTATTTCCTGGTTTCCCATTTTCACGCCTGGTAAATAAGCCCGCCTGATGGCCATGATCGCTAAGGCGTCAAGTCTTTATGGTCTGACACCGAGGTTAACCGGCTCGAGTTCAGTTGGTGGAAAAAAGTTCACCATCAGAATATTGGCCAGCAGAGGTGGTGGTTTGCAATTTCTCACCAGACTGCGTACCAATTCTAAACCTTTCCGCAGTGTTCGTATCGGGTGAGGGCAAATGACGCTGCTGATAGTGATTCGTCCGTCGGATGGCGACGTTAAGCCTTGAGCAGACCCCGTGGTGTTATTCGACAGGGTACGTGCCGACACTGGGTTTCACCCTCTCCCTATCTCATTGTCACACACACGCACACTCACGCGCGCGCAGGTCGTCCATTGGTGTCAACTATAAAGATCTGCACCAAGCTTCCCAGGAGGCCACACAACGACGATAGCGGCAACATCATCAACCAGGCAAATGCCGATACTCAGCCTTCATTACGATCAAAGCCGCCACCATCCCATTCCTAATTTCCCCAAAGTTACCAAAAACATTTAAAGAAATTCATGCGACGATCAACATGACATGAAAAAAATATAAATACCCCATCTGCCCAGATTCATCCGTGGTAAGATACAGTCTTTACAGTGATGTGTATATCCTGGCCCGACTCATTGGCTGAATGATCAGCGCTGAGGCCTTCGGTTCAGAGAGTGCCAGGTTCGATTCCCGGCCGGACCCGGGATTTTAATCGCTTCTGATAATTCTTCTGGTCCGGGGACTGTGTGTTCGTGTCGTCTCAAAACTCACGAATTCCAGGAAGAGGATTAGTAAGAACAGGTTTCTCTACCTGGGCCAGTCTCAAAACTCACAAACAGGGCCAGTTCTTCTTTGAATGGATAAATATCCAACATATTAGTGATGGGATAATGGAATACTTTTAATAATCGAATAACTTCCATCCGATTATTTAAATAATCGAATAAGATTCAAATATCATTCAGTTATATTGCACAGAATAATCGGATGCGTCATGAGATTTTTTTTTTCGGTTTATGTGTGTCGGGTAGACAATCCATTTAAAAAATCAAGTAGGTGAAGTCTTACGATTTTTTTTTTTTTTGCAAGCTGCTTTATGTCGCACCGACACAGATAGGTCTTATGGTGACGATGGGATAGGAAAGGGCTAGGGGTGGGAAGGAAGCGTCCGTGGCCTTAATTAAGGTACAGTCCCAGATTTGCCTGGTGTGAAAATGGGAAACCACGGAAAACCATCTTCAGGGCTGCCGACAGTGGGGATCGAACCCACTATCTCCCGAATACTGGATACTGGCCGCACTTAAGCGACTGCAGCTATCGAGCTCGGTTAGCGAAAAATAGAAACACGCCTTTTTTCCAAATGAATCTCAAAGTGTTGAAACTAAATGAGTGACTTAACAATCTTGATCGTTAATATCTCTAAATAAAATACCTTATTGAAGTAAATGCCACTTTCTGGCCCCAAAATGGAAGTAAGCCCAGTATTACCAACTGACAGTTCCTTTTTAAGTAGCAGCGGGCAATATACCTACTTTAATTTTATGTCGTCCGGCTGCATGCATCAATTGTTAGCATGCTGGCCTTTGGTCCAAGGGGTTCGGGGGGGGGGGTTCCCGGCTTCGATTACCGGTCGGGTCGGAGATTTTAGTTTTCATTAGTTAATTCCTATGGCTCGGGGACTCGGTATTCGTGCCGTTTTTAGCATTAGACTTCATCTTAGGTAGGGCCTCATCCTCAGAGACGTGCAGGTCACCTATACGACGTCAAGTCTAAAGACGTGCACCAGACCTCCCCGGAGGCCACACGTCATTATTATAAATATATGTGAAAGGTAAAAATGTATGATATTAGCTTTAAGACAACAGCAAAATATTCTAATAATAATAATAGTAATAATACACCTCGATGTCTTTCACTCACCAGCCATTATTTTTACCCTGTGGGTTGGGGTGGGAGAATGACATCGGCAGTATCCCTGTCGTACGGGAAGCGTGAGTCACCGCGCACCTCATCCCTCCTGCGGTCATCGCAAGCACCTGCATTCCGGAGTCGTGAATTTTGAGACTCATTAGAATGTTTACTTTAGCTAACAGTTTGTAGTCGTGAGTTTTGAGACATAACCCTGTGTGTTTGTGTTTGTCTCAACATTTTCAACTTCATAATCAGACAACACTCTACACTATCAACCACCACAGAAACACGCAATAGTGATTACATCCCTCCATATAGGGCCTTTGCCTGCAGTGTTTACAGTGCACTATGTCTTCTGGTATGGGCTAGAGAAATTTTGTTACTTTCATTGATCTGTCTCTGTCTTACCCCTGTCTTTGACAATATGAAAGTGACTGAGGTATGAGCGATGCTAGTAATGCCAATCCTTATGCAGCCAGTCCCTGCTATGAATGGTGTGAAAATGTTGCTCATAGGGTCGGTTGGTGTATGCATTTCAGTGGGCTTGGCAGACTGATATGTAATAGCAACTCTGGCTCGGTGAGGAAAGCAACGGGAAACTACCTCACTCCTCATTTCCCTAGTACGCCTCTTCAGTGATGCCTAGGCCATCTATGACAGCTGATGGCAGAGCTGTTGAGGATCCCACCAGCCTTAGGCCTGAAACTGAACATACATACATACATACATACATACATACATACATACATACATATAGGGTTGGCGCCAGGAAGGGTATCCGGCCGTAAAACAGGGCCAAATCCACATGTAGAAAAACAAGAAGAAGTGTTCTGTATATCCTGGTATAGGCTAGAACAAGATGGTTATCTCAGTCCGATCTTTGGCTTCGACGATATGAAAGTGACTGAGGTTCGTGCGATGATGGTCACCACATTCATTATCCAGCCAGTCTATTGTAAATGATGTGAGGGCGCAGTCATAGGTTCGCTTACTTGCATGCCAGTTCTCAGGCTGCAGACTCAACAAACAAATAAACGAACAAAAACGAGCATATATACACACACATACAGTACATAAACACACATCCATGCCACCAAGCGAGTCTCGTAGCTGTGAGCTTGTTTTCCGGAGATACTGGGTTCGAATCCCACCATCGGCAGCCTTGAACTTGGTTTCTGTGGTCGCCGGAAACCTATGTCTCAGTGCGACGTTCAACCACTAGCGGTAAAGAAAACACATATACTCGTACATCCGACATCACGAGATAGTTGTGACAGCTGTTTGATATAACTGACATGGAGTACATACAAGAAATGCAGGATGAATTCGTAAGCGGTAAGTCAACGCTTGTTTTGTGCAGGATGGCCCATAAGTCGCGTAATTCCCTTTGTTTAATAAATAATGCGCAACAATCTTAACAATGCGGGAAATTGTAGCATGCATCCATTTTCGAACTAAGTAGAACGTCTGTTTATGAGGGCGGTCGACACCAGTTCGTATTCTGTTGAACAGCGTTTGGTTGCGTAGTGTGGGTGCACGAGAGACCCAATATCGGTATGGCGATGGCGGACGTTATAGATCGCTTCTAAAAAAGGTTTGGAGTTTCACCACCCCCGACAATTACATTATTATGCTGGAAAAATGGTGCATTCCAAACAGGGAGCGGGAACGAAGCGGAAGCCCCGTAACGAGAAGGGAAAACATGTGTCATCGTGGACAAATCTGTGGAGCATTCGCTTGTTAAATGAACACTAAACGATCAGCTGAAAGCTTGTGACAGCCCTCAGACCTCTGCTGCATAATGTATCTCTACTAATATGAAGAGAATCATTTATTTAGCATGTATCAGGCCCATCCTGCTGTACGATTGGCGTGGTGCTATATTCCAAAAAGTCCACTTTCCAAATTACAAACGTTTCACAACAAAACTCTACAAATGACGTCAAGAGCCCCATTACAGCTATCTAATAAAAAGATACGAACCGAACTTCGTATTCCGCTTATTAGATCTCAGGTTAATAAAATAGTGAAGATCACCAAATATAGAATCCTTCTTAGTCAGTCCTACTCTTAAAACAGGTCGTAAGGGCCAAGAACCTGAACGCACGTTTCAAACATCAAGACACTTAGTTAACTTAGGACCTGCTTTAACTGTTAAAACTTTTTACTTGTTTCGGCCTTCTCCAAATTCAAGTAAATTCTCACTAACTGTCTAAAAATTTCGTTTCCTACGACCAGAGGTTCTCTCTCAATTTTTCCAAATTTTATTCCGACCCATTTTATAACTATGAGATTAGTAAATAGGAGATTTCTTCTGTAACATAAGGCAAAATACCGCCTCCATGACAGAACAATGGATATTTTCCGACTCATCGGGTATTCTCGCAACCAGTTGAGTAAAACGGCATAGTCTTCGCCCTGGAACTATCGAGTGCTAGCTCTCAACCAAAAATAAAAATCATATCCCGGACATTACAACGTAATATGACGAAAGATTTAGGCCTAAAACCGTTTCAACCACGGCCTGTTAGCGAACTGAACACGCTGATATGGATGTTCGACGCCGTGCTTGTGCTGCTCTTTTCCGAAGATTCCGTTAGGAACGTGATCGCAATACATTCACAGATGAGTACGCAATCTACCGAAGTTCAGGAACTCGTAAGTTTGTGTTTTGGGTTAAGGACAATCCGCATTTCTCACAGGAATTGGAAAAGAATCCACCACATCTAAGCCGGCACAACTGCGAACCGCATTTTTGAGCGATACCTTTTTAATGGTCCTGTTAATGGACAGTCATACAAAGATATGCTCCGACAATGGTTCTATCCGCAGTTCACGGAAGCTCGAATAGCAGATATCATAATCGTATGGGGATTTTACTATCAGTGTTAGAGAATGCCTTAACGCACAGGTTTTCAACCGGTCTTTGTGAAAATGTCACACAGTTTTACTTTGTGTTCTCCCCACACCCTTCAATTGTATTTTCTTTCGTTGCGTCCCCTCAAGGAATAGCGTATTCGTGTGAATTGGGTCACACGTAAGCTTGCCTCGGAAACCTGCGCAGCGTGTCGATTTGAATAAAGTCCTGCAAACTGCGTCATGAATGTGACGAACATCATTAAAACTCGATCTCTTAAAAATAGATTTTTCAGTAAAATGTGCCAAGATATGGGAGCTGAGCTTACGTCTGCCTTATTTTATTAGCAGCACTCGATGTTTTTCCAGAGGAAATGTATTGTCGTGCGTTTTTTTAACTTCGGCGGAAAATCTTTCTTATATAGAAGAAGAGATCTATGTCAGTGTCAAGTGCTTTCTGGACACTGACTGTTGAAAATTACTTATTTAGGTGATCAGTTTGCAAAACTGAAATTGTTGCGTGTGCCTTTGCAAGGAAATGGAGCCCACTTGATTCAGCTTATAACAAAGTTTCGGCCTTTAAAAGGGAGCTTCTTAGGAAGAGGAAAATCAGTGAAGGGGGAGATATAGATTACTTCCTATGTTTGCAGCATTTCAAAACAGAAAATGAAATAGACTTTACCGCAGATATTGTTTTTGAAGGACAATTATCTTAATTCAGTGTTCATTTTGAAACGTAACTACCCGGAAACTGAGACAAGTATGACTCCTTTCACTGGTGATGCACTGCAGAAGAAGAAGAATTGATAGAATTTTCATCAGATTCTTCCCTAAAAGTGAACTTTCCATGCATGGCGTTGCCAAACGTTTGGTATTCTGTAAGACAGGAGTTCCCAAGCTTCAGCTCAAGACAGCACTGAAGCTATTAATTCCTTTTGCAACCTCCTACTTTTGCGAATGTGGGTATTCAGCACAGAGTGTTTAAACAAAAGGTACAGATGAAGACTCTGTGTAGAGAAGGAAATAAGAGTAGCTATATCTTAATTAATGCCAAGATTTGACAAGCTCTGAAACAAAATGCTAATCAAGTTTCACAACGATAACAGTTTTTATGGTGAAATGTAATTTATTCAAAATATTTTGATATTTTTAAATTTTCCTTTAATTTTAGTTTCAGTTTTCAAAAATATTAGAAAGAGAAGAACATTTTTGTACGGTTTTTATAACTTATTAAGGGTTTTTTATACACCACTTTGTGTATGCGAGTTTTTTCTTGTTCGTTGGTTAGTATATTTTTTCACGTATTCTAGGAATATGTCAAAATATTGATTGTGTTTACTGGGTATCCCACAGGGCAGCTGCGGAAAGAATTTTCTTGGTCAGGGCAGCCATTGGATCAAAGACGTTTAAAACCACTGCCCTAATGAACTGTTTCCAGACAGGTGAATCGGACACGGATCCGAGGCAGCACGGCCCTCGCCTCTCTGACCAGGTCACATAGGAGTCCGACTTGTCCACTCCAGACAACGTTTTAAGGGGGTTCATTAGGGTAAAAGTCAGGCAACTGTGCTACCGAACATCAAACGAATTGTGGGCTGTTGTGAGAGAAGCGTTCGGATCCATCACGGAAGATTTTCTTTACAAAACCTCTCATCGAACATGGCGTCGTATTCAGTTGTATTACGATAATGACGATATCTTTGTAGTACTTATAAAATAAAATAAAGAGCGGTTCCCGTGACTTACGGCCTACCCTCAACAACTTGCCGTACGCTCCTTGGTACGGAATAAAATAATATTGTTACGTGCCAGCCCCGTGGTCGCCCCTTTCCGTACTTTCAGGAAGGTGCTGGTGACTCAGACGACCTGGAATCTCCCAGCCGGCCTGTGGGGTGCGGCCGGCCTTTCTGTGTATTGTTCTTGGCGGCCGCCTTCTTTGAGATTCAACGGGAATGTTCTGCCTGTAGTGACATCGTGAAATTTCTGGATCAAATCACGCGAGTTATAAAAATAGAGGCTAGCCGCGGACAGTCAGTCAGAGTTGGACTCCATGGGAGAGCCAGTGTGAGACTCAGTGAGTCGGAGTTCGGTGGCTGGGCTGAGGGCGACGGAGGTCTTGGCTGACGCCAGTGTCCCACCGAGGTCTGAACGATGAGCAGTTGTAGTGTCGGAGAGACCAGTGAGTGTGTAACTGGAGGCGAAAGAACGGTAGGCTGTACTATGTGTTCGTGTAATTCTGTGAACTGAGAATTGCCGTGAGCCAGCGAGGAAACGCGTGAGTGCGAGGATGAATGGACATGAGTTAATGTTCGCTGTTGTGAGTATCGTCCTGCTGTTGAATACTGCTGAGCTGTTCAACTGTTCACTGCATGGGACTGTGCGAAGTACTGGACTATCACTGGAGTCGAACCGACAAACAGTCGTCATCTGTTGTATAACCAGGGGCACTGTGTTCAAATCCAGCTGTCTACGCACAGTGGCTGTAGGAGGTGACTGGACTTGGGAGAAAGTGAAAGTAAGGATTAGTGTCCCAGGTAAATGAACGGCCTGGACCCTTGCTGCGTAAATAGACTGGTAATTATTGTGGCCATTAATAACTGGTTAGAATTATTTGTGTTTAAATATGTGCGTGTGCATTTATTAGGCCATCCTGAAATAAATTAGAGTAATGAAATAGACGGAGTTTTATTCGTAACAATATTTTAATAAACTGTTGGCCACTAAAATGGCTACATCAGGAAGGTAAGCAGAAAGCAGAATCATACTTATTGTTCAAATACAGTATGGTGGTCGGAATACATTATTTAGCATGCACAAATGACTACTCAGAGCTACCAACTCGGGCAGCAATAACAGCTGTAATCCGGATGGTCATCGAGTCGGACTGAGACTAGACGACAGATATTGCTACAACATTGAATGCGGCTTCAACTCTGTGCCAAAGTTAATCAGTCGCAGTAGCTGGCAAATGGTGGCGTCCCAGTCTCACGGCAATCCCAAGACCAGATATTCTCAATGGATGACTGATCTGGAGAACGTGCTGGCCAGGACAACAATCGAAAACCCTCTACCTGTTGGAAGGTAGCATCACAGAGGCCTTGAAGAACAGAAATGTAACGGCGGTTGTCCAAATTGCCGGCTAAGGGAACAAGAGGTGGCCGGAATGGGTACTCAATTTCACCGCCATACTATCACTCCAGGTACTAGGCCCGTATGACAATGACGAATGCGACCTGGCAATGTTCGTTCTCCTTGGTGCTTCTACACATGGATATGCCCATCATTATGCTGTGCACAGAACCCGGATTTGTCTAAAAAGATGTTGTGAAGCTACTCCTGTGCCCATGGTCGTCATTCAGCGCAACTGTCTCTACTGTGGCGGCAAGGTCACAACTACGGTCACCGTGCTGACAGTCCATGATGAAGCAGATGACGTCGCGCTGTCCGAATACTCGTCGTCCTGCAAACGATGCATGGCTGTACACTCCAGGAAGATTGCGCAGACAACACGACTGGGGCCTACTGAGATCCTGCATGACGTTCTGTATGATCGATTTCATATTGGTATTACAGTCATGGGATACCGACCAACGTGAGAAGCAATATCTCAGAACGATGGACCGCAGTCTTCGTCGGGGCACGGTCTTGCCGCGGTCAAATTCCGACACGTGCTGGTCTTACTTACACGAGGCATAACACGACCTATACACAAACAACCTACGTTCGAATACGACTTCCGACTGAGAAACCCGTTGTGAAATATTTTTTATACAGACTGTAGATGGTGTTACTCTTACCTGCTTTTTGCGCATGCGCTGAAATACTAATCATTTGCGTGCACTAGCATGTTGTACCTTTCATACAAATTTGACGTTTGTTGCATGCCACCTTCATGGTGTAGCAATTGTAACAGCCAGCAATGTAGTTTCCTCAAGAATAGCCATTCACATGTGTCTAAATACATCAACATTTGCAGCCAAACGACTACGATGCTGTATCCTTCGACTGACTGATTGATTGATTGATTGATTGGATTGATTGATTGATTGATTGACTGATTGATTGATTGATTGATTGATTGATTGATTGATTGATTGATTGATTGATGTTTGTTGTTTAAAGGGGTCTAACATCGAGGTCATCGGCCCCTAATGGTACGAAATGAGACGAAATGAGATGACAAATTAGAAGTCCATACCCCTCCACTGACCAGAATTCAAAGCGTGAGGACGAAGAATGAATGAATGAATGAATGAATGAATGAATGAATGAATGAATGAATGGATTGATATGAAGTTAAAACGATCAGTGGATCCAACCCACAGTGCTTCACATGCACAGAAGCTGGCACAAAACAATAGTAGTACGGATCAAGGGACTGCTTCTAAGCACGATGCTGAATCGATTAGAATATGATCGTTGTCGAAACGGGTCCAAAATCCAGGTCATCGGCCCTCATAATGGTATTTATCGCTAGAAAAGTAGAATCATGGTATTTCCCACGTTGCGGTACTAATCAAGAGTAGCGTAGACTCGCGGTATTCCATACATTATGGTACGACTCACAGGTAATGAAATTCGCACATGTATTACAGACCTAACGTGTTTCGCACATTGCGGCGCCCTTGACAGGCAACGCAAACCTATGGTGTTCATTCCCCTAAGTGTACTAACCACAGGGACTCGTACTATCCCGTGGTGTTCCCCATATAGGGGGTACAAATCATAGGCAAGCCAGAACCATGGGTTCCTTCATCCCATGGTGTCGCCCATTTAGTGCTACTAATCACAGGTACTGTAAAAACCGTCGTGCCCACATTTGCTACTAATCACAAACCTATTTGGTACCCAACATAGTGGTACTACGCGCAAGTAAAGGCGACCCATGGTGTTCCCCGCGTGGTGGTACTAGTCACAAACAGTTTCATGGTTCTAATTTGATCATCCATTGGTCGCCCCTTTTAGTCGCCTCTTACTACAGGCAGAGGATACTGTGGGTGTATTCTTCGTCTGCGTCCCCCACCCACAGGGGGTATCCTTTGATTCATCATAACCCACATATTTTCAGTAGGTGACAAGTACGATGATCTAGTGGCCTACGGCATAAGTAGAATATCGTCATCCCTTACAAAGGCCGTATGCAGCCTGGAAATATTTGTTGAAAATAGCCCTATGGGTTAGTTTGCTAGAACTGAAGTCCTCCGTGTATCAGATCTTCATAGGCATACAGTAATGGATTCTCGTGATGTTTGTAGGGATACCCACTAGATTTGCTGTTGTAGCCAATATTACCCCAAACCACAATGCCTTTCATGGTGTTGGAGGCGCTGTGTGAACGCAATCCTTATTACGCTACTCATCAGGTCGTCTTCCGAAGAGGATGTACCCATCCTGTTCGCTTAAAACGAAGAAATATTAATAGGAAAACAATATATTTGCTATTCCTTCTTCTAGGCGAGCACCACTGCAGCCAGGCAGTCCGGCAGTCACGTTATGGTATGTAACGGTAGCGTGGTGGTGACGGTGATTACTGTTTTAAGAGAAAGTACACGTGGACAACCATCCTCTCCGTGTAACGGCAGAATATTTCTATTATGAAGAAACGCTAAACTGACATCGGTAACCAGGATGAAATAGCGTCTCATCGGTAATGGCCATCGGTATTGCCCATGAGAACACGCAACATTCTGAACAACAACGACGAAGACATGAGTCAGGTAAAGATGGCGTACAACGAGAAAATCAGAGAAGAAATAACCACCGGGTTCTACAAGTGTAAAGCAAGGACAAATGTCCCTAACTTTGCCAGTAAAACAAATTATCTATCTATCTATAACAGCAAGGAGATTTGGCAGTTTGATGTGCCAGCACTACGGCAAACTTGTGGTTCAAGAATAGGTCTCTTCAGCCATCCAAGAACCCATACGATCGACGACCTTGATGCATTAAGATGACATGATCATACTAGCCAGCGAGTAAATTCCTGTGGTGATTCGATTCAATGTTGTTTCTTTCTGTCTCGATCATCGACCCCGTGTAGTCGGTGTGCGTGATTATTTTTCTGACAATCTGTGTCGATACGGTGACTGTACTAGCGAATGTGTGTACTTGGAATTCACAGGAGTTAGGGTAAAAAACGAAGCAGTCGTGGCTTCTCTTGGAGTTGAAATGGGGGTACTGTACAAGAGAAAATCACTTTAATGATGGTCTAGGGGGATTTTAGACCATTTCTCTGCTCACCTATGTTACCTGAAGCTGAATGCGCCCGATTCCAGTCCCCCAAACCAGTCTTAATTCGTGGCAAGCCGAAGACTACGGCAAATAACGTGTTACTGTTGGCCTATGCTGCAGTAACCGACCAGATGAAGCAGAACAGCCATTTATCGACTCCTACATGAAATAATGACTGTCGCTCTAGAGCAGGGCCTCTCAGGGTCCATGCGCTTGGTGCATGCACTGTGCACGGTGCAAAAGACGACTGCGCTTGGTTGACCAGAGTGCAGCCCCCCACTCCTCGATTTGGAGCAATAGCGCTGTCTCTCTCTTTCCCCTCGCCTGTCTCGCTCGCTCTCCCTGTCTCCCTCTTCCTCACTTGCTCCGTAGCGTTCCAAATCCGAGCCGAGTTGAGACGAGTTGAGACGAGTTGAGCCGAGCTTAGCCGAGTAGCTTAGAGACGAAGCGTTGGTCCGAGTCGAGCCGAGCGGGAGCGATGCACAGTGCACGGAGCTCTTGCGCCTCCATTTGCACGCGTGAGATTTTGGGCGTTTGAGAGGCCCTGCTCTAGATGAAGCAGAACAGCCATTCATCGACCTTCATGAAATACTGGGAATCTCTCTAGAATTTGAATCGTAGTTGACACCACAATTCGAACTCACGGTCTATTTCGATCCTCAGTAAGGAAAAACAAAGGAATTATCCCTCTTGCTTGAGAGTATTGGGGACATAGTACTTCAGTTGTTTTCAGCATGGTTCATTTTTCCGTTATACATCTCAAACCATCATGTTGTTGAAACGCGGCTTTCCTTTGTGTTCTGAACAATCCGAGACCTTTAGAGTTTCTCTAGGTTTATATTTTTACAAGTTTGATTTACGTCGCACCGACCGACCAACCGACCGACATAGATAGGTATTCTGGCGACGATGGGATAGGAAAGAACTAGAAATGGGAAGGAAGCGACAGTGGCCTTAATTAAGGGTACAACCCCAGCATTTTCCTGGTGTGAAAATGGGACGGAAAACCATCTCCACGGCTGCCGACAGTGAGTTTCGAACCCACTATCTCCCGAATGCAAGCTTATAGCTATGTGACTCAAACCACGCCGTCACTTACACGATTCTCTGGGTGTATCTACTGGATTAGGTGTATCTACTGGCAACTGAAGAATCTCATTTAGTGGATCTTTTATCATCGTATCCTCATCTTCCAGGAATTTTTGCAATAGGTTATACACTCAATTCTCTAAAAAATGAGCAACCAAAACGAATGGTGAAAAGCGAAGTTTGACAAACAGTATCATTATAGGCTGTTGTCTTGCTGATGACGTTTTGCTGGTGAATGCTTGCGTTTCAGCATGACACATGTCAAGAAAGGAGTTGCATAAGTTTCTAACAACTCAGGGAGTTTGAAAGAGGCCATAACGTCGGACTTAGGAGGAAGGCTGATAATTTCGGCGAACTGATCGCCGCTCGAGCCCTTCTGACTACATTGCGCGACGACGGTGGAAGGAATGAGACCACGATGAACATGCATGCATCGGAAAGGCTCAGGAAGACACCGCTGGACTTCAAAACAAGTGGCTAGTCTCATCGTCCAACAAGCAGTACCGGTAACCAGTGCAAGGATGTCGCTGATCGTCATCAAGAAAGATGAACGTCATCTCTGAATAATCCTCTGTTGATCGCACTCTAGCGAGTCGTCCTGCAGAACACAATCCTTGACATCAGCGTTCCGTAAGTCGTCTCCCATAATGCATCATGAGCGATGGATTCGTTTATGCCGCTATCGTAAGCGGCACGGCTGGTAACGGAATGGCAATAAGTGGTATTTAGCGACGAATCTACGTCTGAATAACCACAGAATGCAAGAATGGAGACGTCCTGGGTAGCACACAAATCCAAGGCTCATTATAAAGCGCCACACCGGCAGGACAGATGGCGTCGTGATGTGCGGTGCCACAACCAATGACTTCCGATGCCCATGATGATAATCTACAGAGCAATGCGTCACAGCGACACGTGTAAGAAATTCTGCTACCCGTTATGCTGGAGTAGCTCCAGAATCCCATATTCCCGACTAAATGCAGCTCAGATAGTTCTCGACTGCCATCGTGATATAGGCGTGCGTTGTTAGTCGACAGTCTTCACATCCGTTGCCACGATGAATGGTTGGGTTCAGGTGAGAAGACAACTTCGGCGAGCATCGAATAAGAGGGATCTGAAGCTTCCATTGTAATGACTGTGACATGATCTTCCTCAGAAGTACATCAAACGTCTCTAAGACTCACCCGACCGTATCATCGTATGTCTCGATGATAGGGACGGTAAGGCACCTTACTAAGAATATCTTTAAAATATTTGTGATTCACTGTTGGTAAGATGAGAGATTGTAATTAGTTATATTATGACCAATACCTATACCCAGTTTCAGCTGATTGCGACGGTTGCTTCGAGAAGCGGGTATGTGTTGACCATTTACCAGGAGTTTTGTCTGTAATATATAATTCAGTGAAGGGTAGGTCGATGAATTCTGATTTGAAATTATTTAAGCTGATACAAAGACAGGTAATCGTAAAAATAAAGTTTTGAGTTAGTTGAGAGTGATCTTTATACCGAAAAACTAAAGCCAGGGTATATATTCTCCACGGCACGTATACAGCTGTATTTTTGATAGTTAGTGATGATAATAGCAACATACTCTTCGATCAGCTATTATTAAATGTTTTAATTGGGTTATGTCCTTTCGCAACCACAACTGCAACGTTCGTTAAAACAGGACGGTTTCTAACATGTTATACGCCAAATAAAGTCAAAATAACCTGTGCGCTTCCATTTACAGCACACTTTTCGGTGTAGAAAATAAGTTAAACAATACCAGCCGTGTTTAAACAACAGTTGGTGTTTAGTGTTTACAATCACCCACAGCCAGTGCCATTCATGTCATTTCCTAGAATTGTTTTCTTAGATAGCAAACATTTTTGTAATAACTTGGAACAGTAATTAAGGCGTTCAACTATGACGTTATGGACGCGATTACTAAGGAGTGCATAAATAGACGTTGGATGTAAACAGGTAAATCTATGTGGTGCTTTAGTATAGTCAGGTGACAAATAAAAAACTGTTTTATGCGCATCTTACATGGTTAATTCGTTGTCTTTGCTTTCGTAACCTACATTGAAATAAGTACATAGTAGGCCTAAGCAGTCCAGGATCCTTTTCATTTAAACGTCCAGCGCTTATTTCCTACACAAATGTTTACACTCGGAAAAAGTTATTTCTACATTACAACGAGTGGATAATATCAGTCATATTTGTTCTTGTTTCATCAAATTTGTTTGTTAAGTATTAATAGTACTCACAAATCTTACAAAGGACACTACTGAATTCCGACTTCACGAGCTCTTTAATTGCTCTAATAACTGATATAATTAATGTTTGAGGACACTTCTAATATTTATACGCTTTTTGGCAACTCTAAACTAAACTCTCCCAGCTGTGAAATGACATTTGCCAAAAATCCAAAGTGTTCTTTATACACGAAAATTAATGCTTACCCTTGAGATCGAATATACTTCTTCGCTATCTCGAATATACACGCATGTTCATATGAACCAGAACACCTTCAAAGACTAGAGATAGGAAGCTCATATTCACAGGATATGTGCATTAGCATGTTCTGAAGGAATGATTAGTATCTGAACCATGTCGGCCGTCAGGTTCAAGGTCCACATCGATATATCGGCGCACCACCACCGACTGGTAAGATGTGCCTGCGGCTCCCGTTGTCGCTATAAACCGAAGGTAATGGATCAGTGTGACTTGAGCAGACGTGCAGGATGCCTCGCGGATGTATGAGAGAACCGTACCGTCAAATTGAAAGAGGGCGCATTATTGGAATGAGAATGTGATGCATTCATCTGGGAAATTGCTGTTCGTGTGGGACGAAGTGTGTCGGCAGTGCAACGGGTGTGTACAGAATGGTTTACAGAAGGCCGTAGAACACGGCCAGAGGGGTCTGGTCGCGCCACCCAGAACCCCCCCCCCCCCCGGAGAAGAACGACACCTCATCCGAATGGCATTGCAGGACAGATCTGCGTCCTCCTCGGCTCTGGCGCAACAGTGGAACAGTGTAACACATCGTACACTATCAGGAGTGACAGTCCGTCGCCGTTTATTACGGTCTAGGTTACCGGCGCGTCGTCCACTTCTCCGCCTGCCTTTGAGTAAAGTGCATAAACATGCTAGACTGCAATGGTGTATGGAACGACGTCACTGGGGACAGGAATGACAGCAGATAGTGTTTTCGGATGAATCCAGTTCTGTTTGCTTGAACATTATGGCCGCATTTTCGTTCGCCGTAGACAGGGGGAGAGACATCACATTGACTGCATTCGCATAAGACATACAGCGCTAACTCAAGGCGTTATGGTGTGAGGTGTTATTGGGTACAACCACAAACTAAAGTTGTTGCGTGTCCAGGGCACTGTGGCCAGTTTGACCTACGTGAATGACATTCTGCCACCCGTAGCCGTACCCTTTCTGCACGACACCCCAGGCGCCATATTTCAGCAGGACAATGCGCGGCCACATGTTGCTGCACGAACACGTGCCTTCTTGTTGTCACAGGATCTCAGACTGTTGCCCTGGCCCACCCGATCACCGGACTTGTCGCCAATCGAAAATATGCGGGATACGGTGAAACGACGGGTGCGGCGCTGTGACTCAATGCCAAACACCAAAGATGAACTGTGGAACCAGGTGAATACAGCATGGATGGCTATACCCCAGAACGCCATTCACTCCTTATACGCGTCGATGCCATCACGCATGGAACAAGTTATCAGTGCCCATGGAGGACCCAGTGCCTACTAGGCAATAGGACACATGCTGAACCTAAGTGATTGAAATGCTAATCGTTTCAATCGTTTCTGCAGAACATACTAATGATCATGTCCTGTGAATATAAACTTCCTATCTCTAGTCTTTCAAGGTGTTCTGTTTTTTATGCACATGAGTATATAACAGTGCTTAGCGTAAAATATGCTACCCACACTGCCACTGCTGGATCTGGGGGAAGGAGAACTTACAGTTGCAATTTCCGAAAACTTCTATGCTCTATTTGTTATCGTTACTAATGAAGGTTCAGATGAAAAAGAACTGATCTGCACTGGATGACACGTAGGAGGTTTTGAATGAATAAACTAAACTAAAAGGGAGTCCGACTCCTTGACTGAATGGTCAGTATAGTGACCTTCAGTTCGATTCCCGACCGGATAGCGGATTTTAATTGAGTATGGTTAAATCCTCTAACTCGGGAAACTGATATTTTTGTCTGTCGTAATACATATCTTCTACATAGAATTGGCCCCAGAAAGGACATCCGGCCGTAAAAGTGGGCGAAATCCGTACGGTGTCAACCTCAAGAAATCTGGAAATAGGCGACACTTTGAGTGTATCCGATATTCGGGTAATTCTTTCTGGTAGTAGATTATCTGCTAACGAGGGAAGGATAAAGAAGAATACAAACAGTACAGGTATACATACAAGAAACTACACAGTCAAATCACATTATTATAATAAATTTCTACATTTGATGTCGGTAGTCCATGAAGTACGTGTCGTAAGCTGGTGTGGAGGGTATTCAAGACGTGCAATAGTCCATCTTTATACTTATCACTCGATCCTGTCCTGCACAAAATGGACTATTTATCAAAGTTGAAAAAGCGTTCATTATCAGCCTTCGGAACAAAGGCGGCCGTATTTCTGAAACAGCGTAGTACGCGAAATGATCATGGGTTTCTGCGGTAAAAGTATATCGGGAGTGAACAAATGGCATCATTAGGAATTAGAATCGGCCTTTATTTATTAGTGAAGGCATGTCTTCTCCAATAAGTCCCCTCTTCTTTTTCATCGAACTTATGGGCGTTGGAGTGTCAGGCGAGAAACAGCGGAGAACAAACAACCTGCAACCATTGCTGGAAGAACACAAGGTGAGCGCAGTGTAATGGTCTGGAGAATGTGTTCGTGACATTTTCTGATATCATTCACACCGATATGGTATGAATCCATCGTTGCAGATTACGTGCATGGTAATAGTCTTTGATGAGGCGAATTGGATCTTCTAGTTAGATAAAACACCGGCATTTGCGAGGAGTGAAAATGGGAAGCCATGGAAAACCACATTCAGAGCTGTCGGCGTTGGAGTTCGATCTCACCATCTCCCGAAAGTAAGTTTTTAGCTAGATGACCGTACCGCTTGACTAACTTGCTTGGTCTACACACACACACACACACACACACACACACACACACACACACATACATACATACATATATATGAAAATCCACAGCCTGTTTCCAGTCATTTAACCAGGTCAGGAATGGAATGAATGAAGCCCCCATCTATCTGCGAGGATAGCAAATGTGCCGGCTGCCGAAACCTGTCGCACTCCTCTGGGGTAATGATAAATGACTGACAGATGAAATGAAATGTTAATGGAGAGTGTTGCTAGAATGAAAGATGACAGGGAAAACCGGAGTACCCGGAAAAAACCTGTCCTGCCTCCGCTTCGTCCAGCACAAATCTCACATGGAGTGACCGGGATTTGAACCGCGGTTTCCACCGGTGAGAGGCCGGCGCACTGCCGCCTGAGCCACGGAGGCTATATATACAATAAGGTGGCCATATATACAATTTGCTTTACGTCGCACCGACACAGACAGGTCTTATAGCGATTGTGGGATAGAAAAGGGTTAGGAGATGGAAGGAAGCGGCCGTGGCCTTAATTAAGGTACAGCCCTAGCATTTTCCTGGTGTAAAATGGAAAACCACTGAAAACCATCTCCAGGGCTGCCGACAGTGGTGTTAGAACCCACTATCTCCCGAATGCAAATTCACAGCTACGCGTCCCTAACCGCACGTCAACTCTCTCGGTCACACATCTTTTAAAGAAATATGCAGCCTCTGCCAACATCACTGCTTCGTAACTACTACTGCATTACAATTCCCGCCCTCATATTCATTTGTTTCTACAGCATGCGGATTATTTCCGTAGATTCCACATTTTAAGGTTCTCCATATTTAAAATAAAGGCTTTACGTCCTACTAACTACATTTTTACGGTTGTTGGAGACACCGAGATGCCGAAACTTTGTCCCACGGGAGTTCTTTTAAGTGCCAGTAAATCTACCGACGCGAGGCTGACGTATTCTCCATATTTAAAAGCCGCGCATATCAAGATTGGGGGAACGTCCGTTCCATAGACCTGTATTAATGACCCTGTCGCCAAAATATTCCCTTCCTGATCACATCACCCCGTATGAGCTTGTTATCACGTTATTGCAGTACACTCCGGTGAAATTTACCTCACTAAACACAGTCATAAATAATAATAATGGCATACCAACAGATGGTAATATTATTACATGTTAGTAATGACACTAAGATTTGAGTTTACTAATCTTTCAACAGCAAACTGCAGAGGACTGCTCGCGTGCTGCCACCAGCGCGGGAATTGTCTGTTAATATGACGCGAGACGTCGGCCCAGCGCGGGCTGCACTCAGCTGCGGACGAAAGCCAACAATAACTCCCTGAATGAATATGTATAACACAAGGTCATTTCTCGTCACGAGGTACACACTATAACTCACCCGTCAGTCGGTGGCCTCATTTTTGTTAGTAAAGTTTATACTTGTACGTTATAGCGTTCTGCCTTGGTTTCGACTCGATATATTTTTCATACGAACTACTATTTTCTCTGCATTCGTAGTAAGATTCATGTTACTCCTGTACCACACAATTATCTTCTACGTGAATTAAGAGCTCTGTTTGCAACAGCATGACTTCTACGCGAATTATGAGCTTTACCTGTGAAATTCTTCTTCTAATTTTGCTGCTGCTTTATCCACGCCTAGGTGGGGTGGCGGGTGCGAATGGTGTCGCACATGTGGACTTGAACCTTTATATAGCCGGTGCAGTTCCTAGCGCCAACCCTACATGAAAGGATGTATTCATGTATTCACTATAGCATGACTGTGTTGACTAGTAGTGTGGTATGTTGTGTGTACAAGAGGAGGTTTGTACTGAGACACCCAGTCTCCGAGTCATAGGAATTAACCAGACCCGTCCCGGCCAGAAGTCGAACCTGAGATCCTCTGAACTGAAGAATGGGATGTTGGCCGTTCATCCAAGGGTCATACACCACGAAGTTATGTTTAATTAATTATGTGTAACCTACGTTAACTACACGTTCCGACAGTACGATATTCGAAGAACTGATTAGAAACGATCGAACAGTATGATCTGAGAATGCACAGTGAAGGCCTGAGTTCGTTTCATGGAGGGAGAGAGGTAGGGTTGCCAGATATACTACGGTTTTACCCGCATAAACGCGTTTGTTTCTCATTTTGTTTCGCATACGGAGCATCCTTCAAACCGTACACTGTATGTTCCGTTTGTCTGAAAACAAATTCTCTATATTAAAATCTCGCGCTTTAGATCATAGTACCATTGTTAAAAGTGTGCAACTTTGATAAAAATCTTCAAAATATGTTAAAGTTAGTGGAGTCACTAGACTCAGAGAAAAAGGTAATGAGAAGTTGTTGAAATAGTGAACTTAGTGGTGGAAAACTAAAAGCAGCTCTCCCAGAGGGTTTCACTGGCCCAGAAAAGATGAACAACATTTTAATAATAATTAATTTTATATTATATATACTTAAGTATATTTCCATCGAACGATCATACGGAAATAAAATGGAGGATGGAAGAAAACAGAAGCTGTGCAGATTGAATTTAAAAATATTCTTTGTATACGACAAACATTCTAAAGAATATCACAAAAAAGTTTTGTTGAACAAGAAGCTGTTAAAATGTTCACTGAGCGAGTTGGCCGTGCGGTTAGGGGCGCGCAGCTATGAGCTTGCACTCGGGAGATAGTGCGTTCGAACACCACTGTCGGCAGCCATGAACATGGTTTTCCGTGGTTTCCCATTTTCACACCAAGCAAATGCTAGTACTGTACCTTAATTAAGGCCACAATAGCTTTCTTCCCACTCCCAGCCCTTTCTTATCCCATCATCGCCATAAGACCTATCTGTGTCGGTGCGACATAAAGCCGAATGTAAAATGTTCAAATAAGAAGTACTTGTGAACTGTAAGTTTATACTAATTCAAACATTTTACACTGGTATTTTATATCTTTGATCTCTTCTTTCATTCATTAAATGGCTGCCCTTTCTTTTCCGCGCTATAAGATAAAGAAATCAAAGTGTTCCTTACTTGCCACCCCTAGAGTAAATGCAGTCGGCCTGTTGCTATTTTCTTATGGGTACAGTATTTTTTCATCTGTCTCTTGGAACAGGCCAGGGTAAAATGTAGCTTCCACCGAAGTCTCAGTCCATTTATGGCTGTGACGATATGGAAGCTGCTAAGGTATGAATGGTGGTGCCCAGTATTGACGTTTAGATGATGACTAGCGCATCTGAGTGCTACTCATCGAAATCGTCGTGCTGCAATACCGCTATCTGGCCGAGTGAAGAAACTAACACACTCCTCGTCATACCTTGTACGCCTAATTTTGGCACTACTATCCGTTACTGCGGCTTCCCTGCAACAGGAGAACCTTTGGCGGCACTATCTGAGGATCCAACGGGCCTGCGGGCTTACAGCCTATTAGACAAACAGAAGATGTAGATGGAAGTGTAGGTAAAGTGAAGTCACATATACTCCAATACTGAATACTGGATCGCAGCTCCCCAGTCTAAAATTTGCGTGCAAAATGCATGTTTGTTTTTCTACACATCTAAATATATAGCCTATTCGTCGTGATTCACTGATTAACAAGACCTACGTTCACGATCAACTTATGTTCGCTAATTCACTCTCGATATCATGTCTGGGTTTAACAGGTGGGCGGTGTATTGTGTGCCAATATCGCGGAGTATATGTCTCGACTCCATGTCAGTACCTCCATCCTTCATCATCACACTGCATCTGACACGCACAGCATGCATACGTCATTCACATGCAAGTGTCATCGGATGTGGGAAGGGGTAAACATTAGCCATTCCACGGGCATTGCGCGGTCCAAGTGCTCCGACAAATCATATCGAGACGTAAAGGCTACAAGTTCAAGTAAAATTATGATGATGCTTGTTGTTTAAAGGGGCCTAACATCTAGGTCATCGGCCCCTAATGGTACGAAATGAATTGACAAATTAAAAGTTCAAAATCATCCACTGACTAAAATAAAACATGCCATGAAGAATGAATGGATGGATATGAATTTAAAACAATTAGTGGATCCGACCCAAAAACTATCATAAAAAATAGTATTACTGACCAAGGGACTGCTTCTAAAGAACAATCCTGAATCGAGGATGCTTGTTGTCTACAGGGGTCCAAAATCCAGGTCAACGGCCCCTCATAATGGTACGTGTCGCTAGTAAAGTTTATTGATTGATTGATTGATTGATTGATTGATTGATTGATTGATTGATTGATTGATGTTTGTTGTTTAAAGGGGCCTAACATCGAGGTCATCGGCCCCTAATGGTACGAAATGAGACGAAATGAGATGACAAATTAAAAGTCCAGACTCCTCCACTGACCAGAATTCAAAGCGTGAGGACGAAGAATGAATGGATGGATTGATATGAAGTTAAAACGATCAGTGGATCCAACCCACAGTGCTTCACATGCACAGAAGCTGGCACAAAAACAATAGTAGTACGAACCAAGGGACTGCTTCTATAGCACGATGCTGAATCGATTAGAATATGCTCGTTCTCGAAACGGGTCCAAATCCAGGTCATCGGCCCTCATAATGATATATATCGCTAGAAAAGTAGAATCATGGTATTTCCCATGTTGCGGTACTAATCAAGAGTAGCGTAGACACGCGGTATTCCATCGCTAGTAAGGTAGAACCATGGTATTTGTCATATTGGGGTAGTAATCAAAAGTTAGCGTAGACTCACGATGTTCCACACATGATGGTACTACTCACAAGTATTGTATGTCGTACAGGTAACGCAGACCTATGGTGTTTCTCACATAATGGCGCCACTCACAGGCAACGCAAACCGATGGTGTTCCTCACCTACGTGTACTAATCACGGGCGCCGGTATTCCCGTGGTGTTCCTCATATAGTGGGTACTAATCACAGGCAACCCAAACCCACGGTGTTGCTCATATATGTGTGTGTATGTTTAGTCCTCAGCCCGAAGGCAGGTTGGATCCTCAACAGCTCCGCCATCAGCTGTCAAAGATGGCCTAGGCATCACTGAAGAGGCGTACTACGGAAATGAGGAGTGAGGTAGTTTTCCGTTGCTTTCCTCACCGAGCCAGAAGTTGCTATTACATATCAGTCTGCCAAGCCCACTGAAATGCATGCACCAACCGACCCTATGAGCAATATGTTCACACCATTCATAGCAGGGACTGGCTGCAGAAGGAATGGTATTACTATCATCACTCATACCTCAGTCACTTGCATTTTGTCAAAGTCAAGGGTAAAGCTGAGACAGATAAATGAAAGTAACAAAATTGCTCTAGCCATACCAGAAGACATAGTACACTGTAAACACTAGGTCCCGCCAGCAAAGGCACGTTGCTCATATAGTGGTACTAATCACGGGTACTGGAAACCCACAGTGAACCACTCTCTGCTGCTACTAACCACAAACCTATTGTGTACCTAATATAGTGGTACTACTCGCAAGTAAAGGCGACCCATGGTGTTCCCCGTGTGATGGTACTAATCAAAAGTAGTTTCATGCTTCTAACGTTCCCATGGTCGTCCCTCTTAGTCGCGTCTCACGACAGGCAGGGGATACTGTGGGTATGTTCTTCGTCTGCATCCCCCACCCACAGGGGGTACAGAGAGAAAAAAAAAAAGGAAAAAAGAAGGGATCCGTCACTTCCAAAAATTCGTCGTGATTCACTGATTAACAAGACCTACGTTCACGATCAACTTATGTTCGCTAATTCACTCTCGATATCATGTCTGGGTTTAACAGGTGGGCGGTGTATTGTGTGCCAATATCGCGGAGTATATGTCTCGACGCTATGTCAGTACCTCCAAAAATGAAGTAACGGACGAAGAAAGGCAAGGGCCACGAAGGGCATGAAAATGAAAGACTCCCTAGGCCTCGAATGCTCCAATACCATCGGGGTAGGACCCTAGGTTCGATTTCCAACCGGGTGAAAGATTTTATCTTTGGCTGATTCATCAACTCAGGGAAGGGGTATTTGTGTTCGTCCTAATGTGCATTTTCATTTACTTTCAACACATCACACTACAAACGACCACAAAAACACGCAATAGTGAATATATTCCTCTACATAAGTTGGGCATCCGGCCGCAAAACTGGACTAAATCCTTACATTGCGCCAACCCCATGTACTTGGGAAAGGGCCAAGCAGATAAAGAAGAAGAAGAAGTAGTGCAGTAAAACTGACAACAGCAAAAATAATTCAGCATGTGCTGTAAAAAAATTCATTAAATTTGGTCAATATTTGCTACAAAAATGTGCTACTTGAATGCTTGAAAAACAAAGTTTAGGCAAAATGTGATCGAAAATTATTTTTTCCTAAACATAATAGGCCTACTTAGAATTCACTAGGCACCATATTGTGTTTTCCCATCCTTGTTCACTTGATCCAGGTCTTACCGGGCGAGTTGGCCGTGCGGTTGGGAGTGCGCAGCTGTGAGCTTGCATTCGGGAGATACGTAGTGGTTTCGAACCCCACTGTCGGCAGGCCTGAATCTGGTTTCCCATTTTCACACGAGGCGAATGCTGGGGCTGTACGTTAACTAAGGCTATGGCCGCTTCCTTCCCACTCCTGTCCTATCGGCGCCTTAAGACCCATCTGTGTCGGTGCGACGTAGAGCAAATTGTAAAAGGTCCCGGTCTTGAAATGCAACGCAGTCATAGGCACAATTTTGTGAATAGCCCCTTTCATTTTTGGGTAGCCCAAGTTCTTGCCATACCACTTCTTTTCCTAATAAATGATCTCATACCATGGTTGGCTCATTTTTGTCACTCTGGTTGAATTTCTTCTCTTTTTTTCTGCTTCCAGACTAACCCTCACACTTTGCTTTATTCGCTGCCGCTTGTTCAAATGTGACTTAACGTGTGACAGATTCTTCACTGGAGTCGTGGATTCCTCGGCCTTGTAGCATCCCTGATTCACAAGAGATACCAGCTTGTGCAATTCTCCTGAGAGTACTTTGACTACATGATACAATCATATCCGATTCTTCTCAAATGTTGAAGTTGCTCCAGTATCAAGCAGCTACTATGGCCTTGTTACCGACTGTGTTGAAATCTTCACGCTGAGTTTCCACGGGGCAACTTGGCCAATGGGATAGACGATCCAGGTCTTGAAAACCACGGCAGTCAGAGTTCCATTTACTTTAGTTCCTTCGTTTTTCTAGTTCTTGCCATACTAATTCTTGTCTTACTAAATGTTCTCCATACTGGCTATGGTTGTGAGACATAAGTTGAATGCCTTCTGTTAACTTGTTTTAGTCTGAGAGTGTCGATTGTTACTGCTAGTACTGGTTCCTGTGATCTGAGACGTTGTCTTAGTGCTTGTGACCGCGCAGAGGACGAGGATTGTTCGCTCTTGTTTTGGTTTCTCAGTTTCAGCTGCTACTTGCGGCTGAACAGAGGGTGGTGCTATACTACACGAGTGCTATACCTTTTCGACATTGATTGGTTCGAATCACAAAGACAACGTCACAGTCTCATTCAAGGCAGTATCCACTTTCTTGGAATGGCTTTGACCACATGACGATATGAAGGTTTTTGTTAGGGTTCTGGGTTTTAGCAACACTGCATCTTGCTCGAGCCAACCTCTTATAAACAGGGATTATTTTAGAGACAATAATTGATGAGTCCAAGGTTGTGTGCATTTCTGTCTTGTGAGCCTTCGGTTTTTCTCTCTCGGCAACACCACGTTTGAAGAAACACCACGGCATCTCTCCAGAACATTTGATGTGCTAAGGAACCTGGCGACACGCCTTCTCATTCCTGTTGCAGCTATTTAATAAATCAAATTTTAAAGTAATTTACTATTCGATTTCAATAAAAACCGCTTTGTAATCTGATAGTACACGTATTACGGATGTAACACATGGTGAAGAAAGAAAATCCCGTAAGTAACAATTTTTTCTCGAATGTTTAGGTGGATTATCCCCGAACAGATAGGCGTCGGTAAATTTAATGGCACGTTAAGGAACTTATTTGCAGTGCAAATTCACTCTGGCATCTCTTTTAAACAGAGAGCAATTGAAATGGCGTAAAACACAAAGTATATTATTACTGAATTAATATTTCGGGTATATTATTATTATTATTATTATTATTATTATTATTATTATTATTATTATTATTCCTCATACGATGGTGGCGTCGCGGGAGCGATCTATGTCGCACATGTGGATTGGGCCCTGTTTTACACCCGGTTACCTTTTCTGACACCAACCTGACCAAGAAAATACAGGACGAATCTCTAAGTTGCGTACATAACAGCACCGGTAACGCCCAGTTGACTGTCCAGCGAGAGGTATGTTCCAGGCGTTTCCAAAAAGAGGGATGGCCACGACTCTATCGTGGCTCTACGCCTCTGTATTCGGGAGACGGAGAGGGGGCTGATTCCCACCGTCGGCTGTGCTGAGAACGGTTTTCAGTGGTTTTCCATTCTTCTGCACTAAGCCGAATGCCGGGACAGTACGCCATGGCAGCAAGCTCTCTCATCTTCCCCGCAAATCTCCTGGCCTGACAGACAGCGTCACCTTCTAAGAGGCCCGCCTCCCCCTTCAGGGGTGAAAACATTGATTAGCAGTTGATTTTAGCTGCCTGGGGAAATTGATTACCTCAGATCGAGTAGAGGTAGGCCTACATCAGTCACTTAGATAAAGAAAATGGATAGATAGATAGATAGATAGATAGATAGATAGATAGATAGATAGATAGATAGATAGATAGACAGATAGATAGATAGATAGATAAAATAGATAGATAGATAGGTAGATGGATAGATAGATAGATAGATTGATTGATTGATTGATTGATTGATTGATTGATTGATTGACTGATTGATTGATTGATTGATTGATTGATTGATTGGATCTCGTAGACGTATATTAGTAGCCTTGACTAAGAATAGCGCAATATATTCGAAACGTCGGCAACGATAACATAGTTCAGCCAGGAAAAGCAAGTCAATAGAAAATAACGAGGATATTGGGTAAATAAAGACCCATACAAGAGAGAATATAACAGTCTCAAAAATGATACCGACCACAGGATATTTGATCGTGAAGTTTAAGGAGAGCAGTTTGAACAAGATACAGTTGGAGCCGCATGATAACCACAAGTCTTCAAGTTTGTGAGTCCCTGGGTGGTTACAACTTAGATGCGATTATCTGGGTACTGTCTATAATGTATTATACCTCCACTTGGAACTTCCCATTAAACCTAAGAAACACTAATGGGCAAGGAACTGAGTGGCAGCAAACTCTTATTCTTATTCTTATTCTTCTTTTCTCGTGCCCTATCCGTTCCGGATTTTGGTGATCTTCAGGCCTGTTGTAGTTTTGTTCACAAATTTTCGGAACAGCTCGGAAGAGTCAGTTCAAATCATTGACTGAGATTATTTTTTCAGCCAGAGATCCGCCGGCATCCAGGACCTCTTTTCGCCAATACCTTGCCTTGAATGATGAGTTGGAATGTTCTATGTTTCTCCTCACTGCGCATGACGTGTCCAAAATATCCTAGTTTCGGCTTCTTCCCGATTTTCATCAACTCTTTATAGTGACCGAACCGCTGCAGCAATACAGGACAGCAAATTAGCTCCCCACAATACTCCGCTATCATTACATATTTGTATAGGAAACGACTGTCTGCAGACAAGTGTCTCTCTCGTCCTTATCACGGTTTATCTGGCACGGTACGTCGCCATCCCAGTTTTACAATATAGTTGTTAAGCTGGTGCACTTGAACAATAGCTAGGAGATCTTGTTGGTGCACAGCTGTATCCTGGCTTTTTCCGGATCATTACAGTAATCCTCATTTACAACTGCTCTGCCAAACATGTATTTAATTTTATGACATGACAGTGACTCAAGTCATTTACCCCAGCGTCAATAGGTTCAAGAGAAGGAAATGAAGTAACCAAGGACGCCACGAGGAGGCGTGGGTTGAAGTGAGAAAATACGCAACAAAAATAGGTTGTGTAATACAGAATGTAATTTATTCAATTCTGGATTCCGGATTCAATGGATACATTCAGTACTATCTGCATATTACACAGTTCATTCAATATAAAATAAATTCAATGCATAAAAACCGGGCGAGGTGGCCGTGCGGTTAGGGGCGTGCAGCTGTGAGCTTGCATACGGGAGATAATGGATTCGAACCCGACTGTCCGCAGCCCTAAAGATGGTTTTCCGTGGTTTCCCATTTTCACATCAGGCAAATGCTGGAGCTGTACCTTAATCAAGGCCACGGCCGCTTCCTTCCCACTCCTAGGCTTTTCCTATCCCATCGTCGCCATAAGACCTATCTGTGTTGGTGCGACGTAAAGCTTTGAAAAATCTAGTCCAATAAAAAAATTAACGTTAAAACAAAATATTGAGTCTTTTTGATTGCTCTTTGAATGTATTTATGTCAATGAATTCAGTATTCTGTTGCACCCTCTGCATGTGAACTCCTGCGCCGTAATGTACTGAATGTGGGTTCAACAAGAACTTACATGATGTCACTGCGAGAATCTGGCCAATCTTGATGGCCTCAGCTACAGCTGGGTAAACACAATGGTGGAACGGCGTCGTCTGACAAATGTAATTGGCATACTTAAGGGATTCAGTTGAAGTTCTTAATATGAAGTTCTTAATGTTTCCAGACGTCATATATACCACGTGGCAGCCACAGCCATAAAATTCGGTATGTATGTCTGCCCCTTAGTCCCGTATCCTGATACAGAGTCGGGGATGAGGTGATATGAAATGATATGAGATGTTTTTCAGCCGGATGCCCTTCCTATCTCCAATCACGGGAGAGGAAAGATGAAATGAATGATGGTGAATGGAAGTTGGAAAGGAGGTGGAAGAAATCGGCCGTAGCCTATGAATAGGAACTGGCCCAGCATTTGCCTGGAACTGAAAAGGGGAAATCATAGAAAGCCGTTCTCATGACAGCCGACAGTAGATGCAGAAGGCCAACACTAACCTATGGAGTTATTTAATTCAATCACAGTTCCTGGATTTACTACCCATAAGCTCTGCTAAAAGTGCGAGTCTCATTTTATGCTACTTCGGAATATGAAAGACCTCAAACTTGTTAATGACACTCGCCTTAAAATATAAAGTCCTCCAAAGCTTTGTAATAAAAATTAATCATTGCAGTTGCAAGCTGCGGCAACGAATTGTCCGCTCGAATTTAAACGTTTCCAAACACCAGTACGCTCAATGATGATAAATACCTCACAAGGCAGGCTCTGAAAGTTGCAGGTGTTTACTTCCGCTCGAGCTGCTTCTCCCACGACCTGCTCTCGCGTCAATAACAGCTCGTCTCACTATATTTGCGCAAATCAAGGTAGAACAATAAACGCTGTCTGCCAGGAAGCTCTGAACTAGCATGACTGTATAGCAGATCCTACACGGTCACTAATACTGAACAGTACACACAAGTATCATAGTGACCTTACAGTAAGTATTATTGCCGAAGTTTCATGTTCGTCTCCCAAATGCAGAGTTTGATTCCATAGGCGTAGCACGTTAACATTTATTAGATAATACATAATGTAGTAATAAGAATTATTTAAATTAATTTATTTAAAAAATTTAGATTGCAATAAACTAATGCTCTAGTCTCTAGTGATCTGGACAGTAAACGAACATGTAGGTATGTGGATCAATTGAAAAGAGAATAGCAATGATATTGAGCTACCATGCAACTGGAAGGAGTTTCGGGGATTTAAAGTGTGTCGGATAAAAGCTAAGTAGCAGCAGATGCCCAATTCTCAGTGGTGAATAGAGCGATACTGAACTAACTACCGATGCAAGCACTCTATGCGTTAGTTGCACTGACAGGATTACCAATACTGATGTTCCTATATCAAAATATTTGAATCGTATTTAGTATTCACCTTCATTCCAATATTATGTTCCTACATGATCCACATTACAATCAGTATTTGGTGCTGCTGATAGTATGGAGTATTACTGACCGCGTAGAGTCTGTTGGTTGCCCAATAGTACCATACAGCGCACTTCTTCCTTGATTATATATTATCAACCGTTGACGGCGGATACCAACAGCTATACATGTTTTCACCTGAGCAACATGTTAGCCAACCGCGAACAGAGCATTTGATTTGAGGGGAATCGCCTAGTATAAAACAAACGTGCAAAGTACTTTGGGGTTACCTTTGACAGAACACTGTCCTTTAAACAGTACCTGATGAAGACCGCAGGAAACTCAGATCAAGAAATAACATCCTGCAAAAGCTACGTGGTACAACAAGGGGGTTCCTAAGCAAGCATCCACCTGTGTTCGTCAGCTCTTGGTCCTGAGTACTACGGGTAGAATGAGCAGTTGTCACACCATGTTCGTACATCCTCAACATATTCCTCTGCCTCATCTAGAAGGATAAATGCTCTTCTAAGGGAATACAAGAAGGTCATTTACAACCATCAGCTACTAATCCATGAGGGCATTACTGGCACTGAAATCAATGGGGTCCGCTGCAGACATTCTTCATTCATAACACATTGTTAGAACAGAACGTCAACCTTCAACAAAACTGGCTGCAAGAATGGTGTAATAGTAGATCACCACACCTCCATAGTTTCCTCCGCCTCAATAAAAACGCAAAACGTAACATCCACTTGGGAAAAGATCTACCTCATAGGACACGGTCGACCCTCAATAGAATCCGTACAAACCATGGCGGATGTGCTGATGTACTGTACTACAGAAATAGAGAAAGGTACCTTCCGCGGAGTGTATCTGCAGACAGTCCAACATATTGTTGAAGAGTGCTGTCTAAGCTCTCATCCTGGAAATCCCAGAGATGTCTTGGACAGTACATCAGAGGCTATATAAGTTATTTGTACAACAGTAAATAGTTTTGCCATATATTATACTGTTTTCTTCCTGTAATAATAATGTAATATGTAACAATGTTGTGCGCTTAATAATAACAACAGCTCTGGCTGGATTTTCTTTAAAACGTACTTCTACTTTACCAAGAGGTGTGGCCTGATTGGCAGTGGGGGTGAAAGCGGGAAGTCACACTTAGTCTTCTGTGGATGAGGGAACGCAGACGAAGAATAAACACTCAGCTTTCCCTGCCTGTCGTAAGAGGTGACTAAAAGGGGCTCCATGGGCTCTCAACTTGGGAGCGTGGGTTGGGAACCACGGGTCCCTTAGCTAAGTCCTGGCATTGCTCTTTTTTTTCTTCTTCCCACCTTCATGTTTTACAGTAGGAACTTGGCAGCGTGGATGGCATCTTTTATTTCTAGGGCGACGAACACACTGAATACCACCATATGACTTTTTTTCGTCGCTCCATAATACCCTAGACCACTCCTGCTGTGTCCAGTTACGGCGCTCTATTACAAAGGCAAATCTCTTATTTCCGTTGTGTACACTTATGACGGGTTTCTTGCAAGGGCGGCGAGCTAACCAATTCTGGCCTTTGAACCTACCTTTTACAGCAGATACATGCCCTCCCCCCCCCCCCTCCCTCATGGCTCAACAGCCCCGAAAGGCCTTGGCCTACCAAGCGACCGCTGCTTAGCGCGAGGGCCTGCAGGTTACGAGGTGTCGTATGATCAGCACGACGAATCCTCACGGCCATTATTCTTGGCTCTCTAGACCGGGGCCGCCATATCACAGTCAGACAGCTCCTCAACTGAAATCACGTAGGCTAAGTGGACCTCGAATCAGCCCTCAGATCCCTGACCTGGCCGGGAATCTAACCCGGGGCCTGCGGGTAAGAGGCAGGCACGCTACCCCTACACCGCTGGGCCAACATACACATGGCCACCTACCCCATATTTCTGCCTCACTTCAGGAGTGATACGTCGAGTTGTCCTTCTGGTTCTGCTACTGATTGCCTTCTAATTAACTTATCTATTCCCTCCGTTGTTTTTCGAGGTCGACCTTGTTGTTTATTGTGGACATGGCCACGTGCAGTGTACAGTTTTTCCAGGAAGACACTAGTTGACTTGATATGTTAACCTCTGCCTGAGATCTCCCCTCCTGCAAGTAACATATTACTGCTTCCTTAAACTCTAAAGGCTAGTAAACACCAAGCGACGAAGTTGCGGAACACGTGTATCGCGACAAGTTCCAGAGATGTGTTTGGGACTGTCGCGATACAAAAGTTGCAAGTCGCAAGTCTCCCATTCGAAATGGGATGCATGATACAAATGTTGCGCAACATGATGTAGGCTGGAGACAAAGTCCCGGGACACGCCGATGTCAGTGTGCAGATAGCCTCCACGTGTTGGTATTGTGTTTCGTGTTCTGTTGGTTTGCGATGAAAACTACTCTAAAAATCATTGAGGATTTGCACACCCTTCCTTGTCTTTGGGATGTTATGTCTACCGAGTATAAAAACAGAGACAAAAGGAGGGGAGCAATGGAGTGTCTGGCTAAAAAGTTCACTTTGTCCATTCACGAGATGGAGAAAAAGATTCACAACATTAAAAGCACATTCAGCAATTTCTTGCGCCATTTCGCGCCGATTCCTGTGGTGCACCTGGCTCTATAGATGTGGACGCGGGACATTGTATCGCAACAGTCTAGGGACAGTGTCTCGCAACTGTCCCCATGCAATGTCCCGCGACTTTGTCGCTAGGTGTGTACTAGCCTTATGGAATATCATTTACGCTTAGGAGGTAGCACTGAACTAGGTAATGATTTTCAATTACCTTGGAAAACACAGAAATTTACATATGAGAATGAAATATGTAAACGGTTATTGTCAAAGGATTTTTGAACATTCACTGCTGTGTTAATGTCCATTAGAAAACACTGAACTGTGCCTAGACTTTTTGACTCTGCTGCGTTGTAATAAACAGTGCAACTCTCCTTCCTCTACCCTTACACACTACACTCATCTGTATTCGTGCTGTCATCGTGCTCAGCTGAGCGCACTTGAGGCTAGCCCAGTGCGGCCCGGCTGGTCTGACGTAAATGCGGGCAGCTTACGTAGCAAGCATATGTCACAGTGAAGCAAGGCAGGGAAGGGGGCAAGGACATTCGATTATGATTACGAAGCTCTCCTCCACTAATCAGCGAAATGCTGATTGGGGTAAAGTATCCTTTTAAAAACGCTATAATCGCAAGAAAACCGACGTTTTCAAGATATTCCGGTTTGATTCATACTGCGCTCGATATAAACAGTCAATTTTATTTTTTATATTTATACATTCAAAGAAAACTAACACGTTATAATTTTTGTATTAAAATTTACAAAGGTACAGGGTTGAAGCGTACAAGCTACGATTTACAATTCTTTGGATAGGAATGACAGTATTTCAAATTTTTTAAAGTAACATTTATGTTTTTCATTCAGGAAAAAGTAATATATTTACATAATTACTGCTTTACTGCTTTATTTTGCACAGTGTTGAAGTCAAGGGTGGAACTGAGACAAATGAAAGCAACAAGTATTTAAGTATATAAATATAAAGGTTATTCGAAGAATGAGAGCACGCAGAGGGAACAGAAACTGGCTACGCACAAGAGAGAGATAGGCCAGGAGGTCTATGAAAGAGGACCTGTCGCAAATAAATGGGAGGAAGAAGAAAAAATGGACGGGCTGAATCGGAGGCACTGTCGCAAAGGATATGGCGTAGAATACGTGTTTCAGTTGAAATTAGATGTAGGCTAGCAATATTTATTGAATATTATGTTAAAATTACAATAAAAAGCTTTCATCAGCTTATACCAGTTATTTCTGGGGTCGCTGGAGCCATCCAGGCTCATTTTGGTTTTGGCTAGGGGCTTAAGGTCGAATGCCATTCCAGACGCTACGTGATTTTTGAGATGAAAATTTCAACCCAGGATCCACCGGGATTCGAACCTGGATGGGAAGCCATTGGGCTAATCACGCTCCCCTTATTTTAAAACAATGACTATAGATTAATACCGGGTGGTCCACCAGCCCGTTGCGATCCAGTTTTATGCATCCCTTCACAGACCATCATCTCATCCTCGTCCAACCCAGCACCATACCCAATGCAACGATAAATACGGTATTTTACAGGGTCAAATAAACAAATCAGTCCTTAGACGCTATCAAGTACGCAACCTTACCACATTCGAGGCAACTGGCTGTTAAAAAATTCTTATGTGGGATTCGAACCTCCTACCTCGAGCACAGTCCACTATCACATATCTCCCCGCCCGCTTGTCATGTGAGCTACTGCGACACTTGACGTAGAGCGCCCACTTCCCAGCCTATACAGTACCGTGCTCCCGGTCTGTGCGTCCACCTCCTGTTTTAAAGTACGTGTTCTGCGTATCTGTACTCGTTTTACGGGTTCAATCGAGGTACCCATAATGAATTAATAGTGGCGCTCACATTCCTGCTGTCTTCTAGCCCGTCAACACACATCTCGCTATACAACTCCAGTTTAGGGAATGGGACCGATGTCTTTCAGAACTGTCGTAAATATGAAGGGATGCATAAAACTGTATCGCAAGGGGCTGGTGAATCACCCGGTATATTATCGAGTAGATTGTAATGTGGCAGACAATGCAGAGAAACGTCGGATAACAGGTTTGTTGGTGACAGTCCGGTAGTATGAGAAGCAACTCACGTAGACGTTTAGATCGACATGTTGCGAGCGACGGTGAGGTCTATGAGTGTGTTGCCGAGCATAGTCCAGGAGGCTACCGACGACCATGTCCGTGGAGAGCTTTCTACCAGGAGGCCTCATCATAAGGCATCACGACCAGGAGCGGATGCACGACGTGGAGATGGAGCTCTCCACTCTGCTTCAGGTTGTCCGTCTACCTGGGAGGGACGGCGTGCCAGGGACGAACGCCGGCGCCCTCAGGAGGAGTGCTGAGCCGGAGACCAAGGAGGCCATCACCCAGACGCCGAGGAGGTTAAGGCATAGGGCGGTTAACACCGACCTAGTCCAAGCCACCCAGCCGGAGACCACCGACGCCACTACGGAGGTGGAGCATGCCGCCCCCTGGCGCCGCGACTGTGCGACCCAGGCTGAGCGACTCGGAACTGCGAAGTGGACGCAGACCGCTCCTCCAAGGGCCACCTCCACGAAGTGGTCACAGACCCGGGCCTACCAGGAAGGGCCTGTCACCCGGGCGCAATCTAGGAAGGCGCCCCTGATGGCGGATAGCAGCACAGCAGTGGAAAAGGACGCCCCATGGCGTTCGGAGACTGCTACCCAGGCCCAGCCTGCCATCGTGTCTGTCGAGCTGCAGACCTCGATGTGCGCCCTCCAGGACAGGGAACGCAGTCGAGTGGTAGCACCGACCGACGCCGCCGCCGCCAGCCAGGAGAAGGAAGAAGACGGCGACGCAGCGAAGCCACCAGCCACCCCGGGGTCACCAGGCCGGGAGGAGGGCCACCAGGACGAGGCCTCTTCCCCCGCCGAGAAGAAACCCCAGGGAAGAAGAAGACGACGACGCCGGACCAGGAAGCAGAAGGCGACGCCGGCCCACCACGAGAGGACTGCCCAGCTGCAACGCAGGACTGCTCCCAGGACAGCAGTCAGCCGAGGAGCTAATCAGGAGAGGACCTCAGCAGGTAGCGACAGTCAGGTGAGAACAGAACGTCCCCCTCAACAGCTCTTGCAGTGTTTCCGCTGTTTGAGGTGGGGCCACCGACAGGTCAGCTGTGGGCTCCAAGTAAGGTGCAACCGTTGTGGTGGTGATCACCATTACACGGCCTGCGCTACACTTAGGGAGGCGCCGGTGTGCGCCAACTGCGCGGGGGGCCACCCGGCCTCCCATCGCAGTTGCCCTGTATACCGGGCCATGGCGCGGGCAGAGAGGAAGGAGGCCCGGCGCCATGTCCCACAACCATCCAGCAGGTCCCCGCCTCGGCGGGCTTGGCCTCATTCTCCGGGATTGGAGACTGGGTACGAGGGACCTCAAGGGGGTCGGGCGGTGCGGCAGGCACTAGTGGCTATTGCCGCATGGCTCGGCAACCGGCACGGCCCGCGCTAGTCACAGCAGTGCCCAGAAGGACTGATCCCCTGAATAACTGGAACGGCGAGGAATAGGCTTATGACGGTGCATGATACCTATTCCCAACTAACACAATTACCTGGACCTCTCCAGAACCACATCCTTGCATGTGCTATCTACAAAATGTCAGGTTTTACATGTAGGCACCTTTCTATTTCCGCCTATGTGGTTTTGTCCTGACCCTTACTACCTGATTACACCACTATTTATACCCACCACCACATCTGGCCTGGTAGCATGCTGAGCATGGGGACAGGCAGATACTCCTGTAGTATCACACTTCCACTCCTCCCTGCTATCTTTTTCTTCTTAGAACTAATAGCATGTCGGAGGCCATGTAGATTGAGTCGATGGTCACGCGGGGGGGAGCGGGCTTCGGGGGCCCCCCCGAAAAAAAAAAAAAAAAAAAGCCGAGCATAGTCAGCGTCCGAGTGAAGAAAAGATCTAAAATGACTTTTTTCTTCAGAAGATCCAACAGTTTTTCATTATGGCGTGGACATCTCCTGTTATAACGATGCGGATGCTTTCTTGAGCTGCCGGCAAGGAAGACGCCCTTGCTTTACAATCTGATATGGAAAATCTGTCGATCTAGTGCGGTGTAAACAGCCTGAATATAAATATAAATAAGTATATGAGAATGAGTAGGTCCATAAATCCAGTCACGAATAGTTACAAACTAGGGAATATCATTCCGCAGTGCACTAGTTTCAAACTGCTTGGCATAACTGCCTTTGACAATTTAAAGTGGAATATACAGTGTAAAGAGCCAAGGTGCAAGGCAACAAAAATCCTAGGGCTCCTGTTTAGAAAGCTAAGAGGGTTCAGTCCACAAGCAATAAGGTCAGCTTACCTTTGCATGGTTTGGCCTGTACTGGTGTATGATCTACGTGCCTGGCATCCCACAATAGCGGAGAACATGAGCAAGATCCGGAAAGTACAGCGCCGTGCCGAAAGGCTAATTAACAGTTACACCCACTCCCATCTAATAAGATTACCTTCCATTGAGACAATAGCCATACAAATTGACCTGATCTTTCTCCGGAAATCCTTCTCTGCCTCTATAGAAATTGATCTCTTCCAACGTCTATCGCTTGAGTATCGCTCAGCTCAGAGAAGCGACGGAGTTACTTACTCTTTGTCCATTTTTCGCCCGTCTATTTCATGTTTCTAGAACGGAACTTCGATGGACTTCTCAATTACGAGGTGATGTATCGTAATCAACATTGTGAATTTTAATCTTCAAGTTTTTAAAACAGAACTCAATTTTTAACACTCATTTATTGTATATATTCATGTCTTTGACTGGTCATCTTCATGGTTCTCATGGCTTAAGATGACCTCAATGGAGGTCGAAACTAGTACCATAATGTTTCAAGCATTTACATTAATAATACAACGTGTATTGAATAGATGGAACCCTTTCTTTTCTCTACTTGAATTGTAATTGTCTTTCAATATGCATCATTATGAAAATCATAGCTTACGATTCTTGGGATCACTCATTTCTCAGATTTGCCTCTATCCTCCTGATCTATTTAGGTCGAAGTTATTTAGACATTTTGCAAATTTAGCACAATTTTCAAATTTACACCTGACCTGGTCAGGAAGTTATAGTGACAAATGGTAACTTGAGTATTATGATGAGAGATCCACGAGACGAGTGCACTGATACCACCTGCAACAATCTAGCACCAAGGAGTTACGAGCTGTATGAATGTTATTCCGTCGCGAAAATCTCGATTTTAACACGAAATGGCGGACGTCCCCACCAATTACCATGACAATTGATTATCAAAGCTAATTTCAAAAAATATATTCATGCTTTATCGCTTTAACCGTGCATTAACCATTTGAATATAATTTATAGTTGCAAAGTTACGAAGCCGAATTTACTGTGCATTTCCGTGTGACGCTCGAAATTGTACGTGGGGCACAGGACACGAACGAAACGAAAAATGTATTTCAGGCCAAAAACAGACTAAGCTCAGCCCTTTGTAATCGCTAACCATATCTCATAGTTGTGAGGCCCTAGGGAATATTACAAGACGTACAGTGCTATAACAATCGAGATATATTCTAGAAATTGAAGTTACAAGTCTAACGTATATTCACACAAGATCTTCAAACAGGCAACAAATTCGGAGCGAGACTTCCTTATCTGTCCTACGCAGACAAGAAAATTTGTTCACCTCTCCCTGGAATGGAACAAATTCCAATAAAACTTAGTCACGTTGCAGATGTAAACAGTTATTAGAATTCGGTATTTCACAAGCAAGATGTCGCAAGAAGGGAGGATGGAAAGCTGTAAGAAGCTACTTCGAGGACAAGCGAAATGTGACATTAAAACGAGCAAGCATCCAAAAGTATGTGATAGTCATTGTCGACATCGGGGCTCGAGTGGTACTTCTTCTATCTGGTTTGGTACTAGCTGAGGTCGGTGGAGTTCTGAAGAAGGGATAGTTCGATTCACCCCTTGCCGTTCATGTTGACATGAAAAAATGCTCTGGTGTACACACAACATTTAAATCTGCGTACGTACAGCACCGGTCAAAGTTTAAGACCACAATCGAACACCATGAAATGTCATTAAGAAGCTAAACGTCTGTCCCAACCCATTCCTCTTCACATTCAAACACATCACACTACCAACCACTATCGAAACACGCAACAGTGAATACATCCCTCCATGTAGGGTTGGCGTCAGGAAGGGCACCCGGCCGTAAAGCCAGGCCAGATCAACATGTGCAATGTAGTTCGTAACCGCAACCCCACCAGTGTGGGAAAAGCGCTAGAAGAAGAAAAATAATAAAATATACATCAGCAATCCGGCTCCTTGGCTGAATGGCCAACGTACTCGTCTTCGGTTCAGAGGGCCCTGGATTCGATTAGCGACCGGACCGAGGATTTTAACTGTATATGGTTAATTCCTCTGGTTCGGGGACTGTGTGTTGGTGTTTGTCTTAACACGCATCTCCATTTACACACAACACATCATACGACAAACCACTACAGAAACACGCAATAGTGAAGTCATCCCTCCTCAGAGGATTGGGGTCAGGAAGGGCATCCAGTCGTAAAACTGGGCCACATCCATATCAAATGATGATCCTAATTAATTGGGATAAAGGCCAGGAAGAAGGTGAAGAGGAAGAAAAGATGGGCTCCAGTTGTTGAGAAATGATCGTATTGTTTAACAGATTTTCTGTCATTTTATGTGATGAACTTCTCACTGGTTCAGCAGTTTCGGTTTCGCAGATGTATATAGTGGCACGGCCTGTTAGTGCAAACGGAACGTCTAAATTGGCATTCAATGACGCCCAGGTAGCGTAACTTCACAAGATTTGCATTTCAAGGGCTGAAGTCATGCGATAACAGTAGCAATTAACATTTCCTAAGTTCAAGTCCTAGGGTCAGTTCTAATCATCGTCACTCTTTGTGAAGAAAACCTTTATAATGTTATATTTTCAGGCCGTCTTTGTCCAACGGGAGACACGAGGTATCTTACACATACTGTAGGTTGGCGGTAATAGGCAAAAGAGTGATGGAAATGATAGCCGGAACGAGCAGATTGAAGTAATGGCGCGAGAGTGTTCGTAATGAGAATGAGGATATAACGGATAAGTTTGAAAATATCGTATGAACTTGCTAGGGTGATGGAAACATTGTGAAGGTAGGTTACCTACTGTACGAAGCTCATAGACTAGGACGTGGAGGGTAGGAGACACATAAAGACCTGGGAGAAAATGGTTAAGCGCTATTTTCACCCTAAGAAAGTTGTGGAAAAACGCAAGGAAGCATAATAAAAGGCACATGGAGTGTACCATGATCGGGCATGGTACTACCTTTAAGGAATTACATCTTTCTGGTCTGGATTGCTCATTTCAATCGATAGTATTCAACTACGTACTGCAATGCAAGTGGATGAAATACTAAACAAATATTTGAAATGGAAATATCACCTTGTGAACAGACACTCCTCACTTGTCTTTCACTCATTCCGACCAGAAAGTATCCTCTGTAAGCTATATAGATGACTCCAAATGTGGTCTGGCCAGGTTCATTCGGCTACAGTAACAGCGTAGACCAGGGCAGACATTTTATGCGCCCCCCTGGCCGAGTTTTTATAATGTGCTTAAATTTCAGTTTACGTTTTTCGTAAGTTAGATACCCAGCTAATAAGAACTGTGTTTTAATTTACTGAGAAAGGAGAAAAAAACGTAAGAAAAATCTCTGAATTATTCGTTGTTTTCGTCTTGACGTGATGTTTCTTTTACTGGGCTGTAGGAAAGTTCTAAGGTGCATAATTATTCCCATCTTAAAAGCAGGCAAGGATTATACTTTCTCCATTCTGTTCTAGGAATTACTGTGAGAACGTTTAAGCCGATATTAATTTCGGGTAGAAAATAAAGTGTAGCCTCCTGCAATTTGCGTAATATTTTTGTTCCCACTTTTATATTCACGTTCTCTCAAATATTAACTTATTTTGTACAAGAAATATAACTGTGACGAGACTCGAACTCACGTCTTCGAGGTTCTCATACAAGTTCAGTGACCACCAGGCCACCACTCCGGTTAACTGCGATGTAACTCTCCAAGTACATATGCGTTGCATTGGTATCGGGGATTCATCAATTTTTTTACAAGTTGCTTTACGTCGCACCGACATATATAGGTCTTATGGAGACAATGAGACCGGAAAAGGCTAGGAGTCCGAGGAATCAGCCGTGGCCTTAATTGAGGTGTATTTGCCTTGTGTGAAAATGAGTAACCATAGAAAAACATCTTCAGGGTTGCGGACCGTGGGGTTCGAACCCACTATCTCCCGATTACTGGATACTGTTAATCAATTTCTCGGAAATTATTCGGTTGTAGACCTGACATGTTTAAGTACAATTTGTTCGCCTTTTAGTGTTCTATCATCTCTCTAGTTTGTCCAAAGCGGATCCTGCATCGTGACATTTGACCTCATTTTTTTTTTTTTCGAAAACGAAAACGTATTGACCTAAACCCTCATACACGAGTTACTGTTAAGTGTCCACCCATAGGTACAGTGACGATCGTTGAAATTAGATGGTACCGATCTCGATAGCTGCAGTCCCTTAAGTGCGGTCAGTATCCAGTAATCGGGAGATAGTGGGTTCGAGCCCCACTGTCGGCAGCCCTGAAGATGGTTTTCCGTGGTTTCCCATTTTCACACCAGGCAAATGCCGGGGCTGTACCTTAATTAAGGCCACGGCCCTTTCCTTCTAATTCCTAGGCCTTTCCTGTCCCATCGTCGCCATAAGACATATCTGTGTCGGTGAGACGTAACGCAAATAGCAAAAAAAAAAAAAAAAAAAGATGGTCGCAGGGTCTGGCCTCTCCTTGTTACATGTTACGCTTCAGATTCTTTACATATAATTGTAGGCGACTATGTTCATGAGTGCAGGACAATAGTGTTTAGAATTCTGCAAAGAATTCCGCTGTCATTGCAGCACCAACAAAGCCTGCCTGGTGGCGTGAAGTCTAAACGGTCTGACACCGTGGTTAGACGGCTAGAGTCCCCTTGGTCGAAAAAAGTTTGACCATCAGAATATTGGCAGGCAGGTTGGTAGTATACAATTTCTAATCACTAGATAGCATGCCAAAAGCCTGGATTAAATTCCAAACCTCCCCACAGTGCTCATTGGAGTGAGGGCATATGACGCTGTTGATAGTGATTCGTCCGTCGGAGGGAGACATTGAGCCTTGAGCAGACCCCTTGGTGCTATTCGACAGGAGTAGGCTATGTGCGGACACCGGGTTTCACCCTCTCCCTTCCTACTATAATATAGCACGTGATTTATTTCTCTCATTAACGTATATGATGAGGATGACGTCAGGAAAGGCATCCGGTCCTAAAAACCTACCATGACAGATTCATCTCACCTCATACCCGATCCCGTAGAAAATCGGGACAATGGTTGGTCAAACAAACAATTGCAACATTAAAAAATAGTTTCCCCGTAATAAAAGAATGCCCGAAAATCATTCAAGACATTTTCCCGGTAATTAGGAGCCTTCGATTGCACTCATCTAAAAATATATTGAATGTTGTGATAAAACAGTCCATTCTTTCATTCTTCAAGCACACTCGCATACTTTCAAATTAAATGTATAACAGCATTTGTCTCGCATTCATCATAATAACGCTTTTGTTGCCTCTTACTTGACATGTTAACGTCTTAGCGGTCTCCGCGAACCATAACCTTCAATAATGTCAACCATGTGTGACAAAATCCTATTTCAACACATCGCTAGGAGCGGTTTATGCAAAGAAACAAAAGACGCTCACTGCCAAACGCGTTCAGAAATCTCACGGAAATGTGTTAATTTGTCTTTAACAATTGTTTTGTAGCAAATATTGGAAATGTGTTCGTGAAACAGTGTACTTTTAATATAAGTGTTAAATTAATAACAGTTGTTAAGTAAAATTTAACAGAGAGTTGAAGAAACCGGGCCTTAATGAGACGGCCATTTAGTTCAATTATATGCTAAATCTCCTTAACAGCAGTGTAAACACTCAACATTCGTTGAAGAAACTGAGCGTCAGTTTCTCTATTCACGTAATTTCCGTTAAATATATTGTGCACTATTGATGAAATATCGTCTGTACACGTGTGGGTATGTTAGTATGTTATACAGTGAAAGTAGAGTAGATATTCTCGCACATGAAGCGCAATCAGCTCTAGGAATGCCGAGCAGTCTGTTTTGTTCGCTAAGCAGTTGCGAATTATCATTACATTGGCACATTTGTGACGCAGAAGTATTCATAGCCGCCTCTAGACTAAACAACATATGTTTGAACCCATGCAGACCCAGGGTCTATTAAAATGTACTCAGTTTTTATGGTGATGATGCTTGATGATGCTTGTTTAAAGGGGCCTAACATCGAGGTCATCGGCCCCTATTTTTTGTGGTGAAATGGTGCTTGCACTTGCTTCTCTGTTTCAGATTTTCGTAGCACAGTTATCTCTATCAGGAATTAATAAACGCAGAAGACCATAACTAACAGCTTGGAATGGTGGCTTAAAATGTCCAAAATAATGCAAAGTACGCCTTTTCGATTTATGTCTAAATAATGTATTTTTAATGTTATAAAGCAGAGATTTTAAATATAATTCATGTTTCGTACAACGTTTCGTTGTGAGTGGTTCGTATTAATGACACCATTAACGACAACTACCGCGCGAACATAGACGTTCGGAGATTAATTAAGCATTCAAGGAGGCCACATTTCGAGAAATACTCAGTCTGTTGGAGGAAACAGACCCCTGAAAAGATTAAATACCTTTTTTGCTACTTGTTTAACGTCGCACTAACACATCGAAGGTTTTCGCGACAGAAGGATAAGAAACGGCTAGGAATGGGAATGTAGCGGCCGTGACCTTAAGGTACAGCCCTAGCATTTGCATGGTGTGAAAATCGGAGAAGCATGAGGACTGCCGACGGTGGGATTCGAACTCACTGTTTCCCGAATATAAGCTCACAGCTGTGCGCCCCTTACCGCACGGCCAACTAGCTCTGTTAACTGATACGTTCACAGCCCAGAATACTAGTTATAAAGGGCCCTTTACACGTTCAGACTTGTCTGCGCAGACCACGTTTGCAACGACCGTCTGCACATCTGGTCTGCACTGTTCACGCTGCGTTTACACGTTCCGACCATTTGTACCTCTTTCGCACAGTCCTGTATTTCTAATCGAGACGAGCGCAGGTAGTATTTCCTGACCATGGCCACATTAAGTCAATTAACTTACAAAGAGTACTTCTGTCTAGTGTTGTTATTTCGGAAGTTAAAAAGACGAAGAAATCACAACGTAGAAGGTGGACAAAAGACTGGCATCTACAACGTGTTTCGCTTTCGCACGTTGATATTTTGAAGGAGTTAAAATTGGAAAAAGATGACTAGTTTAACTACTTGAGAATGGACGAAGAGAAATTCTTAGTGCTGTTGCAGTATGTCACACCGTATATGAGGAGAGAAGACAGTGTAATGAGAGAATCGATAAGCACTTTAGAAAGACTTGTAGTAACACTGAAGTTTCTGGCAACGGGAAAAAGCTATGCGGACCTTAAATTTTCTGCTATAGTGTCTCCTTCATCGTTAAGCCACACAATTCCGGAAACATGCCGTACTATATATGAAGTTCTAAGAGAGGAATATTTAAAGGAGAGAATTCAAAGGCATTATTTTGCTTAGGTAAAATAGATTGCGCGTTCCTTCCTCAGCTGCTGGAGTTCCGTAGCTGTAAGTTGAGTGCATTCATTCATTCATTCATTCATTCATTCATCAATAATAAGGGCTCCCTTTCAGCTGGTGGTTATCCGTGACAGGGTCATGCAAATGTGCATGAATACAATTCAATCGTGCAAACATTCATTCATTTATCTATTCATGCAGTCATTCATAATGTGTGTTGTAATTGTAGTATAACTGGATCAGGTACAGAATTGTGACATGAAGCACTAATTGAACTCACGAAGTGTTAAGATATGCCTGCATGTTGTCCTAGATCATATAACACTGTTAACATCTAGGACAAAATGAATGAATGAATCAATTAATTAATTAAAGTACAATATAAAGATTGGATGTAAATAGTTAGTAGGCTTCATTTTAATGTTTAATGTCGTGATAGATGGACAAGTTGTGATAAGGAAATGTTAGTTTAGAAACTAATACATTATAAGCCGCGTTTTTTTTCATTCCGGACACTGTATTCTTTGCTCTTGATCTTCCAAACACTTGGCAATTATTTATAGAGTTCTATGAATTCAATCATAAATGTACGGGTAAAATTATGCGAATCTTGAGTAAACTCACTCATAGCTGTTCCTGTATTGAGAGCAAACACTAAACTACAGTACAACACTACATACAGGCTCCCAGACGAAGGACTGTGCTATCTGTCTACAGCGTTGTCTGCGTAAGCTTTACACGTTCATACTTGTCTGCGCGTGGTCTGTGTTAATTCAAATTCCGCCGGACTTTGCACAGGCCGAACACAGACCGCAGTACAGACCAAAATTACGGTCGGCGATTCATTTCCACGCAACGACTTGTCTGCACAAACACGGTCTGTGAATGTGTGAATGTCTGAGCGTGTAAAGGGCTCTTAATAATCTTTCGGGCGTATACCGTACGAAAGGACACAAACTGTAAGAAAAATATATTTCACGAATATTTTGCTCTGCATCCTCAGAAGTGAACCATCAATTTCCTATTAATGCTGAAACCATGTATTTCTGTCTCAACAACTTACTTTGAAGATTCGAACCGAACAGCATAACTCACTTAGAATGTCTGAACATACATTACAGAATTACATCCCTGCTCTCAACAGAAATAGGTTAAAGTCCAAATATCTGCCAATTATTTATGCCCGTTGCTTTTTCGGCTCCTAAGCTGAATGGTCAGCGTAGTGACCTTCGGTTCAGAGGGCTCTGAGTTCGATTCCCGTCGATGGCCTCCAGCATTTGCCTGGTGTGAAAATGGGCAACTACGTAAAACAATCTTCAGGGCTGTCAACAGAGGGGTCGGAACCCATTATCTCTCGAATGCAATCTCACAGATACGTGACCAAACCGTGTAGCCAACTCACTGGGTCAAAACATTATCCAAACTAGTGATGTTTACATGGTGGATGCAGACCTGTAAATACTTATGCTTATAGCCATGAGATAAATAAATAAACAAATAAATAGTATGGTACAGTACTAATAATTGGTACCATAAAACCTTATCTAAAGACGCAACATAAGAAAAATACAGATTGATGTGAAATCCCAAGTAGTAATAATACGAGGGCTGTAAATAAAGTAAGGGCAATATTGATAGAACGCAATATTTTATGAACTAGCAAGTACAGTCGCATTACATTCCTTCAGTTTAGTAACCCACAAAGTCTATTATCTTTTGCCAAATGTTGGGAAGCCGTAGGGGACCAATGGCAAGGGGTTCTCTGTTGATCACAACGAGGGAGCGTTCTACTGCGCAGAGTATACACGCCACGTCAGGAAATCGGCGGTCTCAAACGGGTTCCTTCAACTTCAGAAACAGGTCGAAGTCACAAGGGCTCATGTCTGGAGAGTACGGAGGGTGTTCCAAGACGTCCCAATGCCACCGCTTCAATAAGAGCTTGGCACTGTTTGCGATATGACAACGTGCAACGTGTCATGTAACGCGATAGGGCGATCGTCTCGCACTAAACGTGGACGTTTGCGCCGCATAGCCGGACGCACATGTCGCTCCAGAAATCGGCAATAGTAGTCACTGTTTACGGTTTGTCCCTCGGGCACAGCATGCGTAAGAATAACACCCTCGCAGTCGTACGCCACAATCAGCATTAGCTTCATCCGACTGGGTTCCTGTCGACATTTCTGTTGACGTGACGTACCTGAGTGACGCCATTAATTCGATTGACGCTTTAATTGAGGGTCGAGCCCTACGTCTCATAATGGCGACAATACGCTGCAGAAATGCGTCTCCTTCGTTGCAGTATGTGTCCAGTTAGATGCCAGCCAGTGCATACGGTGCCATTTCTTGTACGTCGGTGAGTTGATGTGAAACCCAATGGGATGCAATTTTCCTCGTGTTAAGACATTTCGACAGTATGTGCCACGCCGTTTGAAGACTGAGACCAAACTCTACGGTTAATTCCCGGACAGTCCATCGATCGTCTACGCAAACGGGACCATCAATATCAATATCAATCAATACTGATCTGCATTTAGGGCAGTCGCCCAGGTGGCAGATTCCCTATCTGTTGCTTTCCTAGCCTTTTCCTAAATGATTTCAAAGAAATTGGAAATTTATTGCACGTTTCCCTTGGTAAGTTATTCCAATCCCTAACTCCCTTTCCTATAAATGAATATTTGCCCCAGTTTGTCCTCTTGAATTCCAACTTTATCTTCATATTGTGATCTTTCCTACTTTTATAAACGCCATTCAAACTTATTCGTCTACTAATGTCATTCCACGCCAACTCTCCGCTGACAGCTCGGAACATACCACTTAGTCGAGCAGCTCTTCTTCTTTCACTCAATTCTTCCCAACCCAAACATTGCAACATTTTTGTAACGCTACTCTTTTGTCGGAAATCACCCAGAACAACTCGAGCTGCTTTTCTTTGGATTTTTTCCAGTTCTTGAATCAGGTAATCCTGGTGAGGGTCCCATACACTGGAACCATACTCTAGTTGGGGTCTTACCAGAGACTTATATGCCCTCTCCTTTACATCCTTACTACAACCCCTAAACACCCTCATAACCATGTGCAGAGATCTGTACCCTTTATTTACAATCCCATTTATGTGATTACCCCAGTGAAGATCTTTCCTTATATTAACACCTAGATACTTACAATGATCCCCAAAAGGAACTTTCACCCCATCAACGCAGTAATTAAAACTGAGAGGACTTTTCCTATTTGTGAAACTCACAACCTGACTTTTAACCCCGTTTATCATCATACCATTGCCTGCTGTCCATCTCACAACATTTTCGAGGTCACGCTGCAGTTGCTCACAATCTTGTAACTTATTTATCACTGTATAGAGAATAACATCATCCGCAAAAAGCCTTACCTCCGATTCCACTCCTTTACTCATATCATTTATATATATAAGAAAACATAAAGGTCCGATAATACTGCCTTGAGGAATTCCCCTCTTAATTATTACAGGGTCAGATAAAGCTTCACCTACCCTAATTCTCTGAGATCTATTTTCTAGAAATATAGCAACCCATTCAGTCACTCTTTTGTCTAGTCCAATTGCACTCATTTTTGCCAGTAGTCTCCCATGATCCACCCTATCAAATGCTTTAGACAGGTCAATCGCGATACAGTCCATTTGACCTCCAGAATCCAAGATATCTGCTATATCTTGCTGGAATCCTACAAGTTGAGCTTCAGTGGAATAACTTTTCCTAAAACCGAATTGCCTTCTATCGAACCAGTTATTAATTTCGCAAACATGTCTAATATAATCAGATCGTCGCCATAAGACCTATCTGTGTCGGTGCGACGTAAAGCCCCTAGAAAAAAAAAATATAATCAGAAAGAATGCCTTCCCAAAGCTTACATACAATGCATGTCAAACTTACTGGCCTGTAATTTTCAGCTTTATGTCTATCACCCTTTCCTTTATACACAGGGGCTACTATAGCAACTCTCCATTCATCTGGTATAGCTCCTCCGACCAAACAATAATCAAATAAGTACTTCAGATATGGTACTATATCCCAACCCATTGTCTTTAGTATATCCCCAGAAATCTGATCAATTCCAGCCGCTTTTCTAGTTTTCAACTTTTGTATCTTATTGTAAATGTCATTGTTATCATATGTAAATTTTATTACTTCTTTGGCCTTAGTCTCCTCCTCTATCTCGACATTTTCCTTGTAACCAACAATCTTTACATACTGCTGACTGAATACTTCTGCCTTTTGAAGATCCTCACATACACACTCCCCTTGTTCATTAATTATTTCTGGAATGTCCTTCTTGGAACCTGTTTCTGCCTTAAAATACCTATACATACCCTTCCATTTTTCACTAAAATTCGTATGACTGCCAATTATGCTTGCCATCATGTTATCCTTAGCTGCCTTCTTTGCTAGATTCAATTTTCTAGTAAGTTCCTTCAATTTCTCCTTACTTCCACAGCCATTTCTAACTCTATTTCTTTCCAGTCTGCACCTCCTTCTTAGTCTCTTTACTTCTCTATTATAATAAGGTGGGTCTTTACCATTCCTTACCACCCTTAATGGTACAAACCCGTTTTAGCATTCCTCAACAATTTCTTTAAACCCATCCCAGAGTCTGTTTACATTTTTATTTACCATTTTCCACCGATCATAATTACTGTTTAGAAACTGCCTCATGCCTGCTTTATCAGCCATATGGTACTGCCTAACAGTCCTACTTTTAAGACCTTCCTTTCTATCACATTTATTTTTAACTACCACAAAAACAGCTTCATGATCACTAATACCATCTATTACTTCAGTTTCCCTATAGAGCTCATCTGGTTTTATCAGCACCACATCCAGGATATTTTTCCCTCTGGTTGGTTCCATCACTTTCTGAATCAGCTGTCCTTCCCATATTAACTTATTTGTCATTTGTTGGTCATGCTTCCTGTCGTTCGCATTTCCTTCCCAATTGACATCTGGTAAATTCAGATCTCCCGCTACAATCACATTTCTTTCCATGTCGTTTCCCACATAGCTGACTATCCTATCAAATAATTCAGAATCCGCGTCAGTGCTACCCTTTCCCGATCTGTACACTCCAAATATATCAAGTTGCCTATTATCTTTAGAAATGAGCCTTACACCTAGAATTTCATGTGTCTAATCTTTAACTTTTTCGTAGCTTACAAATTCTTCTTTCACCAGAATGAACACCCCCCCTTCCACCCTTCCTATCCTATCTCTACGATACACACTCCAGTGCCGTGAGAAAATTTCTGCATCCATTATATCATTTCTCAGCCATGATTCAACTCATATTACAATATCTGGTAAATATATATATATCTATTAAATTACTTAATTCTATTCCTTTCCTTACAATACTTCTACAGTTCAACACTAACAATTTTGTGTCATCCCTACTTGATTTCCAGTTCCCTGTTCCCTTATCACCGCTCCCTAGGCCATCCCGTTTCCCTGAATGTACCTCTCTATTACCCTTCCAAACAAATTTCCTAACTTATACGTACCACTGCGGTTTAAATGAAGGCCATCTGAGCGCAGATCCCTATCTCCTACCCACCCATTAGGATCTAGAAATTTCACTCCCAATTTCCCACATACCCACTCCATAGTCTCATTTAAATCCCCAATCACCCTCCAGTCAGTATCCCTTCTACACAGTATTCCACTAATAACAATCTCCGCTTTCTTAAACTTCACCCGTGCTGCATTTACCAGATCCCACACATCTCCAACTATGTTGGTACTTATATCAGCTTGCCTTACGTTGTTGGTACCAACGTGAAACACTACCACCTACTCCTTCCCCTCCTCCCTCTCTTCTACTTTCCTCAACATCTGCCTCAACCTAATTCCTGGATAACACTCTACCCTGGTACCCTTTCCTCCACACACTTTCCCCACGTGTCTAACGATGGAATCCCCCATGACCAGAGCCTCAACCCTACCCACCTCATTTGATCCCCTCCCCTCCTGGTCAGCCCTATCTTTCCTGATAGCTGCAGAAGCTACTTACTCCTCCCTTTTCTCCTTCCCATGACCCTGCTCCACCTGTCTTTTCCTATCCTCTACTCTACGTTTTCCTTTCCTACCTTTTTTCCCTTCCTCCTACTTCCACACATCTCACCAACAGTTCCCTGTCCCTCATCTTCCCTCTGTTGTTCTACCTGGAGTGACTCGTACCGACTTCGCACAGACACCTGTCCTGAATTCTGATCCTGAATAGAGCCCTTAGCCTGCAATCTCCTTCCCCTTAGAACATTAGACCACCTGTCTTCTACAACTCCTCCCTTTCCTTCCCCTCCCTCTTGTACACCTACTGTAACCTGTACATTGTTTGAGGGAGTCCTATCTTCCTTCCTGTCTTCTGTGAGAATCCTAATTATCTCCCTCAAACTTTCCAACTCCTCTCTCATACCCCTCAATGCCTCGCTACACCCACAGTAAGTACACTCGCGCTCCTTAGCCATTCTTTACGGAGAAAAAATGAAATTAAAAATAAAATAACTTATTTGCAAAAAATAAATGAACGGAGGGATATATTGTCTGGGAGAGTACACAACAATAAGGTAATTAATATACGACTACACTACAATATTACTTAGTCGTGCTCTATTTTTTTTAATCCTACAACCCCTGACAGGATAAAAACTGCTGTTAATTACTGAATATCGAAAGTAATAGCCTACACAAGAACTACACAATTCCAAACTGCAATTAAGCCTATTCTAATTACAACAACAGTATTTTAGTAAGAGTTTCTACGGATACCTCTACTACACCAGTACTACACAAATATTTTACAATAATAAAATAATCACACTAAATTCTAATAGGATATTACTCGTATACTACTGTACAGTACACTACAGTAATTTTAAACTACTTTCAGACGTATCCTAATTACGATACCGGTACCGAACCGTATGTCAATAAACTAAGCACAACAGAAATGAAATTTGCAAGAACTACTGTACTCAGAGATTACCAACGAAGCTAAATGCTTAGACAAATTATTATTAGTATTACGGTCTAATAGATACACACGAATATAGCAGGCAGGATACGGCACTATCTAAATGTACTGTATCTATACTACAATGTATCTACACTACACTACACTACACTGCGTTTGGTTAAATGCTTAAGTATCGAAAGTATTGCCGTACACGAAGAAAAACACGAATATAACTGGCAAGATACTATCTAATATATTATACCTTATCTTCACTACAATTCTACTGAGATGTGGTTATGTGATTATTACAGCTGGTGGATTACTATTATTTTCGGTGGATTACTATTATTTTCACGATGACAATCTCATCTCAAGGAATGGATGGCCGACCTGTGCGGTGCAAATTCACAGTCTCATTCCTACCTGCACGAAACGCCTTGACCCATTGTGCAACCGTCCTATATGTAGAACCCTGCACGGATATACAAAATAATATCGGCATCCGCTCCGCACCCGCATCCGCAAAATGATTATCCGCTGATAATTTAACTACAGTAAACTACGCCCAAGGTACCGTATTGAAACGGATAAATCTGTTAACTTAATACAATAGGTCTGACACCTGCACCAGAACCCCTACAGTCACAGGTTTACGAGGGATTTTCTCTTGCGACAACTACTGACGTATTGACCTTCCTTCTTTCCTTCCTTCCTTCCTTCCTTCCTTCCTTCCTTCCTTCCTTCCTTCCTTCCTTCCTTCCATTAATTGCGGGCAGGAGCCAGTTAGGCTTAGGTCAGATTTACGGCTGTATGGTCTCAAGGCTCTTTATATGTATCACCATTCTCCCACACCAATGCCAAGGGTCACCTAACGACAAGCAAAAACAAGAGTACACCTAAGTGAAAATAATTAAACGTCATTATTTAGAAATTATCAGCAAAATTATCCGCACTGCCATACATTCTGTATCCGCCAAGATATTAACTTCGCGGATGTCCGCAGATATCCGCATCAGTGCAGGGCTCTACCTATACGATAATGCATTCCCGTCACAGGCTTCACGTAGTCCTCGAAAACTGATGCATTTTTGCCACGGGCAATCTCGAATTTTCATCCACGAACGCTGATCACCTTATGAAAACATGCTTTAGAGCGGTGAAATCGACACTCTTCACTTCAACGCCACACAACAATACTCCTAACTGAACGCCCGTCAAATGCACGCTACACATCGACAACAGCGTCACCTGACCGCTCCCATATTCTATTTGCGCATGCCCGATCTTCTGTGAGTGTCTGGACTGCGTTTTCATTACTTCATTTATGGCCCTCGTATATTCTCCTGATTCTTATATTTATGTGACTGTAGTTGCTTAACGCATGGGACTGGACATAATGATCATAGGCCCCATGTATGCGATGTGTTTGTGAAGTGTTACTATGCTAACCTGTGTGGAAATAATGTGTGAGCATGTAATTATGATTGCACAAATTATTGCCTTAAACTTACTGCAGATTATCGCAGCTCATTCTTGGGTTGCTAGAGCCAACCAGGCTGATTTTTGTTTTGGCCAGGGGTCAGTGGCGGCGCGTGGATAAAACGTCTGGGGGTTCACTGCTGTGGAAAATAACGTGTTCAGATTATTATTGTTACTTGATGTTTACATAGCTGTAAAATAGTGGCATCGCTTGATTAAAAACGCGACTTTGCTTTGCAGAGACACGGCTACAGCTCGAAGAAGTTACCAAAACAATGAAGAATGAAAGACAGAGAATATGAGGTGCAATTAATTTAAGCTAATCCAATTTCCCCTCATTTTGAAGACGTTGCTTGCGTAGGAATAACTTCTTCAAGAACGTGTTAGGCAGACTAACCTACTGTTATTTATGTGCTGACGTAGATTGCTGTTTACTTTTCATAAAACACGTATTACTAATGAACAGTTTCATTTAATTACATAAACTTAGCCTGCGTACGTCTACTGATGCTATACAATCCGGTTAATTACATCAGAATGGCAAAATCGCCAAATTAAAATCCCTTCAAAACCTACCACATACGGAAAATTTTGCTTCGGCTAATTTCGGAACTGCTCGACGTAACACGTATCTATCGCTGGTCCAGTTGCCAGCGATTCCTGGGCTATGTTTTCCCTGCTTCCCATAACCCCTCGCCTTGCGCACCCTCCTTACGTCTCACGGCTCCGCGCCATCAGTCCTGAAATTGAACCTACTCGCTGGTTCCTGAGAGCAACCGAGTGTTGATGTCAAAAAACACTGCTACGCGCGCTGATATACAGAGCAAATTTAAGGTATAGGCTCTGATAAACCATTTTACCTAGACTTATCTATTTCTAGGGGGTTCACTGAACCACTGAACATATTGAACGCGCCGCCACTGCCAGGGGTTTAACTAAATGTCCCTTCCGACACCTCGTGATATTTCAAGTGAAAATTTCAACCTGGGGTCGATTGGGATTCGAAACTCGGCCTTCGGGTGTGAAGCCAGCAGCTCAACCACTACGTACCCAGCATTAGTTACCATCTTGATTGGCGAAATGATTTAACTCATTCGGAATGACGAACACAGCCCACGTCACTACAACTGTCAGGTGCAGTACACTGTACGCTCTCTTAACCGGTCTGCTTGGGGCCGGAATCTTGATGGGATAATAAGTCACATAAATAATATTGAAATACAGGGCCTAAACAACAATTTACAGTACTATAATTTAAGATGGCTTAAACAATATGTTGAAACCGACTAAAATGACATCCGCTATAAGCAATATGGAAAAAGTTGCAATCTTGTACGGGAGCCCGATGAGGCAGGGCAGGGGAAACAGGAAGCGACATTATTCACGGGTTAAGAGGGCATTCACTGTAATTAAATTTAAATCAAAAGAATAGCGTTCATATGCTGTATCACAATAAGTCCATACATAATCCAAAATACCCAGAAAATCCATCTGTCGTTCTGTAAATGATATAGGCTATATTATACGGTTAATCAGTCTATTTTCTATAACGTAGCAGCAGACAATAATGGACCTAATAACATATTATCCTAAATCATTCATTAACACATAGTATAAATGCATATACGATTTCCAGAAATTGTATGCATGAACACCATCTGAGTTCCATCCCTGTCCTCTTCCAGTTTAAATGGTGAATGGATAAATAACCTTTACTTATTAAACATATAATTTTCAGAGTAGCGAATAAGATCAACCAAATCAGAAAAACATTCATTCCACAATATTATTTGCAGCTTATGCAATGTTGCAGTTATGTCATATGACACAATAGCCTCTTTTACTAAAGTAGTTTCAAACTGACAATAGGGTAGGCTACTATATAAAGTTCCTGCCGTTCTCTTCTACGCTCTCTTACTTATGAAATATTGCAAAAAACGAAGTAACTCACAAGGAGAGTCTTAAAATTCGAGGATATTAGGGGAACTTCTCGCCGTAAGCGGGTTTGGGTAGTCTGTCTCACAGAGCATACAGAGTGGTCACTGATCCTTTCACAGAGATAACTGCCGACATGTACTTATCAGTTTTTTCTGTTTTCGTTTTTACAATTTAATTTTTCGTCGCATCGACATAGGTAGGTCTTATGGCGACGATGGGATAGGAAAGGGCTAGGAGTGAGAAGGGAGCGACAGTAGTTTTACTCAAGGTACAGCCCCAGCATTTGCCCGGTGTGAAACAAATGCAAGCGCACAGCTGCGGGCCCCCAAACCGCACGGCCAACTCGCTCGGTTTCGATTGATGAATCTAACATTGCATCTTATGAACGACTGTAAGTTCGCTTTGGTTATGTATTAGAGTACAAAGTCGAGTTCCCTTGTTTTACACGTCAACCAAATATTGAGTGACTAAAGCGCGGCATACGAGAAAGTGGTTGACATAACCTCACCCCTCTCTTACCAAGTTGCGGAACGCGTAGACCTCGTCTTCGGAAACAATCTTAAGTACTGCAACTGGATGTCGGTGACAGGCTCACAACACATTACAATGACTCTATGCATAAGTGACAATGGTCACATTATTGGTAGAAGGTTTCTGGGAACGGCTCTAATGACCTAGCAATGTTTCTTTAAGCGTGTAACAGAACAGGAAAGTATCGTTAAGACACTTTTCAACAGCATCGCCTCTGCTACAACATAATGTGGCTCTACATGGTATCTTAAACATTTTGGGCCAAATTGAAACACTGATAGTGGGTCCACAACCGATTATATTGATATAGGGAACCAATATTCGGAAATGCATATTTATTATTATGTTATGGACGTACATTGCGTACACCGCATAACAGCGCAGCTCACAGTAACTTTTCAAAGTGACGATCGCCAGTTTCAATACATGCATGGCAACGGCGCATGAAGTTCTGCCGCACTCTCTCAAAGATCCCTGGTGTCTGTTGTACTAGGAGACAGGCAGCTTTGACCCTATCAAGCAGGTCTTCATCGGTTTCAATGGGGGTTTCATACACCGACGACATGACGTAACCCCAGAGGAAACAAGTCCAAAGGTGTGAGATCCGGCGATCGCGCTGGCCACGGGACAGGACCTCCCCTTCCAATCCAACGATGAGGGTACGTGTTGTTCATGTGCCCGCAGACGGGGCCTGGTGCGCCGTCGTGTAGAAAAAGCATCCTTTTGCGGACGACAAAGGAGTACAGTCTCCAGAAACTGTGGCAGCACATCTCGCAGGAACCCCAGGTAACGTGGACCAGTCAAACGGAGAGGCAGCAAATAAGATCCTATTAGGTGATCTTGGACAATGCCCGCCCATACGTTGACAGAGAATAGTTACTGGTGGCCGCCGTGGGGATTGCCCTCACTCCAGACATAGTTGTTGCGGCTGTTGAAAACACCATTACGGGTGAATTACGTGAACAATACAAACTTACAATTTGTTTTACGTCACACCGACAAAGATGGGTCTTACGGCGACGATGGGGCAGGAAAGGGCTAGGAATGGGAAGGAAGCGGTCGTGCCCTTAATTAAGGTACAGCTCCAGCATTTGCCTGGTGTGAAATTGGGAAACCACGAAAATTCACTTCAGGGCTGCCGACAGTGGGGTTCGAACCCGCTATCTCGCGAATACTGGATACTGGCCGCACTTAACCGAAGTTAGATTTCCTATTACTGCACGAGTATTCGGGTTATTTTAATTCAGACTCTGTTCATAAATTGTAAATAAACGGTAAACGTAATAATAATGTTATTTTCTTTACGTCCCACTAACTACTTTTACGATTTTCAAAGACGCCGAGGTGCCGGAATTTAGTCCCGCAGGAGTTCTTTTACGTGCCAGTAAATCCACCGACACAGGGCTGACGTATTTGAGCACCTTCGAATACCACAGGACTGAGAAGGTCAGCGCCTCAACCGTCTGAGCCACTCAGCCCGGCAGGTAAACGCCAATGGACCTTTATGATCTTTATGTTATATGTTGTTGGGTATTCAGCCCGAAGGCTGGTTTGATCCTCTACAGCTCCACCAACAGCTGTCATAGATAGCCTAGGTGTCACTGAAGAGGCATACTAGGGAAGTGAGGAGTGAGGTAGTTTCCCGTTGCCTTCCTCACTGAGCCAGAAGTTGCTACTGCATATCAGTCTGCCAAGCCCACTAAAATGCATGCACCAACCAACCCTATGAGCGATATTTTCACACCATTCATAACAGGGACTCGCTGCATAAGGAATAGCATTACTGGCATCGCTCATACCTCGGTCACTTTCATATTGTCAAAGCCAAGGATGAGACTGAGACAGGTCAATAAAAGTAACAAATTTATTCTAGCCCATACCAGAAGACATAGTGCACTGTAAACACTACATCTCGCCAGCAAAGGCATATATGTTATAAGCAGGGCCCGGATTTTTATGCAGTAACCGCTTAGATTGCAAACTAATTTGGTTAGTAGGAAGTGTCGGCCACCCGCTCTTCCATAATGTAGCAAGAGTAACATAAATTACAGGGGTTTTGATGGGCCGTACCCCTATTGTTTATGCAAACCCCGTAGCATAGCCGTTGTGAAGGTAGACTATACTTGTTACTCGCTTCAGGAAGTTTGCATTCTAACCTATTACTGCATAAACATCCGTGCCCTAGTTATAAGATAAGCAAAGAACTGGAATCACAGATAAGGCTATTTGCGGATAATGTTATACTGCACAGAGTAGTAAATAAGGCACAGAATTGTGAGCGGCTACAAAAAGACGTAGACAATGTCGAGAGATGGACAGCGGACAATGGTATGTTGGTAAACGGGATGAAAGGTCAGGTTATAAGTTTCAATAAGAGGAAAAGTTCTCTCATTTTTTTTTTTTTTTTGCTAGGGGCTTTACGTCGCGCCGACACAGATAGGTCTTATGGCGACGATGGGATAGGAAAGGCCTAGAAGTTGGAAGGAAGCGGCCGTGGCCTTAATTAAGGTACAGCCCCAGCATTTGCCTGGTGTGAAAATGGGAAACCACGGAAAACCATTTTCAGGGCTGCCGATAGTGGGATTCGAACCTACTATCTCCCGGATGCAATTAATTTTAATTACTGTGTTGATGGCGTGATGGTGCCTCATGGGGATCACTGTAAGTACTTAGGTGTTAATGTAATGAATGGTCTTCATTGGAGTAATCACATTAACAAGGACGTAAAGACAGGTTACAGGTTTCTTCACACGGTTATGAGGGTATTTATGGGTTGTAATAAGGATGTAAAGGAGAGGGCGTATAAGTATTTGGTAAGACCCCATTAGAGTATGGTTCCAGTGTACCACAGCAGGACGACTACTGGAAAAGATTCAAAGGAAAGCAGCACGATTTGTTCTGGATTGTATCCGACAAAGGAGTAGTGTTACGAAAATATTGCAAACTTCAGGAAGGGAAGACTTGGGAGTAAGGAGATGAGATGCTCGACTAAGTGGCATATTTCGAGCTGCCAATGGAGGGATGGCGTGGTATTACATAAGTAGACGAATAGGCTCGAGTGGAGTTTTTAAAAGTAGGAGAGATAATAATATGAAGAGAAAGTTGGAATTCAAGAGGACAAATTTGAGTAAATATTTATTTATAGGGCAAGGAGTAAAGGATTGGAATAATTTATGAAAGGAAATGTTCGATAAATTTTCATGTTCTTTAAAAACATTTAAGAAAAGGCTAGGTAAACAATTGATAGGGAACCTGCCACCCGGGCGACAGCCCTAAATGCGGATCATTGATGAGTGATGGTTCATTGATTGATTATCAAGTCACAATTAGTGTAAATATTAAAAACTATAGTTCTTAATTTTATTTCTGTATAAATTGTAGATCGCATTGTAAAAAAATACACCGCACAGAAATAGCTTGCTTCCGAAGGTGTTCTAAGCCGGCCAACTCCCTCTTACTCGAAGGGAACAATGAATATGAATGGGTCTACAAGTTCTTAGCATGTGCCATGAAAGTGCACCCACACTCATTCCAGGCATAATATATGGTTAGTTCCTAGTCAGATTGATGCGGTCCGTAGCACGCCCCCACCTGGCTCGGTCCCGGGAAATGAGCGTCGAGGAGGCTTTTAAAGAAAATGAAATGACGTGACTATCACTAGAGACTCCAAAAGCGAGCAATTCCTAATTTGCCTAACGTCGCTCAAAGACGTGTCTCCCAAGTTGGAGAGCACGACCCTAAGGGAAATAAGAGCAATATCATACTAGACAACAAAGTGGGTCATGATTAGACATCGGATTTAATGCTGTGTCAATCACCAATATAAGCATGTAACTATGCTGCAGAAATTTATGAAATATGCATTTAAGTACGCGCTTATTTTCATACTATTAAACACTTGTATGAAATGCAAACGTAACATTCCTTTACTAGACTCACGCGATTCACCTACACCACTATATAAAAACATGATCATGGATAAACTATTGAATGAAAAACAAAAAGTCGCACTACTTCCAGCTGCGACTGTTCGACTAATACAAACAATCAGTGCATAGTTTGTGAGATGTATCAATTTATCAGTGTTCACTGCTAAAAATACATGCACAAGTCTCCTAGGTAAGACGCAGTGTGTCAATCAATACACATGATAAATCAATTAGTAAGGCTGTAAGAAAACAATGTAAAAAACACAACAAACACAAACGTGAAGAAACACACTTAAATACATATTCCGCTTTCATTTTACACTGCACACCCTATTTTTCCTGTCCGTAATTTGATTTGCAATACGCTACACCAGTCTTCTCTTAGTTTCCTGGTAATAATAATGGCGTATGGCCTCCGGAGAAGCCTGGTGTGGGTCTTTTCCTCGTAGACGGCCTATTAGGAGACCTGCATGTCTGTGTAGATGAGGGCCCACCGGTGAAGAAGTTCAACATAAGAGGCTACAAAATACACAGAAGCGATAAGGCCAACGGACTTGGAGGGGTGGCAGCTCTGGTAAGAAAGGACATCAAACATATGGAGGTGGACATACCAGAGCTGGTCGAACTGGAGGCATGCGGAATTGCGATGCCAGTCCGAGGAACACTCATAAATGTCATAGCGGCATACTCCAGACCGAAAAGCTTAAACACACAAGACATAGAAGCAGTACTAAGGCTAAATCGAAACACGATCCTACGAGGAGACCTAAATTCGAAACACGCCAGCTGGGGCTGCCTGAGACCTAACTCAGAAGGCACAAGGCTTTACAACCACATGCTATCCCAGGACTATGTGGTAACAGCCCCCAGCGAACCCACGTTCCTAGCGCCAAACGACCAGGTCTCTGATATACTAAACATAGCTCTACTGCGACACATTCCTCAAGGGCATAGTATAACGGCAGTGAACGACCTTGGGTCGAGGCAATGCCACGCAGCCGAGATTCGTAAATGGAGCTTGTCATCGGCGACTTCGGGGGTTGCTTTATATGAAATCCTGAAATGAGACTGACGAATTTAAGTACTTTTCAAGTACCACCGGACAGAGGAGGGATCGAAGCCTCCAACTTGGGCTCAAAAAGACAGCTTTCTACCATCTGAGTAACTCAGCCCTGCTAGCTCTTTATTAAGAGTGGATACGGTGAAAGTCTATTATAAGTACAATGCGGTCCGGAAAGCTAAAATAATTAATTCTAATGGGCCATAGCAAGCAACCAGGAAAATTCAGAATGAATGTGTATGTTGAGGAGGAGGGCAAACTGATTATTTTTTTAGTAGGGACCTATGTCCTAAATTGCATGGTTTAGGCGCTCTGAGGCGTTACAGTTTGACAACGCTTCGGATATGGTGATTGATGTGCGTTCCATTTTGTCAGGAAACCGCCTTCAATCCAACAAAAGCATCACAATGTGCATTATGATAAAATTTCGAGAATATTAGTATCTCGACCACAAAGTAAGACCCAGGCATCATTTGGGATATCTTACTTCATAAGCATGTTGTGAATCATTTGAATGTGTCGCACTGTACAGACACGAACAGACCGAGTGGGCACTACAGAGAAACCTGACCTTGGTGGATAATTCCATTTCCGTCCGTAAGACTCAGTTTGCATACCTATTGTGTTTTGGAGTTCCGTGGAGAACTGTAGGATATTTTGATGAGTCATTCTGTACACCGTTCACCTTCAGAAGGCATTAAATAGAAGACATAGCCAGCAAACAAACACTGTATTTAATTGGGAAATAATCAAGGAATGACTCATTGGTGTAGGTTTTCACGGTCAAACTGCAGAGTGGGTTTTCGGGTTGTAAAGCCATGTCAATTTTCTTATGGTTGTTGACGTTCCCCAGTAAGTATGACTGCCACCTTTTGAGACAGTGATCCATCCGATAAACAGCTATTTACAAGCAGACTGTGAACATTTTCTGACAGCTTCCCCTTCCCCACGTCTCGAGATTGGAGAACATCGAATCAATCAAGAATTATATGCTGTAAATTGAAGGGAGGGAGGGAGGGATGGATGGATGGATGGATGGATGGATGGATGGATGGATGGATGGATGGATGGATGGATGGATGGATGGATGGATGGATGGATGGATTTCATTTTTTTCCCCGTTCGACAAGTTCCGCTAAGAACAAGATACTAACTACTTCCATGGTTTTCGGAGACGGCGAGGTACCCGAATTTCCCCCCGCAGTTCTTTCTATGTGCCGGTAAATCAACCGACACGAGACTGGCGTATTTGAGCACCTTTAAATACCACCGGACTAAGCTGTGACCGAACACACCAAGGCTAGCGCTTTTACCATCTGAGCCCCTCAGCCCAGTTAAGGACAAGTAACTTTATATTGTATATGTTTGAAGTGTAAATGTCACAGAACAATGGCTATTTATTTCGCTGTAGGCATGCTTACCTTTATTAACGTAGCCTACAGAAGACTGACCGAATTAATTAATTGATTAAATTATTTATTTGTAATAAAATAGGTTTAACGATCTTTAACTCAACAGTTGAAGAGTACGGGGCACTGCTATTCTGAACTTGTGGTTCATATATTTGGAAACGCCTGTTGGTAGTGACTTATCTTTAACTAGAATACCTTACGACACAGTTTCAAAGGAAGATAACGCTCTATCAATTGCATCAGATTGAGTCTCTGCGTTCCTCTCTATGTCAACGAAGTCCAGTTTGTTGCAACACACAAAATTCCTCTCACGTTGCAGGACTGAGCGTGCATGATAAATTTAACTAATGCAGGACAGTCGGTGACACTATAACTCCCAAGATCGACTTCCAACATCATGTTGAGGATTATGCGAGTTGCGCCAGCGGTCGGGTGATAGGGTCTTAGAAGTCCTGTACATAAGTTGCGCCGGTGGTCGGGGGACAGGCATTTAAAAATCAAACCCCACAGCGCTACAATCCTGACGGATGTTGGCCTAGCAAGCGACCGCTGCTCAACCCGAAGGGCTGCAGATTACGAGGTGGCGTATCGTTAGCGCGTCAAATTCTCTCGGCCGTTATTCTTGGCTTTCTAGACTCGGGGATAGACCCTTAACAGGATGTCAATTGCGCCAGTGGTCATTTGGAGCAAATTTACAATTTTATACTAGCTGCTGATTAGGCCTACAAAGCCACTCAACATCAGCAGTTCGAAAGTTACTGTAAAATGGATTTAAAGTTTTATAATTAAATTGACTTTGATCACATTTTGTCACATTCAAGGGAATGAAAACAATACTACAGTACTTTCTTTCTTTATAAAATACATTGCAATATATTTGCTACAGGTAAATCGATGTTGGAATTTGTTTCGCCGGGTATGTATTTCGACACTAAATGTCGAAGAATTATGAACACTGAAGTGACCACTGGCGCAACACTTTTCAAGGAATAACATAATACATAACTTAATAATAATGTTATTTGTTTTACGTCCCACTAACTACTTTTTACGGTTTTCGGAGACGCCCAGGTGCCGGAATTTAGTCCCTCACGAGTTCTTTTATGTGCCAGTAAATCTACCGACACGAGGCTGACGTATTTGAGCACCTTCAAATACCACCGGACTGAGCCAGGATCGAACCTGCCAAGTTGGGGTCAGAAGGCCAGCGCCTCAACCGTCTGAGCCACTCACCCCGGCGATACATAATTTGGACCGCTGGCACGGTTAATATCAGCCGCATGTTCTAATAGCTTCTTGTTCATGTGGTCCAGACTGTCTCGGAACTCGGATCGGGCTGAGGGGCTGAAGCGGGTGTACTCGGCTTAAACTAACACGAATAGGTACAGAAATGAACTGAAATGCACCACTAGTTATATAGTTCACCATATCTTCGTTAGAATTTAGAATTTTCCTCAATTAATAGAACTGTATAGATAAAATTTGATATGTTCAACCTTGTTTTAATGGCAGCCCGTAAATACAGGAGGTTGTTCCTAAATAAATGAATCGGCCGTTCTAGAAACCGCAGTTTCCTCACACATTGCCAGACGAATATAGGACAGTGACCAACAGACAAGCTATGCTTCTTTCCATACCCTAGCTACAATTAATTACAAATATGCATGGGGGTGTGATCGCCGAGTGGCATCGTCTCGTCCCGTCAAGGTGGCCGTGGATCGAAACCCGACCAACGCATGTCTAATTTTTGAAATGGAAACTCATATCCCTGTGGTTTAAATTCCACGTAAAACTGAAGTAAGTGGCTATTATCACGACAAGAAGTCATGTAAAATAACAAGCTTGTTTTTTTTACATATTATTATTTTACAAATAACATACTAATACATATAATCGAATAGTCCTCCGAGACAGTCCTACAAACGGCAGCCTTTGAGTTACAGCGGAACACTTGATGTTGTCCCTCATCAGACATCACCCTTGAAAGTGTGCCTAGGCTAGTAGCAGGTTGTTGAGTGTTCACTTTTGCAGAATGGCATCAGTTTATAGACGCATTCTAAAAAATCGAGCTTAAAAACAGTTTCTTAAAATCAAATTTCAAAGGGAACTGATACGGCTTCGATACAAAGATAGTTCATTATTTCAAAACAATAACAAATACGATACAATTATTACAATATACAGGCGACCTCCTTGCGTTTTATAGGAGGTTGTATTTTTTTAAAGGCTGATTTTTGTAATTCTTGAATTCTTTCTAAGATTCATTCAATGTGCCATTTATAAACCTCATACCCTTCAGTTTCTTTCCTGCTCACTCGCTGTCTCTCTCATTCGCGGCTCTCTCTCAGGCCTGAGAACCCCGGGCAGCCATGGTATAATCCCGCGGGCTGCCCACTTAGAATGGCCTACTGTAAAATGTGCATTTACCCCACGTAACATAACTGAGGGTCTTATCCAAGCCGCACGTATTATACGAGATGTCCAAAACCCGATTTAGTTCTACAGGGATAGCGAATTCAAAGGTAGGCACAGTGTCTAGAAACGAACTGTATTATACATCTTCGCGATGTTCGAAGATGTACTAATGACAGAAAGTCAAAGAGGACTGGCCGGACTGAATGGTTCAGACGGTTGAGGCGCTGGTCTTCTGACCCCAACTTGGCAGGTTCCATCCTGGCTCAGTCCGGTAGTATTTGAAGGTGCTCAAATACGTCAGCCTCGTATCAGTAGATTTAATGGCACGTAAAAGAACTCCGGAGGGCAAAATTCCGACACCTCGGCGTCTCCGAAAACGAAAAATGTAGTTAGTGAGACGTAAAACCAACATTATTATTATTATTATTATTATTATTATTATTATTATTATTACTATTATTATTATTATTATTATTGTCCGATTCGTTATCTGAATGGTCAGCGCACTGGCCTTCGGTTCAGAGTGTCCCGAGTTCGATTCCCGCCCGGATCGGAGATTTTAACCTTCATTGTTTAATTCCAGTAGCCCGGGGGCTGCGTGTTTGTGCTGTTCCCAACATCCCTGCAACTCACATACCACACATAACACTATCCTCCACCACAATAACACGCAGTTACCTCTACACATGCCAGATGCCAGCCACCCTCATCGGAGGGTCTGCCTTAAAAGGGCTGCACTCGGCTAGAAATAGCCACACGAAATTCAAATTATCATTATTATTATTATTATTATTATTATTATTATTATTATTATTATTATTATTATTATTATTATTATCATCATCATCATCATCATCATCATCATCATCATCAAAGAGGACCACCTATTCCTCCAATATTACAACTGCTAATTGCGTTAATATATTATGCCACGGGTAAGTGGCTTGTTAATTTATTATTCATTGTAATGCGTGTACACGTAACTGCATGAGGTTATGTTAAATGAATAAGCGCAATGTTCTATTTAGAGGCAATTTTCAAGAAAGTGTAAGCCACCCAATAGTCAGCATAATAATTAGGAGGGTATGGTACTGAATGCCAGGAAATTACCTCAGTTTGTCAAGTTTTCTCAAGCTGAACATCTTTTTCTTTTCTTCCATGGTTGAGCAACAACCAAAAAAACCCACGCAAAATTACTATACGATAGGCCTGACCAAAAGTAAGTAAAAATGCTTTATCGAAACTGCTCTTCTCTTGTTTTCTATTATTATTATTATTATTATTATTATTATTATTATTATTATTACTATTATTATTATTATTATTATTATTATTATTATTATTATTATTATTACACTTTATTTCTGAGGAGCAGAGAGGGGAAAGAAGCGTGAGGGGTGAATGGCTGGACAAGGGCTATCGAGAATTTAAGTATAGATGACAAAATCACACTTGAAGTTTATTCATTTTCTTTCCTTGTATTAACATTTTTAATATAACTGAAATTAGACAGGTACCTTCAATTGTTTTACCAAGCAGCTGAGAGGCTCGAGAAATTACATTAGTTAATTCAGAAACTATACAACATCCGAAGCTCATAGGCTCAAAGTATTTACAAAGAAGAATAAGTATTTACAAAACTGAATACATCTGACGTTTTGAGTGAAACAGTCCAAACCCGCCGGTCTTCAGAATCTTGCAAGGGGGATGTAACCCTTTCCAGAATTTACAAATTTAGCGAAATAAGCCTTGGCTTCCAGTAAGTTTTACAACACTCAGGGGTTCGAACCCTGGGAGTTAACTTTACATTACAGTACAATTTGCCCTTTGTAGGCTATGCATTTTCATACATGACCACATCAGTCAAAATCACAGCTGATGCAGTAGATACACTGCTGTACAATTACTCCTAAGTATCTAATTGTATATTGTATCCTCAAGAAGAATATACATTTTCAGAGGCATAAAGCCCATACTACTCGGCCACAGAAAGAGAAAGGAGGCTACATTTACTAAGCCGAAAGTAAACAATGAAAAGGAGGCGGAAATACAAGCACTCCGAATTACGTAATTTTAAAACAGGAGACCTAAGTGGGCGTAAGGCCCTATGACACAGAGAGGCTAACCCCATGCAACCGGGTGATTAAGTAAGAATAACACAAATTTAAATCCGAAAAACGAGTAGAAATTTAGGTTAATTTATCGAAAGGTTAACGAGGGTAACCACTCGTGCTTCCTTACATTTAAACTATTTCCCACGAGGAAATGAAAATATGAAAGTCCGAAGACTGGAAGTTACATCTCTTTTAGAAAAGAGAAAGCCCTACATTTTGTTTGAGGAAGGAGCCGGCGACCTAGCAATTACATACTACATGGAACGTAGACATCTTTCATAGTTTCACACGCAGTAGATTCACTTAATAAATTTGAGAGCTATACCGCCCATGCCTTCTTTATAATGATGTCATGATGTGACTTCCCCTCTCGGAGAACAATCATCAAACGAGAAATGCAACCAAGCAAGCAAAGGGCGCCAATCTTTAAGTTGAGGACTTAAAGATAAAATTTATAATCAAGCTTGGACAGACTCTTATCACAGGGGTGGGGTGATAGTGCACTAATCATTAAGCAGGAGAATTAAAAATCAAAAGGCTAATTAAGTCAGATTGATTAAAGTGAACAAGAAAAATACTATTTATTATATTTAATATAAATGACGACGGTTTAACGAGAACTGAATTAAAAATAGAAAATGAATTTAACAAAAAATTGAATGACTCTACTTCGCGAAAACTTGCAATATCTTTAACTCGCTTGCTCACCATGTAGTCTTGTTCTGCTGGTCCTGGGAAAGCTTCCATCCTTGTAGCGGGAACATCATCGGTCGTCTTTGAGATCTCTTCATCTGCAGCTAAGTACCATTCCTGCCTTGCCAATTGCACCTCCCACTAATTGGAAAATGACTTCAAAACTAACACTCCCTATTATGCTTTATCCCATATATTGGAGATAAGCCCTAAGTCATAGTTAGAAGAACCACCTTGGGTTATATGGAGAGGATACTCAATTAAGAATCCTTCCAACTTTACTGAAAATGTTCTCTGAAGTTTCATTTCTATCTAGATTAAAACTATCTATTGACTTAGACTGGTTCAAACCGGTCTTGTAGCCGTGCTGTACGTAATTCTTGATGAGAGTGGCTCTACACCCCTCATTCAGAATTTCTAAGTATCGAGACGAAGAATCAAGTAGAAGATCAATTAGCGAATGAATACGTAGAATAATGTAGAGAGAAGTCTCGTAGAAGATCAGAAGATCAGTAGAAGATGAAGCCAGGAGCTCCAACACGCCCTTTTATAACCTTCTCTCGCGCTAATTACAGGTCGCTACACGTGGTCCAATCAGATGACACGTCTCTCCCCACTCCAGATATTAGAGTTGACGGGCCATAACCAAAATATCAATTGTTCTTCTATTCGTCCTTTCACTCAGTATCCATGGCAACATGACGCTCCTTTGAAAATATAGGCGGTGATCAGTTCGAATAATTCTGGTCGAAATACGGTAGCTTACGTTAGGACGCGTGAACACGTGCTCGCTTTTCTCAGAACTTGATGTCTAAATTTGTCCTTCCTTCCTCCTCGGTGATGTGGCAAGATAGAGGAAATCTACTGCAAGTTAATTTTAACCGACTGTCGCAAGAATCTAAGTGAATATGAGGATATTCAGCCCTCGTTTACAAGTCGTAGTTACAAAGTAATGAAATGATAGTGAGCAAATGATTAAACATGAATTATAATACAATTACATACCAAAATAAATATCATGACGTTAAATTCCTGAATTAATTACACATAATAAAATTAACATAATTACACTGTAACATCTGGAACGTTACAATGATGCCGAAACTCCCGCTTCTCAACTCCTGGAGGAGATCCCCTCTATCCTCCGTCCGCAGAACACACAATAAAGCTGCCGCAAGATCGGACAGCTTATGCTCAAAATTCGCTCCTGATATTGTGGTTTGGCAGAACAATCTAGATGTTTTAAACAAGCACCTTTCTGAGTGGGTTAAGGGGTTTTAATATCGTTTATGATAGGTTGATGATATCACGCCTCTAGGTGGGCGGGATAATTTAATGGCAGTTCTGATTGCTTCGGAGAATTAGCCAAGTTGACTTTGGAGGAAGTAGTGTCTATGAAACATACATAGAGTAAAGTTAGACCTCCCTATCAACGTATCCGATTCCAACTGTCGGTTCCCTTCAGAAATAAACAACAAATAAGTACATTGTTAAAGAGTAATATCTAGAACTGTCAACCAGATTTGTGAATTTGCTGTCAAACTCTGAAGATTCTCCAAACCATTTTCGAGAGCTCTAATTGGGCAGTCCTCCACGATGTGTGTCATCGCTTGAAGAAGCCTGCCCGAAGATTGTGATAACAGCAATCGGGCGTTCTCTGGTCAACCGTACATTACCGGCTAATTCGTCCATAAAGACGCCACGCTAGGTACATACATAGTTCCATGAGAAGTCCTTTTCAGGGCGAACCAGACCCAGAATACTTGTAGATCCACCTTCGTAATAACTCGACATGTCACTTGAGCATAAAATCAATTTCATCATCGAAAAGTCAATATCTCTGGCGTCTTATGCTAGAAAACAGAGTAGATATCAGTGCAAAACAGGAGACCAATACTAAAGATGATGCTGATCTTTACAGGAGAGGTAAAATAGATGGCTGCACTGTAAAACTGGGGGTAATCAATGATAAACAATATGGTGATGCAACTTATGAGATACATGTTTCCGATCTGGCTGCAGAACTTTCTGGCATCGCGATTATAAACATCTGTAAAACCCCGGGAGAACATTGGTATACCTCCCCAATAGGTTCTTTCAGTCATCTAGATTTGCATGAGAGATTTTAAGAGCAAGAGCCAAGTGTAGCGATATGAATATTAGAATAGTAATGGGGTTACTAAAATCGATAGAAATAAATAACCTCAACCTAGTACACAATAGACGCCACCGGTACATTCAGATCTGCAAGGCAGCAAAAGTATTATTATCCTAATCTCGGTATAGTATCCAAATTATCGCCTAGAAATGGCTATATAGCACAAAGGGGTGTACTAAAATCTTTCCCACATAGTCAAGATCGATCAGTTATCATTCAATACGGTGTAGAAATTCCATTAGTCCCATCAATAACTCAACGACGTTCAAAATCCAGAGTGCAAAGTGAAACCTTTTCGCAAAGGGGCTTGACGATGCTGTTCAGTGGAAACCGCCAGTTTCTGCTAAATACAAACGATTTGTCAATACAGTGAACGTCAATACAGCAAGGTTGATCGCACGCCCTGGTTATCTGTATATTCCACCTATCTCCGGAGATATAGGTGGTTTGTGAGGTACCAATACCGGTGCTCCTTATCGTGTTCTGCTGCCGGTCTGTAATGAATTGTAAATTTATGATTTATAAGAATTATTAAAGAGAATTAATTTCCGTTGAGTGTAAGTTAACTTTTGTGTGGAAATATAATTTGTGCGCTGTATGTGTGTGGGTGTTCAGGGGATCAATGCTTTCGAGGTTGGCTGACACATTAGTTACCTGTGTGTTGGTATTGTGGTATGCTGATCACCCATCCAGGTACTGACCACGCTCGATTTGCGTTAGGAAGTTTGCAATGAGACTGTACCGGTGGTATTGCGCAGTGACTCATATATCTGTAATTATGAATTACAATTTTATGCGAGTGTGCGGATTTTAATTTTGAATAATATAACATCGTTAATGGGCAGCATTATGTGTTGTGTGCTTCGTCTTTGAGAACCAGTGCTTCATCTTTTAAGTGCGAAGAAGGCCTTAGGATATGGTTTGGGGGGTTACCGGAAAGCTTATACTAGGCTGGTCAAAAAAACGCAATAAATTATATGCGGAGTATCAGAAGAAGCGCGACTAAGTTGTAGCGAATGGGCTCCTAACAGATCCAGGAGGGAGAAATGGTATAGAACTACAGTACAACTAGCTTTTAGACATGCAGGGCGAAACTTCACAGCTGAATCCAAATGCAGTGGCTTCCAGAATGACATGGGCTGCAAAGGCAAAAGTAGACAAGAGTCATGGACGAGCAGTAAGGAGAGAGTAGCAAACAAGGAGATCTAATTTAACACCATATCCTGTTGATTCACGGGACGTCTGTGTCGAGGAGCTGGATACAGCCTTCAATAGGCTTAAGATGAATTGAGCTGCTGGTTTTGCCCATAGTTTCTCAGATCAATAGACCCGAAACAACGGCTAATCGAATTTTTCAATGAAATCTTGCGAAATGGCCATCTGTCTAAGTTATTAAATGAACTAAAGTGGTTGCTATTTTGAAACCTGGAAAGGAACTGAGCCATCAGATTAGCAACCAATTTCACTCATCAGCACACATAGCTGATGTGTCTGCAATACGGTCTAAAACGTTTGGCCACGCTGATGACTAGGTAATTCCCGCAAAGAATGTGAGCTTTACTACCAATGAGGAAACGCTCATGGGAGATAAAATTGTTCTTGGGAACTATTTTCACGAATGGGGGCTTCAATACAGAAGTTTGCTCTTTCCATCTGAGCAATCGAATGGATAACAGAGATAAAATAATAATAATAATAATAATAATAATAATAATAATAATAATAATAATAATAATAAGTGAATCGTGAGATTGGCCTCTCCGGCAATTCAAATCGTCCGCTAGTCCTACTGTTGTGTTCCATACTTCATATTCGTGAACTTCTGCTCGAAAAGATGAAACTTAAACAAAAAGATGTCGCTTCTTCTGGAAGTAGTTTGGACTTTAGTAAACAGAGGCTTGCGCTGCCATGTGTGCAGAGACATCATTGCACGAAGAAAATTTCTGATTCTGTAACGAGAAATACTTTTATGAATGTATTTCCACTCCTGCTAGTAAAGTGGCATCACATTATGTTTTCCCTCTCCTGGTATCCTGTTGACCAATCAGCGTTTTGGCTTCTTTTTCTCTCTGGAATGTTCCGCCCGATGGCTATTTAAGGGATGGGTTTCGCTGTCGAGAGTAAAACGTCCCCCTCAGCAGCTCTTGCAGTGTTTCTGCTGTCTGAGGTGGGGCCACCGTCAAGTTAGCTGTGGACTCCAAGTGAAGTGCAACCGCTGTGGTGGTGATCACCACTACACGGCCTGCGCAACACTTAAGGAGGCGCCGGTGTGCGCCAATTGCGCGGGGGGCCACCCGGCCTCCCACCGCAGTTGCCCAGTCTACAGGGCCATGGGAGGCCCGGCGCCATGACCCACCCCATTCCAGGAGGCCCCCGCCTCGGCGGGCTTGGCCTCATTCTCCGGGATCGGAGACTGGGTACGAGGTACCCCAAGGAGGTGGAGTCGTGCGACAGGCCCTAGTGGTACTCGACGCATGGCTCCGCAGCCGGCAAGGACCGCGCTAGTCCCAGCAGTGCCCAGACGGACTGATCCCCAGGCGATGGAATGGCGAGGAATTGGTTTATGTTTTGTGCATGTTACCTGTTCCTAACTAACACAACCTCTGGTCTTTTTCCAGCCCACATCCTTGCATGTGCTATCAAAAGATGTCAGGTTTTACATGTAGGCTCTTTCTTCTTTCTGCCTATGTGGTTTTTCCCTGACCCTTCAATACCATACTTCAACACCATATACCTAACACAAACTCTTGCCGTGGTAGCGAGTCTGACTCGGAAACCGGCAGATACTCCTTGTATCACTTCCCACTCCTCCCTGCTATCTCTTTCTTCTTCTTAGAAATAATAGCATGTCGGAGGCCATGTAGATTGAGTCGTTGGTCACGCGGGGGGAGCGGGCTTCGGGGGCCCCCCCGAAAAAAGAAAAAAAATCCTTGGTCGGTAGATGCAGAGTAGATCTCGTTCCGTAAGTGGCCACGGCTGGTCCGTGGTCCATCAGCTCTGCACTCTGACCCACTCTGACCGGCCAACCGAGCAGAGAAGGGGTGGCCACGGCTCTACGCCTCTGCATTCGGGAGACGGGACAGGGCTGACCTCATGGCTGGTCCCAACCGTCGGCTATCCTGAGAATGTTTTTTCGTGGTTTCCCATTCTCCTGTACTAAGGCGAATGCCAGGACAGTTCCTAGTATAGGCCACGGCCGCCAACCCCCTCACCTTCTCCGAGCATCTTTTTCACCGCCACAAATCTCCCAGCTTGAGAGACGGCGTCACCGTCTAAGAGGCCCGCCTTCCCCTTCAGGGGAGGAATGAAAACATTTTAGTAGTAGTAGCTCTTTTCCTTGTCTTGTGGAGCGACAGTACTATCTGAGTGGTGCTACTGAGAGGAAAGTTCCTCCGAGAAGGGGAGCGATGAGGTGGGGGTACGGCTAGCCCGGAAATGGACTGACAAGGTAGGAAGAATACCAGCTATGTGACTGTGTGATTTTATGGCCCCTTTTAAAATGAAATTTTCTGTTTTCGTTCAAAACTTAACTTTTGTAGGTAGGAACTTGTCTAGTTCTGTACTGTAATGTCGGCTCCTTTCTCGGTCTTTGGTCTTCTAATTTTAACCTGAGGGGTCTTTGTGAAATATGAGGTAGCACGAGTGTGGTAACCTCGTAAGCTTCCACTCAACTTTTTACTGAGTGGCTAAGTTTTCTGCTAACATTTAACATTTAAATTCTTGCTTTCGGCCCTTAAAACTTTCGCCCAGTTAGGGATTTAATGTAAACTTGTCATGAGTGCTTGTGGTAGCCTCCGTAGGCTACATTTTGTTCTCAGCCTAAATTCAACCGTTTCTTTTTCTGTTCCATTTCATGGTCATATAGTGTGGTCCTTCTGCTCCTGTTTACTTGGATCTCTCGATGCTTTTTCTTGTGCCTTTTCATGAAATAACGAGTGTACTTGCTTTTAGGCAACGGGTTATTTATTACCTCTTTATTGTGATATGACCTTCTTGGTCAAGTGGACAACTGGGTTGTGTTCCGACCCTTGTAATGATGCGAGGAACTACGGCTTCTTTACTTAATGTTACTAGAATAGTTTGGTCACTGTACAGGCCGGCCTAATCGTAACTGTGCATGATCTTATAATGGTTAAGATGAGCTGATTATTGTTACTAACATGAACCTAAGCTTCTATGCTTGTTTTTGCTAGAGGCTTCACCCCTATTAACTACGAGGTATTTGACACCTCGGATATTTGTACCCGTGAGTTACTATCTCTACCCGAGGTACTTTGGTGTAATGCTTCCAGAGATACTAAACTCTTCCTTTGGTATAAGTTATACAGAGTCATGTATATTTCATTATATGTTGTTGTTTGAGCCGTTAGCTCAACTGTTATATAGTTTATAGTAATTACTGTGTTATATTGATTTCGACTGAAAAGAGAAAGAAAATACACACTTTCCAAATTTTAACTTGATTTCATGAATGTTTTGCTGTCTACTTATTTAACCCTCGCGCTTCTTTCCCTATATACGCTACGGAAAACCCGATAATAATAATAATAATAATAATAATGTTTTTTTTACGTCCCACTCACTACTTTTACGGTTTTCATAGACATCGAGGTGCCGGAATTTTGTTTGGCAGGAGTTTCTTTACGTGCCAATAAATCTACCGCCACGAGGCTGACGTATTTGAGCACCTTCAAATACCATCGGAATGAGCGAGAATCGAGCCTGCCAAGTTGGGTTCAGAAGACCAGCGCTTCACGGTCCGAGCTATTCAGCCCGGCTAACAGAGGTCTCAGAGTGTTTTTTGACAATAGCCTTTTGCAACACAGTCAACATCCCAAGTCTTGGGGTGTCATCTTTCAAACGACTTCCGGTTAAGACTGCTGCAGAGCTCAGGTCTCGTAACAACATTCTTCAGAAACTGTGCAGAACAATATGGAGATGTGGCAAAACAATTTTTATACGTGAAAGGTCGATGTCCATATTTACAAGACTTAACGGCTGATCTCTGGAATCAACTCAGTGGCTTGCAGTTTCGAGCCATACCTTCCAGCACACCTTCGCAGGTACTCTGCTCTGATTAAGGAGTACTATAGCTACATCTAAATCAAGCCCTTCCTATTCATGCTCTCGAAAGTAATGCATACCACAACGGGCTACATTCGCGACATCTTCACGACATACCATCAGTCACGACAACTGCTCTTGGATTCGACTTACCCTGTAGGATATGGTCAGGCGCAGCCTGGACGAGGCGGTAAAGTTGTGCTCGGTTCACCCGAAAGGGCGAGGATTCGATTCCCCGTCAAGAAGTCGAAAATTTTAAGAAACGAGATGCACATGGCCTACATCAAAAATGAGTACCAGGTTAATTCCTGGGGGCAGAGGCGGCCGGGCGTATAGCTAATCACCCTACTCCACTAAGTGCCGAGGCTACGGATAGTAGAAGCCTTTACCTTTCACCCCTCTCGGAGATGACTTTGCTTTTTGCTTTGTTTGTAGGATATGGTCAAGATCAATTATTAGGACCAACTTGAGAGTATGTGCAGATCTGTTCAAATGGAACAAGTTACCCTCTCCACAGCGTGATTGTGGTGCGGTAGACAGACGCCCCTACAGCCTACGGAGGAGAAAAGTCTGTTTTTAATGTTCCGGTTCTTCCATCATTGTTCTACACTGGCGAAAAATGAAATCCAAACACCAAGAAGGAGTTGTGGTAGATAAAGGAAATTCGGAAGGCATGTTTGCACATCTGAAAGATGACGCCTATTCAGATTTGCGCGCTAGTCGACGAAGAGTGGTGCCATTTCTCTTAATGAAAGAAAAGGATCAAAAGTTATTCTACTAATCATTCTCATCCTACTACTACAAATACACAACATCTAGTACACAAACACGTTGCCTGCGAACCTTGCCCTCATAGCGACAATAAACTCTGACGATGTCGTACTGGTGGTTCTACAATATCCAGCAGGACGAATGTGAACTTCCCGAAATGAAATTGCCAAGCGACAACTTGATAATGTTTCTGATAATTTGACTTAATCATCTGACAGTCTCAGTAAGTGATAAATTTATCTTGTTGTAAGTCAAGCATGTGATAAAATTGGGTACCAGTACATTATAAAGTCAGTTGCAGTAAGTTTAAACCACACCAAAAGGAGCCGAGCGAACTGACATTTCGATTATCAGGGACAGCAGGGGCGTAACGTTACGGCCTTGAGCGCCTGCAATTCAGACGGGCCCGGGCCTTTAAGGGCCTCCGCAGACTCCTCGCAAAAAAAAAAAAAAAAAAAAAAATTCTAATGCCAGTTTTGTAGAATCAATATAAACAGTTTGTTTTACAATTTGTACGTAGAGGAATTGCCATTTGGTTGCACCTAGCTGGAGTTATTATAATTGTGATGAGCGAACCACATCGCAGCTGTGAAAAATTCTTGCCCTTGCCGTCTTTAGCAACACCGCGGCGCGTTCTTCACACAAGTCCTGAACCAAATTATTTAAAAATAATTGCAGCAGTGAAAACTGATACGAAAATATCAATTTTCGTTAGAAAATTATACTTTCTTCATGTGTAGTGCACCTGATAACGTATTATGCACAAATTTTGCTGAAATTATTTATTCGACAACAATGTATAACGCTAAGAAGAGATAGGTTAAGTCAGGTGTACTCAGTCAAGTGAGTTTCCACTCTCTGCGCGAAAGATCAGTTGTGCTGTTTGATATTTTTCAAACTTTACTTGAACAGTTTTGAATTAATTTTGTTTGTATATTTTTCTGTGTTGTAATCGAATAACTTATTATAACTGAGACTTCGGTATCGATTACAGAGTACAGTTCCTTAGTTACTGAAAAATGAAACCAATTTTTAGTACGAACAAGTGTCGCATAGTTTAGCAGCTTAGTCGTTAAACCACAGAGCCAGCCAAATAAACGCTATTAAACATTCTTCTTCTTCTTCTTTATCCCGCTTGATTGCAGAGTTTGCTACTGTGCCCTTTCTCTTCCACTTGATGCGGTCTTGTGCATCTTTAGGAGAGACTTTCTCCACATGCATGTCCTCCCACAGCTTGTCGAGTTTGTGCTTCTTTGGTCACCCTCGTGATCTGCGGCCCTCAGGACTTAATTGTATTGTCCTTCTAGCAACTGAAGAACCGTTTCTGCGTAGCACGTGGCCATACCATCGCAAACGATTCTCTCGCATTTTCTCAGGGATTGGGGCCACACCAAATGCCATCCGAACATCCTCATGTGTGATGTGATCCAGTCTAGTGAGTCATATTGGCCAGCGAAGCATCTTCATCTCCATGACATGCAGCTGTTGTTCGTGTCTCCTTGTAACTGGCCAACACTTCATGGCTAAATGGTTAGCGCGCTGGCCTTTGGTCACAGGGGTTCCGGGGTCGATTCCCGGCGGGGTCGGGAATTTTAACTATCATTGGTTAATTTCCCTGGCACGGGGGCTGCGTGTATGTGTTGTCTTCATCATCATTTCATTCTCATCACGACATGCAGGTAGCCTACGGGCGTCAAATCAAAAGACCTGCACCTGGGGAGCAGAATCCGTCCTGGAATCTCCCGGCACTAAAAGCCATACGCCATTTCATTTTTACTGGCCAACACTCGGTTCCATACAGTGCCACTGGACTAATAATGGTTCTATAGATTTCGGATTTCAGATACATTGGCACCCTCCGATCAAAAAGGACTCCTGTGACTTGACGCCACATCATCCAGGCAACGTTGATTCTGCTTCGGACTTCTGGGAGCGTGTCACCCTCCAATTGGATAAGTGATCCCAGATATTTGAGCATTATTTTTAATAACGTTACAATAGTGAAAAATCCGTTTGTCTACGGTATATAATTTGACAAAATTACTGCATATTATCTACCAGCTGTGATTAAAGTTATATTAGTTATTCGCAAGTTTATTTAATGGGGCCCGAATGTTTATTTTTGCAGGTGGAACCGTATCACACCGGTTACGCCCCTGGTTAACAGCCGTCTTCTAGTGCTTCCATGCGGCATATTCACAAGAATACAATGGAATAATAGAATGCATCATATAATTCGTTTAATTACAAGATCAATATTAGTAACTATAATAGTTAAACTATCAGTAACTCACCGACAGCAGATAACCGTCTTCAAGCCTCATGTTTTGTAGCGCCACAACTCACCTAGAGAAAAGGAGAAACAAAATTAATTAGAATATAAAGCAGTACACGAGACGATCTCTAAACACCTTTGCCTTTTAAAATTAACTCCTGAGAATCCAGCTTTTCGAAGGAGTTATCCAGAGATTATCAAAGAGCGAATAATTCACTCACAATCATTTCTAACTTCTAAAGAGTCCGAGCATTACCAAGTAGCTTCCTAGACGGAAACCACTGTCGCCATTGTCATACTGAGACAGAAACTCTTGTCACACGTAAGGAACTTCATATTATTTGTCCGTATTGAACTGAGATCACAATTGATTTAAAAATCTAGCAAGTTCCACCTTTTTCAATAAAAAATACAATGTTGTTGGATGGTTTTTACAACATTATATTTTATTACAGAACTAGTTTCGATGTTCATTTAGACACCATCATCAGCTGCATAGTAAGTGAAAAACTTGGCGATATAAACAATGAACAATAACAACATATTGCTATACCTAACTCCTTAATATCTATATTATGCTAGGTTAAAAACTCTAATTTGTAACAAGAAAACCTTGTAAGTCAAAAATATAAAATCTCTGAGTGATGGGTTGTCTTCAAATTCCGTAATGGCTATTATTCTATACACTCGTAAATGTCGGATTCATACACGATCTTAAAATTGAGGAATTAAAGTTGAATACAGTCCTTTAATGTTAAAATGTTCATTTCAAATATACGTTGTTAGCCATTTGTTGGATAAAAATTCGTTCTGTACAATAAAATTATTAAACTGCGCCGTCTTCTTAACTTTGTTGGTGTTCAGAAACGTAGTTTTTATGCTGTAAATATAATGGCTGGAACTGTGATTTTGATTTACCCTAAAGTTATTAGGCGGGCATAGCTTCTCAGTTCAATGCAACCCTGTAATGATGAAAGCCCAATGTTAATATAAAAGCAAGAAAAATTGATGAAGACCTGATTGAATCAAAATTTTGATGAGGCCGACTCACCTTCTACGGCTGTATATTTCGCGTGACGACTGCAGCACAACGAGTGTCTGCTCGTATCGTGTGCTATGTGATGAAGCGCTACGGAGGGGGAAGTAGGGGCGGCAAGGGGGATGTTTCTAGAACGTTGACGATGTAGGAGAGGGTCCGGGGGGCGTTGTGGACGAAGACCGTAGTACGAAAAACTGTTTCGTAGAATTCGAAAGACGTTCGAATTTTCTGGAATTCTTAGCTTGTTAAGTAATAGAATCAAGCAATCGTATAATACTTTGGGTTTCTCCGAAATTTCATTCAGATTAAGGTTAGCGTTATAATGCTGGTCTGGATGTATTAGACACGCTTCCGTAATGTCAAGCCTCGGTCCCTTAGCTGGTGTTTCCATGATCTCAAGATCTTTATCTATATCTGTCAATTTATGTTTGTACTCATGGATATTCTGGCCTATGGCTGAAAATCTATTATATTTTACAGCGTTAAGGTGTTCTTGATACCTGACATTAAAGCTACGTCCAGTTTGCCCTATATATCCGCTTCCACAGTCGCTACATTCGAACCTATATACACCTGATTTAGAGTATGGATTGACTTTATTAACAGCTGAAGCATTATGTAAAACTACTGTACTTCTGTTATCTGTCTTGAACGCAATGCTAATATTATGTTTCTTGAAAACATTTGTAATTCTATAAACTTCTTTATTAAACGTGAAGGTCGCAATTCCTTTTACTTCTGGTTTATCTTTAGTCAGGTTCGTTGGAGGGCGATATTTAAATTTACTTATTATTCGCTCTATAAAATTCCCTTTAAAACCGTATGCTAAATCCGCGATTCACCAAGCTGTTATAGGTCGCGCATTTGTGAGCTAAGGGGTGTATTGAATCCTGTCGTATTGTGACTGAAGTTTGTGTGGGCTTTCTGTAAATAAATCCATAAAGAATTCCGTGGAATTAATTAAAGAATGAAGTAAATTTCGATTATAGGATCACCATACAATACATTCTTTTGATGTAGTAAACATGCTTCCAAACATCATAACTAATAAACTGCTTCCTATCATTGCCAAAGTCCGACTCGTTGGCTGAACGGTCAGCATACTGGCCTTCAGTTCAGAGGGTCCCGGGTTCGATTCCCGGCCGGGTCGGGGATTTTAACCTTAATTGGTTAATTCCAATGGCAGGGGGGCTGGGTGTATGTGTTGTCTTCATCATCATTTCATCCTCATCACGACGCGCAGGTCGCCTACGGGGGTCTAATAGAAAGACCTGCACCTGGCGAGCCGAACCCGTCCTGGGATATCCCGGCACTAAAAGCCATACGACATTTCATTTTTCATTGCAAAAAATTTGAAGAAATACAGTCACCTAAGCAATTTTGAAATCGAAGACTTTATGACGATTTTAAAATTGCTGGTCAATAACAACTATTTCACTTTTGACAAGATCATTTATAAACAGGATGGCCTTGCAATGGGGTCTCCGGCCTCAGGAATTTTGGCAGACATTTATTTAGATTTTTTAGAAGATACGCACATAATTAAATGACAACTTTAAGAATGTTCTATTTTGGTCCAGGTACGTAGACAATGTTTTTGTTATTCTGGATGAACGCATAACCAACGCCTCTACTACTCTTAATAATCTTAATACAACAGATACTGATATAAAATTTACTTTGGAATCCGAAATAGAAAAATCCTTTAATTATCTGTACCTAAAGATCAATAGGCACGCCTCTTCATTTCCTTTTAGCATTTACAGAAAGCCCACACAAACTTCAGTCACAATACGACAGGATTCAATACACCCCTTAGCTCACAAATGCGCGACCTTTAACAGCTTGGTGAATCGCGGATTTAGCATACGGTTTTAAAGGGAATTTTATAGTGTAAAAGTAAATTTAAATATCACCCTCACACGAACCTGACTAAAGATAAACCAGAAGTAAAAGAAATTGCGACCTTCACGTTTAATAAAGAAGTTTATAGAATTACAAATGTTTTCAAGAAACGTAATATTAGCATTGCGTTCAAGACAGATAACAGAAGTACAGTAGTTTTACATAATGCTTCAGCTGTTAATAAAGTCAATCCATACTCTAAATCAGGTGTATATAGGTTCGAATGTAGCGACTGTGGGAGCGGATATATAGGGCAAACTGGACGTAGCTTTAATGTCAGGTATCAAGAGCACCTTACCGCTGCAAAATATAATAGATTTTCAGCCGTAGGCCAGAATATCCATGAGTACAAACATAAATTGACAGATATAGATAAAGATCTTGAGATCATGGAAACACTAGCTAAGGGACCGAGGCTTGACATTACGGAAGCGTGTCTAATACATCCAGACCAGCATTATAACGCTAACCTTAATCTGAATGAAATTTCGGAGGAACCCAAAGTATTATACGATTGCTTGATTCTATTACTTAACAAGCTAAGAATTCCAGAAAATTCGAACGTCTTTCGAATTCTACGAAACAGTTTTTCGTACTACGGTCTTCGTCCACAACGCCCCCCGGACCCTCTCCTACATCGTCAACGTTCTAGAAACATCCCCCTTGCCGCCCCTACTTCCCCCTCCGTAGCGCTTCATCACATAGCACACGATACGAGCAGACACTCGTTGTGCTGCAGTCGTCACGCGAAATATACAGCCGTAGAAGGTGAGTCGGCCTCATCAAAATTTTGATTCAATCAGGTCTTCATCAATTTTTGTTGTTTTTATACTAACATTGGGCTTTCATCGTTACAGGGTTGCATTGAACTGAGAAGCTATGCCCGCCTAATAACTTTAGGGTAAATCAAAATCACAGTTCCAGCCATTATATTTACAGCATAAAAACTACGTTTCTGAACACCAACAAAGTTAAGAAGACGGCGCAGTTTAATAATTTTATTGTACACAACGAGTTTTTATCCAACAAATGGCTAACAACGTATATATGAAATGAACATTTTAACATTAAAGGACTGTATACAACTTTAATTCCTCGATTTTAAGATCGTATATGAACCCGACATTTACGAGTGTATAGAATAATAGCTATTACGGAATTTGAAGACAACCCATCACTCAGAGATTTTATATTTTTGACTTACAAGGTTTTTCTTGTTACAAATTAGAGTTTTTAACCTAGCATAATGTAGATATTAAGGAGTTAAGTATAGCAATATGTTGTTATTGTTCATTGTTTATATCGCCAAGTTTTTTCAGTTACTATGCACCTGATGATGGTGTCTAAATGAACACCGAAACCAGTTCTGTAATAAAATATATGTTGTAAAAACCATCCAACAACATTGTATTTTGTATTGAAAAAGGTGGAACTTGCTTGATTTTTAAATCAACAGAAACTCTTGCACACTTCTTTGGATGCCTTTAAATATAATGAAGCACGTACAAATGCCCGACATCATTGTATTCGAACCATGATCTCTGATGCCTTGATAACGTCAACACGAAGTATACGAGGAAGTACATGGACTTATGCTCAATGGATCCTTTGAGCGTATACACAGTATGTGACAGCCATTTCAACAGGTACGATTCATGTATTTGTAATATACCCTACTGTTAGAATAGATGTTTCTGAAGTCCAAGGTTGATCACAACAATAAAGTGCCACGCTAACGAACCCACAAATTTCGAACTGTAAAGAAAACCTTTAGTTAATATCTATAGAAGTAGTGGGCCAGATTTGCACATTTCAGTTAGCTGTTCAGATAGGATAATCATTTTATGAACTTTGTGGTCTTGGTGTCTGTTGCCTGAACCGCCACTGCTGAGTACGTACGACAAGCAGTAATTTCGTGTCGATATCAGGCTGTATGAATACTATGTCCCCCACTGCAGAGTTCAGAGACGCCAACACCTTTCTAGCCACAGCAATATTACTGCAATGCGGGTATTATATACCATAAGCTTATATTGCAGATTGTGCCTTTGCTGGCGAGACCAATTATTTACAGTTCACTTTGTCTTCTGGTATGAGCTGGAAAAAATATGTTACTTTCATTGATACGTCTAAGTGTCATCCTTAACAGTGGCAATATGAAGCGTCTAAGGTATAAGCGATGCTAATTATGCCATTCCGTATACAGCCAGTCCCTGTTATCAATTGTGTAAAATTATAGCTCATAGGGTCGGTTGGTACATGCATTTAAGTGGGCTTGGCAGGCAGATACATATACACTAAATGACCAAAAGTCATGGGAAGACAGTGAATGCGATGTTAATAACGAGTAGCTCCTCCGCGAGCCTTCAAAACGGCAGCACTACGGCGAGGAATCGACTCTACAAGGTGTTGGAATCGTTCTGGAGGAGTGTGCACCCACTCATCTTGGACTGCTACCCGCTATTGGTCTTGTGTAGTTGGCGCGGGATTCATGAAGCGTACACCAGCATTGACAGCATCCATAATGCTTGATTGGATTAAGATCGGCGGATGTGGAGGGTCAATCCATGGTCGTAACTTCACTGGAATGCCTCTCCAACCATTTGTGTGCCACCACAGAGCGTTGACTTGGCGCACTGTCCTCTTGAAACATGGCATCTCCATCAGGGTACTCTAGGACCAGAAAGGGATGCAGATGGTCTGAAAGAATGGCCACATAACGTGCACCTGCCACCATCCCTGCAGTCGGACAATTGCGACAAGGAGCCACCTCCCGCCTGGACACAACCTTGTTGACCCGCAGGATCTATAGCTTCATGGGGCATACGCCACACTCTCACGCGCCCATCAGCTCGATACAACTGGAACCGGGATTCATCGGACCACAACACACGCCGCCACTGTTTCATGGTCCATTTCCGATGCTCGTAGAGCTCTGTGTCGAGGTGTCAGCGAAGAGATGCGAGTTGGTCGTCGGCTGATGAAGCCTATGCGGTGCAATTACCTCATTACATCCCTGGTAGAAATAGGTTCCGGACTCCCAATACTCAACTGAGCGGTGATCTACTTCACAGTAGCCCGTCGAGCGTCCAGTATGGTTCTGCAGAGACGACCTGATGTCCGTTCGTTAAACACCTGTGGTCTTACCCTGTGGCGGTTTACGCGGGTGGTAACATCCCTCTGCGATATTGAAGATCCACCCTCGACACTGTTCACCTCGGAAACCCGAATTCGCGTGTAATCTCCGCAATGCTATGACCCATGCACCGTGCGCCGATGATCATCCCACGTTCAAAGTCGGTTAACTCGCGACGTGTTGTCATCTTCACGACACTGGTGTCTGTGACAAACTGTTCAGCTACGCTGCAGATAGCCGAAACGCTAAGGGGCCATACACGGGACATTTTCTAACGGGACACCCCTTCCCGTGACTTTTGGCCACTCATTGTATAATAGCAAATCCCGGCTCGGCGAGGAAAGCAAGGGGAAACTGCTTAAGTCCTCATTTCCTATGTAAGCCTCTTTAGCGACGCTTAAACACTCTGTGACAGTTGATGGCAGAGTTATTCAGGATCCAACCAGTCTTCGGTCTTGAGTACTCAAAACATACATACATACATACATACATACATACATACATACATACATACATACATACATACATACATACATACATATCGTAGATTCATTCTAATGTATTTGTATGTCCAACGCTTGCCCCGTTTCACAACGGGGTCGGTTATGAAATGAGATGAATCTTCGTGGCGAGTTTTTACGACCGGATGCCCTTCCTGACGTCGACCTCATCAGAAGAGTTAATGAGATTAAATGAATGGCGTGATATATTCACTCTAATAATAATAGATTTATTACACACAATGCGCATAGATTGATTACAGTAAAAAGTTTGGCTGTCAATACCAGTTATCGTCTTTAGCATAATGGGAGGTTGGCAGGGTTCTTTCCACTCGAACAGGTGGTATAATGAGCAGCATAGTCCGCAGATTTCCCACATGAATTCACTGGGCACTTGATGATAGCCTTCTCTAACACAGATGCAATAGTGAAAACCATGTCTTGCTCCTCGCGTGTATAGATGTCTCAGCTCGCAGTTGGCTGTTTTCCATTCCTCGTTGATCACGGCTGGGAAGCGGAAAAACTCTGAACCTATTTCTGCTGTTTTCTGTAATCATTCTTCTGTTTACTGGCTAGGGTAGGCATCAACTTGTAAGCGGTCATCAGGTCCTCTATAGCTCCCTCTGCAGGTCAGTGGTAAAGTGTCGGCCTCCGGCTCCCAAGATAGTGGGTTCAGACCCGGCAGAGCTAGTCGAATGTTTGAAGGGTGGAAAAAGTCCATTCAACACTCCATGTCGTACGATGTTGGCATATAAAATATCTCTGGTGACACATTTCGTGTTCATCCGAGAGGATTCATTAAAACTCAGTCATAGACGCCCAAGAGAGGTTCGGTTTACTCTGCCATCTAGTAGGCCTAGAGAAAAACGGAACGTCGAAATTGACGACCAAGCCGACAGACGGCTCAAATGCAAATGCTTGCACACGGTAGCTGAGGCCATACGATTATTATTATTATTATTTCCTCTATGAAAGATGCAGTTTTACCGAGCGAGTGGCCGCGTGGTTTGGGGCACGTAGCTGTCAGCTTGTATTCGGAAGATATTGGGGTCGAATCCCAATATCGGCAGCCCTGAAGATGGTATTCCGTGGTTTTCCATTTTCACACAAGGCAAATCCTACAGCTGTACTTTAAGTAAGGCGATGGCCGCTTCCTTCCCGCTCCTAGCCCTTTCCTATCCCATCGTCGCCATAATACCTATGTCTATCGGCACGATATAAAGCAAATTCTCCTTCCATAAAGATGTAGTTTCTGCCGGCTGGTTGGGACAAACTTTGAAATACAGAGAGTTCTTTTAATATATCTGGCTTTGACTCTGTCTAAGGTTTTAAGATTTTTGTATTCAGATAAACCCATGCTATTTCTATATCATATGGCTCTATTAACTATCGCCAGTATTTTGAAATTAGAGAGGACGTTACACAGGGTATTTCAAGAAGAATAGTAGATAAGTCAAGAGGTAGTAATATGGGTTATTTCAAGAAAAAGAGGTCATATGCTCAATTTGCAATGTGTGTGGACGTAGGTTTATGCAATAATAAATGCAGCGAAAAGTCCTTTGTGTTGAACTCTTGCACATTATGTCAGGCTTTTGCATCAATACGTCATTTGTGTTGAACTGTTGCACATTAACATTTTTGTATTAATAAATGTGTCAGTAAAATTTTTGTGTGCCCTCAATATTTTTGTATATTCTTGAGCGAAAAATTTGTAATTCCACACACACTGCAAATTGGACACATGTTAATATGACCTTTTGAACTTGATATAGTCCATGCTACGATGTTCATAAATATTTACATTTTTTCCTTTAACATGCTGTATACACAGTCGATTTGACAGGTGTACTCATTAATACTCTGGAAAAATTATACACAGTCTCAATCGATGGAATTACAATATCAAATACGTTTCTGAAGAGGAATCGCATACGATGAAAGTTTCTTCAGAGCCGTAACGCAGAACCCACCTTACTTCGAACTCGGGAAAGCACAATGTTGTTGATATCGCTGAAAACGTCATACAACGTCTACACAGTACGCGCAATATCAGCTGCTACAGGAAAACTTTACCCACAGGAGAACTATGGAAAGTTTACTTTTGGGTGGTGCGATAAGTATTCCACTTTGAATAAGAAGCTGATCTCTAAAAGATAAAAGTTGCATTCCACAAAACGGTTATTATAAGAGTTCACAAAATGATCAAATCAGATTTTAAATTGCACCATGAGTGGCGAATGCAGAATGACCCACTGCACTGATCACATATATCCACTCCATCTAAATCAGAATAGAAAGGAAAACCATTCAGGTCGTTAAGACGTGTAACCACTCCTGAAGAGATATTTATACAGCGTAATGATCGGAACGGATTGAAGGTGACAGACAGCATCACTCTGTCGTGTGAGGTATAAATGCCTTGTAGCGCAGCCGGAGTAACCAAACTTCTGAAAGTCCAAAACGGGACATCCGTCCTTAAAACATATTTTCAACGTGGTAATATTAAAACAAGTTAATTAATGAATTAATTTGATGTTGTAATATTATAATTACAGCTACAAACTATTAAAGGTCACACTTAGTTATGAATTACATTTTTATTTTTTACAATTTGCTTTACGTCGCACCGACACAGATAGGTCTTACGGCGACGATGGGAGAGGAAATGGCTAGGAGTGGGAAGGAACCGGCCGTGGCCTTAATTAAGGCACAGCCCCAACATTTGTCTGGTGTAAATAGGGGAAACCACGGAAAACCACCTTCAGGGCTGCCGACAGTGGGGTTCGAACCAACTATTTCCAGAATTACAAGATATATCAACATTTTAGTTACTTTCCTGTAGTCTTCATACAAGTATTAATTTTACTCAACAACATTAAATTAATTAGGTACCTACTTTCAGCACAATAAATTAACTTTAAAATCCGTATTCATACGATGAAGTAATACTATGCTCTACTTTGTAAATCATAACTCGAAAGTAATCAAGGTAAAACAACCCACTGAAATAAGGAGAACATGCGGACCTTAAGAAGAACTCATTTCCAATCTTCCCAACGTAAGGCTATTAAACTTTACATTGTCATCTACTATCAAAATGTTGTAAAATAACACATATAATAAGCAAACCAGACAAAAAATTAGTCACCCCCTGTGAAGTGCAGAGAGACAGACAGAGAGAGAGAGAGAGAGAGAGTCAGAAGGTCGTATGGAAACAGTGCATCAATGGATCGAAGCAAAGACGTGACAGGCTGGCAAAAGGGAGCTACCGTGTTTGGACCATACGACATTCTGACTCTCTCCCTCTCTCTCTCTCTCTCTCTCTCTGCACTTCACAGGAGGTGACTAATTTTTTACCCGGTTTGTTGGTGTATCAACGCGGACTGCCCAACGTGTCTAGACTGTCTACTGTGAATGATGTACCACACGCCAGCCGTGAGACCTGTGGTCGTAAATAAGCATCCTAGCCGACATGGATCGGAGACGAGTGTCACGTTTTATCAATGAAAATCGGTTTGAAACCTGATGGAATTGCTGCTGTTAGTGAAAGAAGATTCATCCCAACCAGTTTCCGAGTGAACATGCGAAGGGAACTGACCGTACGCAATGAACATTTTGGAGGCCGTTACCTCGTAGGAGACCATTGTTTGCAGCCGCACATAAAGCTGAACGTCTTCGATGGACGAAACAACACCGAACGTGAACAGTAACTGACAGGAGGCGTGTAGTGTGGTCCGACGAGTTACAATTCTGCCTGTAACCAAATGAAGCGATGTGTCGAATTCACGAACGGCCCGATGAGGCGTTTAACCCGCAGTTTGTGGAGGTTGTAGTTCAGGCCAGAGGTGGTTCTGTTATGTTTTAGGGATATTCTTCGTACTATGATTTGGGCGCATTCATTCAGGTTACCGTGAACATGAACCAGTATGTTTATTTCAACATTCTCGGTGACCAAGTGTTGCCCTTCATTGAACATCTTCAAGATGAGTATGTTGTGGACACTCCCATTTTCCAAAATGACAACAGCCGTGTTCACAGTGCAGCACGCATACGTGGCCGGTTTGTCGAACCCACCTGCAGCCTTATCACAGCTCGACTTGCGACTAATTACCCCGATCTTGTACATTTGTAGCAGTAATGCTATCCAAAGAATATGAGTGGCAGTACAAAACACAGAGCACACTTCAATATTTATTCGGTGTAGTCCAATTACCAGTGCCCTGAAAAATGTTATTTAACACGTAAAAGCTTAATTTCCTGGAGAGCCATTAAGAGTTACAGAGAAAACGCGCATGATCTTTCGTAAAACACTCTTAATTTTAAGTAGGCACGCTGGTTTCTTTTTGTGATAGAACTGGCCATTTGTCCATTACTTTGGTATTTATTTATTTAATTATTTATTTATTTTTTCCGAGCGAGTGGCTGCACGGTTAAGTTTACGTAAATGTCAGCTGGCATTCGAGAGATAGTGGGTTCGAACTCCATTGTCGGAAGCCCTGAAGATGGTTTTCCGTGGTTTCCCATTTTTATATCCGCAAAATGCTGGGTGTGTGCCTTAATCAAGGCGACGGTCGCTTCTTTCCCACTCCTAGCTAGCCCTTTCCCAGCCCATCGTCGCCGTAAGATCTATCTGTGTTGTTGCGACGTAAAGCAAAATATTTATAGCCGCCATTTTGAAACGTTAGACATTGAAGAATCATGAAGGCTAGAAAATGAAGAACATTCTGTGGCTTACAAAATTTGCACCGGAACAGAAATTCATAGGACACGGGAGAATAAAGTTGAAAAAAAAATGAAGGCAACCACAAACCGAACTATGAACCCATACTCACCAATCACGTCTCAAAAATGGTGAACCGAGCAAGCTGGTCATTCGGTACGAGTCGGGTTACCATAAGCTTTCATCCGAGAAATAGTGGGTTCGATTCCCAGCGTCGGCAACCCTGAACATGGTTTTTCGAATAAGGTCATGGCTGCTACATTCCAAGTCCAGGCACATCTTTCTTCGTTAGACACTCACCACGTGTGGTCAAAGTTGCGAGACGAATCTCGACGCAGTCGGTTAATTAGTAGTATTAGTATTATTACAAGATGTGTCTAGAAATCACGGCGAATGGAACAATATCGCAATAACAGCGTGTGGTGAATAGAGAGATATCTTGAGAAGCGTCACGTAGCGTTGAACACGCGGAGCTGAAGCAGGTTAATCTGCTGCGGCCAGTCGAACGTAGTGCGTGTGAAGGCTCGTGTCCTCACAGTGCAATGGAGCAACGCAAAAACATGATTTGCTAAAGATTTGGAAAAACAGCGACGGAGACGGATGCGATGTTGATGCAAGTGTACGGAACAGAAGCCGTAAACAGAAAATGTGTTCACAACTGGTTCAACTCTTGATGATACACCACGTCCGGGTCGACCGTCAAGAAGCAGAAGTGCAGAAAACATCGACCAACTGTAACAGATGCTGGCACAAAATCAGCGACTGTCTCTGAGGAATTAGGGATTAGCAAGAACAGCGTGTGAACACCATCATTCACAACAGTTTGGGTAAGCATTTACGCCGCGCACACTGGCTGATGAACAAAAGACAATACGGATGGAAATTGCTGGAGATTTTATTGGCACGTGTAATCGAGATCCACCTTTTCTAATAATAATAATAATAATAATAATAATAATAATAATAATGTCATCTGGTCTCAATCAATCAATGGCACGATGTTTACCGGGTTCTCAACGTCCTAAAAAGATCACCTCCGAAAGTTCAGGATCAAGACACTGTTGATCGCCTTTTTTTCGACAGCAATGGCATTATCCACCAGGAATTCGTATCGCAGGGTCAAAATGGCAACGCCGTGGCCATGACCACTTCCTTCCCATTCCTAGCCCGTACATTTACACCTACACCCACAGACAACACCCCCATACAGTAGTACAAGTATCTCACTTCCATGGGGTGTACCGGGAAAAGCAGCAACAGAACTGGCGAGCCGAACATAAAAATATGTTACACATTAATCCATGTATGAATAGATAATGTTTCATACATTTGAACATAAGGTTGCCTACAGACCGATGATGCCCTTAACAAGGGGCGAAACATGTCCCTGAGAAGTGTATATAGTATTATGTAGATTTCATCCATGCAGCGCGTGGCTTGTATTGAATAGGTGGTGATAACAGAATAAATTATTTTTGTGATAATTTGTTAAAGTCAGTTTTAATGCGGATCAATAATCAGAATTGTCTCTTCCACAACTGAATAAGACATAAATAATCGGAAATTGTATTCTCTATAACTTTTGTTATGTAGTACTTTTCAATATGACCAGTAGGATAGGTAATTAAAAATTAAATTTTTGGCACCTTCCCCTAAACCACTATTTCGAACAGAGCGAATAAAATTATATATAGCGTAGACTGTACTTCTTTATTCCCCGACTTTACATAAAATTCTGTTCACCCATTTTCTCGTACCCCGGCGCTGATATGAACTTAGCAAAAAAAAAAAAAAAAAAAAATCCTAATTCTATCTCTATCATAGCTGCTACGGTTAAAAATGTATAAGACATAAATGGCAGGAAATTTAACAATACATAACTTTAGTTATGTAGTATTTATCGCTAGGGCCAATAACATAAATATTTGAGAATTAAATTTTAGGCCTTCCCCTAAACTACCACTTCTCTCAGCGCGAATAAAATTATTCATGGCCTAGATTGTAGCGACTTATTCCCCGACGTTATATACCGATTTTAATTAAATTCTCTCCAGCCCTTTTCTCATGATGAGCGTGCGTGCGTGCGTACGTACATACATACATACATACATACATACATACATACATACGGACACACAGACAGACAGACATAAATTACGGAAAATTAAAACGTGCATTTCCCCTTGTTACTATGGTCACGACCGGTACGGAAATATCATTCTTTTTAAATTCTGAGCAATGCACAGACAAAACTCTTATTTATATTGAGATAAATAACAATTACTTAGAATTGTCTCCAAATGGCTCCTAAAATCTCTAGAAAAGTCACTAGTCGTTATCATTGAAATTCTATCACTAAATTACTAAGAAAGACTCAATATCTAGCGACTAGTCTCCAGAATAAACCAGAGAGAATGGAATCGACTAGACTGATGTGAACGAACACGAACCAAATACAGTAGAGACAATACGCGACACTTCCGGATTTAGCCTTGTTAAAATGGGAGACAAGTCGCAAGTGGCGCTCCTTGTCGCTTGACCTGAACATTCGCGCTAAATTCAAATATCAGTGGAAATGTATATACGGAAATGGATAAATAAATTACGTCCAGAAAGAAAGTGTTACAAAGATATTAACTTCAAAGTTGCTAAAGCAATTCTGGATAAATGAATGAAGAATTATTTAACAGGTTATTATTCAAAGACTGAAATTAGACATATAATCAAGATGTGAAATGGACTGCTGTGAAAGGGCTTGACTTTCATTTATGCATTACTTTTTTTTAGCTTTAGAATTCCTGCCTGAACGTTCACGGCTAGATTTGTCTTTTTTTCTCATTTAAAAGCACTGTATCATCATATTACAACAATTGTCAACAAAAATATCGTCACATTCCTTACACACATGATTCAATGAATTTACATTTAAGAGCTGGTCAATTTTCCTTTTAACTTGAAGCCTACTAACAGAAAGAAAATACATAAATTTAGCCTCAAAAACATTCAAACCTTCCCTATAAGCAATACTTGCCATAATGCCATTACATTAGCGTAAAGCAAATTTGCATCATCATATTGTTTCAACAAAATATGTACATTCCTTAAATCACCCATATTTTCTTCAGTGCTTGACAACGCATTACGGCATTCCAAATTGGGTAACTTGGAACACAACCAGCCACACTCATACGCATATGTACTTTCCTGAATTAAATCAAACCCACAGATCACACCTACAACAACACATCGGTATTGAAGGTCAACTGCTGCACTATACAATAAAATATGCTTATTATATTTTAAGCCAGTTAAAATATGGGTCGAGCAGGTCAGAAGATTATGAAGTACTATAAAAATATCATTGTCACTAGAAGAATATATATGCAAACACAATATTACTTACATTTACTTGTCACGAGGGAAACGGAAGAAAGACCGTGCATTCTTCTCTACTTCATAGTTATTGCAGCCAAACACAGCATATACCTTTCCCCTCATGTTCTGAGGAGATATCAAGGAATGACACACGCTACTATTTAATTATGTCAACTCACTGAAAACGCATAAATAACACCAAAAACTTCACACACAAATACACGTGCTCTTATGACAGAATCAGTAGTTTTCAGGTCAATCCGCTAGAGAGAGCATTAATAGCTGTCCATCGATATCTCGCTGAGTGTCGCGTATTGTTTCTATACTGTATTTGCACGAACATAGCACGCGAGAACGAGAGACTGACAATCGATACACTTGTCGCGATGTTTCAATAAACATCGTGCACATTTCTCGCATTAATAAACGTCGATATTTCGTTTGAAAGCGGCCAATGAGCGAAGGACTTTCGGCCACTGGCGTAAAAAAGCTGAAATGGCGGGATTTGAAAACAAATGTTTGAAGTTCACCAAAAAATAAGCTAAAATCGGGAGAAATAATAGAATAATGGAGGCGGGAAGAACTGTCGAAAATCGGGAGTCACCCGCCTAAATCGGAAAAGTTGGCAGGTATGTTATTATTATTATTATTATTATTATTATTATTATTATTATTATTATTATTATTATTATTATTATTATTATTATTATTATTATTATTATTATTATTGCCGTGTTTTGGTGGTTGTCAGAGGTGTAAGAAGGTGCGGGCGTGAATGGGTGGACCGAGAAAAGATGAGAACATATTTAAAACATTACAATTTGAAATTTTCTTCTTTACTTTGTCTCTGACTTTAAAACTTGATGAACGACAACAAATAACAGTTAAATAGAATTACAATGAGTTCATGAGTTCTGATAACAGGAAACTACAAGTGCACAATAATTTACAAAATTAAGCTTGTAGCTCCAAAGTTACACTACTTCAAAGAGCACTTTTGATCCACTCAATTTACACTCTAGGAGACTGAGCTCCAAAATTTACTACAGCCCGGCCTCTCAAAGGTACAAGTTTCTTCTCCGAAATTTACACTAGAAAAAACCTTGACAACAATATTCACTGTCATTTCAGCTCGACAGCCTGTTACACACTCATCCATAAGCAATGACACTTTAAACAGAGGCAATAAGTGCCCATGCAAAATGCTCTTAGGGGCCATAAGAAAAGGTTTAAGGAATCGGCCATAAACAAAATGCTCTAGAAGTCGAAACACTTGAGCTTCTTTTGAAATACACCTTCAAAAACACTTACAATCCTACATGGCCTTATGGCCCGAAGTTACAGAGGCTAATCCTGTACTACAGAGGGTGACTAGATGGCAACAAAGTTAAGTTCCAAAAGGTTTTGAAGAAATTTAGAGTTTTATAAAATCATAGTCAACCCCCATACCAAGTTGAATGGGTATTAAAAGAGGGTGAACGCTCTTTATTCCCTAAGTGACATCTTTCCCAACGGGGATTTTAATAGAGTCCTTAGACTTGCTTGAAAATTTACATTTAAAAGATGATGTTAAACTTTGGGAATTTACATTAGGAATTAAGTTCGAAACCTTCCCCTCAAGTCAGCTATCTGGAGTTATCACATATTTAAAAGATGTCTGCCATTACCTTGAACTGGTGGGCCTACCGACGACGGGCAAGGCTTTCCCTGCCTCCATTAACCGCAGGCATTCTAGACTGCAGCGATGAAGAAGACAACATGGCCCAAGCTCCCAGCTTTTATAGCAGAGGGGCAGTTCCAGAACTCTCTAGGCAGAATGCCTGTACACACCCCAATTCTAAATGGCTACAAAAATAGTTACAAAAATTCCTGAACTGGCTAATAACTTACGGAATAAGGAAGTACATAGAATTGCTGACGACTTCAGCACATAAGAAAACTATTTACAAACACATAAGGTTTACCAACTTAAGCACTAGCAATTTCCCTTCGAAAAATGAATTGTCTGTCCTCCCACCAGAGGGGGCACACAGTTCGATAGCAGAGACATCTGAAGATTAAAGGTCCACAATTCTTCCAATACACAGTTTCAGATTGATAACATAAATGGCCTTCCAAAAGGCGCTCAGTTCAAATGCACGGAGAAGGTGTACCTCCGGTACAATTTTTTATTGTTAATTATTTAGAATTTGGAGGAGCGTATGTCGATCTATAGAATCGTAGGCTTTTTGAAGTCGACGAAGGTAACCACAAACGTCTTATTTCTGAGAATCATATCGGAAAGAACAGACAAGATTCATGATCTGTTCTGTACATGTTCGTATTTTCCTAAACCCCCCTTGATATTCGGCCAATCGTTAATCGAGTTGCTCTACTGCCCGGGTCTGAAGGGCTTTCGAGAGAATTTCGGACGTGGTCGAAAGGAAGGAGATGCCACGGTAGTTGTTTACACCTGCTTTGTCGCCGTTCTTGTGAGTTCTTATGAAGGGGATTAATCAGGGCTGCTGTCCGATCACTTGGAATTTTCTCTCTATCCCAGATCTCATGAATAATCTCTGTAAGTTTGCATATCACCTTGTCACGTGTGGATTTCCAGAGTTTAGAAATTATCGCATCTTCGCCAGGTGCTTAGTTGTTCTTTAATAATTTGATGATCTGCCTGATTTCCCCTTTTGGGGGTGGAGAAGAGTCTGCATTGGGACGCGTGGTTTCTTCAAAGGCGAATTGTGATTCTGGTTCTTCACAGTTGAGATTCAAAATATTTTTCCAAGATTTGACAGTTGTCCTTGTCGTTGCAGGGAAGTTTACCTTTGTAGTCTCTGAAATGTAGACATGAAGGAGTGTATTTAGTGAGGTTGCGTTTGAACGTTCTACAGAAACCCCTGGTGTTGTACTTATTGAAATCCTGTTCGATCTGTGTCAGTTTTTTTTTTTTCAAATGGTCGCTTTACCCGACGGATGACCATTGCTGCATATTTCCTCCACGCCAGGAAATCCTCATACATACCTTGATTTTTCCGAGAGTTCGATCTTTGCCAGGCGAGTTGTCTTTGTGTTATTGCTTCATCAGCTTCAACACATTCGTGAGTTCACCACAGGTGCTTCTTTGGTTTCGTAAGCAAGACTGTCTCCTCGGCCGTTTTAACAATGGCGTTTTTCTGTTTTTCTGTTGGTTTTCTACTTTTCTGGTTTTCTTTGTCCGGACTCTCCTGATATTTCTTGGAAGAAGCTTGATTTTGATCTTGGAGAGAGAAAGGTCTGAGTCAAGGTTAGCGCTTCTCAGTACTTTAACATTTTGAATCTCTTTTGTTCCTTTTCGTGCAATGGCGGCATGATCAATTTGATACCCAGGTTAAGATTTGGGGATGTCCATATGTTTTGCTTCCTTGGCAGATATTTAAAGGCTGTCGATTTTAAAATAAAATTGAATGTTTGACAGAGTTCTATAAGTCTTTCTCCATTCCGATTGGTTCGTCGGTGGGCTGAGTCGTTTCCAACGATGTTTTGGAATTTCCTTTCTTTGCCAATTTAAACACTGAAGTCTCCAAGCAAAATGATCGCGTGTTTATCAAAACTTTTCGACATGACATCTTCCAGCTCCTCCCAAAATGTATCTGTTCCATCAGGTTCATTCTTGTTTGCCTGATTGATTCACAAGCGTGTAGACTTTGTTCGAGCTACGAAAGCTAAGCATCGAGACGCGGATGTTTGGAAAGTTGAAGTCGGTGACAGAGTCTAAAATCTTCTTGCTGACAATACAAAGGGCACTAGGAAAGTTTTGGAACGAATTAGACTTTTTCAAAATAATTTCCACCATACTGAATACACTTCCCCATACGTCGAAACCAGTCACTGAACCAACTCTGCCACTTTTCTTCGGTTACATTTTCACACTTTTGATCCCATGCTGCCAGAAGCTCCTCGTCGGATGTATAACGCCGCCCTTTCAGCTTCATCTTCACTTCTGCGCAGAGTGCGAAGACACATGGGGCAAGATCAGGACTGTATGGAGGGTAATCAAGCACAGTAAACCCTGATCTGGCAAGAAAATCCATTGTTACATTAGCACGATGTGCTGGAGCATTGTCGTGATGCAAGAGCCAAGTGTTGAGCCGTGACCTTGGATGGAGCTGCTTGAGAGCCTGGATGACCTGAGGCAGACAAGTCTCACTGTACCACTTCGCAGTAACTGTCCTTTGTGTTTTTATCACAACCCGAGTCAGGATGCCCCGTTTAGTGAAGAATACTGCAATCATCCTTTTCTTCACTGACCTTGACTTTCGCAGTCACAGGAGTGCCCCCATCTTCAAACAGCCACACCTTGTTCTGGGATTTTGTTGGGACATCGTAATAATTAAGCCAAGTTTCGTCACCTGTAACGATGCTTTGACGTTACGTGAAGTCCCATTTTCAAACTGTTTTAGCATTTCTCGGCACCATTTCACTCGATGTGCTCTTTGTTCCTCTGAAAGTGAATGGGGCACCCAAAGGGAACAAACCTTTCTAACATGGAGATGGTCGTGCAGAACTGAATAAATAGCTGGTGCAGAGATGTGGAGGGTCTCTTCTACCTGCCGATATGTCAACCGCATCTCTTGCTGCAACATTTTCCTCACAGCTTCAATGTTTTCCTCAGTCACTGATTCAGACGGTCGCCCAGAACGAGGATCGTCTTCAACCCCAGAATTTCCCCTCTGGAACTCTTTGTACAAGCGAAAAATTGTTGTCCGATATGGACAGTGTTTCTCAGCACATGAGTTATTTCCTACAGGCACTGGTCAACAGTTAATCCACGAGCAAAATTGTAGCGGATAATTGCGCAATATTAACCTTTAGACAACACTGATATCTTAAATTGCTTTCAATCCCACTGCTTGGTAAAAACTGGTGTAAAGGTCGCGCCTTGCTGTCTTCTAGACCGGTTTTCACCCCTCATTATAACAGGGGTGTCCAGCCAACCGTTTTCGCGTATTGTAAAACTTTCCTAGTGCCCTTTGTAAATCCTGTGCGGAGGTGTGGAACAGTTTTCATCACACGTTTTCCAGTGTTCCCATTGAAGATTCTATAACCTTGTGATGCAAAACATGTTCGCCAGTAAACCTTGTTTCTGCCGCGATTTAGGATTTCACGATGAGAGACGATGTCCGTGAGTTGAGTTAACCAACCTTCAAGAGGGAGTTGGCACTGAAGGTTGCAAAGAAGTTTCAGTGTTTGTGGCTGATCTTGTTTCTAGGATTCTTCGATACCTTCATTCATGTCGGTGCAGGCTCCCCAGAATCCGAAGGCCCGCATGCGTCGCTCAAGACGACGGTGGACTGGTTACCACCAGGGGTACTAGTTCCTGCTGAATTTTCATTCATGCTTTACAGCTGAAAACTTGTCGTTAGGGGTAGTTGGTGTTTCACATCGACCAAGTTCCTGGCAAGGTTGTAAGCCCTGGAGAGTGCCTGATGTTCGGCTACGGATGGCATTTCCTCCAAACCCCACGCTTCGGTTTTCCCACGGTACTCGGGTGGCTAATTGTAATTATTTTCCACTGGGCGATGGGTGCACCACGTCACCTACGCCTTATTATTATTATTATTATTATTATTATTATTATTATTATTATTATTATTATTATTATTATTATTTCGAGCATTAATCCAATGGTCACGGTGTCCGTTGTTTGGATGAATAAACGTAATTTTGCTTGATCATTTGTCTCGTGGTCTTCGATCATCTACGTGTAGGAGAAATGAAATTTTTATGACAATGACCAGTGTTTCTCTCATCATATGTCCCTACAAGTGAAGATGACATTCACGCATCCTCTCGTTGTTTTCAGCCAGATCAATCAGTCACAGGATAGCACTGCTACAAACATGGTCAAGTTCAGTTAGATCCCACAGAGTACACTCTTTCTGTAAGATGAAATAGAGGATGTTGCGGGATCTCGCAAAGCATGCCAGCTCAGATTACGTGACATATGATTGAAGCCTTCCTACAAATCAAGGAACGCCATGTGAAATGGGTTTTTTTTCTACCGGTGTTTCTAGATCAGTTGTCGAACTGAAAACTGGCGTCCGTTGTTTCGAATCTATTAACGAATTGTCGATGTTACGTAAACGATGGTAAGGTTCATTCGAAGATCTTTATGATTTGGGAAAAGAAATGAATTTATTTGTAATATTAGCACAGTTTGCTGATTGCCTTTTGTTCTTTAAGATCAAAATTGTGATGCTGGCTCCCTAGTCATTATATACACAGCTAGAATGTATTATAATGTTAAGGGAATCTGTCAGTTTGTCAAGAAGTTCCTTGATTTTTCGTATACCCATTTGAATGCCATCAGGACCTAATGCCTTCTTGTTATTCATGCTTACGACTGCATTATTTACTACTTCGGTGGTTATGTCCTGGACTGGTCCAGCAATTGACTGCCCATGTGCGGTTGATGGATGTAAAAGCTCAATGTTACACATCCCATTGCCGTGATCGGCCTCTACTCGTTTCCGAGAATATGTCTTTCTTCTGCAATTCTTTTTACTGTTGGTTCTGTGGAGATGTCACCGATGACTGATCATGAAACATGCGGCCACACAGGTCACATCTAAAACGTTTCAAAGGAGCACCTAGAGGCCTTTTGCCATGACCAATCTCACAACGTTTCAAAGGAGCACCTTGAGGCCTTTTGCCATGACCAATTTCACCGTAGAGAAGTTGTTTAGGCAGTTTGCTATTATTCATACGCTGGATGTGACCAACTCATCTAAACCGATGAGTGATGACGAAGGCTACTATGCTGTTCACATGCGCCTTGTCAAGAATTGCCACATTGCTTATGCAGCCATCCCATTTGACTTTCATGATGGATCTAAATTTCTGCTGGTGGAAGCGTTCCTGTTTCTTTATATCATGACGGTAAAGTGCCCAGGTTTCTCATCCATATAGTAATGTTGTTATGCTACAGCTCGTACACCATTCGTTTGGTAATTGCAATGTTTTTGCAACCGTTACCCGTCAAACAATCGCCAACCATCCTTATCTTTCACGCACACAGTGTTTGATATCTTGACCGCTTTTGAGCGTGCACGTGCCAATCGTAAATTATATTTTCGCCTTGTTTTGTTTCCAACTGACCAGGCGGCTCGCGAGCGCCGTACTTTCTACTTTAAAATGCCCCGCATGCAGAAATGGTGAATGGGATGTCTACTAACTGATTTTCCCGGGGGCACTACTACCAGCAGGCAGGTTACGTCAAAATATAAAGAGACAACGACCGGTTGGTCGCTCGCAGCATGTTTCTCAGTGCTACCCATCTAATGCAACGCCTTGCATTAGTAAGCCACGTTTTCGACCGCGTAATACTAGGCTGGTGTATGGTACAGCAGCACTACATTCGCTGCCTGCATATCGGCAATGGTTAGTGCGTTCAGGAACGACGAATACACAGATATCATTTTAATCTGCAGAGAATCTGGTCGGAGGGCAGCCGAAACTTACAGACTGTATGCATAGGAATTTCCAAACAGACGTCTGTTTTCTATACAGGTATTTCACCGGACAATATTATTTTTGATATAAGGCCAAAGGCAGGCATTTATACAAGTGGAGGCGCATGCTTCCCCTAGTGCACCTTCACTACAATACTTCATAAGAGGCTTGCAGTGGTGTCTCAACGGCGCACTAGCCTCCAACGTCTTGAAAAGTTGTAGCAATCCAACTGATGAGCCCACTGATACACTGGGGCGGGGGGGGGGACGCTGGTAATTTCACCATCGAAAAAGCCTAAAGAGCTCAATGTTTTAATATTAGTTTGTGTTTCATACAAACAACTCTTTTATAGAGTGGAATGTCTCCAAGTGTATGTACGTTATACGTTATTAAATTTTTCTTTTCTGCATCTTCAGCGGATTTACAAATGCACCCTGTCATGGAACGTGTGCAGTAAAATGACTGCGATTTGTTTCACAACATCCGAAATAGAGCACGTTGTAGCGCCCCTTCGAGAAAAGTGGCTAGGCATCCCATACATCACTAATGCATGCGGGACACTTGTAAATAGAAAGTACGGCGTTCGCGAGCCGCCTGGTACATGCTGGTAGTGGGCCTCGACAACAGTCTTCTCGCTTTCATTTTAACGGTCTTGTAGGTGTAATGGCTTTCCATAGTCTACAGTACCTATACTGCCTGAACGCTGCTTTCTTATTACGCACCCTGTTTGTCGATTCAATGGCGATCGGTTGCCCATGCAGAATCAATCTGCACGGTGTTCTATGTGATAATGATGCTAACGGTCGTTTTCAGATCCCATAATTTTCACCACTTGGAATCTTCTGATCCAATTGTACATTATTTTTTATTATGATGATTGTTGTTTCGAAGGGTGTAACTTCTAGGTCATCTGTTCTTCAGGACTTTTCTTGAGATCGTTGTTTTCATGTTAGCAATGACTTATAGCCCGCAGGAGTTATTTTGCGCGCTGTAAACATACCGACACGAGGCTGGCATATTTGATAAGCTTCAGATACCACAGGAATGAGCCGGGATTTAACCCGCTAACGTGGACATAATCTGAGCGACTCAACCCAGCTCAACAACTATAGCATAAATAATTAAATATAATTCAAAACATAAACACTGAGTAATTCGACAGCCGATACACCATGGTAGCTCACAGAATATTTACAGCTATTTCTAAAAATAAAAATAAAAGCGTAAATGTAGGCAAATGAAAAAACACAGCATCAACCAGCTATTAACCTCTTGACCGTGTACAGGAATACAATATTTGTTCCCAAGGTTCGTAATGCTTTTCTGTTCTACATAGGTGCATTTCGACGTAATAATACATTTTTTCCAAGAACTCGACAGTTCGACACACGACATAAATCCATAATATCCTACCTAGTAACACAAGTTTTCCTTTCACTTTGAGTATCAGAATGTGCGTTAGAAACAGGAACTTTCTCCCTGGGGCAATGAATTTCTATAATGTCACTGGAAAAAATGCAGTTATACGTTGTCAATACTGTAAATAAGTACAATAGACACAGTTATCTTCCATTGCCCCTAAGACATCTCATCTAATGGGATACTTGACAGCAAGTTCTCCCTTCCACCTCAATGAATTGGTGAATTAATTAATTTTTATTTCTTTACATTTAAGAGTTTTTTGTGAACTACGGACGACAGAGTAGCCTATTAAGTAGACATGAGCAGTCGAGAAACCAGTTACTGTGAAATGAGAGCAGATAATGGTGCTCGCTCTTTGTGTCCAGTTTGACAAAATTTACCAATCCACTGGACATGTCATCCTATCCTGTGTTAATCTTTTCATTTCTGCGTAACTACTCCATCCAACACTTAAACAATATAATAATAATTTATTACTTGTCTGCCTGGCCGAGAAGGTAAAGACATGCTGATAACAATAACTCAGTTAATAATAATAATATAAACAAAAACTCACGAGAGGCGTGAGTTCGATTCTCCGTCAAGAAGTCGAAAAAACTGCAAAATTTCCACACAGCCCTGTGGTTCACTCAGCCTACAAAAAAATAGTATTAGGCCTAATTGAATTCCTGGAGGCAAAGGCGACCAGTCATAGAGCTAACCTCTCTATCGCCCTTAATGCCGAGATTACAGATAGTGAAAGTCCTCGGTATTATTATTTTTTTGATTCGTTGTGCCCAACTGGAGCGCGTTTAAACTTATTTTGCACAATGTTTCTTCTTCTTTTCTTCCCAATATCTCTTCATTTTTTTCACCGTGTTCCTTTCTGCGTGTTTCTGTCCAGCCTGTATTTTTCTTGTTGGTTTCTCTACAAATTTATGTTTGTTTACTAAGCTTCTAAATTTCATTCTATCTTGAATGGTTTTGTCCTCAATACCCATTTCTTGTAGATCTTCATGAATTTCTGCTAACCAATTGTTGCGGATTTTCAGGGTTAGAGCTAGATTTAGAATTTTCTTTGTCAGCCTGTTGTTATCCATTCTGTGTAGGTGTCCGTAGAATTTCAGTCGTCTCTTTCTGATGGTATCTGTGATTTTTCTGTAAATTGAAAAATGTCATGTGGTTTCTTTTTCAACCAAATTCCATTTTCGAACTTTGGTCCTAGGATTTTTCTGAGAATTATTATTATTATTATTATTATTATTATTATTATTATTATTACGAACCGAGTTATTATTCTCAGTTTTTCTGCGTCATCTAGTTTCCACTGACGTATTCAATGACCAATGTTTTCCGCATAGTGCTAAAGTACGAATAGGTATACTCAAATTGTAAAATGTAAAAATCGAGTACTAAGAACCAAACGAACTTATTTCCAGTACCTATGAACAATTAAGTGTTATCAAATTCCAATAAATGCGAACTTAATCGGTACCAATTAAAATGGCTTAAATAGTATGAGGCCGATAACTCGCAAAGAAAGGAACGAAATCCGGTTGCAAACAACTGACATAAACACTTAAAATTATACTTACTGCTGATAAGATAGGCATGTCCAATATAAATGGCCTGTGTATTTCATTAACCCTATATAGGAATGGAACTACAAAACAGCAATAACCACACTAAATGAGAAAAGAGACTTGCCGTAAGATTTTACGAAGTTTGTTTCTTACTACACTTAACAGAACAGGAGATGAGCAGATTGAAAAATTACCGTATCATCAGTTCAGAATACCACCGAAAACTCTTAAAATGAATTATTCTCAGCAGAACAGATATAAAACTTAAAGCACCGATAAGATTAAAATCAGAGTTGTATCCGAAACAATATAGGAATCCAGGAAGAAATACAACACCTATAGTTGATAATGATAACAGAAGGCCGAATACAGAACAGGAAGCCCACGCTCATGACGTTTTTATAGATCTCTATGTCGGGGAAAATGGAACAAAAGTAACTACAGAAGGGAATGAGGTAAGGTTTCAACCTAAATCCCCTTTTTTCTAGTTCAGTCTGAATTGCGGCGGGAAGTGGAACGAAGGATACTGTAACGAAAACACAACTGGTAGCGTTTAAGTTCTATGACTAATATTTATTAGCTCTTAATTCTTATACCGAGCTCGATAGCTGCAGTCGCTTAAGTGCGGCCAGTATTCAGTAATCGTGAGATAGTGGGTTCAAACCCCACTGTCGGCAGCCCTGAAGATGGTTTTCCGTGGTTTCCCATTTTCACACCAGACAAATGCTGGGACTGTACCTTAATTAAGGCCACGGCCGCTTCCTTCCCATTCCTAGGCCTTTCCCATCCCATCGTCGCCATAAGACATATCTGTGTCAGTGCGACGCAAAGCAAATAGCAAAAAAAAAAAAAAAAAATCTTATTCACTACACACTAATACACACACTTCACAGCCAGCACCCTACCCAGTCTCACAATTTGTAGGTCGTACACTGTCCGTCAATACGGCTACTGGGCCTCGTCCACTGGTCGTACAGTCACAACAGTATTCGTTCTGTTCCTTTCCGATCCTCCGTCGAATTCTCCCACGTTGCAGCAGAGACACGACGCTCATTACAAAGCAGCTGGACATGAGTGACTCAACTCCTCAACGTCAGTCTCATAAGAATATAACTACCTCACTCCTCACTTCCCTAGTATGCCTCTCCAGTGACACCTAGGGCATCTATGACAGCTGATGGCGGAGCTGTTGAGGATCAAACCAGCCTTCCGACTAAATACCCAACATACATCAGAATAGAGAGAAAAAAACAAAGGCTTTCAATACTGTCTTGAATCGGATGCTCTTGTGGAGAGTGACTCGTGTAAATAACTACGAGAACACAAAAAGAAAGACCTGAAAGGAACACTTACGTGGGAAGTGTAAATATTTTTAAAGCGTACAAGTCCTTGCATTTCGTGATGAAGATGCAGCAGTTCCCAGGCGAAGGCGTTGGGCTGTCTATCGCTCGTGGGGCCAATCCTGGAATATGAAGCAACCATACGGGAAACGTACCAAATAGGTATAATCAATAAAATAGAGTAGGTACAACGAAAGGCTGCAAAGTTCGTGCTAAATGACTTTGATCGTAGAAGTACAAGTGGCGGTGATTATTGTTTTAATACCTGATTTTTTCAACGAATATTCACTGTTAACACTGCTGATAAGTTGACACGCACAATTTAACAAAATGATCGTCTCATCAAGAATGGTTAACACTAACAAATTATTAATACTTGTGTTTAACATGGCACCAACTCTTTGGTTAATCTCAACAATTACAACTTTAAAATGACAACATGTAGAAGACGTATGTTTGAAGTTTTATTGCTGTATGAAGACTGTCTATAAACTGAGGAATACAAAGGACGACCCGTACTAAGAAAATACGACATTTTAGAGTTTTCAGAAGAGCTTTTCCATAAAGATACCGATTTTGCAAAGCTATAATGAACAAGGTACTAGAAGAAATTGAAAATAGGTTAGAGTTTGATACAGATGTAGATTCCCATAGGGAACCTGAATGAGTAAATTTATAATACCAATATTGTTGGTCCGTTATTGGACACACACACATACAGTCAACAAGATTCACGTGGCCGCTCGAAACAGTGAACTATTCAACACTGGCACTTAAAAACAGCGGTCACATAACAGCAACAACAGAACTGCGCTGACAACCACCTCCAACACAACAATAATTAAGGGGAGTCTTCACTAACATGTTGCGAATTTTTTACCAAAAAATTGAATTGACTTTCGATTTGTAATTCTTCCTCTTTCAAATATCGTTATCAGGTTTCCGCTAACGCTATGTTTAAAGCTCTAAATTCCGGATTTAGCGGTCAGCGTACAGTATATACTGTAGAGCAAGCCCACGTCCCTTTCTTCCACGCTGTCAGCCTAAATTACACTACCATTTCAATAATACCGCTCATTCACCTTGTAATAGGCCTAAGCTGTGCGTAAAAGGAATAACATCTGAGGGAGTAATTTACTGTCCAGGACAGATTTTTTTTTTTTTTTTTTTTTTTGCTGGTTGCTTTACGTCGCACCGACACAGATAGGTCTTATGGCGTCGATGGGACAAAAAGGCCTAGGAATGGGAAAGAATCGGCCGTGGCCTTAATTAAGGTACAGCCCCAGCATTTGCCTGGTGTGAAAATGGGAAACCACGTAAAACCACTTTCAGGGCTGCCGACAGTGGGGTTCGAACCCACTATCTCCAGGATGCGAGCTCACAGCTGCGCGCTCCTAACCGCACGGCAAATGCAGTTTTAAAGCACGTATGTTTCTTAAAACTTTCAATTGCTTCTACCTTAAAATCTTTTCAGCTCTTTGCAATGCATAAAATGCTCCTTGCGACAGAGTTCTAATCGGATTCACCTGAATATGTCCAGAAATTAAAAGTAATTCTGCATGTTATAATCAGACGAATATTACCTCACATTTTTACTCCTGAAAGAGCACGAAACTACATTTTTGCTTATTGAATGAATAATGAAAAAATATACATCCAACAGTTTAATACCTGACTGTAAAATCCGGAGTTGTTTTTAGATATAGGATTATTTTTGACAAGCCTGCCAAATTGTAGCCCCAAAACATGGAAACTGTGCCATAAGGAGCATTAATTATCCATGCAATATTAAAATTATTTGTCAATAACTTTGCGATCAATTAACTTATTTTTCCAGCGTTACAGGAGCCCTAGATTGCACTCGTATAATATATTGAATATTGTGATATACCTGTCCGTTCCTTTATTATCCAAGCACAATCTCATACTTTCATTTTTCCTACTGGTTTAACGTCACACCAACATATCGAAGGTTTTCAGCGATGGAAGGGCAAGATAGGGCTAGGACTGGGAAGGTAGCGGCACCACCTTAATTAAAGTACGGCCCCAGCATTTTCCCGATGTGAAAGTGGGAAACCACGAAAAACTCTCCTCATGGGATTCGAACCGACTATCTTTTTTCATCATAACAACGCTTTTGTTGCCTCTTACTGTTCATGTCTCCGTCTTCTCGATTTCCGCTAAACATAATCTATAATATCCTCAACCAAGTGTGACAAAATACAATTTAAAAAAAACCGTTCCGAACACTCCATGTAAAGAAACAAAAGGTGCTCACTGTCAAACATGTTCAGAAATGTCACGGAAACGTGTTAATTTGTCTCTAAAAGTTCTTTTCGTAACATGTGTTGGAAATGTATGTAACAGTGTACGTTTTACCGAAGTGGTAAATTAATAGCAATTGTTAATTAACATTTGTTAAGTATAATTTAACATAGAGTTGAAGAAACCAGGCATAAAAAGAAGTACACTAGGCAGCCACAGTCTATCAATGCTAATCACAAGGAAAATGGTGTAGGTCCGACACTTCGAAGAATGAAGTTATCGACAAAATAAAGGGAAGGGCCGTGGAGGGCGTGAAAATGAAAGACTCCCTAGGCCTCGTAAATCTAATACCCTCCGGGTCGGAAAAGAACAAGAGTTGACCAAGGAAGGTCGGGAATGAAAAGTCAAAGCGAGGAGCCTGTCACAAGTAAATAAAAGCAATGAGAAACTTTGCTAAGGGAGCCGTGGTCAACAACCCACGCTCCCAATTTGAGAGCTCCTGGTACCCCTTTCAATCGCCTCGTGTGGAAGACAGATATGTACAACAGTGTGATAAGAGTGGGAGACGCTGGAGGCTAGAAGAGAAAGAACGCGGTTATGTGCTACATAAGTCACATCGAACATCCGCGTAAAGTAAAAAGTATGCCTCAGAAAACAAACTATGATAAATATCCGTTTGAAAATAGGAGAACTGATCACTGAAATGCAATATAAGATGTTTTGTGTACATTCTCATTCTACACCAAATCGTAATGTTAAGGGATTGGAAATATTTAAGTTATCTGTGAATTTCTATGCAAATGCGTTGTAATTATTATACTATAATACTAGTATTTTATTTATTTCATTCCACCAACAGAAATATATTTCTCCAATAACAGGCGGGGGAGGGGGGGATTAGTTAATATACTTTCATTAGTAATAACACATGTAAGACAACCTAGTACTGTAAGTAAGTCAAAGTGTGCTGTACTTGCATACGTGTTGCTGTGTCAAACATCCTGTCTAGCTACTAGCGACGTGCTGGCAGACACTGTCTCGTTCATTTCATTCTATGGCTTCACGCAGAGCACACATCTACATACAAAAATCTTAATATATGATTTAATAATCCTCACCCTCCCCTTTTCACATGTAAGTATCTCAGGTAAACAAAGTTAAATACTAAAAAATGCGAATGTAGAATTAATCTCGTGTGTTTTGCAATATCTACGTTTTTACAGCCCGCATGTGAATGAAGTTTGCAGAGAATTAAACTTGTGCGTGTTTGCTATATCTAAGTTACTTTTAATGCGCGTGTCTTGTCGCAAAAATATTTTTTTTCTATGTAACAATCAATTCCGTATGTTGCGTCTTGTGTTTTTTTACGTTAGAGAGTTCAAGCGAATTAAATCTGCGCACCCGCGCGCGCGCGCGCGCGCGCGTGTGTGTGTGTGTGTATATATAACACTAAAGAAGTGTACTAGCGAAAATGAGAAGTGGTGTAGTTTCTTTACCTAATGCAGTGTGTTTGTTATCATGTATGGCCTGTTGTTATCTTACACATTGTTTTCTACTACACAAAAGTGAGTTTTAATGATCGATCCCATGCATGTAATATTATTTTTTTAATTTTTTATTCTGTTACTCTAACTATGTAATTGTGCCATGAATCATGTGTAGACAGCTCACGAAGTAATGAGTAAGGTAGTTTCAGAGATATTTTATTCTAACATAAAACAAAGATCAGGGTTCGAATCCCATGTTTGTAATAGAGATTTTTCTGTTACGGTGACAATGTGTTGCATGTAATAGAGATGTTTTTATTTTGGCGATTAACAGAAAGAACAGGGATCGAATCCATAACTGTAATAGAGAGATTTTTTCCTAATTCTGTTACAGTGACTGTGTGTTTGTGAGCTCGCAAAATAAGGAGAGAGGTAGTTTGCCGTTTATTTTTAGTGTTCGAATCCATGCGTGTAACTGTTTATTACTTGTATGTTTGTAATTTATAAGTAAGGTAAGATAACAACAGACTATGTATGTTCTAAACACAAAATTGTTGCCATATTGCTCTTATTAGAGGACACAGCACAATGCATTTCCGGTCCTCTGCAACAGGATTGAACCTGTACAGATTGCTTGTGCTCTGTTCGATAAGGAGAGGGAGGTCACGCTATGACGTCGTCGGACGGCGACGTAAAGCCTTGAGCAAGATGGCGACGGTACTCTGCACCATGCTTACGAGTTTAATATCATAACAATACCGTAAGTATATCTCCAGCAAAACGGGGTAATGTATAGTTAACATGTAATGATACTTTATTAAATTATTTAGTCTAATCCTCTCATCCATTATTCCTTGCAAACTAGACCGGGGGATCGATATCAGATAGCTCTTCAATTGTATTAATAACAAAATTATGATGTTCGTTTTGTTCGAAAACCGTAAAAGTAGATGTACATGATTGTTTCTTTACATTATTCATTTTATCTTATTATTTTCTCTACGTTATAAAGGGCATCCGGAGGAGAGGAGGAAGAGGAGGGAAGACATCTAGCGACATACGATAGGGAGAATTCCTATTCACGCCGCTAAATGGGTGCTTCATTCATTCCATTCCTTACCCGGTCGCATGTCTGGAAACGGGCTGAGGATTTTCTGATGATTCCCATCACAAAAAATATACAAACTATTAACAAAATAACAGTATCGTGAAACAAATAATATTAAGTAGTCTACAAAATAGTCACTATTACGAGTATTATACAACAATATTAGGTATCTCATTATTTGAATTCTGAAAATTGACAAGGGAATAGATTTCTATAAATCATCAGTATTGTACAGAACAGTGAAACAGTGCTATAACGAATTCATGCCATATTAGTAGAAGTAAAAGTGCAATGAATTTTACTAAGTTCTCCTTGTGTAGTAATTATGCATATTTGAATTTATTTTACATACTGGGTTAGTGTGACTTAAGTTGTGTTTAATTTTGAACACCAGGACCTTGTAGAGTTTATATACTTACGAGGTTGGTGTTAAATTAGGCAAGTTAAAAGCGATTTTCAGTGCTCTTCTCCGCAGTATCTCAACATTTCTGTATACACCTTTACAACAGCAACACCAGATGTGACTCATGTAATTTGACTTTCAATAATCCACGGGAAATTTTGTGTTTTTAATCTGTCAAACACGCCAATAGCTGGAATTACCTTGTCACAGATAGAATAAACATGGTTACTCCACGATAGCATTTCATCTACAATTACCCCTAAGAAAGTAGTTGCTCGTGCTCGAGGTATTAACTGATCAAAAAGATGCTAAAGGAACATCCAAAATAGAGGCAAAACTAATGTAAAGTAGGTTCCATTCCCTGTCAGGAAGCTGAAAAATATAAAAAAGAAACTTGAAGTTCAGTCTATCAGAAATGAGTACGAGGCTAGATTTAGAGGCGTCAAATTAAATGCTTTCACACGATAGCTGCCGCCATACGATTATTATTATAAATATTTGCAACATTAATATACCGTAGCACTTTTGCCATGGATATCAACGATAACTATACATCTATTTAAGAAATGTGGAAATGTATAGTGTTGCTGCTAAAATTTTGTAACGAAAATAAGTTCGAGGCCTCAATACTCTACAAATTCGGTCCTAAGAAATGTTCAGAAGCGGAAGCGGCCTTCTCAAAGCCTTCATTTCAAGTTTTTTCTAATGGAAGACTTGAAAAGTTAGTTTCCTTGAGAACATTAGTCTAACACTGCTTTCTGCTATTATAAAGCACGCGTGTTAGGCTGTTTCTGTTTCGAACACGCCTACAAAAAGTATTTTCGCAATGTATGTATGTTGGGTATTCAGCCCGAAGGCTGGTCTAATCCCCTACAGTTCCACCAAAGGCTATCACAGACAGCCTAGGCGTCACTGAAGAGGCATACTAGGGAAATAAGGAGTGAGGTAGTTTCCCGTTGCTTTCCTCACCGAGCCAGAAGTTGCTATTGCATATCACTCTGCCAAGCCCACTGAAATGCATGCACCAACCGACCCTATGGGCGATATTTTCACACCAATCATAACAGTGACTGGCTGCATAAGGAATGGTATTACTAACATCGCTCATACCTCGGTCACTTTCATTTTGTCAAAGCCAAGGATGAGACTGAGACAGGTCAATGAAAGTAACAAATTGCTCTAGCCCACACCAGAAGACGTAGTGCACTGTAAACACTACATCTAGCCAGCAAGGGCTCATTTTCGCAATAACACTAGTTTTCATGAGTAAGCAGAAATCTGCACCACAGGAGAGCAACCTTGTAACTCTAGTGAGAACAATTTTGTTAGAAATACATCGACCAATCCTCCCTCCAGCCTATATTAAGTGTGTACCACACAGAAATGAAAATTGCTCTTGTTCTGCTGGGTCCAAACACGTTTGCAAGGAGGAGGTTAAGGGCAGTGTGAGAAAGATAGTGTGAGTGATGACGAGAGTAATGTTAGAAAAGGGTAATGTTTTCACAGAGATGCGATATATGAGAGACAACTTTCCGTAGTGATTACTGATTTTTTTTTTTTTTTTTTTTTTTTTGCAACGGTTGCCTATACTTTCTAACATTTGTAACCAGGAAAGGGTTATTTTAGAATTAATAATGTTATTGGCTTTACGTTCCATTAAATACTTTTACGGTTTTCGGAGTCAACGAGGTGCCTGAATTGAATCCTGCAGGAGTTCTTTAACGTGCCAGTAAATCTACCGACACGAGGCTGACGTACTTGAGCACCTCCAAATACCACCGGACTGAGCCAGGATCGAACCTGCCGGGTTATATTAGAAGCTTCTGCTAGTTCACTCGGCATAATTGAACCAGGCGTATGAGATGGTTATAGCTCTCTTATGCTCTAAGCCAAGAAAGCTGAATGACCAGCAATATCCTTCCTGGCTTTATACTTAGGAAAATAATAATCAGGAAAATATGGAGCTTCTTAATGACAGGGGGTTCACTGAACTATTGAACCTCATGAGAAGTTGCGCCTGATAATATATGGTGGAGACTGTAATCCATACAGCGGTCACAACCTGCTCAGCAGCGCTAAAAAGTGGTCTTGCATTGAAATGTCAAGGAGTTAAGCCAGCAACTTGTCCGTCCACGCCGTTAAGTGGCTATGCATACCTTCCAGGCGTGCTAAATGGCGATACGACTGGACTTACCTCCCCACCAGATACTTGTGAACTTTGGGAAAGAGTACAGATTTTCTTGAACTCGTACAATCTACCAATTTCTAAGCCAGGCACTCTACACTCCAAGGGCTTCCTCTTAATTACACAGTACGCCATGTTCTTCTGCAGGTCAAGGACTTGCTGCCTCGCTAACGGAGGAGCTCAGTGGAGCCAAAGTCGACGTTTTCTCAGAAGAGAGAAATCTATATACATATAGTCCAGCTGCGGGTAGGAAGTAATATTCCATACACATATTTGCAGTGTTCCTATTGTTTTCCCTCAGTAAAGCCCCTAGACTGAATTACTGACAGCTTATTCACACAGATTATCAGATAAGCCGACCACATTATTTCAAAAAGCAGTATTAACAATTTCATTTACCGGGCGAGTTGGCCGTGCCGTTAAGGGCCCTTTACACGCTCAGACATTTACACAGATCTGTCTGTACAGACCGTGTTTGTGCAGACAAGTCGTTGCGTGTAAACGAATCGCCGACCGTAATTTCGGTCTGTACTGCGGTCTGTGTTCGGCCTGTGCAAAGTCTGGCGGAGTTTGAATTAACACAGACCACGCGCAGACAAGTGTGAGCGTGTAAAGCTTATGCAGACAACGCTGCAGACAGATAGCACAGTCCTTCGTCTGGGAGCGTGTATGTAGTGTTGTACTGTAGCGTACTGTTTGCTCTCAATACAGAAACAGCTATGAGTGAGTTTCCTCAAGATTCGCGTAATTGTACCTGTACATTTATGATTGAATTCATAGAACTCTATAAATCATTGCGAAGTGTTTGGAAGATCAAGAGCAAAGAATACAGTGTGCGCAATGAAGAAAACGCGGCATATGATGTATTAGTTTCTAAACCAACATTTCCTTATCACATCTTGCCCATCTATCACGATATTAAACATTAAAATTAAGCCTACTAACTATTTACACCTTTGTTTTTAATTAATTAATTAATTAATTAATTGATTCATTCATTTTGTCCTAGATGTTAACAGTGTTATATGATCTAGGACAACATGCAGGCCTATCTTAACACTTCGTGAGTTCAATTAATGCTTCATGTCACAATTCTGTACCTGATCCAGTTATACTACAATTACAACACACATTGTGAATGATTGCATGAATAGATAAATGAATGAATGATTGATTGATTGCACGATTGAATTGTATTCATGCATATTTGCATGACCCAATAAATACCGCTACTCTTTTCTCCCTGTCACGGATAACCACCAGATGAAAAGAGAGCCCTTATTATTGATGGATGAATGAATGAATGCACTCAACTTACAGCTACGGAACTCCAGCAGCTGAAGAAGGAACACGCAATCTATTTTACCTAAGCAAAATAATGCCTTTGAATTCTCACCTTTAAATATTCCTCTCTTAGAACGTCATATATAGCACGGCATGTTTCCGGAATGATGTGGCTTAAAGATGAAGAAGACACTATAGCAGAAAATGTAAGGTCCGCATAGCTTTTTCCCGTTGCCAGAAACCTCAATGTTTCTACAAGTCTTTCTAAAGTGCTTATCGATTCTCTCATTACACTGTCTTCTCTCCTTATATACGGTGTGACATACTGTAACAGCACTAAGAATTTCTCTTCGTCCATTCTCAAGTAGTTACACCACTCATATTTTTCCAATGTTAACTCCTTCAAAAGATCAACGTTGGAAAGCGAAACGTGTTGTAGAAGCCAGTCTATTGTCCACCTTCTATGTTGTGATTTCTTCCTCTTTTTAACTTCCGAAATAACAACACTAGACAGAAGTACACTTTGTAAGTTAATTGACTTAATGTGGCCATGGTCAGGAAATACTACCTGCGCTCGTCTCGATTAGAAATACAGGACTGTGCGAAAGCTGTACAAATGGTCGGAACGTGTAAACGCAGCGTGAACAGTACAGACCAGATGTGCAGACGGTCGTTGCAAACGTGGTCTGTGCAGACAAGTCTGAACGTGTAAAGGGTCCTTTAGAGCCGCGCAGTTGTGAGCTTGCATCCCGGAGATAGTGAATTCGAACCCACTGTCACCAGCCCTGAAGATGGTTTTCCATGGTTTACCATTTTCACACCAGGAAAATGCTGGGACTGTACGTTAATTAAGGCCATGGCCGCTTCCTTCCTACCCCTAGGCCTTTCCTATCCCATCGTCGCCATAAGACCTGTCTGTATCGGTGCGACGTAAAGCAAACTGTAATATAGATACCCTCGTTTTCACACGATGTGAGATAACTGAATGTTCTCGGTGCTGACACTGACGTTATATACAAACATAGAAGAGATTCAGTTTTCGACCAGCTGTTTTCTTATATTCACCTTTTTATCGTGAGTACTTCGAAACAACACGCGTGCACAGTTTATGTAAAGTTAATGAAACCTCCCTTACTCCCGAAACAACGTTACACGTGAGAGGTGAGATCATAATTCGAACAAACTTCAAATGCGCTTTCGGAAGAAAAAAACAGCTTGTAGTTTTACGTGACTATTGATATCGGAGTTACACGATGGAAACTCCAGTATGATGTGGAATCCAAACTACAGGGATGTAACTTTTCATTTCCAAAGTCCCACATATGTATTGGTCGGGATTCTATCTGCAGCCGCCTTAGAAAGAGGCCAGTGAGTATGCCACTCGGCTATCATGCCCATTACTCTTTCAAAAAAAATTTCATTCATGCACTGCTAAGTTTTGTGCACCGCTGTGGAACGACGTAGGGTGCACAAGAAAACGGTTGGATGTAGCCTATTCAACGTCAAATTTTCTGCCGAAAAACTGACAAATTCAAGGTTTCTGGCCAATAATGATTCGTATGAATACGGAAATTGCTATATTCACAAGCAAAGTTGCTATGAAATCAAACATTTATGCCTAAGCTTATTGTGCCAAGATCGCCTATCAAACTGCAATTGAAACGGCGATTTGAAAAAAGAGCAAGTCCATGTTTTTATCAAATAGGGGTTTTCGTTGTATGTTGTTGTATGAAGTAGACCGCATCCAGTGACGAGAAAAACTACCCAACTTTGGATTTAACTGACCTGTATAATGACAACTGAATGTTACAGTGATTTCAAGAGAATCCCAAGTCCAGGACTTGGGAGGTTCATGAACTCACCTTCAGTCTTGCATAATCCTGCTGTCACCAAGCGAAGGAGGATGAGTGGTAGTAATAAAGAAGAAATTTCCTGTGCATTGCTTAGAAATATAATACGTGATTGATTTCCAAGAAGGTTTCAAGGCACCTTACATTCAGCGTGACAAACGAACAATAGAGGTCTTACGTTACAAGTTTGATAGTCGCCATGTGAATGAAGTTAGCGTAGATAAAACTATGAGTGGGATGATGCCAGAGAACTTCCGCATTTTAAAATCTAATATGAAGCCGATAACACCCGAACGTAGGGCTTACAACAAAGCAATCAAAATTGAAAAAGAAGCTTGATGAAGTTAGGCCTCTGATCTTTACAACCACATGCTGTGAAGTTCAGTACATCAGTTGTTGGATATGACGATCCATGTAACGAAGTCGAGGACAATTAAATCAATCATTACTGATCTGCATTTAGGGCAGTTGCCCAGATGGCAGATTCCCTATCTGTTGTACTCCTAGCCTTTTCTTAAATGATCGCAAAGAAATTGGAAAATTATTGAACATCTCCCTTGGTAAGTTATTCCAATCCCTAACTCCCCTTCCTATAAATGAATATTCGCCACAATTTGTCCTCTTGAATTCCAATTTTATCTTCATATTGTGATCTTTCCTACTTTGAAAGACACCACTCGAACTTATTCGTCTACTGATGTCCTCCCACGCCATCTCTCCACTGACAGCTCGGAACATACCACTTAATCGAGCAGCTCATCTCCTTTCTCCCAAGTCTTCCCAGGCCAAACTTTGCAACATTTTTGTAACGCTACTCTTTTGTCGGAAATCACCCAGAACAAATCGAGCTGTTTTTCTTTGGATGTTTTCTAGTTCTTGAATCAAGTAATCCTGGTGAGGGTCCCATACACTGGAACCATACTCTAGTTGGGGTCTTACCAGAGACTTATACGCCCTCTCCTTTACATCCTTACTACAACCCCTAAATACCCTCATAAGCATGTGCAGAGATCTGTACCCTTTATTAACAATCATATTTATGTGATTACCCCAAATGAAGGTCTTTTCTTATATTAACACCTAGGTACTTACAATGATCCCCAAAAGTAACTTTCACCCCCGTCGACACAGTAATTAAAACTGAGAGGACTTTTCCTATTTGTGAAACTCACAACCGAACTTTTAACTCCGTTTATCATCATACCATTGCCCACCGTCCATCTCACAAAACTATCGAGGTCACCCTGCAGCCGCTCACAATCGTGTAACTTATTTATTACTCTGTACAGAATAATATCATCTGCAAACAGCCTTACCTCTGATTCCACTTCTTTACACATATAATTGATATATATAAGAAAACATAAAGGTCCAATAATACTGCCTTGAGGAATTCCCCTTTTAATTATTACAGGGTCAGATAAATCTTCGCCTATTCTAATTATCTGAGTTCTATTTTCTAGAAATATAGCCACCCATTCAGTCACTCCTTTGTTTTGTCCAATAGCACTCATTTTTGCCAGTAGTCTTCCATGATCTACCCTATCAAATGCCTTAGATAGGTCAATCGCAATGCAGTCCAATTAGCCTCCTGAATCCAGGATATCTTCTATATCTTGCTGAAATCCTACAAGCTGAGCTTCAGTGAAATAATCTTTCCTAAACCCAAACTGTCTTCTGTCAAACCACTTATTAATTTCGCAAACATGTCTAATATAATCAGAAAGAATGCTTTCCCAAAGCTTACATGCAATGCAAGTCCAACTGACTGGCCTGTAATTTTCAGCTTTATGTCTATCACCCTTTCCTTTATACACAGGGGCTATTATAGCAACTCTCCATTCATTTGGTATAGCTCCTTCAACCAAACAATAATCATATAAGTATTTCAGATATGGAACTATATCCCAACCCACTGCCTTTAGTATATCTCCAGAAATCTTATCAATTCCAGCTGCTTTTCTAGTTTTCAACTTTTGTATCTTACTGTAAATGTCAAGGACGGAAATGATGGTGCTGTTGCAGAAAAGTCGAGAAAGAATACTTTAAGGAATGCTTTGCGAATTGTGCAGTGGGTATGTTTGGAAATATTTGGTATACATTTACAATATTTACAACAACACAAGTATTCCATTTTTTCCCTATATCTTACTATCACGCCAATCTTGCAATAAAAATATTCAACCAGAGTAAAACTCATGTTACATCAATATAAGGAGCACTGATTTCAAAAACATCTCAAGTCCACTTGCTTTGTTCACACCGGTCACAGACAAAACTTACAAAATTCACCTTTTCTAAGAAACTCGTGGTAAAAAGCCACGGAAAATTTCTGGAATCGAAACATTTTGCATTACCTATTATCTGAGTAGGAATTATAAGAACTAGGATAAATTTGTTCCTTTTAATCACTTACGAACATCGGCGTTTGAAAACAAGAAGATAAATTATGTGTGAATTTTCTCACATCTTACTTAGACAGTTCAGTCTAACAGAAACACAAATTCTACATAGATATCACGCATGGTAATTACTCGTAGGCGTACTTAAGGCCGAGGAGCCGCGACTGGTAGTATTATCATCGCCGCAAGTATACTTACGACACAGACACACAACAAAAATCAATCAATTCCCACGTTCCATATTTACATTGCGTACAAATACATGCCAAGTTACCTTTACATCATTTCGACACAAGAATAAATAACAAGAGCAGTGTCTTCGTTATTGCTCTAACACCCTTTCAGTTTAGAGAAATACTGGCTTTTGAATTAAAACTACTCTGAAGATTGTTCCATATCACAACATAGAATTAAACATAACCAAGACGTCCGTAGTAACACACTGTATTTACTTTACACGAATAACGAAAGAACCACTAAAAATAATATTTATAGTATACTAGCAAGATACCCGTGCTTCGCTACGGTATTATACTGAAAGTTATAATTGAATACGTTGAATGAATACGAACCCAGAAAAGATTAAAAATGATCGGTTTATGATCAGAATAAGTACGTTGAAAATCCTCAGCCTGTTTCCAGTCATTCAACCGGGTCAAGAATAGAGTGAATGAAGCCCCCATCTAGCGGTGAGGATGGGAATTATGCCGGCTGCCGAAGCCTATCGCACTCCTCTGGGGCAATGATTGATGAATGAGAAATGAAATGAAATTATATTGGAGAATGTTGGTGGAATGAATGATGACAGGGAAAACCGGAGTAACAGGAGAAAAACGTGTCCCAACTCCGTTTTGTCCAGCACAAACCTCACATGGAGAGACGGGGATTTGAACTACGGAACCCAGCGGTGAGAGGCCGGCGCGCTGCCACCTGAGCCACGGAGGCTCCTAATAAGTGCATTATGAACAGTAAAATAAATTGGTCTCAACTCCTTTTTCACCCCACCGCAGTTGAGTCGATTACGCCCCATCCCCAGAAAAAATAAGGCGTGTTTCCTTATGTTTAAAGGAGATTCCAAATACTAATGCTCACGTCTGTTACCTTCAGTTTTGAAATGTAAGTTTCCCCCAAAAAAGAATTAATTTTTTCATTTCTTTTCACAATCTCCCCCACCCCCTAAGTGAATTTTCCGGCAAAAAGTACTTGTTCTTTAATAGTAAAGGATTTTCTAAATACCAATTATAACGACTCTAGCATCTTCAGTTTTTGAGATATGTGTCCTCATAAAAGGAATTCAACTTATTTTTCACTCCCGCCCCCAAGGTGTTCTCCCCCACCCCCAACGCGTTTTACTTTGCTTTTAAAGGAGATCAAAATACCAATTGTCACGTCTGCAACAACTTTAATCTTTATTAGATGTAAGTATCTTCATACAATTAATTTTTGAATTATTTCACCCCTCCCCCCCATCCATTGGATTTTCCGAGAATACGTGTTTCTTTACTTTTAAAGCAGATTCCAAATACCAAATTTGACGTCTGTAAAATCGACTTAAGAGAGGTGGGGTTGAAAATAAGTAAATAAGGAGTTGAAATATGTTTATAAGGTTACTTTATCTTAAAAACTGAAGCTGTTGCAGACGTGAAAGTTGGTATTTTGAATTTCCTTTCAAAATAAAAAACATGAATTGTTTTCGGAAAGTACACTTAAGGCGGAGAGGGCTGGAAAGAAGTGAAGAAGAAGAAGAAGAAGAAGAAGAAGAAGAAGAAGAAGAAGAAGAAGAAGAAGACTAACAGGTTGAATTATTCGTATGAGTATACATTTATCTCAAAAATTGAAGGTGTTACAGACGGACATGAAAACTGGTGTCTGGAATCTCCTTTAAAAATAATGAAACACGTACTTTTTTGTTTTTCGGAAAATCCAGTCCCGGGACTGAAAAGATTTGGAAAAGCGGGTGAATTTTTAAAATGAGTGCCGGTATATCTACATTATATGTCAAAAACTTCATATTTTAGAGACAAGAAACTTGGTATTTGGAAGGTCCTTTAAAAATACAGGAAACTGTACGTTTTTGTTTTCGGAAAAGGCACTTAACAGGGGTTGAAAAGAAGGAAAAAATAGTTGAATTGTTTTTATGATGATACTTATATCTTAAAAACTTAAGATGTTACAAGCGAAAAAAATTGGTATTTGGAATCTCCTTTAAAGATATACATGTATTTTTGTTTTCGGAAAATACACTTAGATCAGGTGGGGGAAGGACTGATCAAGGGGTTGAATTCATTTTATGGGGATACTTATGTATAACTCAAAAACTGAAGACACATGTATTTATTTTTTCGACTTGAGAGAAGACTGTTTCTCACATGTACAGTTCTATGTCGCATGGTCGTCTTAGCCCCAAAAGGTAATACCACAAACATAGTTTACAAAGAATTCCTGGGACAAATGTAACTCACTTTTTAGGTGAGTTTTTAACCTTTGGGGATTTTCAGATAATGTCTTAGTACAATGTCGGGGAACGATTTCTTTGATCAAATTACGAAATCCACGCGAGCGAAGCCGCGGGTAATTGCTAGTTTTCAATATAAATGAAGTATTATCAATATTGTTATGAGTTTTGGTATCATAGCAACAGTTACTATAACAACTTCTTGTTTGTAAATGACGTCAGTTCTTTTTTCTTTTCGTTTTTTTATTTACAATTTTGGGATTACGTCGCACCTAACAGATAGGTATTATAGTGACGATGGGATAGGAAAGGCCTAGGAGTGGGAAGGAAGCGGCCGTGGCCTTAATTAAGGCACAGCACCAACATTTGCCTGGTGTGAAAATGAGAAATCACGGAAAACCATCTTCAGGGCTGCTGACAGTGGGGTTCAAACCCACTATCCCCCGTATGCAAGCTCACAGCTGCGCGCCGCTAACCACACGGCCAACTCGCCCGGTCTAGTCAGTTTGAATATAGATACCATAATTATTCCTTTCGTGAAACGTGGACAAATATTTATTTTAGTGAACAGACATAAGTTCTAACGGACATATTGTATGAATCAGAAAAAAAACAACACAGCATCTAAAATTGTGTCCAAAAAGTCAAAACAAATCTATGAAAAAGAATTCAATGCATTCCACAAATGAAAATTGTATTCTTTGTTCTTCCATTGAGGATTTAAGTGTTGCTTTCGTAACAAACAACAACATCTATTATTATTATTATTATTATTATTATTATTATTATTATTATTATTATTATTATTATTATTATTTACAATGTATAAGAGAATAAAATCCATTAACAACAATACTACACACCGTATATAACCTATTCATATAGATTTCAACATTTACTGAAAATGAATAATGCGTTATTGGAATTCAAATCACATGCTAGCTTGTACTTCCTACTAAGTACTTACACTACGCGCTATTACGATGTACAATGATTCGAAGAAAATGCATACTCAACTAATGAGCCTTTAATTGTTAGTACCTAACATGCACTAGCAACTCTGCCGGAATATTCATGCAAAGCTAAGAAACTACTACATATTGTGGCACAATTAAGCGATCATTATAATATGCCGAAAATTAAGAACAGTGACAACTCTGCATTCTCATTCCAAAGTAGATCACACCACTAATTAAAAAACCAACAGCCTTCAAAATAGTATAAATCTACATCTACCCAACTAAAGAAGCTAGACACGTGTGAGGACTTCTCGAGGTAAAGCCATGCCTTGCAGTTTCAAATGTGGCGGTCCGCTGTCACTATGCGCACGTGATAAGGTAATCCATTGGATCGATAGTTGCAACAAGAGAGATTCGTCTGAGAAGAATGCAGTGTTTTCATGAATGTCGATAAACGGGCCGGAAACCGAGAGAACCGGAACTGACATGCTTTCATACGTCACCATGATTGCTTCACAGGGAGCGGTAAAAGTCTCGACACTTGTCCGTCGTCCGAGAAAACTCGAGTAGGTGAGGCGAGACGTAGTGTTGGTACACAACTCACCAAGAGAAGAGGAATGAGGAGACGAAGCACGGGGTCTGCAGTGCGCCATGCATGCAGGCACAAACGCCACACTGCTGCACCTGCCACGGCCCAATACGCATCGACTGAGGCGCCCGTGCTGACGTCACACGCCAAGATCAATTCACCACAAGGTGAATGAACATACAGCTGGTTCAACAGACAAACTTTACAACACTTTGTTCCAAAAAGTGTGACTCTAGGGCAGCGTAATATTAAACTAGTAGGCGTCACCATTAGACCCATCTCTGTCGGTGCGACGTAAAGCATTTTTTTAAACTATTAGGCAAAGTTGTTTAGGCACTTAAATAGACAATGCCTGTGTCTATTATACCTGTTACGTTATCCTGGACCCTCAAGTAATACAATTCAATGTTTCGCGGTAAAAGGAAAAAAGAAGAAAACATGATGGAGAGGCTATAATGAGGCGCATTGCGCAAGGTTAGGAGTGAGGTAGATTACCATGGATCCAGAAAGAGCCGTTGTAGCACGACAAACTCCATGAATGACATCTTTCATAGCATGCAGACATTCTTATAGTGGTCCTTCCAAAGTCATTACGTTCTTCGTCCAGATTGGGCTGCGTCGTCGTTTCATATACCTTATCCACAGGTTGCAGGAGTTCTGAATACATTTCTAAGTCAAGGCGACTGATGTAACCAGTGACGGCTCATGAACTTTGGTGAAAACGTTGGCATATCTAATATTTTTTAAATTTACAACATTAATATAGCATTTTTCTCATGGATAATGACTCGTTCCGGAATATTAAAAAAACATAAGCATAGAATAAATACTCGTCTACTCGTTTAAGCCAAAAGTGTGGAAGTGGTTTGCCTTGATTTCAAGCTTGTTTCCTAATGGGCCGCTTCAAAACTTGAAGGAAACGTTTTAGTCTGTTACAGAAATTCACTCACTTAGAACACTAATATAGGAATTTGAAAGATGTTTGTGAAGACTTTCGTATGGAGTGTGGCATTGTATGGAAGTGGAAAATGGATGATAACTAGCTCAGAAAGAAAGGTAATAGAAGCTTTTGAAATGTGGTGTTACAGAAAATGCTGAAGGTGAGATGTACAGATCGAATCACGAATGAAGAGATACTGAATCGAACTGGTGAGAGAGGATCGATTTGGCAAAATCTGACGAGAAGAAAAGATAGAATGATGGGACACATTTTAAGACACCCAGGACTTGTTTAGTTGGTTTTTGAGGGAAGTGTAGGTGGTAAGAACGGTAGTAGTAGACCAAAGTATGACTATAACAAGCAGATTAGAGGAAATGTAGGATGCAGTAGTTACGTAGAAATGAAAGTATTAGCACAGGATAGGGTGGCGTAGAAGGCTGCACCAAACCAGTTGACTCAAATAACAAGAACACAGGCATGCGTAAAACACGTTCGCAGTAACACCGGTTTCCAAGAGTAAATATAGGGAAACAACCTGTAACTAATAGTAAGAAAAAATTTCTTAGAAATACATCGCCCAACCCCTAGAGGGTGCGTCCCCTGGTGGCGGATAGGGGGTCTCTACAATTCAGTACGGCTGGTTGAAATACCTAATACAACCCTCGGACGAACAGGCAGCCCAGTTTCTGGGGGCTTTAAAATACTACGACACCCTCTCTCCAGGGGTAACAAATATGGAGGGCCCAAGCCCAGGGTATGGGTGAAGACCCCAACGGCATCAGTGGCGGAGAAGGTGGATTTCGGTACGGTATCGGTGGCGGAAGAGGGAAACTTGTAGCGTCTGTTCTCCAGAGGAGCGGCTAAAGAAGGCGTCTGTACTCCAGTGAAGCGGCTAAAGAAGGCGTATGTACTCCAGTGGAGCGGCTAAAGAAGGCGTCTGTACTCCAGTGGAGCGGCCTAGAATAACACCTGGCAGTAGGTATAAAATACCTTTGGGAGTTGCGACCCCATCGTAATAATAGCCTATATATGGGAGATCTAAATGCATAGATCGGAAACGAGAGACAAGGAAAGGAAGAAGTCATTGGACCATATGGATATCGGAAACAGAATCGTGAAGGAGAGGAACTACTGGACTTATAGTGAGGAATACATGGTTTCGAAAGAAAAACAGCAGGCAAATTACGAGATATGACAGAAGGAAAAAAAACAGTAATTGACTACTTTTTGGTGGAAAGGTCAAATCGCAGAAAATTGATGGATGCGACAGCTTTGAAATAATAACATTAAGTTATTTATTAGACCACCTAATCAATACAAAATCGTCTTGGATGATTTACATAAATTTGTTAGCTAATAATGGGACATGTTTCGCCTTCCCTGAAGGCATCATCAGCCATAGTCTTAACCTTAAATTAAAAATAAGCGTCTAAATAACATGTAGTAATGAAATGAATTTTAAAAATCTTGAAGAGATTTGAAGTAAAATAACATTAAAAATAACAATGATGGTTTGAAAATACAATGTGATGAGATACAATAGTGGAAGTATTAACAAAATTAACATTAGAAGGCTGCTAAAATAAGTACAATGGATAAAACAACAGATTGTTATACAACAAGTAGTAAGATTGCATAAAAGTAAAGTTGATAGTCAAGGCGGTTATAATTAGACGATGGCGAAAAATCTTATATAATCAAAGTAAAGAGGAAAGAATAAAAGTTGAAGTTAGTAGAGAGATCCAAAGTTCATCATGATCTTGAAGATAAAAGACGAAAGTCAGATGCATATGGTGAAGTTGAAGAACAGTTTCAAATAGGATCACTATGGACCATCTCAAAATTTGAAGTGATGTTCAAATGTTGTAAATTGTGAGTTTGTAGATATTCTAGTTGAAAAAGCATATAAAAGTGGAATCTGTAAATGGAAGCAAGAAACGTAGAGTTAATTGTGTGAAAAGATATTTGAAAAATATTGAAGTAGAATCGTATGCACTTACCATTTGACGGTGACAAAGATAGCTTGTAATATTATGAGTTAGAAGAATTTGCAACCGTAGACGTCTTGCTACGTGTGTTATAACTGAAGTTTTGTGCTGGAGGGGGATCTGTTTGCGTTGACGTAACTATTGGAGGGGGGCTGCTATTGGTGGGAGGGAAGGAAGAGAGTGTATTACTGCGCGTGTTGTAACGGTGTAAGGCTATTGGAGGGAGCGATGTTCCGGTGGGTGTGGCTATGGGTTTATTGGTTGTATTTGAATTAGAGGTACTAGCGGCGGGGGAAGGGAGGGGGTATATTAGCTGTAGGGGAGGTGGGAACTCTAATTGATGTGAGGTTGAAGATTTTTAAGAATTTGTTGGTGAGGGAAGTTGATTCTCGTAATAAAATAAGAATCTGTTCATACAAGGGGCTTTTTTTATCAATAGTGTCGTTTAGATTTTTATCTTTATTAAAATGTTGGTCGAGGAAAATAAATAAGTTTTCATATTCTGTCATGAGTTTGCTTTTATCGACTCTTTTTAGGATATGGAGGTCTTGTTCTATTGTGGTGAATTTATGCCCGGTGTCCCTCATATGGTTGGCCATTGCGGAGAATTTGTTGTGTCTTTGGGCATTGTAATGCTCGGCATATCTGGTAGAGAAGCTGCGGCCAGTTTGGCCAACATAAGAAAAATTACATGTAGAGCATTTCAATCTGTATATTCCTGATCCAGAGTAACTATTGTCTGTGATGTTGATAGAGTTGTGATTGAAGAAGAAATTACGATTAGTGTTTTTTGTTGTGTAGGCTATTTTTATTTCGTGCTTCATTAATGAATTGGTTATCGGGTAAATGCTATGGTTAGTGAACGTGAATTTAGCGTATTTTGGTTTGACGGGTTTTAATGGGGTTAAATTGGTAGCTAGTTTCAGTTTGGTTTTATTGATGATTTTATCAATCATACTCGTGTTAAATCCATTGAATTTAGCTATTTCCTTGATGAATAGTAATTCTTTCTTTAAATTAGTAGAGGACATAGGGATCTTTAATGCTCTATATATTAAACTGTGATAAGTGGCTTTTTTATGTGAGTTGGGATGTAAAGAATCATTTTTTATGGTTGTTGGAGAAAAGGTGGGTTTTCTGTATATTTGGAAGTCGAATTTGTTCAATGCTCGTGTGATTTTGATATCTAAGAATTTCAAAGAGTTATTGAACTCATCTTCTTTAGTGAATTTAATATTATTATCTAAGTTGTTGAGGAATGATAGTATGTTATTGCTGTTGTTGATTTGTTTATCAATGATAGCTATGGTATCATCAACATAGCGATGCCAAAGACAGAGTCCGTTGATGTTATTAATAATCTTACTATGTTCGAGATTATCTAAGTATATATCGGCTAGTATTCCAGACAATGGGTCTCCCATCGTTAGACCTTCTTGTTTGTAAATTTTCTTATTGAAGGTAAAATAGTTGTTGTCTAAAACGAAATTAAGTAATTTTAACCATTCGTCAATTTCGATTTTACTCAATGTGCTATGTTTCAACAGATTGTTTTTTATGATGTTAATAGTATTGTTGATAGGGATATTAGTATACATGTTGGTGATGTCAAAAGAACATAAAACGTGGTTTGGTTGTAGACTGAAATTATTTAGGGAATTACAAAGTTCAATCGAGTTCTTTATGGGGTTGGAGTTGTGAAATTTGAAGTGTTTTTTTAGGAATTTGTGTAGGAATTGAGAGGTTTTATAGGTAGGACTATTGATACTATTAATTATAGGCCGAATGGGGACATCATTTTTATGAATTTTGGGCAGTGATCTGACTGTAGGTAATTTTGGGTTCATTACAGTTAGTTTCTGATAATCACTGCCCAAAATTCATAAAAATGATGTCCCCATTCGGCCTATAATTAATAGTATCAATAGTCCTACCTATAAAACCTCTCAATTCCTACACAAATTCCTAAAAAAACACTTCAAATTTCACAACTCCAACCCCATAAAGAACTCGATTGAACTTTGTAATTCCCTAAATAATTTCAGTCTACAACCAAACCACGTTTTATGTTCTTTTGACATCACCAACATGTATACTAATATCCCTATCAACAATACTATTAACATCATAAAAAACAATCTGTTGAAACATAGCACATTGAGTAAAATCGAAATTGACGAATGGTTAAAATTACTTAATTTCGTTTTAGACAACAACTATTTTACCTTCAATAAGAAAATTTACAAACAAGAAGGTCTAGCGATGGGAGACCCATTGTCTGGAATACTAGCCGATATATACTTAGATAATCTCGAACATAGTAAGATTATTAATAACATCAACGGACTCTGTCTTTGGCATCGCTATGTTGATGATACCATAGCTATCATTGATAAACAAATCAACAACAGCAATAACATACTATCATTCCTCAACAACTTAGATAATAATATTAAATTCACTAAAGAAGATGAGTTCAATAACTCTTTGAACTTCTTAGATATCAAAATCACACGAGCATTGAACAAATTCGACTTCCAAATATACAGAAAACCCACCTTTTCTCCAACAACCATAAAAAATGATTCTTTACATCCCAACTCACATAAAAAAGCCACTTATCACAGTTTAATATATAGAGCATTAAAGATCCCTATGTCCTCTACTAATTTAAAGAAAGAATTACTATTCATCAAGGAAATAGCTAAATTCAATGGATTTAACACGAGTATGATTGATAAAATCATCAATAAAACCAAACTGAAACTAGCTACCAATTTAACCCCATTAAAACCCGTCAAACCAAAATACGCTAAATTCACGTTCACTAACCATAGCATTTACCCGATAACCAATTCATTAATGAAGCACGAAATAAAAATAGCCTACACAACAAAAAACACTAATCGTAATTTCTTCTTCAATCACAACTCTATCAACATCACAGACAATAGTTACTCTGGATCAGGAATATACAGATTGAAATGCTCTACATGTAATTTTTCTTATGTTGGCCAAACTGGCCGCAGCTTCTCTACCAGATATGCCGAGCATTACAATGCCCAAAGACACAACAAATTCTCCGCAATGGCCAACCATATGAGGGACACCGGGCATAAATTCACCACAATAGAACAAGACCTCTATATCCTAAAAAGAGTCGATAAAAGCAAACTCATGACGGAATATGAAAACTTATTTATTTTCCTCGACCAACATTTTAATAAAGATAAAAATCTAAACGACACTATTGATAAAAAAGCCCCTTGTATGAACAGATTCTTATTTTATTACGAGAATCAACTTCCCTCACCAACAAATTCTTAAAAATCTTCAACCTCACATCAATTAGAGTTCCCACCTCCCCTACAGCTAATATACCCCCCTCCCTTCCCCCCGCCGCTAGTACCTCTAATTCAAATACAACCAATAAACCCATAGCCACACCCACCGGAACATCGCTCCCTCCAATAGCCTTACACCGTTACAACACGCGCAGTAATACACTCTCTTCCTTCCCTCCCACCAATAGCAGCCCCCCTCCAATAGTTACGTCAACGCAAACAGATCCCCCTCCAGCACAAAACTTCAGTTATAACACACGTAGCAAGACGTCTACGGTTGCAAATTCTTCTAACTCATAATATTACAAGCTATCTTTGTCACCGTCAAATGGTAAGTGCATACGATTCTACTTCAATATTTTTCAAATATCTTTTCACACAATTAACTCTACGTTTCTTGCTTCCATTTACAGATTCCACTTTTATATGCTTTTTCAACTAGAATATCTACAAACTCACAATTTACAACATTTGAACATCACTTCAAATTTTGAGATGGTCCATAGTGATCCTATTTGAAACTGTTCTTCAACTTCACCATATGCATCTGACTTTCGTCTTTTATCTTCAAGATCATGATGAACTTTGGATCTCTCTACTAACTTCAACTTTTATTCTTTCCTCTTTACTTTGATTATATAAGATTTTTCGCCATCGTCTAATTATAACCGCCTTGACTATCAACTTTACTTTTATGCAATCTTACTACTTGTTGTATAACAATCTGTTGTTTTATCCATTGTACTTATTTTAGCAGCCTTCTAATGTTAATTTTGTTAATACTTCCACTATTGTATCTCATCACATTGTATTTTCAAACCATCATTGTTATTTTTAATGTTATTTTACTTCAAATCTCTTCAAGATTTTTAAAATTCATTTCATTACTACATGTTATTTAGACGCTTATTTTTAATTTAAGGTTAAGACTATGGCTGATGATGCCTTCAGGGAAGGCGAAACATGTCCCATTATTAGCTAACAAATTTATGTAAATCATCCAAGACGATTTTGTATTGATTAGGTGGTCTAATAAATAACTTAATGTTATTATTTCAATCTAATATCATCAATACGGACCAAAAATGATATTTATTACATGTAATGCGACAGCTTTACCAGGAGAAGCATTTGATGGGGACCATAGAGTTGTGGTAGCAAAATTACGGTTGGGAAAAATGGAAAAACTAAAAGAGATAAGAGAAAGAAAAATAAAAGTATGAATATTGAAAGACAAAAATGTACAGGAAGATTTTCAGGAGAAACTGAAGCAACAAATCCCAGTTACTGAAATGGAATATGTAGAAGAGGAGTGGGCCAAATTTAAAAAGCCATTGTTAGTGCAGCAGAGAGTGCTTGTGGCAGGACATCTACAAGAATGAAAGAAAAGGAGACACCGTGGTGGAATGAGGAAATGAGAAAAGTGGTGAAAGAAAAGAAGACAGCCTGGCGAGAATGGAACCGAGATCACACAGAAGAAAGCAAAAGGAAGTATCTCAACAACAAACGAAGATGTAAGAAGGTGGCAGGAGAAGAAAATCAAAATCAAATCAAAATCTCTTTATTTGCAAATGAGGTGTCTACCTCGATGGCAAATGGTACACTAAAATACATTATTGTCAAGCACTAAATTTTAAATTAACAGGAGAAGAAATTTTTTCTAGAATACAATAACATACAATTTACGCTAACAATTTTTCTATTAAACAAACAGATCATCCTTAATAAATTTATATTGTTTACAAAATTCTACTTATAATATCTCCTATACTTACAAACATAGTCAACTCATATACAGTATGGGGAATTACTTCAAATAATACTATGCAACTGGTATAAGATAAACATTTATATTGCATTTATTTAATTTTTTAATACCCATTTTGGAACCTAAGTAGCATAACGACCTGCTGCGTCTTAACCAGAGCCCCTTTTGCCACCACTTTTCAGAGTTCCTGAAAGGCCTTCATAGCTACCGTAGCGGTCCCAGGGCCCTCGAAGTCCCCACTGTACTTCACCCCTACAGGCAGTCCCTTACTTTAGCTGTCCAAACTCCATGGACCAGGGGATGGAATTAATTTTTTCACACACATTTTTTATTTACAATAGCCTGCACTGGTCGAATGCCCTCTAACATTTTTTTAATTTCTGTTATTTATTTATTTATTTTATTTTATTTCATTTTATTTTTTATTTAACCAAAACAGCGAGAAGCCGAATTACAGAGTTCCGCAAAGGATGCATATATTTACAGTGGAGTAGCACAAGGCAAACATAAAAAAATAAGTGGAAGAACAATGAGGAAATAACATCCAATGATAAAAATAGAGGAAAAAATTAAAAACTAACAAAATAATTGTAGAGACACAACAATTAAGAACAAAATATAAAGGCAAAAGAAACAACGAGGAAAAATGATCGAATGTAAAACGAAGAGAAGAACTTACAGCTAGACACAGTAAGATAAATACAGATATAACACATAAGTAATGGTATAGTACAGTTAAAAAATGAATGAATGAATGAATGAATGAATATTACATTATGTACAAAAGAGAAGACATCAATGAGAAGAGAAAAAAGGAATATGAAGAAAATGAACTAGGTTAAGTTAAGGAAGAATCGATTAAAGGAGGCATATGAAGAAAAGTCTTTCAAGTTCCTGTCAGAAGATAAAGAGTTAAGGAGGGTTGGTATGCGGATAAATAAACTTCTTTGAACGAGAGAGAGGCGGGAATACGGAATATGAAGGGACGGATTAGTCCTGGTTTTGCGAGTTGGAACATGTAAGGAAAAGAAGGATGCAGGTTCGGGGGGAACGACATGAACCGTTAACAGCGTTATATAGGAATCTAAGGTCGGCTACTTTCCTGTGACCAGATAACTGGCAAAGGTTTAACTTATTCAGTATCTGATTACTGCTCAAGTTTCGACAATCAGATACTCTGGCTCTAACAATGGCACAGAAGAATGACTGCACGCGGTCAATGTGATTCAGATTAGTGGGTGAAGAGGTAGACCAAATAGGAGATGCGAATTCAATAATCGGTAGGATGTAAGATACATAGTAGACTCGGAGGGCGGTGATATCAGAAAATCTAGACAACAAACCGAGAAGTGACATTGCTCGTGAGGTTGTCTTTTGTATATGGGAGACAAATAACAATTTGCTGTCAAACAACACTCCTAAGTCATTTTGTTCTGTTAGAGTTGGGAACGGGTTACCGAGGAGGGAGTATTTACAGAGAATAGGGGATTTATGAAGCGTGATCGAAATAGAGGAACACTTGGTAGGATTAAGCTTAAGACGCCATGTGGAGCACCATTCAGAGAGTGAGTTAAGCCCATTCTGTAAGGAGTTCACGTCTGATAATGAATCGATTTGTTTGAATATTTTACAGTCATCTGCAAATAGTAGAATTTCACAAGAAACGGAGGATATAGTATTAATGAGATCGTCAATAAATAAGACAAAAAGAAGCGGACCTAGGACACTGCCCTGTGGGACACCAGAATGTACCATAACAAGAGTCGAACTGAACCCATCAAGAACCACACGCTGAGATCTGGTATTGAGGAAGCTCTGCAGGAGAGTTAGGAAGCGACCATAAAACGTTCTGAGAGTTTATAGAAAAGAAGTGCGTGGTCTACGGTATCAAAAGCCTTTGCAATATGAATGTAGCACACGTCCAGCTGAGAACCGGCATTAAGAGCAGATATTGCACGATGGAGAAGAACAGACAGATTAGTTAGGCAGGAGCTACCAGGAAGAAAACCATGCTGCTAGGATGATATATAAGGAAATGTGAAAGAAAGAAGACGCTGGTGGATAGTCTTTTCACAGATGAGTGACAGGGTGGGTAACATAGAAATTATTTATTTATTCATTTATTTTTTCATTTGCTGTTTATTCTCTTCTTGAATATCTGTACAGATTTTGGAAAAGGATCAAACACTACCCTTGGTAAACTGTTCCACTCCTTCACGCCCTTCCCAATGAATGAAAATTTACCCCAATCGCTTCTGCTAAAATTCCTTCTAATTTTATACTTGTGGTCAGTTCTGCCGATATAATTATTTTCCAACTGAAACCTCTCACGGATTTCCCGCCATGCTTCTTCTCCTATATAGGCTGTATATAATCCTATAAGTCCAGTTTTCTCCCTTCTCTTACTTAAAGTTTCCCACCCAAGTTCCTCTAACATTTCTGATACACTACTGTTTCTCCTGAAATCCCCTGTTACAAATCTTGCTGCTTTCCTCCGCACACTATCTATTTCTTTTATTAGGTATTCTTGGTGAGGATCCCAAACACTGTTTGCATATTCCAATAATGGATGAACCATACTTAAGTAACTTTTTTCTTTTATTTCTTTGTTGCATTCTTTAAGTAGCCTCATTACGACATGTAACGATCTGTATGCTTTCCCAACAATGTCATCAACATGACCCTTCCAGTGCAAAGTACTTTCAAATCTCACACCTAAGTATTTGCACTTGCCATCTTTTGGGATAACTACCTCATCTAAAGTATATTCAAATTCAGTTTTAAAGCTCCTGTTTGTAAATGTTGTAACAGTTAATTTGCCTCCATTAACTTTCATATTATTTTCTTCAACCCATTATTGGATACTCTCAAGGTCCCTCTGTAATTCTGAACAATCCTCAATGTTATTTATTTCCCTATAAACAATTATGTCATCTGCACAATCTTATTTTCGATGTTATATTGTTCCCTAAATCATTTGTGTCCGGTCTAAAAAGCCAAGAATAACGGCCGAGAGGATTCGTCGTGCTGACCACACGACACCTCGTAATCTGCAGGCCTTCGGGCTGAGCAGCGGTCGCTTGGTAGGCCAAGGCCCTTCAAGGGCTGTAGTGCCATGGGGTTTGGTTTTTATAAATAATTTGTGTATATTAAGAAAAGTAACGGGCCGATTATACTACCCTATGCAATTCCCTTCCAAACTTTCTCTTCCTGTGATATATTATTTCCTACTTTGACTTTCTGAACCCTTGAATTTAGAAATGTTCTTATCCAACGTATAATCCTTACGTCCAATCCTATTCCCTCCAATTTCTTTAATAATATTTCATGTTCCACTCTATCAAAGGCTTTGGAAATGAAATGGAATGGCGTATGGCTTTTAGTGCCGGGAGTGTCCGAGGACATGTTCGGCTCGCCAGGTGCAGGTCTTTCGATTTGACACCCGTAGGTGACCTGCGCGTCGTGATGAGGATGAAATGATGATGAAGACGACACATACACCCATCCCCAGTGCCAGTGAAATTAACCAATGATGGTTAAAATTCCCGACCCTGCCGGGAATCGAACCCGGGACCCCTGTGACCAAAGGCCAGCCATTTAGCCATGGAGCCGGACGGCTTTGGAAAGATCTATGGCTTTGCAATCTAACTGGCCTCCTGAATCCAACTGATCTGATATGTCCTGCTGAAATCCCACCAGTTGTTCCTCACAAGAAAATTTCTTTCTAAATCCATACTGGCTCCTCATGAACTAAGAAGAGTTGGGAAGAATGTACACAAAAGTGGATGTAAGTGGCAGTAAAAGGATGCTGTATGGACTTATAAGAAGTAAGAGGACAGAAAGAGTTGCCACAAAGCTAGTGAAAAAGGAAGATGGGGAATTGTTAACACACCCAGAAGAGATAAAGATGATGGAAGAAGTAGTTTGATAAGCTACTGAACGTGAACAACTGTACATGGGAGATAGAAGTAATACAGTGTGAGGACTCAACAACAGAGGATGATATATAGCAATGCTGGAGGTGGAGTTAGCGGTACACAAGATGAAGATGGGAAAAGCAACAGGGATGGATGAAATCAGTGTGGAAATGATAAAGGCTGCGGGACCTGTTGGTATGCGATGGTTGTAACGACAACTAGTCCGGCTCCATGGCTAAATAGTTAGCGTGCTGGCCTTTGGTCACAGGGGTCCCGGGTTCGATTCCCAGCAGGGTCGGGAATTTTAACCATCATTGATTAATTTCCCTGGCACGGAGGCTGGGTGTATTTATTGTCTTCATCATCATTTCATCCCCATCACGACGCGTAGGTCGCCTACGGGCGTCAAATCAAAAGACCTGCACCTGGCGAGCAGAACCCGTCTTGAGATCTCCCGGCATTAAAAGATATACGCCATTTCATTTCATTACCGACTACTAAAGTGTATCTCGAAACACAAATGTGTACCAGACGACTGGAGAAAAGGGATAATAATACCAGTGTTTAAGAAAGGAGACAAGAAAGTTTATAGTAACTATAGAGGAATCACACTTATATCACAGGTAGTTTAAATACTGGAAAGGATATTGGAAAGAAGAATGAGAAGGAAGACTGAAGGAGAGTTACAAGAGGAACAATATGGCTTCAGGAGTGGAAGATCTACAGTGGACCCAATCTTTAGCATGAGACAGCTGATAGAAAAGAACTGGGAATATGGAAAGGATCTGGTCATGACTTTCATAGATATAGAAAAGGCATATGACACTGTCCCCAGAGAGAAGGTTTGGGAAACGATGGTTAAAGAGAGACTCAGAAGAGAAATGGTAGAAATGGTGCAAGCAATGTAGAACTGTATTAGCAGAGTACTGACCCCAGATGGAAAGACAGAATGGTTTAGGAGTAAGACTGGGCTAAGACAGGGGAGTGTGCTGTCAGCTCTTTTGATTGTTATGGTCATGTACGAAAATGTAAAGGAAACAAAGGAAGCCTATGGAGATAAATGGATGAAGGTACTGCTACTTGCAGATGATGTGAACAACAACTAGATGTACTGAACAAAAACTGAGAATTATGGCATGAAAATCAGTACAGAGAAAAGCAAGACTATGGTGATGTCAACAGGGGAAAGGCACGTAAATCAGCAGTATAATTCCCGATATTACTCTCAGGAAAATAAGTAGTTTCTTAGTGACAGGGTTACTCGATCCGAGGTAATCAGTATCCCCAGACAGCTAAAATCGACTAATAATTCGTAGATAAAAATAACGATATAACAACAATTGTTGAATAAATAACTGTTCATGAGACACTCGGATGAGCTCCAATGAGTTCCGATTGATGGATTTTCCTTTCTCTAGGTTCTCAGGTGGAACTGATGTAGTGCTGAAGCATCTTTCATTCTCCTTGGATGAATGGTCAGGGAAGTCGCCTTCGGGTCAAAGGACCCCGGACTCGATTCCTAATCGGGTCAGATATTTTAACCTTAAATAATTAATTCCCCTGGCCCGAGGACTAGTTATTTGTACTGTCCCCAACATCCCTGCAACTCATACACCACACCCAACTATAATAACGCGCTGTTTCCCATACAAGGCAGATGCCGCCTACCTTCGATAAAGGGTCTGCCCTACAAGGACTGCATCAGACTGGCAACAGCCACACGGAATCCTCATTATCTTTAATCATCTTTGCTCCACGCAATTTTAGAAACCCATTGATATGTCACAGAAATACAGGCCATCAGATAGGTTTCAAATTCGTACAAGTACATGGACCTGATGTCAAGATGTCTCTGTCTTTTCAATTATTTTGAATAATAATGGAGTGATATCCAGAATGTAATTCTACCCTGATTAAAGTATCAGCAACAACTTCTCAGGAACACAATGGAAAAGTGCAGATAAGAAATTGTATTACTCACGTGTCTGCACGTCACAATAATCAGCACAAGAAAATAAATGGAAACCATAGCCGACTACAGTTACAAGCCGGAATCATGTAAGTTTGGCAACGTCCAGTGGAGGCCAGGGTGAAAGCGCGGGATCTATCCGTGCATGTTGATGTCTAGTGAACTTCGTTTCGTGTTTCGTTTAATTTTTCACGGATAGGGTCTCTCTCCATTTCCGGATAGTTCTTTTAATCCATGCGACAATCCTCCAGAGAACGCCTGTTTTATGTCCAAATTCTTATATATTTTTCAGGTAGTCTCTAACATACCAATATGAAACGAAGCAGCCTTAGCTGGCAATGTAAATTATTTATTTTACGAAAAGCTGTACAATTTATATTTACATTTATATTTATATTTGCGGGGAAGGCCTAAAACACAATTCACAAATATTTATGTTAACAGTGGTCCTGTTGAAAAATACTGCACAACTAAAGTTATATAGAATTAAATTTCCGACCATTTATGTCTTATAAATGTTTACCATGCTGGTTGGAAGTCCTTCTTGAGTGCAAACAGAGGTATGACTATACTCGCTGTACTTTAGATTGTAGTAAACTCATCTGAACTGTAAGTACTCCACAAAACTGTAATTTGGAAATCAACATTTTAAAGAAGATATCTGAGAAATGTTATCGGGTGGAACTATGTGAATTTGCGTCTGAAGATATATTTTGGTTCCTCCCAGTGTGATTTTAAAGTGTAAATAACGGTGTCCGGATGCCGTGAAATTAGGCCTAAAACTCGAATGTTATTTCGGCAACCTTTTCGATAACTAACTTTGGCGATTGTAAATACTGGAACGTTTGAAATTCGTACGTAATCAAAGTATTCTACAAACATTTCGTGTAAAACAGATCTTCTAGAATATATTTGTAAATTCAATTTAATGTTTCTCTCGCAGTTGTCGGGTAGGATGTGTGGTACTACCCAAGGTAAATGCATCTGAAACTTTAATTGATAAATGTAACTCTTCCTTTCTTATGGAACTTTGTGCTCATTAATTATATGTAGTAGATTCTCATGCAAATATTAATCGCATTATGAAGGTTGCAAATCAACCACCTAAACAACGAAACTCATGTGAACCAGAGGTCTGGTACATCAATGCGAGGGTTGTTGCAAATCATTCAGACTCGAAGTACACTGTAATGAAATTTGTTAAGTCATGATTAGAAACGGTAGTACCGGTATACAGATAGAGTGGGGAAACGTGCAAGTGTAAATAGAGCATGTTATGATGTAGACAGGTGTTATGTACACAAGGTCAATAAAAATAATAAGAACATGATACTAACAGCCGATTACGCGCGAGTGAGTCCTAATAAACAGAGTAGATCGAAGGAGGTCAAGCTTAAATTACGTCCCGTCGTACTTGGAGATTCTTTAGTCAAGAATACGAAGAATTATTTTGTGTACTCTTATCCAAGGGTCCAGGTAAGTCAGCGAAGACGAAGGTGTACACATACCGGAGAGGAACCGTCCCGCTGTGTCGAATGCAATAAAGCGTTTACTACCAAGGGTAAACTCCGCCAACGTGCATACTGGAGAGAGGCTGTTCCGCTGTAAACAATGCAATATGGCGATTTACAGAAAGGAGACTCTACAAAGACACGAAATTTATCATACGGGATTAAGGTAATTCCAGTGCAGGGAACGCAATAAAACGTTTACCGAAGGATTTTGGCTCCAAACCCTCCAGTCTGTTCATAATGGCGAAAGGTCCTCGCAGTGCCAGGATTGTAACAATGTTTGAAAGACTAAAAGACCTAGCCTCCGAAAACACATGACGCATCTTACTAAAGACAGTCCAACCCGGTGCAAGAATACAAGGCGTTTACAACTAACAGTAAACTGCGAACACACGCTGTTATACATACTGGATTAAGGCTATTCCAGCGCTATGATAACAGATATATTCATAAATTTCGATTTTTGCTGCTGAGTCCATATCAACGCCGAGCCACGAGAAAATTGGTAAACAGAATTTAATGAAAATCAGTATGTAGAGTCGGGGAATAAGGAACTACACTCTACGCTACAAATAATTTTATTCGCCCTAGTTGAAATGGTAGTGTAGGGGAAGGCGCCTAGCTGCCACCATCTCCGATAGATGGGATTACAGCTGCGTGGTATCGAATATTACAGCCTGCCTGAATATTGGCGGGAATTAGCTGGGGAATTAGATCTCTCTCTTCTTTAGCATGTCATCCCTCTGGTTCATACATTTTCTTATACTACTGGCATGACGAATAGAAGAACAAGTGTGAGGACTCATCGAGTTCAAGCGCGCCCCGCCAGGCAGCGTTAGAGCTGGCTATGTCCACAGTACCGATCAGCTACTCTTAGAAATGAGGCCAGAGGAAACTTATTACTCCGTAACTGATAAGTATATACACTGTCTTTTAAAAACAATGAGAGATTACAATTGCAATACCACGGCAGAGTACAATGGAAAATATCATACACAGAAATAAGAGCTACGACCTTCATCCCAAGTTGCGAAAAGCACTGGTTACTCGAGTGTATAAATACAGATAAATAACATAACACCCAGCATATTAAAACAAACATCCATGAACTATTTAAAGGCAATACTCTACTAATCAACTCAGTTTGTCGGTTACTGGACTTACAAAAGCTTGCGTGAAGATTTGGCGGATGCTCAGGATTGTAAATCTCACCGGATTTCTTTCATTCTGAAGAAAAATCGGCAATTTAGATGTTGTTGTTGTTTGAGTCATCAGTTCATAGATCGGTTTGATGCAGCTTCCATGCCACCCTATCCTGTGCTAACCTTTTCATTTCTACGTAACTACTGCATCCTACAACTGCTCTAATCTGCGTGTCATATTCAACCCTTGGTCTACCCTTACTGTTCTTACCACCTACACTTCCTTCAAAAACCAACTGCACAAGTTCTGGATGTCTTAAGATGTGTCCTATCATTCTATCTCTTCTTCGTGTCAAATTTAGTCAAATCGATCTCCTCTCACCTATTCGATTCAGTATCTCTTCATTCGTGATTCGATCTATCCATCTCACCTTCAGCATTCTTCTATAACACTACATTTCAAAAGCTTCTATTCTCTTTCTTTCTAAGCAAGTTATCGTCCATGTTTCACTACCATACAATGCCACGCTCCACATGAAAGTCTTCAAAAACATCTTTCTAATTCCTATATCAATGTTTGAAGTGAGCAAATTTATTTTCTTAAGAAAGCTCTTTTTACCGGGCGAGTTGGCCGTGCGTGTAGAGGCGCGTGGCTGTGAGCTTGCATCCGGGAGATAGTAGGTTCGAATCCCACTATCGGCAGCCCTGAAGATGGTTTTCCGTGGTTTCTCATTTTCACACCAGGCAAATGCTGGGGCTGTACCTTAATTAAGGCCACGGCCGCTTCCTTCCAACTCCTAGGCCTTTCCTATCCCATCGTCGCCATAAGACCTGTGTCGGTGCGACGTAAAGCCCCTAGCAAAAAAAAAGCTCTTCCTTGCTTGTGCTAGTCTGCATCTTATGTCCTCCCTACCTCTGACATCGTTAGTTATTTTACTACCCAAGTAACAATATTCATCTACTTCCTTTAACACTTCATTTCCTAATCTAATATTTCCTGCATCACCTGCCTTCGTTCGACTGCACTCCATTACTTTTGTTTTGGACTTATTTATTTTCATCTTGTACTTCTCACCCAAGACTTCGTCCATACCATTCAGCAGCTTCTCGAGGCCCTCTGCAGTCTCAGATAAAATACCAATATCATCGGCAAATATCAAGGTTTCACGGCCGCTTCCTTCCAACTCCTAGGCCTTTCCTATCCCATCGTCGCCATAAGACCTATCTGTGTCAGTGCGACGTAAAACAAATAGCAAAAAAAATCTCAAGGTTTTGATTTCCTCACCTTGGATTGTGATTCCCTTTCCAAATTCCTCTTTGATTTCCTTTACTGCCTGTTCTATGTAAACATTGAAGAGGAAGGGGGACAAACTTCAGCCTTGCCTCACTCCTTTCTGGATTGCTGGTTCTTTTTCAAAGCCCTCGATTCTTATCACTGCAGACTGATTTTTATACAGATTGTATATAATTATTCGTTCTCGGTATCTGATCCCAATCACCTTCAGAATCGTAAATAGCTTGGTCCAATCAACATTATCAAATCCCTTTTCAAGATCTACGAACGCCATGTACGTATGTGGGCTTGTCGTTCTTAATTTGATCCTCTAAGATCAGACGTAAAGTCAGGATTGCTTCACGTGTTCCTACATTTCTTCTGAAGCCAAATTGATCTTCTCCCAACTCAGCTTCAACTTGTTTTTCCATTCTTCTGTAAATAATACGTGTTAAAATTTTGCAGGCATGAGATACTAGATTTAGATAATGGAGGATTATATCCATAATATGTTGAAGACAACAGCCAGCTCCTGAAGGATCAGCTGAAATTTTGATGATGATGATGATGATGCTTGTTGTTTTAAGGGGCCTAACGTCGACGAAGGTCATCGGCCCCTAATGGTACGAAATGAAAGAACAAAAATTTCAAAGGCATCCACTGACCAAAATCAAAAATAAAATATGTCATGAAGAATGAATGGATGGACAGGAACCCAACAAAACACAAAACAAACAAACAAACAAACAAAAACCAGTGGATCAGACTCAAAACAGATCGAAACTAACATTATTACCGACCAAGGAACCACTTATAAAGCACAATGATGCTTGGTGTCTAAAGGGGGTGCAAAATCCACGTCTAAGGCCCCTCAGAATGGTATATGTCGCGAGTAAAATAGAACCATGGTATGTGTCATGTTGGGGTATTAATCAGAAGCAGCGAAGACTCACGGTGTTCCACAAAAGATGGTACTACTCACAAGTATTGCAATACGTACAAGCAACGCAGACCTATGGTGTGTCTCACACAATGGCGCAACTCATAGCCAACGCAAACCGAGAAGGTTCCCCACCTAGGTGTACTAAACACGGGCGCCGGCATTCCCGTGGTGTTCCTCACATAGTGGGTACTAATCACAGGCAACGCAGACCCACGGTGCTGCTCATATAGTGGTACAACTCACAGGCTACGCCCAGACCCGCGGTGTTGCTCACACGAGTACGACGCACGGGTACTGGAATCCACCAGGCCAGGCTTTTACTGCTACTAATCACAAACCTATTTCGTACCAAATTTAGTGGTACTACTCGCAAGTACAGGCAACCTATGGTGTTCCCCGCGTGATGGTACGATTCAAAATTAGTTTCATGGTTCTAATTCAGTCAGCCCTTGGTCGCCCCTTTCAGTCGCCTCTTACGACAGGCAGGGGATACCGCGGGTGTATTCTACATGTGCGTCCCCCACCCGCAGGGGGTAGTGTGTTTGGTCCGCGAGAGGTATTTTATTTCCCTCAAGTCCGCCGGCAAGCCGGTTAGGACCCCCCTATCCGCCACCTGGGACGCGCCACGTGGGAGCATCACCTCTCCCCCTGCTACGCCATCGTAGTAGGTTCGTGGAGCTGAAATTTTGTCTATGGAATCGATACAATAAAAAAAATATTTCGCCCCACATCGATTTTGAGTTCAGTTTTCCACTAATTACTTTCCAGGCTTACCGTAACTACTGGAGCACGTGTTGGACAGAATCGCTTGCAGTGCTTGCAGTGGTGGGGCCACAAACTACCATGCTATAACGGCTGAGTCCTCACACTTGGTTCTTCTATTCGTCATGCTACTGGTACGTAACACACTGGTACACCATAGCATTCAAGCTATCCAATCCCTACACAGAGGTACCGGTACTGATTGGAATGAGCAGTGTGCACACTTAACGGATTTATTTAGCGTACGGCTTTACAAATACAATACACACATACATACTTAACAGAATAATGGCAGAGGAGTGTTCACGGCTGTCTGCGGCCTGGTCATTCCAGGTCTGGAACTTTGGACTCTTAGATCAGCAGCATAGGACTGTTCGTTAATATTTTTAAATGTGCGGTTTTTCTATAGATCGAGTATTTAATATGATAATGTACCCGATGCATTTACTGGACGTATTAAAAATGGCGCCTACGGAAGGTAGAGGCCAGCCAAGGCAAAGAAATGTGTAATAGGGTATCGATATTGGTGTATGCTAGAAGGCCATGACTAACTTAAACCTACCACTATGAAGGCGGTGTACAATGGTGTAGAATCGATAGAATTGTTTTTTAAAAAATAAGAAGGATCAAACAGATTATTATAAAAACTGACTTAAAAAATTGACGTTTTAAGGACAAGATATTCCGAACATCGCTCTCAAAAATAAGCAAGATTTGCAATATCTAACGTGAAATTTTAAGCTGAGAGGACGGAAATATTGAACGAAACGAAGAGATAAACGTTGAAATACCGTAAAGAGGGAATAAAATCCAGAAGCTTTGAAAAGTCCGTCCAAATACTTAGACGCAAAGTCGTTTGGAAACAAGAAGTTGATTGAGACGTGAGAGCTCGAGGTTGAGCTATATTTAGTGGAAATAATAGCAAGGACAGCCTAAATAAAGAAGCAATCACTATAAAAAATATATATATACTACGCAGAACCATGATGAAATCATATTTTCCTTAATCGACGCATATTGTCTACTGTGTTCCTGAACAGATGATGGCTTGCTAAATCGGCATAGACCAACCTGGAGGGAGATGTCATCCTGGCTGTTAAAACCACCCGACCCGTGTGGAGGAGGTCACTCTACCTGAGATACCAATGGTGGAGATCCTGCCCAGTTCCCAATCCAAGGCTTGCGACCAGACTGAAGAGCAACTAAGGCCCGAGATATTGAATGGCGAGCTAAGTAATAGTATTAAGTAGTATAATTTCTTATGTAGAGTATTACCAGTATATGCAATAGATCTGAATAGCCTAAGCGTGAGATAATTAAGTGTGCAGTGAATATAAGAAAGTGCAGTGTGAAATATTTAAGACGATATCTCGTGACAGAATGGTAACGTGTTTACTACATTATTTTATCCAAGGATGAAGGAATACGATTTAAAAATGTGACATAGTGTAACAGCTGTTTTCAAAGAATCCCGGTTAGTTGGAAAGATCCATGAGTGATGTAATACCAGTCAACCCAGTTACGTCACAGAGGGATGCATGTTTGAATTGGTTAAGTTAAATTACCATACTCTTGGCTGTGTGAATATATTGAAAGAATAGATACTGAATTTGGGGTTACATGTTGAATTGTATGACAAAATGCGTTTTGTGGAACGAATTCTGCGCTATTGAAGAGATACGTATCGTTGTGTTTAATTAATATTGGAGGTTAAACGCGGTAATTATAGATGTTAAATGAATTAAATATGGGTTGAATTGAAGGTTAATAATGAAATAATGGAAGTATATATGGTATTTTAAATGAAATATTGCGCAGATTAACAGGGAGTAAAACGTATATGATATATATAATGTGCGATGTAGGAGCACATGTAAAGCGACTACGGAATATAAGTATGCCCCAGGAAGGAACTATAGCAAGGTATGGACAATAAAATTACGCATATTTTAATGAAGTGTGAAAATGGTTTGACAATAATAACAACCGGTGATGGGTAAATGAATACATGATTGTATCATATTCTGAATGAATGGTAATTGCGTGGAAGATCAAACTTGTATGCAACTAGTATGATAATGTAGTGTTGAAATATCTTTGTGTAGGCATTTGCACATCTATATATGAAAAATGCTTATTGGCTATGTGTATATTGAACTGGAATACGTTACATAAGAAATTATCTAGCTAGAGTAGGGAAATTATTTGAGATTTACGTAGGATATCATCGATGTTTTGTTAATATGAAATATTATTAGAGCGAATATTTAGTTAGGAGCCGTAATTTAAGTGGCAATCGGACTGAGAAACTTAGTGCGTCATTCAATATTTCATTTTCTTCACTGTAGTCTGCACCAACGAACTCAGATAATTTTCAATGTAACTTAGGTCACTGATATTTGTATTCAGGACACTTTATTCAAATTCAGTTCATTTCCGCGATAACTTGAACAATGTTATGGTTGTATTTTTGATTAGGGTGTATAATTAACACCGTGAGTGATGGAATAACTTATTGGTATACCGAATTTTGACCGTGGTCTGAAGACTTAGATGTAATATATACTTAAGTGACCAGATGTAAATTTTAATGGGAAGATGAAACAAAGCAACAATTCATTTCAGGAATACGCGACCCAGAATGTTAAGATATGTAAACTTAGTTTAGGAGTAAGGCAGCGCTGACCTAGAATATTTGATTCAGTAATTAAAATATTTATTTATTAGGTTGATAATTGGAAGATTATGAGCAATATTTGACATTAACCATTTCTTTCGCGAATCTTGATAGTTTAATAAATGTGTTTCTTGATTAATTTTTATATAATGGAATGAGCTTTCATTTATAATGGTAGTCAGTAGTTGTACTTAGTGAGTAAGGTTCTCGTTATGCGGATATGTTTTTCGAAAGGTTGATTGAAGTTTATGTTCGCAAAATCCACTACTGAGCGTTGAATTACGTAATTCTGAACCGCGTATGATACCGTTACTTTCTCTTTGAACACACGTTAAACCAAAACATAGAAAAATTAACCATTTTTCTGGAGGCATGAATACCCTGAGATATGTAACTGACTAGTTGGGAAAATACTGTGGTTACCCTGACCCGTAGGGTGCAATAGTATTGCTTTTAATCGCGACATTCCTACCGACGTCATTGTAATATAATAACCTATGTTGACTTCAGTTGGGAAAACCACAAAGAGAGTCTTTCTGAGAATTCCGTAGCGAAGCACGGGTACATCAGCTAGTAAAGAATATATTTCAATTAATAAAGTTGGCTTTAAAATTCCTTTCAAATTGGGATTTCTAACCCTTTGTCTGCGAAGTACAGTAGGTACGAATGCCTCAACTGCATGAAAGAGTACTAATCCTCTCTCAAAATCTGGGATGGCTAGGTACCTTCCATTGGTCAGAGTTTCTAATAAACTCCATGTAGTCTTGAAACGAAATCCAGGTTATTCAAGTTCTCTACCTGTTTGCCAGATCATTAGTGGTGAACAAGAAGAGCCCTTGGAAGAAATTTCGGTCAGCTAGCTTTATCTTTTAAAATAGGCACCGGTGTCTTCCTGCGATGTTGAACGGTCCTTGTCAGCCTACAAGAGAATTTTGTCGGATCAGCGCCACCACAACATCACAATAGAAAACATGGAGAGAAGTACATGGTGACAATGCGCATCACGATATAAAAAGGAGTTAGCATACTTATTTGCGTTACATAATTAGGGTGTAAAGACATTCTATGTTCATTCAGTAACATTATATTTGTTCCGTTTTATGGCATGAGGGCAACACAAAATAAGCTACAACAATACATTGTGCGATTTACAGTGCATAACATTATTTTTAAATACTGGAAGTATTTTGATTATGCCATCAATATGATTGATGGTTCATGGTGTGGGTTACTGTAGTCACGTCCTAGATCGTGAACCACGGGAAACGGCTGAGTGGCCTAGTAAGTGGTCCTGAGTGTCGGGATAGCAGTTGCTACGGAATGGGAGTGGGCATCTCGGACATATTCTGAGTCATGGCCCTTCTTGTGCTCAGGCGGCTAGGACTATACAATCCACCGGTGGTCCCTAACACGTTAGAGGAGAGATCCTCACTTGGACTATGTGTAAGTAGGGTAACATCCTGCTTCATGAATTTACCGAGCTCAGAACGTTTTAAGCAAGCCTATGGAAGTAACGGAGTCCCACTCCCATTTGACAGGCGAGTGACTCCTTGGAAACAACTTGGCGAACGAATTGGAATTCGATGGGGAGCTATCAATATTAATGGGACTTACGGAAGAAATAAAGAAGAACTGGCTGCGTCAGCAAAGATGATGCATCTGGATGTGCTAGGAGTAAATGCTATTCGGGTAAGAGGAGATAACGAGGAAGATTATAAAGTGCACTTAACGAGTGTTAAAAAGGGAAGGGCAGAGTGTGGGGTAGGACTGTTCATCAGGAATACTATTGCTCGCAACATTGTTTCTGTTAAGCACGTAAATGAGCGAATGATGTGGATATATTTGGCAGTTGGAGGAATTAGGACGAGAATTGTCTCAGTGTATTCACCATGTGAGGGTGCAGATGAGGATAAAGTTGAGAAGTTTTATGAAGGATTGAGTGACATCGTAATCAGGGTCAACAGCAAGGAATAGATAGCGCTAATGGGCGATTTCAATGCGAGAGTTAGAAATAGAACTGAACGATACGAAAGGGTGATTAGTAAATGTGAAGAAGATATGGAAGCTAATAGGAATGGGAAGCGTTTGCTGGACTTCTGTGCTAGTATGGGTTTAGCAGCTAAAAATACACTCTTCAAGCATACGGCTATTCACCGCTACACATGGGAGAGTAGGGTTACCAGATCCGTAATAGACTATATCTTAACCGACTTCGAATTCAGGAAATATGTTAAGAATATACTGTTTTGTTTTGTTTGGATTTTTCGATGATACAGATGTGTAGTGAACTAAGTATCTCTGAGCCTAGGATATAGAAAGAGAAATCTGTCTGCAAACGATTAAGGGTAGAAAATCTCCAGGACGAGGATATTAGACAGATGAACTTGGATATGATTAGTGAGTAGTTCCGAACAGTGAACAGTAAGCAGGTTCAGGATATAGAATGAGAATTGATGGCATACACGGATGCTGTAGTAGAAACATCAAGGGAATGTCTAGAACAACTGTGTGTAAAGATGGCGAACATCTCGGTGGAATGATGAAGTGAGATCAGCTTGTCAACGTAAAAAGAAGGCTTAATAGAAATGGCTCCAAACAAGGGCTGATGCAGACAGGGACTTGTACATAGATAAAGAGAGTAAGCAGGTTCAGGATATAGAAAGAGAATGTGTGGCATACAGGGATGCTGTAGTAGAAACAGCAAGGGAATGCCTAGGAACAACTCTGTGTAAAGATGGGAAAAAGCTAACATCTTGGTAGAATGATGAAGTGAGATCAGCTTGTAAATGTAAAAAGAAGGCTTATCAGAAATGGCTCCAAATAGATAGGGAATTGTGCATAGATGAAACAAATAGTTGTTGAATCCAAAAAGAAGTCGTGGGAAGATTCTGATACTAGCCTGGAAAGACTAGGTCAAGCAGCAGGAAAACATTTCTGGACAGTAATAAAGAATCTTAGGAAGGGAAGAAAAAAGGAAATTAACAGTGTTTTGAGTAATTCAGGTGAACTCATAATAGATCCCAGGGAATCACTTGACAGGTGGAGAGAATATTTTGAAAATCTTCTCAACGCAAATCTTGCAGGTGGTGTCGCGAACAACCGAGCTCATGTGGAGGAAAAATGAAATGAAATGAAATGGTATGGCTTTTAGTGCCGGGTTGTGTCCGAGGATTTCGGCTCGCCAGGTGCAGGTCTTTTGATTTGACGCCCGTAGGGGACCTTCGCGTTGTGATGAGGATGAAATGATGATGAAGACGACACATACACCCAGTCCCCGTGCCTGGGGAATTAACCCATTATGGTTAAAATTCCCGACCCTGTCTGGAATCGAATCCGGGACCCCTGTGACCAAAGGCCAGCACGCTAACGATTTAGCCATGGAGCCGGACATTATGTTGATGGAGTTACGCATGATGAAGTGGAAAAGGTGGTAAATAAACTCACTGTCATAAAGCAGCAGGAATAGATGAAATTAGACCTGAATTGGTGAAGTATTGTTAGAAGTGAGGATGAAATGGCTTCACAGAGTAATAACATTAGCATGGAGTGTTGGTAAGGTATCTCCAGATTGGACAAAAGCACTAATTGCACTTATCTGTAAGCAAGGGAACAGAAAGGATTGCAACAACTATCGCATGTCTATGTATTATTAACAATAATAAAATATGAACAAAATAACATAATCGTATGCTTAGTGACAGGGAGGGATTCAGTTAGGTGGAAATGTAGTAAGCAGTCTGGCCTATGCTGACGACTTCGTCTTAATAAAAGATTGTGCCGAAAGCCTGCAGTCTAATATCTTGCAACTTGAAAATTCGTGCAATAAGTATGGTATGAATATTAACCTTTCGAAGACAAAACTGATGTCAGTAGGTAATAAATCCAAGAGAAATGAATGACAGATTGGCGATAGAAAGCTGGAACAGTTAGATAATGACAAGTATTTAGGTTGTGTGTTCTCCCAAGTGAGATTGAATCAGGATGCAGTAAAGCTAATACAGTGAGCTCGCAGTTGCGGTCAACAGTATTCTGTAAGGGGGAGGTCAGCTCCCGGACGGAACTATCTTTACATCGGTCTGTTTTCAGACCAACTTTGCTTTACGGGAGTGGAAGCTGGGTGGACTCAGGATATCTTATTCATAAGTTAGAAGCAACAGACATGAAAGTAGCGAGAATGATTGCTGGTACTAACAGGTGAGAACAATGGCAGTAGGGTACTCGGAATGAGGAGATAAAGGCTAATTTAGGAGTGAACTTGATGGATGAAGCTGTACGTATAAACCGGCTTCGGTGGTGGGGTCGTGTGAGGCGAATGGAGGAGGATAGGTTACCTAGGAAAATAATGGACTCTGTTATAGAGGGTAACAGAAGTAGAGGGAGACCAAGACGACGATGGTTAGACTTAGTTTCTAACGATTTAAAGATGAGATGTATAGAACTAAATGAGGTCACAGCACTAGTTGCAAATAGAGGATTGTGGCGACGTTTAGTAAATTCACAGAGGCTAGCAGAATGAACGCTGAAAAGCATAACTGTCTATAATGATGATGTATGTATGGTTTGATTATGTAATACTTTCAAAATTAGAAAACAGTAGAGAATATGATTTATCTAAAGCAACAACGATTACTTTGTCATAAAATATGGATGTATTCATTTTATTGCTTGTTATGATAACCGTAAGTCATAATAAAAGGAATATGCGAACATCGTTGTAAATGTTGTGCATTAATACTATTTTACATTTCACATTACATATTATATATTTCAATGATATTTACTACATTTTATGTAGGTACATACTTCGCACTTCGATACAACATAGCCGGGCTGAGTGGCGCAGACGGTTCCGCCCCCAACTTGACAAGTTCGATCCTGGCATTCTCCGTAACATCATGCTCATTCCTGGGTGGTAGGCAACCCCTAACATATTCTTTAAAAAAAAAAAAGATTCTTGGCTTCCGTGCGAGATGACGCTCTTCTACTTGCAGATTTTACATTCGGCAAATGAGACACAATGTCGTACTCGCGTTCGCGAAATTTGAGGAGGCTGTACTGCTCCGTTTTAGTAACCCCATATTTTCCAGCAAGAGCACAAATTCGTTCCAAATACATATATCATCGTCACCAAAGTATACATATACGCCTTCTTCTGCACGTTGGTCTATGTCGCTATTAGATACTGCTATTTCTAGTTCTTGTAGTACATCTTCTCTTCCACCTCTCTTCCACAGCTCGCAGAAGATGTAAAACACTGGCTGCTTGCTTTTCATACATACATGCATGCATAGATGCATTACATACTATCTGCGCACTTTTTAGCGATAGATTTACACCCTAGTGCTGAATCGGTCGACCGCGGCAATCTTCGAGATTCGTACTGGCAACCTTTGAAACACAAACTATGAATCGCTTATGCATCGCTGTGCGACATCTGGCGTACACTTTACGTACTAGTACTGTTGTTATTTACACAGCAAAGCTAAACTATAGAATTCACTCTAGGAATAAGATTCGCATCGAGAAACGTTATATAATGTATGTGTGACACAGTTGTTGGCTTAAGATAACAAAGGTTTAGAATATTCATATCGATCGATCATATTATCGATTCAATTCATATTTAATTTCCATTCAGTTGGCAGTATAACGGAACCGGAAGTGCTCCCTCCTTGCTCCTCAAACCCGTACACAAATCTATCGCTAAAAAGTGTGTAGATAGTACATACTGCATTATAGACTGTTGTGGCTTTCAGTGTTTAGTCTGCAAGCCTCTGTGAATTTACTAACCCCCGCCACAGTCCTCTATTTGTAACTAGTTCTCTGGCTTCGTTTAGTTAATACTATAAATCTTATTTTAAATCGTTACGAACTAAGTCTAACCATTGTCGTCAATAATCAGTCGTGAAATCTGTGAATGATAATAGAGTAATATTACCCTGGTCTATGAGGATAGAGAGATGTCCGTATCAGGGATATTAATGGGGAATCTACGAGGAAATATATGTAATGGAGCTACGATGAAACATAGTGAAGCTACGATGAAATATAAAATTAATCTATGAGAAACACAGAGAATTGTTAGTGTCCGGATACTGGAAAATGGAATTATCAGCCCGTGGGACATAGACAGAATAAGACTGAGTTACAGAGAGTGCAGGGATCGCACCCAGTTATAGTACGTAGGAGAAGTAGAGGTTGTATGTTTAGTTATTTGAAATATGTCGACCCCAGAGATCAGAGAGGTTGATAGTTCCACATGAATGACCGTAAGGGGGAATGTTAAATCGTGACAGATGAAACGAATGTAAATGGGACCCATAACAACAATAATAATAATAATAATAATAATAATAATAATAATAATAATAATAATAATAATATTTATAAGATTGTTTACCAGTAATCATGACAATTACATTGAAACGACGACGATCGTAAACAAATAATAACCATAATAATAATAATAATAATAATAATAATAATAATAATAATAATAATACATGTAGCCGCCGTGAGTTGGGTTGGTTCTGACCAACAACTTAGGTTTCCCTTCGAGGCCTGGGTTCATAACTGTGCGAATGAGACCACGGACGTTTTATGTCAGAATTATATGAGATTTGTGGGAAAACCTTCCGATAACTTTATTGTCGCATTGACAATGGTAAATATTAAGTTGAGCTTTAATTTGACGAGCTATTACTGGCATGCTCGTGACTCTGGATATTTTCGCTAGGGTCCTTCCGTCTAGCTGTCCCCTTTTTGTTACGATAACATGTCTAGGATAGGAATCCGGACTATCTGATATGCAAATACCCGGAAGTGACTCATCAAATGGATCGTGGAGGCGACCGCAATACAGATTGTGCTCCTGAAATGGCTTCAGGTTTACGTGTCTAATCACACGGGTTATTAGTTCGATCCCTATGGATCAGTTGTCCGGCCAATGCAAGCATACCTGTATAAGCATACGGGTTGCTGTTCGACCTCATGTAATTTCATCCACACCATCAGTTTGTTACGATGGTACGAAACGAATTGTATTTCTTTTTCAGGTTTGTTATTGTCACATTTGAAAATATTGTCAGTACGTAAATGTTGCCAAATTACATGAATAAATTGTTCCTTGTTGCAATTTCAAAAGGAAAGAGTTACATTATATTTTTATTGTCGATGTTAGTCATGCCCATGGAAATCAATTCCGTCACTTCCTAGTCCTATTGTGAAGTCTTTTATTTGAGTGTCTACAGGTGAGCCCTCCCCCTACTTAAATTTGCATGCTCATTACTTGAGCGCCCAATTTGTATACAGATGTTTGTTAGACATTTACTAAAGAACCGATCACCCCTGAGATAAATGCTAGTCTGGGACTCAGAGGATTAGCGGGTGCTGTAACTGCACTACACATCCATTTGGCATTCTAAACTGGTCTAGAACAGATCTAGAAAACATCAATCGCACAATAAGGACAATGGTTACTAAGCACAAAATGATGCATCTTAATTCATGCATAGAAAGAGTTACAATGTCGAGAAGAGAGGGTGGCAGAGGAATTCTTGATGTTATAACTCTACACAATCAACAAATAATAAACCTGAGGAAATATATTGATTGCCGGACAGATGACAGCATTCTATGTAAAGCTGTAGTTGAAGCAAATCTAAACTACGCCCCTCTGAATTTACATGAACGCCACATAAATATCAAAGACACGAACATCCTGCACAGGGAGAAGATAGAGAGATGAGCCAGTAAAGAACTTCATGGAAGGTACTACAACCAGGGGAATGATGAGACATTGACAGATAACTTTAAAACTCACGGCTGTCTAGGGCAGAGTTATTTCCAGAAACGGAGGGATTCAACCAGGCGACCCAAGATAATCTCGTTATAGGGAACACATCTTTAAATGATCCTGCTACTAAGGATGGCGAGTGAAGGAAATGAAACAGTAGCCCAGAAACCATTGAACACATCATCAGCAACTAAGTGCAGATTACTAGCGCCAATATCGTACAATGACAGACATAATGATGTAGTCAAAGTTATACATCAAGAAATTGCCCTAACCCGATCTTTTATCCAGAACATAGTGCCTTTACAACAAATACCCCCTCACTAAGTGTACTGGAAAATGAAAATTTTAAACTCTACTGAGATCGAAAGATTCAAACAGATAAAAACAACCCCGCACAATAGACCAAACATAACATTAACATACAAAAAGAATCAACACACATGTCTCATTGACATCACTATCCCACATGAGCACAATATGAAACAGAAATACAGAAAGAAGGTCGATAAATATACTCCTCTGGCTATGGAAGTAGCAAAGATCTGGAAACAAGACAGAATAACAATAGTAGGGGAGCAGTGGGAGTTCTAAATCCGCTGAGTCAGCATTTCTGTTGCGTCAGCACCCGAGGTCATTGACCCCGGCCAAGGTCACTGACCCCTAGTAGAATACCTAGGCGGTGCTCTGTTGATTAAAGATGGCAGCTTGTCAGCTGTCAAAAAGCACGCGGCTTTGTTTACAAACAAGAGCACATGTAATTTCAAATTGCCCGCCACCACATGCCAAAGGTGGTAGCCGTGAGGTTTAGTGCTGCAAAGATGGCTGCACGATGCTCTGAGCCTATGTATAGCAGCCATCTTGCGCAAGCGCCTATAGCCGTCATCATTCTTCATAAGAAGCTGTGTATAGCTACCATCTTGCGCAAGCGTCCCTAGGGCGTCTCATAAGAGCAGCAGCCACCTTGCGCAAGCGCCCCTAGGGGTCTCATAAGAGCAACAGCCATCTTGCGCAAGCGCCCCTAGGACGTCTCATAAGAGTCTATGTATAGCGGCCATCTTGCTCAAGCGCCCCTAGGCCATCCCATAAGGAGCTGTATATAGCCGCCATCTTGTGCAAGCGCCCCTAGGCCGTCACATAAGGAGCTGTGTATAGCCGCCATCTTGTGCAATTAGATAGCCACCAACTTGCGCAAGCGTCCCTAGGGAGACCCATAAGAGTCTATGTATAGCGGCCATCTTGCGGAAGCACCCCTAGGCCGTCCCATAAGGAGCCGTGTATAGCCGCCATCTTGTGCAAGCGCCCCTAGGGAGTCTCATAAAAGCAGCGGCCATCTTGTTCAAGCGCCCCTAGGCTGTCCCATAAGAAACTGTGTATAGCCGCCATCTTGTACAACTGGCGTCGGGAAGGGAATCTTGCCGTAAAACTCCCTTCAAGATGGCGGATGTGAGGTTAGGCTTGCTCTTTTAGGCGTCGGAAAGGGCAACTAGCCGTTAAAGTGAGGTTACGCCCCTCAAGATGGCGACTGTGAGGTCAGGCTCGCTCTCTTATGCAAAAATCCACAAATCGGCTAGCCCTTATACTATACTAGGGTCAATGACCTCGGGGGTCAGAACCCGCCTAGGTACACTACTAGGGGTCAATGACCTCGGGTGCTGACTCAGCAGAAAAAATGCTGACTCAGCGGATTTAGAACTCCCACTGCTCCCCTACTGACAATTTTTCCTTTTCTCCTTTGTCCCACCGGACTCACACCACACTCATTTCCAGAAAATTTAATGACACTACAGCTCCTCATCTACACTCAAAATGTGGCAGAAAATGCTGCAATTGTGAAGATCTGCAACAACGTCAGAACATTTCTGAATGCTCAGTATGGACCATAAATAGAAAAGGCTGCAACCTCTATAACGAAGAGAATGATGAAGGCGTATATTACAAATGTATGTAAATGATGATTAAGCTCAATTCCTTATATGAAAAATTACGAAATACGTGCTATATTACCAAATATAAAGTTGTGAAATAACTAATAATAATAATAATAATAATAATAATAATAATAATAATAATAATAATCATGCTTTTACGTCCCACTAACTACTTTTTCTGTTTTCAGAGACACCGAGGCACCGGAATTTCGTCCCGCAGGAGTTGTTTTACGTGCCAGTAAATCTTCCGACACTAGGCTGACGTACTTGTGCACCTTCGATGCCCAGTAGGAGAACATTTCCTTGCTTTTTCGATAAATATAGTATACTTGCTCGTTAGTTAAGAGAATGGTTTCATACACGCAAGTTGTATCAAATAAATACAGTTTATTAATATGGAATAAGTCACATAAATCAGAAATAACCAAATGCCGCCTCTAACGTTACTTAAGTTCGCTTAATGAGCATATTTGTGACTAGCGCTGGTTCAAGATATTAACGTTGCGCAAGTTCTGCAATGAGCACACACTAAACTGCAGTAGATCGTTCTCCGCCAGTACCTCAAACTGCATTGGTAAACACATTTCTTAACTGTTTGGCCCACAGTGAAAGACAATGGACCTGTCGCAATGTAATCACTTCTTGTTTTTGAAAACAAACCTTGAAATAATGAATCTAACAGATAAGAGACTAACATGGAAATGAAATCGAACAAACAAAGTAGTCTAGTAGACTAATATTGTTTATCAGGCACATTCAGTGTCAATCACAATAAAATTCAATTCAATTAAAATTTGCTTTACGTCGCACCGACACAGATAGAACTTAGGCGACGATGGAATAGGAAAGGCCTAGCAGTGGAAAGGAAGCGGCCCTCGTCTTAATTAAGGTACAGGCCCAGCATTTGCCTGGTGTGAAAATGGGAAATCAAGGAAAACCATCTTGAGGGCTATCGACAGTGGGGTTCGAGTCCAGAATATCCGGTTGCAAGCTCACAGCTGCACGCCCCTAACCGCACGGACAATTCGCACGGTAATCACAATAAAATACTCATTATAAATGACGAAGTCTACAGAATGATGAGAATGGTTATTTTTACTAAAGGAAATAACTATCCTATCCAATCAGTTCAACTTTATACAGCAGATTTTAAAATACTTCAAAAGATCCGGATTTGCATATTTCGTTCCGTGTTAAGAAACTGAAGGAATAACTATAATTTCGAAATCCCGAAGTTCCCGCTAGTTTTCCTAAATCCAATTCCTGTAAGTGACTACTTCAGGTGCTGCCCGTCTGGTGGCCATAATCGTCAAGGCGTAAATTATCTATGATCTGGTACCGTGATTAGACACTTCGAGTCCCGTTGGTGGGAAAAAAATCGCCATCAGAATGTTAATCAACAGGGTAGGTGTTGGCATACAATATTTAATCACTAGATTGCGTACCAAAAGCCGAGATTAAATTCAAAACCTCTCCGCACTGTTCATATGAAGTGAGGGCATATGGCGCTGTTCATGGCGATTCATCTGTCGGCTGGGGACAGACCCATGTCTTCGGAGACTCCCGGTACTAAAAGCCACACGTCATACGCTATATAAAAACTTGAGGTGCTACTGACATACTTAGCTAGTTGCTAGTTTGCTTTACGTCGCACCGACACAGATGGGTCTTACGGCGACGATGGAACAGGAAAGGGCTAGGAGTGGGAAGGAAGCGGCCTTGGCCTTAATTAAGGTACAGCCCCCAGCATTTGCCTGGTGAGAAAATGGGAAACCACGGAAAACTATTTTCAGGGCTGCCGACAGTGGGGTTCGAACCTACTATCTCCCGAATACTGGATACAAATAAATAAAGAGGCTTTAACACTTCTGAATAGAAAATCACATTTTTCTCAGCCTTTTAGACTGGAAGTTTACAAAATACACTTTTCTTCTAACAAAAAGAGTATACGCCCAAATTCTTTGAAAAACTGTAAGGGCCTCATATTAGGAGACATCTCCATTCTTCGAGAAAATTATGGTAAAGTATTGTACGCATGGTTTAAAAAAATAGTATCTCTGGAAAGAACATATATTTCTACTAAAAAAGTAAACTCCAGGACGTAATCGTCTTTACACTGGGCTGTTTTCAGACTACCTTTGCTGTACGGGAGTGAAATCTGGACGGATTGAGGATATCTTGTTCATAATTTAGAAGTAACAGACATGAAAGTAGCGAGAATGATCGGTGGTACAAACCCCCTAACCCCATGGCACTACTGCTCTGAAGGGCCTTGGCCTACCAAGCGATCGCTGCTTAACCCGAAAGTCTACAGATTACGAAGTGTCGTGTGGTCAGCACGATGAATCCTCTCGGCCGTTATTCTTGGCTTTTTAGACCAGGACCGCTATCTCACCGTCAGATAGCTCCTCAATTTTTTTTTTTTTTGCTATGGGCTTTACGTCGCACCGACACAGATAGGTCATATGGCGACGATGGGACAGGAAAGGCCTAGGAGTTGGAAGGAAGCGGCCGTGGCCTTAATTAAGGTACAGCCCCAGCATTTGTCTGGAGTGAAAATGGGAAACCACGGAAAACCATTTTCAGGGCTGCCGATAGTGGGATTCGAACCTACTATCTCCCGGATGCAAGCTCACAGCCGCGCGCCTCTACGCGCACGGCCAACTCGCCCGGTAGCTCCTCAATTGTAATCACGTATGAGTGGACCTCGAACCAGCCCTCAGATCCAGGTAAAAATCTTTGACCTGGCCGAAATCGAACCCGGTGCCTCCGGTTAAGAGGCAGGCACTCTACCCCTACACCATGGGGCCGGCCGCTGGTACAAACACGAGAGGAAAATACAGAAACGTTTTCTAAAATAAATATACACGTCCATATTCTCTGAAAACTGTAAGGGCCTCATTATGAGTTTGCGAGACCACCACACAGTTTCCCGCTTCCATCTCTTGGATTCAGATGGAAGAACCTTGAACCAAGTACTCACTCTACCATCAGTTATTCTTACTTTAGCCCAATTTTCAACATAAATGCCTCCGATTGCTTTTAATAGGTGAACCAATTACAGCTGCTATTTGTGGACTTGTTTACATTAGTAACTTAGCATGTGTAAGACGTGTCAACAACAACAACAGTTTGAGAGGTCACCACAAAGATTCCCGTTTCCATCTCTTTTTTTTTTTTTTTTTTTTTTGCTAGGGGCTTTACGTCGCACCGACACAGATAGGTCTTATGGCGACGATGGGATGGGAAAGGCCTAGGAGTTGGAAGGAAGCGGCCGTGGCCTTAATTAAGGTACAGCCCCAGCATTTGCCTGGTGTGAAAATGGGAAACCACGGAAAACCATCTTCAGGGCTGCCGATAGTGGGATTCGAACCTACTATCTCCCGGATGCAAGCTCACAGCCGCGCGCCTCTACGCGCACGGCCAACTCGCCCGGTCGTTTCCATCTCTTGGATTGAAGTGGTGCTAGTAACACACCTCACATAAGGTCTAAAATGAAGTGTTGATCGTTATTTCTTCTTGCATTCTCAAAAGGGCAAACGATGTTTGTGCGCACGACAGGAAAGCAATCGGTCTCAAGGAATCAAATATTTCATTCTTAAGTTCCTATACATACATACATACATACATACATACATACATACATACATACATACATACATACATACATACACTGTTACACCTCTCAGCGTTCAGTCCGCAAGACTCTGTGAATTAAGTAAACGCCTGTATAATCCTCTGTTTGTAAGAAGCTCTGTGGCCAATTTTAGTTCCAAAACCCTTATCTTTAAATAACTGGAAACTGAGTCTAACTATCGTCGTATTGGTCTCCCTCTACTTCTCTTACCCTCCATGACCGAGTCCGTTATTCTCCTAGGTGACCAATCCTTCTTCATTCGCCTCATAATATGATCCCAGCACTGAAGCCGGTTTATGCGTACTGCTTCATCCATTAAATTAATTCGTAATATATCATTTATCTCCTCATTACGAGTACCCTCCTGTCATTGTTCCCACCTGTTTGTACCAGTGATCACTTTCATGTCTGTTATTTCTAAGTTATAAGATTACTCACTCCACCCAGCTGTAACTTCCGTACAGAAAAGTTGATATGAAAACAAACCGATGTAAAAACAGTTTCGTCCGGGAGCTGGCTTCTTTTCTTGCAGCATTCTATTAATTGCAACTTGATTAGCTTTGCTGCACTTGATTCAACTAATTAATTAATTAATTAATTAACTACTAACATCCTGGGAGAATACACATCCTAAATACTTGAAATGATCTACCTGTTCCAGTTTTGTATTCACAAGCTGATACTGTATTCAATTCCCTTACGTTTCTTCTCGACTGACACCACTTTTTTCTTGGAACTGCTAATTCTCATATCATACTCAATGCACCTATTTGTGAGTTCCAAGATATTAGACTGCAGGCTTTCAGCACAGTCTGCCATTAACACCCAACAAAACTTGCTCTGTCACCGGGTAGAAATTGTGAGTCGCCGGCATAGGCGAAACTGCTTACTACATTTCCACGTAACTTAAACCCTCCCTGCCACTTCTTTCAGCAGACGATCCATGTAAGCTATGAAGTACAAAAGGGTAATCCATGTCTAACCCCTGCAAGTACTTTGAACCAGAAACTCATTCTACCATCAATCCTTACTGTAGCCCAATTTTGAACATAAATGCTTTTGACTGCTTTCAATAATCTATCCTTAATCCCATAATCCTTCCCCCGGTACGCTATCATCTGCCTTCTCTAGATCTACGAAACATAAACATAACTGTCAGGTGGTGGTGGTGATTATTGTTTTAAGAGGAAGTACAACTGGGCAACCATCCTCTATATAACACTAATCAGAAGGAAAAATGGAAGGGATCCGACACTTCGAAAAATGAAGATATCGGCCAAAGGAAGACAAGGGCCACGAAGGGCGTGAAAATGAAAGACTCCCTAGCCCTCGCAAACCTAATAGCGTCGGGGTCGGAAAAGAACAAGAGTTGACCAAGGAAGGTCGGATAGGACAGATGAAAGTGAGGAGCCTGGCACAAGTAAGTGGAAGCAATGCCAGGACTCAGCTAAGGGCCCCGTGGTCGCCAACCCACGCTCCAAAGTTCAGAGCCCCTGAGGCCCCTTTTAGTCGCCTCTTACGCCAGGCAGAGGATACCGTGGGTGTTATTCTACCGCCCCCACCCACAGGGGTGAAACATAACTGTCAATTCATCTCCTAGCATTTTTCAGCCACAGGAACTTGAAAGCCCCTCTGTGGTCTGAAACCACACTCGTTTTCATCCAACAAACTCCCAACCATTGATTCCCCCCTGTCCGACTCGTTGGCTGAATGGTTAGTGTACTGGCCTTCGGTTCAGGGGGTCCCGGGTTCGATTCCCGGCCGGGTCGGGGATTTTAACCTTCATTGGTTAATTCCAATGGTCCGGGGGCTGGGTGTTTGTGCTGTCCCCAACATCCCCGCAACTCACACACCACACATAACACTTTTTTTTTTTGCTAGGGGCTTTACATCGCGCTGACACAGATAGGTCTTATGGCGACGATGGGATAGGAAAGGCCTAGGAGTTGGAAGGACGCGGCCGTGGCCTTAATTAAGGTACAGCCCCAGCATTTGCCTGGTGTGAAAATGGGAAACCACGGAAAACCATTTTCAGGGTTGCCGATAGTGGGATTCGAACCTACTATCTCCCGGATGCACACATAACACTATCCTCCACCACAATAACACGCAGTTACCTACACATGGCAGATGCCGCCCACCCTCATCGGAGGGTCTGCCTTACAAGGGCTGCACTCGGCTAGATATAGCCACACGAAAATTAAATTAAATTTCCCCCTCCGTTCCAAAATGCCACTGAACACCTTGCCTGGAATACTGATCATTACCTCGATAGTTGTTGCAATCCTTGTTGTTCCCTTGCTGCAATTACTGCTTTCGTCCAATTAGAAGATACCTTACACAGGGACGATTGAAGGAATTTTGGCCCCCTCAAGAGGACCCCATACATTTACCTCAGATCAATCTGACCGACTGACAGGACTGGATGTTCATATTATTGCATAATTTCCTACAAAATAATTTAGTTTCAAAAATTACATCATGGGCACTAACATAATACTTTTTGTATATGTACCGGGCGGTACACCTCCACGCCGCCTGTTCAAATATTGCGCCAATTGAAACTCCTCTACAGGAGAAAGCCTGAACTTTAAAAAACTGTATTAACTCAACAGTTTCTCCGAAGATGGCTCTGTGTGAATTTTGATGTGTTTTGGTTTGTAATTCATCAAGAAGTGTGGACGTTCTCTAACAGATGTCTCTACAAAAAACTATTGTAATACACTCTGGTGTAATGGAATGAACTTTAATGAAGAAATTTAGTATTCATAAGTTTTGTTTTTACTATATTTTGTTCTGTTATCTTTGGGTTGGCAACATTAATTCTTTCTATCCGCCTGTTTGGAATTTCTTCTTCTTCTTCTTCTTCTTCTTTTCTAGCCTATTTCAATCCACTGCTGGATATAGGCCTCTTCCATGTGCTTCCATCGTCTTCGGTCTTGAGCCACTTGGAACCAGCGTGTTCCAGCCAACAGCTTTATGTCGTCGAGCCATCTCTTCAGGGGTCTTCCAATGCCTCTCTTGTGTCCCCATGGTCTCCAGTGAACAATCCTAGAGGTCCACCTGTTGTAGTCTTGTCGAGCTACGTGTCCTACCCATTGCCATTTTAGTCTTGCTACTATCTCTAGGATGTCTGTTACATTAGTTCTTCTCCTGATGTCCTCTGAACGGATCTTATCCCTAAGGCTGATCCCTAGCATCTGTCGCTCCATGGCTCGTTGTGTTCGCTGAAGCTTGCGAGCACTTTCCTTCGTCAGAGTCATCGTTTCCAGACCGTAAGTTGTAACTGGCAGCACGCACGTATTATAAACCTTGGTCTTCAGGTTAATTGGAACATCCTTGTTGGTGAGGATGAATCTTAGTTTTCGGAATGCAGTCCAACTCATACCTATTCTGCGAGGAATTTCTGCACGTTGGTTGTCTTTTCCAAGTTTTATCTTGTGTCCAAGATAGATGTACTCATCGACAGCTTCTATATATTGGTTTCCCATTTTAAGTGGTCGACTCTCTGGGCTTAGTATTTTCGTTTTATTAATGTTCATTTCCAAACCAATCTTAGCAGAAGCAGTTTTTAATTCTTGGATCATGCTTTCTAGCTCATCTAGATTTTCAGTTATGAGCACAATGTCATCGGCAAAACGCAGGTGGTTCAAATATAACCCGTTTATTTTTATTCCTTTATTATCCCAATGAAGGGTTTTGAATACATCTTCCAAGGCAAGGGTAAACAGCTTTGGAGAGATTGTGTCACCTTGTCGAACTCCTCTGCCAACTGGGATTTTATTGGTGATGAGGTCTTCGTCCACTCTGACTACCATTGTTTGGAATTTAGCCAATCCCAAATTTCGTTAATTTATTTCCAATCAATCATGTATGTCTTCTTCGACATAGATATGTTGCTCTAAGCTATCCAATAAAAGCGAAAGGGTGTGTCTACTCATTCCTGAAAGGTCTCGAATTTTCCACGAGGGTATAAAAACTGCTGATTTTCTTGTCTCGGTGCCACTAATATAACATCTAATTCAGTGTGTGAATACGTAGCAGGGGGCGGGACGCGCCTCTTTCTTCAAGCAACAGTTCTTCAACAAGGTAATGGCCTGTTAACATCTTTATTTCTTGCTAGCTCAGCAGTTTAACTCTCGGGGAGGGTTCGAATCCTTTAATATGTAACCCATCTCTTTAAAATGTAAATTCCTTTTCTGTCTGTGTAAAATCTACAAATATCTTTTACTGTAAAGCGGGGATAGAGAGTGCTTCACCCTCTCGAGCTCCCCTTCATTTTTGAAATTAAGGTGACCACGTTTTCGTAACCGTCTCTTCTCTTCCTTAATGTATTAAAGTTTTCTCATACGGGTCACCTCCCTAGCTTGGGATTAGCCCCTGTGTACCAGCCTAGAGCCAATTAGGTTTTAAAAAGTGTATTTGGAGTGCAAGTTCACGCCTCCAGTCCTCTCTGTACTTTGGGCCAGTAACTTAACCTGATGTTTTATTTTCATTGCGAAGGCCCTGTAGGTTGGGTATTAAATACCCCTGTTTCTTTATGTGCCTTGAGGGCAGATAGAAGTGAAATTCGTTGTGGCCTTTGGTAGGCTTGAACTTTGAGAGCGGGTCTGCTCTTTCCTAAATTTGATCTCTGTGTGCCTCTAGGAGGCTTAACATTGTAATTAGGAGCAAGTGTTCCTTGGCATGATGGGGTTTCCTGCCCCTTTGTTCAATTTTGTACCTTGGTAAAGTTGGGCTAATAGCTCAAGGATTGTGATTGTGGGGCTCGAAGCCCAGACCTTGTGATAATCCCCTAACACTTGTAATTTCTTTGTATCTGATTTTGGCTTGTTGTTGACTTGTTAAGTTTTCAAATTCTATGTCACCATTGTTAAGTTTTGAAAATATAACCTTAGTTGAAATTTTAATTCATCTTTAAGACTTGTAGTTAGACCCATTCCAGCCCGCACCTTCTTTCACCTCTGCCTTCCACGGATAACTCCGTAACAGCATATTATTATTATTATTATTATTATTATTATTATTATTATTATTATTGTGACATGAAGAAGGTCTCTGCCTAGAGTTAGGTAACACTTTAAACATCTGGCTTCAGTGTCCTCTTGCGGCGATACCCTGAATTCTATCCTAGTACACATTTCTGAAGTCTGTCTATAGGTATCACTTACTTGTTTGAGGTTGCCACCTAGGAGCCTATACTGTAACGTCAATTTAGAGAGAAATGTAATGGTTACGAGTTGGCACATCTTTTTAAGTCACTTCTAAGGGTTGCTCCTACTGTGTTCTCTTCAACCAATCCAATGTTAGCCTGCCATTACAAAAGAGACTGGTTTACGCCTGCGGAAGGTTGTCTTGACCGTCAGATCATCAACTGAGGTTCGCACCTCGCTTAAGGCAGCTGGCGTTCAGGGGAAACTACTAAGGTAGGCTTCTACATCCTAAACAATGTGACTTGAGAACGAGTGGCATATGGATGTACAGCTTAGGGTAGTGCCGTACCTGCTTCAGTTTTTGAAAGGATTTTATTAACTTAATTTATTTCTTTGTCTTGTAGGTTTTCTAGCTTCTTCAAGCAACGAATATTACACTCATTAGAGTGTACTGTCTTAAAACGAAGCACGAATGTGGACCCTCATTTCCCTTTTCTCTATCTTGTTTCTTGTGACTAGGATATCCAAATTTAACAGTTTCTTCCATTTTCGGCTGTTAACTTCTTTCCTCCTAGTCACAAGGTTGTATGAGGTTATCCTCTGTTGACATGAATGTGACTTATGGATAGAGGTCATCCAACAATTAGTGTTACGGAAATAGCGTGATGAATTGTAGTCCTAGCAACCGTGCAGGCTGTGATGTAAGGTACGGATGGATGGCCAGACAATGTTACCTAGCAACCGTGAAGGCTATGGCACACTGAACTGAGGAGTAAAGATTCGTGAAATATTTTGAATTCTGTGCTGTCACTGCAACCTGTTCTGTAATTGTATTGACAAATGAAGGCATCGGCCAAAGAAAGGCAAGGACCACGAAAGGCGTGAAAATAAAAGCCTCTCTAGCCTTCGAATGCTCTAATACCGTCGGGGTCGGAAAATAACAAGAGTTGACCAAGGGAGGTCGGATACGATAGATGAAAGTTAAGAGCCTGGCACAAATAAGTGGAAGCAATGCCAGGACTTAGCTAAGGACCTCGTGGTCGCCAAACCACGTTCGCAAGTTAAGAGCCTCTGAGGCCCTTTCAGTCGCCTCTTACGAGGGGCAAGGTATACCGTGGATGTTATTCTACCACCCCCACTCATAGGGACCTTCAGTGATGTGAAAATCGCCGATACCTCAGGTGTTTATATAACACACATGGACAGTAACTTTCTCCCATACCTTTTAACAGAACTACTAGCTTTTTTTCCGTTTATATCTTTAACAAACGACTTTTACACACTATGTTCTTTATCTGGAACCTTGTTTATTTTCAAAACTTTCTCCCTCTCTACCTATTCACCATCTTGGAAGCAGTTATTTTTGGACCTAACAGTGACTTTTTTTTTTTTTGCTAGGGGCTTTACGTCGCACCGTCACAGATAGGTCTTATGGCGACGATGGGATAGGATAGGCCTAGGAGTTGGAAGGAAGCGGCCGTGGCCTTAATTAAGGTACAGCCCCAGCATTTGCCTGATGTGAAAATGGGAAACAACGGAAAACCATCTTCAGGGCTGCCGACAGTGGGATTCGAACCCCCCATCTCCCAGATGCAAGCTCACAGCCGCGCACCTCTCGCGTACGGCCAACTCGCCCGGTCTAACAGTGACTAACGAATCTATACTATGTGAGAATTTTTGGGCACACCTTCTAGCTTAATATGCTGTTGTTGGTTCGTGTTGGGGAGTTGGAATCTATACCGGCATAAACAGTATATGTATAATTACTTGGAACTAGGATTGGTAGTGAGCGTAGGAACAGAGGATTATGATAACTGAATGTAGTCGTTTCGGTTGATGAACGAATACTATCTTATACCTGAGATGAACATGCTAGTGTTTAAAGAACTGGCATGCTAGTTGTATATTCTATATCTTCTTCATGACTTTTTTCATTTCGGGAGAGGGAAGGGATTCGGCACTAGAAACAGATCTGGCTCATTTGCAAATGAAGAGAAGTGTATTGTGTACCATATGATACTCTACTTGATAAATTAGCATATTATGGCATTTCTGAGAACGAACTTAAATTTTTTAGATCATACATATTTGGTCGAACCCAGTATTTGGAGGTAAATAGGGTGTCCTTAAAAGAATCTGTGGTGAAATATGGGGTGCCTCAATGGTACGTCATTGGTCGCTTTCTCTTTCTGATCATGATAAATGTCTTAGAAGAGAATGTACAAACAAATACAGTCCTATATGCAGACGATTCAACTTTTCTGAGCTCATGTAAAAATCTTCATGAACTAACGTTGTTGTTCGAACACACATTTAAGGAAGCTAAATCATGGTATAAAATAAATGATTTTCTTCTTTATGAAGGGAAAACTCGAAACCTAATTTTTAACCTCAAAAATCAAGAGAATGAATTAAAGTATGTTAAATTTCTTGGATTAAATCTTGACATAAAGCTAACATGGGAATACCACATTAACCATATTTGTGTCAGGATATCCCAAGCAGTATACCTATTCCGTCATCTGAAGCCTAGTAACTAAAGCATATGTGCGTTCTGCATATTCTGCATTTTTTCGGATTATTTTTGGGTATGGTCTAATTTTTTTTGGCAACAGTGCGCACGTAGGTGATATTTTAAAGTTGCAAAAGAAAGCTATTCGCACCATTGCTGGCGTTCCCCCTTACAGTCTCTGTAAACCACTATTCATTGAGCTGTCTGTCTTAACAGTAATCAATTTATACGCATATAATCTTCTGATATACATGAAGAATAAGCCCAGTAATGATTTGCCAATATGTCGGAACACCATACATACCTATAGTACCAGGTCATCTTATCATCTCGATATGCCGTGGTGTAGGTTAAAGAAAACTCAATGCCATATGTTGTTAAGTGTAACCCTATATAATAAATTAGGTCAAGAATTCCGTCAGCTCCTATTTAACATTTTCAAATAACTTTCTTATAAATGGTTGTTGGAAAAGCCATGGTACTCCACTGTGGAGTGCACTGAAGAGGACTGGAGCGGTCTACACTAACTTCGAGTGTTAATTCCTAGGTGTCTACATCTTTATCTTCAGAAGTGGTATTGTCTTCCAACGTATTTGTTTAAATATAATGTAGGTATATCTAGTTACTTAAATGCATTACCGGTATGTATAATTGGCTTCATGACGATATCTTTTAACATTTGTTGTTGTTGTTGTTGTTCTGATTTCATTTGAATGACCACTACGCACTGAACTGGATGAGAGTTATCTGCCAAATGTTACCAGGATTTATAGCCGAGATGGACTGACCGAGGGCGTGGATGGACAGCAGCATCACTGCTCCACCGATGAACTTTTTTAAATAATATCAATTTGTTCTTAGTTGCATATTTGTCAATTTACTCGAATATAATTATGTAGTTTCTAGAGAACATAAATTTATATCGATACAGAAGTGTATCAATTGGCATGTAAGATATTTTGAGGTGTAGATAGGTTTATCAGTGGAGAAAGTTCGTTTAGTTTATGATGATGATGCTTGTTGTTTTAAGGGGCCTAACATCGAAGGTCATCGGCCCCTAATGGAACGAGATGGACGACATGATATATGACAGTTAAAATTTTAAAATTTATCCACTGACTAGAGTTAAAAAAATGGTGATGAAGAAAAATGAGTATGAGATTAAAACAATCAGTGGATCTAATTCGCAATGCCTTCTTTTCTAATAAAATAATATATATAATTTACGTTAGACGTTAAAATAACATATTAAAATACGCAACACAAACTAAAATGAGGTCGATGGGATAAAAGCGCAATTAACACAAATACACTAGGACAAAGGACATCATTACACACGATAAAAAAGATCACTATCCCTCACTGAGCGGATGAGGAGGTCTGCTGACTGCTCGCCTTCTCGCAAGATGAGGGAGATGGTACCCGGGAGTTTTAGACCGGCGCAGATCGACCAGGTCCACGCACTCCGTAAGGATGTGTACCACGGTAAGATGATCATCGCAATTACACACCGGACGGGGTTCTCCTTTCAATGAATGGGAGTGCGTCAGGATACCGTGGCCGATCCGAAAACGATATAATACCACTGCTTCCGTCCGAGAACCCGAAGGGAAGTCCTCCATACCTTCGTTGTACCTTTTCTCGCTTTCAGCTTATTTGGAAGAGGAGTGGCCTGCCACTCCATCTCCCAATGGGATATAACCAGATGTCTCAGCTGAGAGCGAATATCACTTGCTGGAACCTTGTACGGCAATGGGGGGAAGTGTAACTGCCTCCTTGGCAGCCTGATCTGCTAACTCGTTTCCCCCTACACCCATGTGGCTTGGGAGCCACAGAAACGTGATTCTGGTGCGGGCATCCGAACATCCAGCCACCAGGTCCTGGATCCGCTGCACCAGAGGGTGCCCAGGGAAACAGGTATCAATAGACTGTAGCGAACTCAAGGAGTCAGTACACACAAGAAAATGTCGGCACTCATCGGACAGTGCGTATCGCAGAGCTTCACAGATAGCATAGAGCTCTGCTGTGTACACGCTGTAGGTTACCGGGAGAGCAAAAAGAAACCTATCAGTGTCGACAACGAACGCACAGCCCCCTTTACTGTCTGTTCTCGAGCCATCCGTGTAAACGACGACTGAGCCTGGATACCGGCCAACAACGGACAGAAAGAGCCTCCGATAAATCGAAAAGTCCGCGTTTTCCTTCGGGCCAGTGTGCAGATCCAGGATTATTTCAGGACGTCGTACTATCCACGCAGGTACCCCACTTGGTTGTCTGACAAGGCAAGAAACCGAAGGTACGTGAAAAAATCTGTGACTGCTATCCAAAGGTTTTCCAACCGGCCGCGTTGCTCGAGGACACGCAGCGTACAGCAAACGGTTGCCATTGTTGAATACGCAAGGATAACTTGGATGAAGTGGCATCTGTCACAAATTAGCAGCATACGAAAGAAGCATTTGCTGACGCCTCAGGCTAGCTGGGGTTTGTACGAAAAGCTCCCGTCGCCAACCTAACCCCGCTTGGTCTTGCTGAGCCATATGCTGCACTGCCGTAGTCTAGCTGGGATAAAATATGTGCCCTATAGAAACGAACGAGCACCGTGAAGTCAGCAGCCCAATTAGTGCTGCTAAGAAACTTCATGATATTCAGCTTCTTAGTGCATTGCACTTTTAACTGCCGCACGTGTGGCTCCCACGATAATTTGCTATCGAAAAGGAGCCCAAGAAATCGGTGTCAACAACGGGAAATACGACATTTCCTAAGTATAGCTCAGGTTGTGGGTGAAGAGTACGGAGCCGACAAAAGTGGACAACAGAGGACTTTGCGGCGGAAAACCGAAAGCCATGTTCTAAGGCCCACTGTTCCACTCTCCTAATAGCTTGCTGTAATTGTCGCTCTGCGACTGCCATATTACGCGAGCTATAGTGTAGAGTAAAATCATCCACATTTAGCGACGGTATTACTGCTGAACCAGCAGCAGCAACAATACCGTTTATGGCGATCGCAAACAGAGTGACACTAAGGACCGATCCCTGTGGAACCCCATATACCTGCACGTGGTATTGCGAACATGTCCTCCCTACTCGGACAATGAATAGACGGAGGGACAAAAAATTCGCAATAAATTCCGGCAAGTGACCTCGGAATCTCCGCTAATGCAGGACTGAAAGGCTACCATATCGCCGTGTGTTGTCATAGGCCTTTTCTAAGACAAAGAAAACAGCTACCAAATGCTGTTTGCGGAGAAATGAATCCTGGATAGAGCTCTCCAGGCGTACCAAGTGGTCAGTGGTCGAGCGAGCGGCTCGGACAAGAGTCCTCGTTTGTCCAGACACCACACACGTCGGCGATTTACCATCCTCTCAGATAGCTTACACACGAAGTTTGTAAGACAAATCGGTCTGTAACTTCCTGCATACCTACGATCTTTGTCAGGCTTGAGGACAGGAATGACGATGCCCTCTCGCCACTGAGACGGAAACTCACCCTCTATCCAGATTCGGTTGAATACACGAAGGAGATATAGTAGACTATCCTCACTAAGGTGTTTCAACATCTGGTTATGGATATTGCCTGGTCCAGGAGACGTGTCCTTGCAGAGCGCTAAGGCGCTGCGGACTTCCCACTCCGTAAAGGGCACGTTGTAGTCCTCTGAAGCTTGTGTGGCAAAAATAAGTTTATGACGTTCTGCCTCCCGCTTCAGAGTGAGGAAATCGCGATGGTAATTCCCGGAGCCAGATACATCCGCAAAATAACTAGCTAGACGGTTAGCAATCGAGAGTGGTTCAGTGACGACACTGCCTGCAATGGAAATTCCCGGTCCCGAAGATGAACCTTGGATACCCGAAGTACGTCGAAGTTTAGTCCACGAAGCTTTCTTACTTTGACGAATAAGAACTCACGCCTTAGCGCGGAGTTTCTTAAATGTTACCAAGTTGGCCACAGCAGGCTGTCTACGGTAACGTTTATGAGCGCGACGGCGTTCTTTTATAGCTGCTGCTATTTCTTCGTTCCACCAAGGAACGAGTTTTCGGCGAAGAGTCCCCGATAAGGACGGAATGGACTCCTCATCAGCAGCAAGAATAACTTGGGTGATGTAAGTTATTTCCTTGCCGACGGTCCGCCTGATATCGTCGTTAAAGACAGCTAGTGATGTGTACTTTGGCCAATCAGCATGTTTAAGAATTCATCGTGCCTTGACGGATTTTTGTTTCAACAAAGTAAGGATGATGGCAAAATGGTCACTGTCACAGAGATCATCGTGTGTATTCCACCGAAACAGCGGAACCAACGTTCGCCTTACGTCTATGCGAGAATATGTGCCGTAACGTACACTAAAGTGAGTTGGTTCCCCTGTTTTCAAAATACATAAATTCAGGTCTGTTACTAACCTCTCCAGCTCTCATCCCCGGGTGCACCTCAGAGCCAGAGCCCTATATGGGGTGATGGGCGTTAAAATCTAATAATAAGAGGAAGGGAGGTGGAAGCTGATCTATAAGATCAGTGACATCATTTATGTTAAGAGACTGGCCTGGTGGAAAATAAACGTTACACACTGTTGCTATGACACACAGCGGTACCCGCAGCGCAATTGCTTCCAGTGGGGTCGTTAGAGGAACCTCTTCGCTATAAGTATCAGAATGGACAAAAATACCCACGCCACCAGACGCCCGGTGGGCATAATATCGTTTTGTCGAGTATAGTCTGAAATTTCTCAAGACCTTATGATGACCTGGTTTGAAGTTTGTCTCCTGAATACAGACTGTACTCGCTGCATACTCACTAATGAGCTGACGTAGCTCAGCAAGATGGCTGTCATAACCGTTATAATTCCACTGTAAGAGTGCCATAGTGTGGGTGTGGACTTCTGAGATTTAGGTTAGAAGCAGCGTAATGCTACCTAACCTGCACTCACATCCCCATCCGAAGATGGAGATAAATGCTCCATGTGCATCACCTCGGCACCAGACGAGGTGATGCATGCCTTGAATTTCTTCGACGCAGTCCGGGGGCGGGGTTTCTTCCTACGAGGGGAGCGCGCAGGTTTTCCAGGAGGAAAACCCGCTGGCACAGAATCAGACCTTTCGGGTGTAGGGCGTGAGGCCCCATTTGTAGCAGAAGTGGAAGAACGCCTAGTAAGGGCGCTCTTCTCCCCCCGTCGATTCTTGTTTAGACGGGCTGGGAGGTGATCTCCCAGCCCTGGTCGACGATGCCACCTCCGCCGGCTTAGGCGCGGTTTTCGCCGACCTTGGGAGGAAAAGAGACGTTGTCTTCTTCCCCTGCTGTGCCGGCGTAGGTTTCTTAGCCGGCACAGGCTTATTGGTGGTCGAAGGTCGGGATGGAACCGCCTTCCAGCTCACAGGAGCAACTACCGCCTTGGGCACAGCGATCTTCTTGGAAGGTGTGTCAATAGAAAATGACGAACCTGGGAGAGACTGCTATCGTGCTGAAGTCTAGTGTCTTGGCCGGTGCATTCAGATAATTAAACTTACAGCGCGCTTCCTGGCAGTGAAGACCATCCAGGATCTTGATCTCCTGGATCTTCTTCTCACTCAGATAGGTCGGACAGTTCCGATCTCGAGGAGAATGAAGACCAGAGCAGTTAGTGCACTTGTACGGAGGTATGCATTCACACATGTACCACACACAGACTGATTTTGCGCGTGATGCGCCGGACGTGTGTCACGCCACGGTGCTTCATGTCTTCCATCAATTCATCGTCAGTGTTTAAAATAAGATCACGGTGGAAAATAACCCCACAAACCAGATTCAAGGTTTTGTGCTCTTCCACTTTGACGGGGATGTCGCCAAAGTGGTCGCACTTAAGCAACCGATCGGCTTGGAGCGCAGTGCTCGTCTTCAGAAGCAAACCACTATTGTGCATTTTCTCCAGATCCTCAAGTTCACCGTATACACCTTCAATGTGTCGACTGAAAAGAATCGATCTAACCAGCTTGAAATCTTGGTCATCGGTTCTGGTAGCAACCATGAACCTAGAGAAGCTGGAACCCAGACCAATACGCTGCGCTTGTTCCCAAGGGGTTGCCCCCCTTAGGGAATCAAATGTTAAAGACTTGGGTAGCGAACTACCCGAGGTGGCAGGCGGAAATTGTTTCGACGTCATGCCCGAAAGCATCCTCCCCGAATGCCACCCACTCCGATCAGGGGTCTCTGTAGCCGAATCAAGCAGCCAAGGCAATACCCACCTGGTCATAGCCGGTACGATGTTGGACGATGCCTAATACGGGAGGACTGAGGCAATGAGCACCAGGACTCCCTTCCTCCAGTCACCCGCAATAGCATGTACCCCATAGCCTGTACACAGCAATAAATATAGATAGAAATAAAGAAAAATAATTAATAATAATATGTCCTTCAGGCATTCGGCTGTGCGGTGACCTGTGTTGTCAAGCGGATACTACTGCAAGGGTACATGACACTCTCACCCGCCGCTTTCTGGGTGGTTAGTGACACGGGCTTTCGAGCGTAGTCGCACACGTAGGAGGTCCATCTCCGAGCATCACGCACATCAAAATTTGGAAATGGTCTACATCTAACCCTAAAAAACAATAAAAAATATAGAGGGGACCATGGCCACATGACCCTTTAAGTCGCCTTCTACGACAGGCAGGGATTACCTGTGAAGGTATTCAGCCCCTCCCAACCACAGGAGGTCCAACACATTATACCAAACCACAATCCATGTCCGCGCCTAGGTCGCCCCTTTTAGTCGCCTCTTATGACAGGCAGGAGATACCGCGGGTGTCTTCTACATATGCGTCCCCCACCCGCAGTGGGTTGTTTAGTTTATATGGAGTATATGTATACATTAACGTATTATGACAAAGACTACTGCACTTGTTGTTTAATGCCAAATAAATGATTCAATGATCCAATGACAAACACCCAGACATCGAGACAGAAGAATTGCCTAGACGCAGTTAACATCTCTGAACCGGCCGAGATCAAACCCGGAGCTCTATGAACCGAAGGTCAGTTCGATGATCATTCAACCAAGGAGCAACGTATTGGTACATTCTGGATACAATTTGATACCAAAAAAAAAAAAAAAAAACTATCTCATGAAAACATCTATATTACAGCAATGTTCAATCTTCTGAACTTCTTCGAGGACGAACATCTTCCCTAAAATTTAGAAGTACACGAATACTATCAATTCTCTCTCTCTCTCGCTCTCTCTCTCTCTCTCTCGGATCAATGGGCAGTACCTAACCCAATCGTATCCAATAATATTTTACTATCGCATCGGATTCTAGGTTTCTGAATAAGTAGTTATTCCCAGCCTTCATTAAATGAGGAGATATCGATTCGTTTAGGAAATAGAATATCTACTCTAGTTACGATCTAAATTCAGCTCCGCAAGTGAACACTGTGTCTATATACAGAACGCCTTTCAGGACAGTCCAGCGTGTAACAAATTCAGGTTACGATAGAAGAAAATAATGATAATAATAATGCTATTTGTTTTACGTCCCACTAACTACTTTTTTGGTCTTCGGAGACGCCGAGGTGCCGGAATTTAGTCCCGCGGGAGTTCTTTTACGTGCCAGTAAATCTACCGACACGAGGCTGTCGTATTTGAGCACCTTCAAATACCACCGGACTGAGCCAGGATCGAACCTGCCAAGTTGGGGTCAGAAGGCCAGCGCCTTAACCGTCTGAGCCACTCAGCTCGGCAGAAAATAATGATTATTATTATTATTATTATTATTATTATTATTATTATTATTATTATTTTCTATAAACTGGAGGTACTCATCAGGGACTCAATACTTGTGAGATGCGCATAGCGCCAATTGAGCCCCAGTTGAATCTATCATTGTCTTCACTATTTGTTTCCAGCTTTCCTAAGTTACCTTTCCTCCCCAACCTCTGTTATTCAATTCTTATACTTTCATAACACTACTGATATTAGGTTTGGGAGGCCGAAGTACTTCAGTATAGAGCTCTTGAAAGACTTTCCTCTTCTTTCCCCAACTGATCGAGAAGTTGGACTTCTACGTACTGTATTTTTGTTCGAGTGATGAAAAGTCTCGTTATTTGCCCCCTTGAAATTAAACAAAATCATTACCAAATGACAAACTGGAGGCAAGTAAAGTAAACTCGTGTTCTCATCCCGACGTGGGGCAGTTCTTTACAGGCACACACCAATGGAGGTGAGCTGCATGAGCCATTTTAACCACATACCAGACTTACTGAAAATGAAAACCTACAACCTGTTTTCCAGTCAGTGACCGGGTCAGGGATGGAATGAATGACGTCCCCATCTTGCGGCGAGGATAGGAATTGTGCCGGCTGCCGAAGCTTCTCGCACTCATCTGGGGCAATGAATAATGACTGACATATGAAATGAAATGATATTGGAGAGTATTGCTGGAATAAAAGATGACAGGGAAAACCGGAGTACCCGGAGAAAAACCTGTCCCACCTGCGCTTTGTCCAGCAAAAATCTCGCATGGAGTGACCGGGATCTGAACCACGGAACCCAGCGGTGAGAGGCCGATGCGCTGCCGCCTGAACCAGGAACCTTCACACATACCAGACTTACTGTCATTCTTAAATTTCTGGTAGTACCGGGAATCAAACCCGGGCCACCGAGGACGGTAGGTAATAACTAGGGCTCGGATGTTTATGCAGTAATAGGTTAGAATGATGCCTTTGTTGGCGAGATGTAGTGTTTATAGTGCACTATGTCTTCTAGTATGGGCTATATCAAATTTCTTACTTTCACTGATCTGTCTCAGTCTCATCCTTGGCTTTGACAATATGAAAGTGACTGAGGTATGAGTGATGCTAGTAATACCATTCCTTATGCAGCCAGTCCCTGTTATGAATGGTGTAAAAACATCGCTCATAGGGTCGGTTGGTGCATGCATTTCAGTGGGCTTGGCAGACTGATATGTAATAGCAACGACTGGCTCGGTGAGGAAAGCAACGGGAAACTACATCACTCTTCATTCCCCTAGTACGCCTCTTCCGTGACGCCTAGGCTGTTTATGACAGCTGTTGGTGGAGCTACAGAGGATCAAACCAGCCTTCGGGCTGACTACCCAACATACATACAGGTTAGAATGCAAACTTACTGAAGCGAGTAATAAGTAGAGTCTACCCGCACAACGGTAATGCTAGGAGGTTTGCTTAAACATTAGGGGTTCGGCCCATTAGAACCACTAGAATGTATGTTACTCCCACTACATTACGTTAGAGCGGGCTAGTCGACATATCCTACTAAGTAATTTTGTTACTAAATAATTTTGTTAGTAGAAAATGTCGACTATCCCGCTCTAACGTAGTCTAGTGGGAGTAACATAAATTCTAGGGGTTCTAATGGGCCGAACCCCTAATGTTTATGCAATCTTCATAGCATTACCGTCGTGCGGGTAGACTCTACTTATTACTTGCTTCAGTAAGTTTGCATTCTAACCTATTACTGCATAAACATCCGGGCCCTAGTAATAACACTAACCGTTACGCTACGGAGGGGAAGAAACTGGAGATAAAACAACTGGAGAAACCAAAATGCAATTATCCATGCCCGAACGATGAGTATTCAGAAACAAAGTGACCTAAACAGCACCTTATTGTTTAAAGCATTCGAACCAAGGCATAAATGATTCGAGAGGAGAAAAAAAAACAGTTTCGCGTAAGATTACCGTACAAAATTAGCAAAAGGAGTGTTTTCCATGCTACGGATGTACAAGCGAAAGCTGTAGAAGCTTTTGCCAACATAGGGCATTTCATTGATAAACACAATTTGACTCCAGAGCAGATATTAAATGATGATTCCATAAAGAATAATTCTTACATTCTGGAAAAACTCTTGCCATTAGAGGTACGCTATTTCCACATATACAGATTGTATCTAAAGATTTGTAACAAACGTTATGGGGATGATTCCTGGGATCAAAATAACAACAACATGTTCCTATGAACATATTATGCCCAATAATGCGTTCTTACTGAGTAACATACGACAGAAATACAGGACGTACATTGGCCACATCACAGGAGATTCTCAAAGTGTCCGATATGTGCAGCCTCAATATGACTGGCGAGGCTCTCGAAGATACCTGTGTCCTGTCGAACAGTTCCAGGCGTTACTGATACGTTGTTCCAGGTCGTTGAGATCGTTAACAGACTAGCGTACACAACATTTTTTGTGTGTCCCCACAGATAAAAGTCCAATTGTTTAAGGCCAGGAGACCCGGCAGGCCAATGGAATGGACCTCAACGCCCGATCCACCGTCGTGCGAAGGTGTTGTCCAAAACCCAGACTACATGTAAACTGAAGTGCGCTGAAGCCGCATCATGCATGAACCACATGGCGCGGTGAACTGCTGGTGGGGGGCACAAGTTCCAGTAGTACAGGCAGCGTGTCCCTCAAGGAGGTCAGACACGTTGATCCATTCAGTCGACGGGATAGCATGTATGGACCGATCCGTTGATCATGGGTAATGCTACACCACACATTGCGTCCAAAGCCCTCTTGATGATTAGCAACAACAGTACCGTTGGTATTTTCAACTGCCCACGTGTGTGTGTTATGCAAGTTTATGATGCCACCTCTTCCAAATGTGGCTTTGTCGGTAAAGGAAAAAACGGACGACGGACGGCAAAAAATGCCTGTATGGCAGTAGCAACGTCCTATTCCTATTCCTCAATATCAAAACATTGTAAGATATATGCTCATAGGGACATTTTTTCTTGTTTTAATCCAGGAATCACGCCCTGACGTTTGTTACAAACATTTAGATACACCCTGTCTCGGAGCACAATGGACAGTTTCCAGGTAGTACGACAATACCTAATATGAAATCATATACTAGCAAATCAGCAAACCTTGTCAAACATTATTTGAAACTGTTCCTTGTGGAGATATTATGACCAGATTTGCAAGGTAGAAACAGCATTCTTCTTTTTTGTAGGCATCAAACAAGAATGACGACCTTTACAACGAACCAACTCCAGAAGACGCAGAGGTTCACAAGAAGATAATTCCTGTAAAATGTACAGGACTAGTACAATCAGCTGACATATTACTTTCTTTCTTTCTTTCTTTCTTTCTTTCTTTCTTTCTTTCTTTCGTCCATTCAAGAACATGATACATACAATTCATAACGCATAAACTGATATTAGTAAACAACCTTAATGTGAGGCATAAAGATAATTTTCTTCATCTTCATTCATTTGTACATTTCCAGTTTTCGGCCAATAGATTCAAAAACCTGTTCCGTTATGTCTTTGTTAATGTAGATATTCCAGTGAGCATACAAGGCAATTTCAAACATCTTTATATTACTGTTTCTAAAGTGGACTTGCAGAAGGGTGTTTCAGGTGAGAATTGGCCAGCTTGTCTTCATACGATGTGCTCATTGCGAGAAATGTTTGTGTGTTGACCACTCTGTCATTATCGACCTTCGGTCTTGCTAAATGCTATATTTTCGTTACGTGAACATTACTGTAGTTATTTATGTGTATTTTATGTCAGTTAAAAATGTAGGTCGATTCCTTTCTTGTAATTATACATCAATTCTATGCTCCTCTGGTTATTGTTCATAGCAGCTATAAATCTTGTGGTAAGTGTAAACGCTACAGATCGAAATCGTGCGAAAACATTTGGGATCCTTTCGTTGTAATTCCCAGGCTTCAGCATTCACCTGGCTTGGGCCCCAAATTTCTGCACCAAGTCTTCAAACTTCGTACGATATTTGGGATCATTTGATGCTATGTATGTCCCAGTGTCCTATGTACTGGCATCCACGTAAAGAGAGATCTAAAATAGGACACCCACGTAGGAAATGTAATTACTAAAGCGTACAAGTCCTTACACTTCGTGATGAGGGTGCTAAAGGGCAGCAGTTCCGAGGCCAGTTCTGGAACATGGAGCAGCCGTATGGGATCCATAACAAACAGGACTCATTAACGAACTTGAGATGGTACAGCGAAAGGCGGCAAGATTCGTGCTTAACGATTTCAATCCTCGAAGTAGTTTGACAAGTATGATAGAAAAACTTGGGTGTAATACACTGGGGACTAGAAGGAAACGAATACGATTATGTGCCATGTATAATGCCTACACGAATAAGCCAGCTTGGAGAGAGTTGAACAGTCGACTATTAAAACCCTGTTACATAAGCAGGACATACCATGCGCATAAAGTAAAAGATAGATTGTAGAAAACTAACCATGGTATATATTCATTTGTAAATCGGGGAATTGATTATTGGAATGCATTACCTGCAGTTGTCTTAGAGCCTTTTCCCAAAAATGTAAGCTGCTTCAAGAACAGAGTCCACCATTCTGTAAATTGTGTGTAACTTTCTATGTGATGGTGTCATATTTTAATACAACGCTCAATCCTCTGTAAATTGTAGTATTAAGGCATATGAATTATTTAAATTTTGTGTGAATTTGTATACGAACGTACTGTATTTACGATGCTAAGATAATAGTAATTGGACTGCTCAATCTACTGTAAGTACAAAATTTTGAAATACTTAAGGTACGTGTGAATTTGTATATGGCGTTGTTGTAATGTTAAGCTACTAGTATGCTCAACCTATAGTACTGTAATCCGTAGTGTTAAGCGCTGGAAATAAAGTTGTGTGTGAATTTGTATATGATGATGCTGGATTTAGAATGTTAAATTAGTAGTAATTCTTGTAATATTTTCTTTCCATGGAGTTGCTTGCAATATTCTTGTTGTTGTAAGACATAGTGTAAAATTTTGAAATTCTTAAGTTGTGTGTGCGCGCACGCATTCCCGAGTGAGTCGGCCGGTGACGAAATAGAGTGCCGAATGTACTCAAGGCCGAGCTACCACGCCAATTTCAGTCTCTGTTGAACGTTTGCAAACGTGGCACGTGTTTCGTTGGTAACATTAGTACAGTGTGTGAATTCAGTGAAATGGCTCACGTGGCTCAAGTCAGGTATCGGTATAGTGTTCCCCAAAGAGTAAGGGCCGTAAGGAGATTATTTTAAGATAAGTTTCCTGATGTTCAAGTTCCAGGTCGGACTTCGATTCATAGATTAGTAAATATATTACGAAAGACCTTAAGTCTTCTTTATAAGAAATGTAATAAACCACGTACAGTACCGGTACTCACACTAGAAACTGTAGGTAACATGGCAACGCTCTGGAAAGTTCTCCTACATAATCCTTGCTCAGGAAGGGGAAATTTCCTATGGTTCTGTTCGAACGGGTAGACAGTTTCTGAAGTTAAAGCCGTGTAACATACTGCAATGCAAGAACTTAAGCCGGGTGACCCTACATTATGAATGCGATTTTGTGAATGGGTTTTGAATGCGATACGTTGTGATAGTACATATATCACACCCCAGAATTATATGTAGAAGTTAGAGATATTATTGTCTGTATTCGATTTATTATTATTATTATAATTATTATTATTATTATTATTATTATCAGTATTTCATTTGGATATTTTGCCATTTATATTGGTAAGCTGGAAGATATCCACATATGTAGGTATGAGTAATTTGTTTTGCACGAGTGGGAAAACATTGCTTTAATAACTCTGGTAATTTGAATGAGTCATATGGCTACCCCAGTGTTTGTTGTGATGTACTTGTGTCGAGAAAATTCATGAGTCATGTATATATCCCAGCCTGATGAGATGAGCTTGTTGTTGTATTAGGAAAATTTGGTGACTCGTGGAATATACCCCAGAGTTTGTTATTGTCTTGGGAGGAAGAAGTAGTTCAGGGCTTGGGCTTGAGAAGAGGACCACCCATGATTGGCTGGCAAGCACCAATCCAGACGTATCATCTGAGAGGAGGGGGATGTTGATGTCTATAAAGGTTGATCATACGGCGGCAACCAGGAACATTGTAAGGGTGATTGTAGAGGTGATTGTAAAGGAACGAGAAGGAAGATAACTACAACTACAACTGACGCACTGTACGGGGAGGAAGTGGTGCTGATACACGGTACTGGAGTGACACGGCTGCAATGGACTGGACTTCAAACGTTCGTGGAGCGTAGTCTTGTTATGTTCGTGGAAAGTGACTGATTGTGGAGAGTGCTTCCGCATTAAGTATGGTAGCACTAGTGGCGGCCTAGCATTGTATGCTGGTGAAAGCTATCTCAGACTTTCCATAAATTTATGTTGAGGATCGACAGACGTGTGTATATATCTTTACAACAAGTGTTAAAATATGTGAACACAGGAGTACAAGGTACAGTATCTGTGTGATGTGATAACTGCCGATTATGAGAATCGGTAAGTCGAATTAATATAGAGACAGTGAAGGGTATTTATCTTCATACATGTACATTGTTCATCGGACTATCTACAAATGGTAGCTTAGTTCTCACTTTCGTTTTCCCACGGTTTTCATTATTGTTGTTGTCGTAAATATGGAGTCTTCCAGCAATATTTTATGTGTGTATTATATGTATAATGTTGTATGTTGATGAGGTGCTCATGCACGGAATTTGTTCAGAATATAGTTAGCTATTTTAGAATCAGTGTTATTGATGGATCTAGGTGCAGTTCCTACCCAATTAGTCGTTTTCAGGAGGTTAGGTAAGGCCTGCAGCAGATGTACCAGCACGCAGCATTATGTACACGCCCTGGGATATAAAGTTTATCATGCTCTTATCTAAATTCGAGGGATCCATTCTGGTGAACTCTGGCGCCCATACTACGGACATTTCGGTTAATTATGCTTATTAATTTTATTAACTTTTTGAGTAATTTTATTTATATATTTTTATTCATGATTTTATTTATTATTATCATCAAAAAGTTACAACGTGATGGAGAAATTGACCCTAGTCTAATTGTTATTTTCGGACGATTCGTGGTTTCACCTAAGTGGGTATATTAATAAACAAAATAATCGTTATTGGAGTACTGAAAAGCCTAATCAGCTTCACCAAGTACCCCCCTGCATGATGCAAAAATAGGAGTGTGCTGCGCTATTGGCGGGGAGAGAATAATAGGCCCATTTTTTCTCAGAAACTATTAATAGTGATAGGTATGTGAAAACCATTTTGCGGCCGTATTTTTGGAGAATTAACTGAGAGGGAAAGAAGTGTCGCGTTTTTTCAGCAAGAGTCTTAGACGCCACATACAGCGCACTTCTCCTTACAGGAAATCCATGCCACAGAGTTGTTAAATAATACACTAGAGGTAGCACTGGTGCTGCAGTCGCGTGCGAAGTTGAGCGAGCACGCTGTTTGGCAAAAGCTGGATTGTTTGCCACTCACACTATTGGAGCTTCCCGATAAATTGAAGTATATACGGTACTTCTCTGAAGGAAAATGCCAGTCTCCTGTGCAGCTTATGGCTGCATAGAAAGGTTCATAAAGGGCAATGGCATATCATTTCACAGGTATGCTTCCTTGAAATTCATTTCCGTGTGTATAAAATAATATTTTGCGTGACACTTATTGTCATATGAATTGGCCTACCTGGGCTGACTTCGCGACTGATTCCCCCGGTCGGCGTGAATGAGATTCTTTGAATCTTACACTGAAAACTGAAATTAATGTTTTACGAAATACAATGGATGACATTTTCGTTTCACTGAATGGCCATGCCTTCGAAAGCGAATATCCAGAAAAAACATGTGCATGATACCGAGCGAGTGGCTGCAGGCTTTAGGTCACGTAGCTATCAGCTTGCATTCAGGAGATAGTGGGTTTGAACCACACTGTCGGCAGCCCTGAAGATGGTTTCCAATTTTTACACCAGGAAAATGCTGGGATTGTACCTTAATTAAGGCCACAGTCATTTCCTTCACACTCCTAGTCCTTTCCTGTCCCATAGTTGCCGTAAGACATATCTGTGTTGGTAAAGCAAATTGGTACAAAAAAGAAAATAGGAAAAGATGTGCATGATAGCCTGGAATTGTGCTCCGTTTTTCACTTTTTGTGTGTATTTATAGTATTAAAAGCTATTGAATATATTTTCTGTATATACAGTTTATTGCTTTCCCTTCGTACAATACGTGTAGCAGTTCCCATTCATACCTTACCCGATTTTACCATTTAGAGACTAGATGTGCAACACCGTGTGGACATCTGATTACTTTCGTCATATCATTATTCCTTTAAATGTCATACAGGACTATATACAAGCATAATAAATTATTGACCGAACGAGTTGGCCGTGCGGTTAGGGCCGCGCAGCTGTAAGCTTGCTTTCGGGAAATAGTGGGTTCAAACCCAACTGTCGGTAGCCCCGAAGGTAATTTACCGTGGTTTCCTATTTTCACACCAGGCAAGTACCTTACCTTAATTAAGCTCACAGGCTCTTCCTCCCCACTCCTAGTCCTTTCCTATCCCTTTTTTTTTTCTAGTTGCTTTACGTCGCACCGACACATATAGGTCTTATGGCGACGATGCGACAGGGAAGGGCTAGGAGTGGGAAGAAAGCGGCCGTGGCCTAAATTAAGGTACAGCCCCAGCATTTGCTTGGTGTGAAAATGGGAAACAACGGAAAACCATTTTCAGGGCTGCCGACAGTGGGGTTCGAACCTACTATCTCCCGAATAATGGACACTGGCTGCACTTAAATTTCCTATCCCAACGTCGCCGTAAGGCCTATATGTGTCGGTGCGAAAACGCTAATATTTAAAACGAATTAACGATGAATTAGACGATCCTAAACTACCATTAACATCATAGAAACTTCTGTAGCAGATCATTTGACGTCATATTTTACCTTACAAAACATAGTAATAGTACAAGAAGGCTTTGCAACTAAGAAGATTGGATATGCTTTTCATGCATGTGCCCGAGAACGTCACGATGGCTTGCTAAATCAAAGATGGGATTGACATCTGATAGAATCCAGCAGACTCTACCCGTGAATACGAGTTAAACTGCCGAGACTCGTAGATGGCTGAACCGAGGTCCAGAGAGGAACATTCTCGAGGAAGGATGTAGCAACAACTGTTCCGGCCCACAAGCACACGCAAAATAAGATAAGTTTCACGAATTATTTTTACAATTAATTATGTTTTTCTGTCTTGTAGTGAGTTGTTGATTGTGATGTTTGTAAGGAATGGGTCGTTATATCTTCGTGAAGTGTTTTAAATATGTAGTTTCAGCGCGAGTGAATTAATAGTGATGTTTTAAGGAAGGTTATAGGTAGTCTTACGAAATATTTAAACACATCCAAGTGTAGGAAGAGATGCGTATGTCAATGAAGTGTTATGCTAACAATAGTTCAGTATATTCTCAAGAAGCAATACCAAAGATAGTGAGTTTTGATGAATATGAAGTACGATATAGGTTTATATCAAGTTATAGGTTACCGAGGTCATAAATATTGGCAACTGATTGCCAAATGTAAGTCAATATAGGTTAAATATGGTAATGTTTTAATAAGTGAAGTGCATATTGCTAGGAATATGTTAGTTGTTGATCCATGAAATATTAATTTTACTGAGTTGAGAAGTTAATTGAGTTGTGCGTTACAGTGAATTGATTAAATAATATTTGCATATGCTGCGATATAAATATACGATGAAAATAGGAGGTAAGGAATGTGAGATTAAGGAATAATATTATCTTGGATAAAATAGTTGAGGAATTATTATGATAAATATGACGACGTATGAGGAAAGATTTTTATGTAAGGTTAATTAATGAAAGATTTGGTAACGCAAATGTGGAACAAGGTTATAATAGATGCTAGTAATGATTTGAAATATGGAATTACCTATAATATGAGTTTATGGCAATTTGATAATGGATTTAAGAGACAATAATAGATTATGGTCATCAAAAATAATTTCAAGTAACCTATAATTAAGACTCTGATGGCAACTTCAAAGAGAATTTCATATTATATTTAAGATTTAAGCTGATTTAAGCTGAAACAGCAGATCATTGATAGCAGATACGATCTTAGTGTCTTCATTATGTTAGCCTATCACTATAAAGAATTAGGAAGTTCATCCATGGTATTCCTTGTCGACTTGCAATCATATGATTGAATTTTATGAAGTGATATGACTTAAATACAACCTGTCAACAAATTTGTTGAAACTATTTAGGACAATTTTACCTATTTCTTAGGAAAGTATTTCGAATATAACTAGTCATGATTAATAATATATTTCTAATTATGATAGGTAGCCACTGAAAGCAAGAAAAGTGAAACTAAGCTTATCCTGCGTATGTTTAATCAAATAATTAATCGCATACATCGAAGATGAATGAAATAACCTAGATTAATCATTCTTGGTTGACCCGAAGAATTTTACTTTATTCCTATTGTGTAATTTCGATACTTTCAAACATGTTAATCGAGTTATTTATTATTTTCAACATAAAGAATTCTTGAATTTTTATTCTTCAATGAGAGACACAGGAGATGTGAATAGTAATTTATGTGAGGTCAAGATGATTTTCATTTACGTAATGTCAATCCGAGCAAACTTCAAGGAGAGGAATTATAATTTATTTATGAAGTCAAGACCTTGAAAGAGCTTATAGTTGATAATAAGTTGTAAATCTGCAGTTGAATTTTTAAGGCACAAAGGTCCGTATAACTTAAATATCGCAAATGAAGGAGAGAAAACGGATAATTCTCAGTCCAAGTCACGTAAAATATTTTATGTTTAACATAATCCCTGAGATGTTCTCCGATTTTAGCTGCGGATTTTCTTGAAAGCCAGCGTGGGCTAAATGGAAGAAAGAGAGGATACCCAATAACCACGTATGGCGCACTACTCTCCCTATCCATTAACGAAAATCATTTTACAAATTAAAATCTTAAAGCAAATCATATATTTCAGGAAAAGCTAAACAAAAACTCCATAATAGGCTGAAACCACAACCCCGTGTCATATTTCCACTTGTAATCACGTTTAGAAAACATCGATGGCAGCAATAATAATAATAATAATAATAATAATAATAATAATAATAATAATAATAATGGATTTACGTCCCACCAACTATTTACACGGTTTTTGGAGACGCTGAGGTGTCGGAATTTTTCCCACGGGAGTTCTTTCATGTGCCGGTAAATCTGTCTAAAAAGAGGCTGACATATTTGACCACCTTTAAGTATTACCGGACTGAGCCAGGCTCGAACCTAACTTGAGCTCAGAAAGCCAGCGTCCAAACCGGCGATGGCAATATTTTCTCTGCTTTACCCCGAAAATCTCGCCAACGCTTTTAGGCCTAAAAACTTGCTCATTCACTTCGTACGAGAGAGGACATTTTCGGTCGTTGGGCAGAATGATACGAAAGTCCTGGTAATTTACACAAAAGATAGCTAAATATACGTGCCCTCCTTCTAAACGTATGTTGTTCATCATCTTAGGTCGTGTAACGCATTGCTGAGCGTCGTGATCCTATTTGACTTCACACAATATTCTTGATTAAGCGGCGCCAACTTTCACGATGTTCACCTTCTGTTAAAGCCTGCTGAAGGGTCAGACCGGTGGTACGCAGAACCTGATCAATCCACCTGCTCGATGTCATTCCTCGTGGTCTTCTGCCGACAACTTTGCCTTCCATGATACACTTCTCCAGATTTGCACTATCCCTTCTTACAATATGTCCGAAGAATTGGACGATTCTCCTTATGACGCGAGAAGAGATGTTCGGAGATATTCAGTTCTTGAATAATAGATGCATTAGTTCTTCTTTCGGTCCAAGGTACACGGAGAGTCCTTCTCAAACACCACATCTGAAAGGCGTCGATACGGTACTTATCTCTTGCCTTGAGGGTCCAGGTCTCGGAACCATAAAGGAAGACGGAGAACACAAGAGAATCAACTAGTCTAACCTTCGTACTGTTTGTCATTGCTCTGCTCTGCCATATTTTTGTGAATTTGCTCATGGCAACGCGCCCTAAGGTGATACGTATCCTAATCTGTTTGTCAGAACTTCCGGTATCACAGATGGTCGACCCAAGGTATATAAAGTCATTTACCATTTCCAGTTCCCTTAATCGACCTGTCAGCTGGATCTGTGCCGCTCTGTCAACTACCATTAGTTTGGACTTGCTCAGGTTGATCTCTAGCCCATATTCTAAACTTGCATATTTTACCCTTGCTAGTAATTCTGCAAGTTCATCTTCACTGTTGGCAAGTAGAGTGGAGTCATCAGCAAAGCCCAGGTTACTGATTTTTCGTCCACCAATTGATTGTGTTACTTAACTGCACCTGAACACCGTCCTCTTTAATCACGCATTTGTCCTGTATTCATATGCTTTTTGGGCTTTCTTTTTTATTGGAGAGAAACATCGCAAGTATACTATACTATCTAAGAATGTTTACATGTCAGAATATTAAACCATATCTATACTGTATCCACACAGTTTTAAAAGTCCCCTATTAACATTGAAGAATTACAGCGGAGAGAGCTTTTTGCTGTGATTTCAACATGCTCCGCTCGCTACAGTGATTCTCTCGCAGACGATGGCGCCGCTGCTACCTCTAGTGTATTATTTACTGACTCCATGATCCATGCAATGTTTGAAGATAGAGTTATCACAACATATGGCCTCCTCGGTACCCCTATTTAACCCCCTACGATTTTTATCACTGGGGGGGGGGGGCATTGAAGGAGTACAAAACAAATCCACACAATTTCGATGAACTACGAAATGACATTCGTCAAGAAATTGTTGCCATTTCTCAAAGGGTAATGAACAATTTCTTATGTGCTAGAAATGCATGAACAACGAAAGAAGGCAATTTCAACATCTCCTGTTATGATGTATGTGAGTACTTTTATTTCTTGTGTTGTTTGTTTGTTAGAAATAGCTCACACGACAATGTATTTACTGCGGACTTCCTGTCACGTATGCACCTCCCGTGTGCAGGCTGCGCTGCTGGGCTGCGGGATTAGTTCCGCTTTATGTTGCTCACCCTGTGTATGATGATGCTGGATTTAACTAGCAGCATTTTTTGCAATATTTTCTTTCTATGGAATTGCTTGTTCTACTCCTGTTATTGTTGTTGGGTAATTATGTTTTGACTTTACTTTATTATCACACTACTGTAAGTGATCATTACCACCGGGATATTTCCCAATTGCGATGTATTTGTTAACAATAATAATCATTATTATCATTTTTTTTTTGTGTGTATGTGAAGAAACGGACGAATGCGCAGAGTTAAATTTAGATATATTTCTTTTTCTTTCTGACTGGACTCTGCTCTTGCAAATGTTTTGAAATCACTCTATTTCCAATCTCCATAACTCGATTACATCAGAGTTTTCGGGCTTATCTGTCCCCATAGGCAGGACGGGAGCAGGAATTTAAGGCCTACTAAGCTGCGGATCGTGGCGCTCGACCGCCTCAGGTTTCTTACGTCGTGCATAGGCTTATGCCCTATCTCAGATATCTTGGACTTGTTCGATTCTCTTTTATTCTTTCTACGTGTTTTCATGTGCCGTAGGCAAATTACGACAGCGAGATATTTCGGACAATTTCACAAAATTCTCAACTATTTCATTATTTCTCACGCACTTAGTCAAGTTTACTCACAAATATTAGAGACATCGACAGATGCCGCGCAGACGAAACAAACGACACCTCGCTACCAAGTAGCGGTCCCGAGTTATTCTAAATTTACCGCACGCTCCGAGATCCGATTTCACCACAAAATGATGGACGCGCGCACCGCTCACTATTACGCCATATGACCTTGAAAATTATTTCGATAGGACCTCCCTGTTTTCAAGCCAGTTATTATATTTTTGCTAGCTTGTATAGTTTTGAAATTATTGAAGGAAGTCTGGTATAGAAGTTTCTGGCACACGGAGATTTTTACCGAGGGACCCAGTACTGGAACGAAACTATAGACGTTTTCTGTACACATACATGAATAATCTTCAACTACAGTGATTTCTTTGATATAGTGGGTGCACATAGTCCTATTAACACTCAAAATAAACGGTAATAATTCCATATGGGTTCTACAGTGGTCGTAAACTAAATGGCCGTATTGATGCGACTGTGGTATAGCCGAAGAGCCGACCGCTTCGTGGTCTAAAGGTAGCAAGCCTCTCTCTTGCCCGAAGGTTCGATTCCCAGTCAGATGAAGTCATTTTAGCTATATCTGAGGGTTAGTTCGAAGTCTACTCGGTCCGACTCCTTGACCGAAAGGTCAGCGTTGAGGCTGACTCCGATTTTAATCGCGTTTGATTAATTCTTCTGGTTCGGGAACTGGAAGTCTGTGTGTTTGTCCCAACATTCTCCTCTTCAAATTCAAACAGCAAACCACACTACCAGCCAACATAGCAACACGCAATAATAATTACATCCCTCCATATAGGGTTGGCGTCAGGAAGGGCATCCGGCCGTAAATTAGGGTCAAATTCACATGTGCGACATAGTCCGCACCCGCGACCTCCACAAGAGTGGGAAAAGCAGTGGAAGAAGTCCACTCAGCCTGCCTGAAAATAATTTAGGATCTATCTGAGAGCGAGATCGCGGCCCCGATCTAGAAAGCCAAAATAACGACCGAAATGATTCGCCGCGTTGATCATGACTCATTTCATAATATTCAGAACTTCGGGCTGAGCAGCAATCGACTGGTGGGTCCACGCCCGTCACGGCTGTAGCGCCATGGGGTTTGGTTGGTATGGTTTAGTCGAAGACTCCATAAATAGTAGAAAAAGTAGGTTACGTAAAAACTAAGTTCATACACTGCCCTCAATAAAGAGCGTAACACTTGATACAGTATTTTGGTAGAAAGCTCAGTTAAATTCTACAATGAATACAATTACCATGCTTTTTCCAATAATTTTTATTGATTGGCTATTGTTATGGCGAACATTACTAAAGGTGACGCAACAATAAACTACAACAGAATGCTTTTTAATGGAATATTGTAACCCATTCAAACAATGTTGAGTGTTCCCGCACCAATAAACTACAACAGAATGCTTTTTAATGGAATATTGTAACCCATTCAAACAATGTTGAGTGTTCCCGCACATTTCTTACTCATTAAGAGCTAATTGTGAAAACCGATATTTCAGCAGTATAGCCGCTCTTGTACCTTGAATGCTCACTGACCATTATCTAAATTTTACTCGAGGTGTTTCGGAGCCATAAACAACTTATCAATATGCCTCCAAGTCCTGTGGACTCAGCAAAAGCAGTATTATTGGTGAATGATGGACGAACCTACCGCTATGTAGCAGAGGTTTCGAGTAAGTCTCTAAGAAGCATTCATCGGACGGTGAAACGTTTTAAAAATGTATACACTGCCCTCAAAAAAGAACGTAACACCTGATACCACAGAAAACCTGGTTCAGGCTGTCCTAGATGTACTTCTGTCTTGCAAAAATCTCTCTGTGAGGATGCAAGCGTTGGGGAACCGACATTTTACAGTGGTTGAGGCTCGGAGTACTCTGATGCAAGTCCACAAAGTAGCTTAAGCGTGAGTGAGAACACAGGAGGCGATTCCATGAGACAAATTTAGCTTCTAGACAAGCAGCCAGAGGACCGGCACTTCTTCCCAAACTTCGGAGAGAACGTCTTCATTTTGGGCAGGTTCATGAACACTGGACTGAGGATCAGTGGCCAAACGCGCTCTTCAGTAACGAGTCCAGATTCAACCTGAGGTCATCTGACAGAAGAGAGAGGGGTTTGGAGAAGGGCAAGAGAACATTTTGCTCCCTATACCTTCGCCGGGATTACACCGTTTGGAGGAGGTTCCGTAATGGTGTGGGGTGGCTAACTTCAGATAACTATACTGATCTTGTGATCGTTGAGAACGGCTCCCTCACGGCACACAGTCACGTTGAGGAGATTCTCGTTAATCACGTAATAACATTCATATTCCTTTCAATGAAAACTATGTGCTTATGCACGATAATGTAAGCCCCCAAGCTGCTCAGTTTGTCACGGATTTCCTTCGGGAGGTCAACATTCCCACTCTGAATTGGCCAGCAAGGAGTCCACACCTCGACCCTATCGAGCATGCGTGGCACATGAGGTCGTTGCCTTCGGCGCCGAGTTTCCAACAATCTGGCTGATCAAAAGTTGACGGCGCAAGAAAAAGAGGAGAACGTACAGGGGCTTAAAGAGCATGCCAGAAGACTCGCGGCGATATTTGCAGCCAAGGTTGGTAAGTTCCCAGTTCATTTCCTTCAACTTATGTCATTTAAATCAAATTTGATAATCAGAAAATCTGTCAGATTCTGCTTCTTTTAATTTAAAAACAGCATCATATCGAAAGTTTTGAGCACTGCTGTCTTTGGAATGTTTTGAAAATAAAACTAAATTTTGCTACGTTTAACTGACCGTACTACATAACCAACTCGCTCGGTGTGAATAAGTAGGCCTACCAATCAAGCGGGGCCATGTCGGGGCGGTAAGGTGAATAAGTTGGATGTGGTTAGTTCCTGGAATCCAAGCACGGTAATGGTGGAGTTTGTCTCCTGAGTCATGTGGGGATACGCGATGTCATATTACAAAACACCTTTCGTCCATACTCCACGACGCAATTTGGATTTGCCACAAACGCGATGATAGTGGTGCCAAGTTACAGCCAGTTACTGAGGAATATCTTCTTCGTGTTCCAAAACACCACAGCTATGTGCTTGCCGACCGAGAATGATGTCTGAAGTTTCTTTGAGGGTTGGCTGGCCGTATAATTCTACTGCATTTATCAGAGTTTGGCCGTCGTTTCATAGTAAGGAAACCATGTCTCATCCCTAGTCACAATCCTCGATATGAAGTCCACAGGATCCTGGTCGCGGCGTTACATATTAGTATTCACACCCATCCACATCGGGCTTGTCTTTGCGCTTCAGTCATCTTGGAAATCCCCGTGGTCCGTGGAGGATGAAAATTGTAGGCGTGAAATTATATTAGTAGACAAAATAAGCTTGAGTGGAGCTTTTGATGATGCTTGTTGTTTAAAGGGGCCTAACATCTAAAGTCATCGGCCCGAGTGTAGCTCTTAAAGCTTTTAAAAGTAGAAAAGATCATAATTTGGAGATAAAGTAGGAATTAAAAAGGATAAATTGGGGCAGATATTAATTTATAGGATGAAGAATAAGAGATTGGAAAAATTTATCAAGGGAAATACACGGTAAAAATTTTCTAGTTCATTGAAAAATGTAAGAAAAGGCTAGGTAAACAACTGATAAGGATTCTGCCACCTGCGCGACAGCCCTTAATTCAGATAATTGATAATGCCTGAAAATGGCGCTTTTCCATCAAATGTGCAAGCAATCAATTTATCTATATGGACTTTTATTTTCGAGAATTCTTGCACACAGGGGCGATGGGTTTTGAAAATTAGTCGGGGTGCTCTAACTCTCAGTCCAATCGAGCAAGTGGCTCCGCGATTTATGTCACGTAGCTATCAGCTTGCATTCGGAAGGTAGTAGGTTTGAACCCCACTGTCGGCAGCCGTAAAGATGGTTTCCCGTGGTTTCCTATTTCACACCAGGCAAATACTGGGGCTGTAACTTAAGGCCACAGTGGCTTCCTTCCCACTCCTAGTTCCTTACAATTGACACCATAAGACCTATCTGCGTCGGTGCGACTTAAAGCAAATTGTAAAATCTCGCAGTCCAAAGAGGGGGGATTTCGAAAAATGTCGAAACTTAATCCCCATGAAAATACAGTTTTAGGTGTTTTTGAATGAGCAATACTTGATGGAAGACAAACTGTTTCTGAGGCGCTTTTTCAACAATAATGAATGAGTACAAACGAAAGTCTACATAAATTCACATACAATCGACATAAAAGGTAATGGTGTGATATAATCATTAAAAGGATGGAAGCTAAAGAAATACAAATTGGGTCTCTAAAACCTTAATGTATTTTTTAATATGATAGCCTAGTTTTCTCGTAGATTGGTACCAAATTGAGTTTTAAGAAAGTAAATTGCCTCAAATTCGACATTTATCCTTAATATAATAATAAGAGAGAAACTGAAAGTCTTAAGTAAGTTATTTAGTACAGAATTTAAAATCTTTGCGAAATTTCTAATTCTCACGCATAAAGAATGTGTTCCTATGGATAGTCGATCGTTTGATGAAAATGTTCAATTGTTTCCTGATTATAGACATGCATGACTGCATTGTCGTTCAAATTTACTTGCGTCATAGTACTGTGCAGGTAAGTTTTAAAACTTCTCAAGGCGGAAAAAAAACGTTCTGATGTACATATTAAAATGGATATAGTTAAAGCAGTCTATAGCAAACTTAGGAACCTCTGGAATAAGTTACCTTTCTGAAGTTTTGGATGAATCAGATCAGTGGCGGCGCGTGACTTTCGACACTGGGGGTTCAACAGAAGGAATAATTCTTGTGCCCGCTCCCACACACTACCTCTCCGACTTTGGTCCAAGTCCCTTCGCTTTCATCACTCACGAAACATAAACATCCTGTTGGTAATTTCGCACCCACAGATCCACTCGATTATTTTGCATAGGGTCTATATCCATTCTGAATTTACGCACGATTTCTTTACTTTTAATCTGCTTCGTCATATCACGATCAGGCAGTGGGCGGTCGGCATTCTTAATCTCAAGCTTGCGCTCAAGAGAGAGAGAGAGAGAGAGAGAAGAAAATGTTGTCTTCCTAGGTATCTGGACACTGTTCATACTCATTTTGTAGCTCCTTACCTTTCCCGGGCACAAAGATTGTGGACGCAACCACAATGCACAAAAACACACACACGGACATGAGATTGTAACTTCTTTATGTTCTAAAATTTAAGTTTCTGTATGACACAATAGTACACTGACACGCTTGCACAGCGTACAATAATATAAAGAATTATGATAAATACTACAAAGTTTTATAAACACTAGTATCACATTTGAAAAACAGAAGGAAACTTTAGGCATGTGTGTTCGCACTGTTGACAACGTTGGTAACTGAATTTTACGAACTCGTGTGGGCTGGACAGTTAGCATTTTCATTGCTATTATCTTCCCGTTATTTTTTGCCTCGATGATTAAGTTAAGTTTCTCTCCAAGAAGTAATTACTCCAAAGAAGGCAAATGAATAGATGTTTAGTAAGTATTAATATATTTGGGACAAAATATCAATCGGAATTTGGCAGTTTAATGTGACTTTTGGTGGTAATGATGCTTTCCAACACTAGTGTTAACTATGTGTATTATTCTCTGCTGCCGTAGTTAAATTCCTGTAAGGGCAACAGATGGCAGGCATGTACTAGTTTTCTAACCCCAACACGACTTGCGATTACGAAGACGGGTGAGAAAGAGTGGCATATTACGCATGCGGAAATCACAGATATCCGTTTCTGCGATATCCTGGTCTTCTCTACGTGTTGGTCGGCATCTCCCCGCACCTCACCACACCCTTCGCCTAGGTACGGACGGAGATGTGGCCTTGCATTGGGGGTGCATTCCAGACGAGTATCCAGCCAGGACTTCACGCGGCTCGCTTGAATTGAAAGTCAGTACGGGTATATTACGGATAGATGGGCTTAGCAAAGGCTTCGAGATTGACAAGGCAGTTGTGAAAATTAAGTAGTTAAGTACAATTTGATATAAACTGGAGGTCCATTGCTCCATTGCGATATACCAGAAACCGCCACTGAATCAGATTTAACTAAAAAAATATGGATTATGAAAATGCAACTCAACTGTATTTCTAAAAAAAATCATGCTGGTCCAAAACCTTGTCAATAAAAGATTAAAGCATCACTAACCACTGCCCTGCTTACATAAGTTGAGCAACAACTTTTATTATTTCTCCAGTCATTTAGTGTTTTATTGTTTTTCAGTATCACGCGGTACAGGTTCATATTTGTTAGTATGGAGAATTTCTTCCTTGGCCAAGAAATGCAGACCGCAAATAACGATGACAATGGCGGTCTGTTTCTCATCTTTATTTTGCAACAATCACATTGTGGGTTACGGTTCGAATCAAATGTTTTGACAACGGGAAGACGTTACATGCTGGTGCAATGTTGTTTGAGCCATCAGTCCGTAGACTGGTTTGATGCAAGCACTCCATGCCACCCTATCCTGTGCTAAGCTTTTCATTTCTACGTAACTGCTGCGTCCCACATCTGCTCTAATCCGCTTGCCATATTCATACCTTAGTCTACCCCTACCGTTCTTACCACCTACACTTCTTCAAAAACCAACTGCACAAGTCCTGGGCGTCTTTAGATGTGTCCCATCATTCTATCTCTTTTTTTTTTTTTTTTGCTAGTTGCTTTACGTCGCACCGACACAGATAGGTCTTATGGCGACGATGGGACAGGGAAGGGCTAGGAGTGGGAAGGGAGCTGCCGTGGCCTTAATTAAGGTACAGTCCCAGCATTTACCTGGTGTGAAAATGGAAAACTATTTTCAGGGCTACCGACAGTGGGATTCGAACCTACTATCTCCCGAATACTGGCCGCACTTAAGCGACTGCAGCTATCGAGCTCTGTCTCTCACCAATTCGATTCAGTATCTCTTCATTCGTGATTCGATCTACCTCACCTTCAGCATTCTTCTGTAACACCACATTTCGAAAGCTTCTATTCTCTTTCTTTCTGAGCTAGTTATCGTCCATGTTTCACTTCCATACAATGCCACGCTCCAGACGAGAGTCTTCGAAGACATCTTTCTAATACCCATATCAGTGCTCGAAGTGAGAACATTTCTTTTCTTAAAAACGGCTTTCTTTGCTTGTGCTAGTCTGCATTTTATACCCTCCTTACTTCTGCCATCGTATAGTTACTTTACTACCCATGTAACAATATGCATATACTTACTTTAAGACTTCATTTCATAATTTAATATTTCCTGCATCACCTGACTTTGTTCGACTGCACTCCACTACTTTTGTTTTGGACTTATTTATTTTCATCTTTTACTCTTCCCCCAAGACTCTGTCCATACCAGTCAGCAATTTCTCCAGATCTTTTGCAGTCTCAGATAAAGTGATTGATTTTTATAAAATAACAATATCATCAGCAAATCTCAGGGTTTTCATTTCCACTCTTTGGATTGTGATTCCCATCCCAAATTCATCTTTGATTTCCTTTACTGCCTGTTCATATTAACATTCAAAAGAAGGGGAGAAAAACTGCAACCTTGTCTCACCCCTTTCTGGAATGCTGCTTCTTTTTTAAAGCCCTCGATTCTTGTCACTGCAGACTGATTTTATACATTGTAGATAATTCTTCGCTCTCGGTATATGATCCCGATCACTTTAAGAATCTCAAATAGCTTGGTCCAATCAACATTATCAAATCCCTTTTCAAGATCTACGAACGCCATGTACGTATGTGGGCTTGTCGTTCTTAATTTGATCCTCTAAGATCAGACGTAAAGGCAGGATTGCTTCACGTGTTCCTACATTTCTTCTGAAGCCAAATTGATCTTCACCGGGCTGAGTGGCTCAGACGGTTGAGGCGATGGCCTTCTGACCCCAACTTGGCAGGTTCCATCCTGGTTCAGTCCGGTGGTATTTGAAGTTGCTCAAATACGTCGGCCTCGTGTCGGTAGATTTAGTGGCACGTAAAAGGACTCCTGCGGGACTAAATTCCGACACCTCGGCGTCTTCGAAAACCGCAAAAGTAGTTAGTGGGACGTAAAGCAAATAACATTATTATTATTATTATTATTAAATTTATCTTCTCCCAACTCAGTTTCAACTTGTCTTTCCATTCTTCTGTAAATAATACGTGTTAAAATTTTGCAGGCGTGAGATAGGTGCGGTAGTTTTCACACTTCTCAGCACCGGTTTTCTTGGGAATAGGTATAATAACATATTGCCGAAAATCGGATAGCACTTCTCCTGTCTCATAGACCTTACACAATAAATGGAATAACCTCGCCATGCTGGTCCAAAGGCAGTCAGTAATTCAGACGGAATGTCATTAAATCCAGGCGCCTTGTTCCTATTTAGGTCTCTCAAAGCTCTGTCAAATTCTGACCTCAAAATTGGGTCCCCCATTTCATCATCAGCCCCTTCTTGTTCCAGAACCATATCATCTACATATTTACCTTGATACAACGGTTGGATATGTTCCTGCCATGTCTTCTTTCTCTAGAAGTGGTTTTCCATCTGAGTTCTTAATAGATATACACCTAGTTTTCCGTTCTCCAAAGGATTCCTTGATTTTCCTGTATGCAGGATCTACCTTTCCTAGGACCATACAACCTTCAACATCCTTGCACTTTTCCTTTAGCCATTCTTCCTTAGCTGTCCTGCACTTTCTATCCACTTCCTTCTTTAATAGCCTGTATTCCTTTCTGCCCTCTTCATTTTTTGCATTCTTGTACTTTCATCGTTCATCAATCAGGTCTAGTATCTCCTGAGTTATCCATTGATTCTTAGGTGATCTTTCCTTTCTTCCTATCATTTCTTCAGCAGCCTTAGAGACCTGATTCTTCCTCTATTGTGTTTTCAGCCTGTTCATTTAGTCCTTGTGCAATATACTATCATAATTATATTTAACCATGCACAAAATATAAATAGCAATACCAGTGATTCTGCTGAATATTTGAAAGGAAAAACGTTTGAAATCTATGAAAGTATTCCAAATAATAATACATTCACCGAATTTACAAGAACAGTTTGCTTCGAATTGACAAAATTGGTGATGGTGGTGATTATTGTTTTAAGAAGGAGTGCATCAGGGTTACCATCCTCTATTAATACTAATCAGAGGGAAAACTGGAAGAGGTCCGACACTTTCGAAATATGAAGGTGTCGGCAGAAGAACGGGAAGGGCGACGAAGGGCATGAAAATGAAAGACTCCCTTCGTCTGGCAAACAAAATACCGTCAGGGTCGGAAGAGAACAAGAGTTGACCAAGGGAGGTCTGATAGAAAATATGAAAGCGAGGAGTCTAACACAAGTGGAAGCAATGCCGACTCAGCTAGGGGTATCATGGTCGCCAATCCATGCTCCAAAGTTCGAAGCACCTGGTCCCCATTTCAGTAGCCTCCTCAGACATATAGGGGATACGGTTGTTATATTCTACCACCCCTTCCTCAGGGGGTTTGACGTAATTCTGAGAGACTCTTCCTATAGGCCTACTGGGTGTCTGCCGCAGACCACTCTGCTGCAAATTATTCAGCAGAAATATTTTTACACATGGCCCATTAATATCCTGAACATTACAGACGCTTGTGTTTTTTTTGTTGTAGTTTACATTAGATTCCAGAGTTTAAAGAGTGTTACTGATTAGTGATTACACTAAAACCCCTTAAACATTCTGTGGAAGACGCTGGTATTATTTGCATAAGTTCTCTTACTGTTTCAGCAATAAATCAGTTTTTATTCGTTGGCTTGACATTTTAAAAACAAGGATCTTCCAATATCACCTGTATATCATGAAGAATTATTTCTCGCTTGATGTATGAAACATCTAACATATATCTTTTATTGCATCAAGAAGACGTTTAATGGGAGGATACTTACTCTATGCACTAGTCAAAGCTAGATAAAACATGTGGACTCCACAATGCATCACCTTGTTTCCAGAATATCCATGTAAAGCTACGTTCCTACCGAAGGTAGATTACTAGGCGCTTAGAGCTCGGGTGGTCACCTGGTTACATCATGCTTAGATACACACTGATCAGACTAGAACAACGCTAGGCACTTAGAGTAGTAATTCCTTGCTCGATAAACAGTGTACATCAAAATGTATTTTTCAAAGTGAATAAGAAAAATACTTCGGTCTGAAAATACTTCTATAATATGATTGTGATTTTGACAGACATGTTAGGTACATTATGATACTCGTTCAAGAGTAATAAATGGGCAGTTTAATTAAAAACAGTTGAGGAATTGTGAGGATAAATTCATTGAATGTTTGGGAACGAACACTAAACTGTGTTAGACATTCTTGAAATTGTTGAATTTCCAAAATATATGCTTTTACTTATTGACACAGATGATCGAGCTCAGAATCAATTTAAGTCAAGACCTTTATGCATTTTCCAGATAATGGAAGCTTTCAAACCGATGTTAGCTTTATTCAGCAATACTCAAAAATTCTGATTTGTCTTACATTGGTAGTATTTGTAAAAATACTCTACAATCATTGCATTTAGCTTGACAATGGAGAAAAAATAACAGCTACAGTAACTTTCTCTTGCTACCGAATCTCTTGACCTTTTTCACGATTTGGAAGGTTTCAGGCTGATACCGTTTTATTTAGTAATACTTAGTAATAGTTAAAATTTGTGATTCTAAAGCTCAGCAAAATCCTTTGTAATTGGTTACCCATAAATACATCTCAGGTTTCCTAAGTACGTACAGTACATAAAAAACAGAACACTTTGAAAGACTAGAGATAGGAGGTTCATGCAGTATTCACAGGACATGTTCATTAGTATGTTCTGCTAAAAAGCTTAGCATTTCAGTCACCTAGGTTCAGCATGTGTCCTGTTGCCTAGTAGGCACTGATAACTTATTCCATGCGTGATGGCTTCGACGCGTATAAGGCGCGAATGATGTCCTGGGGTATAGCCATCCACGCAGCATCCACCTGGTTCCACAGTTCATCTTTGGTGGTTAGCATTGGGTCACATCGCCGCACCTGTCGTTTTACCATATCCCACACATTTTCGATTGGCGACAAGTCCGGTGATCGCGGGGGCCAGGGCAACAGTCTGACTTCCTGTGACAACAAGGCACGTGTTCATGGAGCAACATGTGGTCACGCAATGTCCTGCTGAAATATGGCGCCTGGGGTGTCGTGCAAGAAGGGTATGGCTACGGGCCACAGTATGTCATTAATGTAGGTCAAACTGGTCAATGCCTTTGACACGCACCACCTGTGATTTGTAGATATACCCAATAGCACCCCACACCGTAAGGCCTCTTCCCCTGTCTGCGGTGAACCAAAATGCAGCCTTTTTTCAAACAAACAGAACCTGGATTCGTCCGAAAGCACTATCAGCTGCCATTCCTGTTCCCAGTGACGTCGTTCCATACAGTATTGCAGTCTAGCATGTTTATGCACATTAGTCAAAGGTAGACGGGGATGTGGACTACGAGTCGGTAACCCAGACCGTAATAAACGGCGATGGACTTTCACTCCTGATAGTGTACGACGTGTTCCACCGTTGCGCCAGAGCCGAGGACAACGCAGATCTGACCTGCAATGCCATTCAGATGAGGTGTCGATATTCTCTGGGGGGGGGGGGGTCTGGGTGATGCGACCAGACCCGTATCATTAAATACCACCAATTCAATACAATAATAAGGTAATAAGAACTTACATATTTATTAAATTGTTAATATGGTACATATTTCGCTCCTTTTTGTGAACATCATCAGCCAATTATCATTTACTTAAGGTTATATAAGATCGTGAATCTATTCTATTGCATTAAAATATGCTTGTAAACCTGACTGACACATCTTATAAAATTTTACAAGTCATATAACAAATACAGTTATGTTTTAAAAGTTAAAACACATTTGTCTAAATCTAAGTCTAAAATTTATTGACGAAACTCAATTTGTGAACATCCTTTTAAAATCATTCTTAAAACCTTTTGAGATTTGGCTAATTGTATTGATTCGATGTTGCTCGACTTGTATGATTGTCGTTGAAATTTCGTTAACTACATTAACAATTTTCTACATTTGATACTTGCCTATGTTATGAACATTTAAATTGTTCTCGGTGTTACTGGAGTAACATCTGTACAAAATGTGTTGGCATTAATCCTATGTTGTGAATACAAGTGTGTAATTTATGAACAAACTTGTTGGTGAAATGGAACTTTCTAATGTGAGGTAGAATTTAAATGGACCTTGTACGTTCCCAAATTAAGCTTGTTGGTATATCTGTAATAAAGATTGTCAGACTCGTCGGCTGAATGGTCAGCGTATTGGCTTTCAGTTCAGAGGGTCCTGGGTTCCATTCCCGGCCGGGTCGGGAATTTTAATCTTCATTGGTTAATTCCAATGGCCCGGTGGTTGGGTGTTTGTGGTGTCCCCAACATCCCTGCAACTCACACACCACACAAAACACTATCTTCCACCACAATAACACGCAGTTACTTGCAAGTGGCAGATGCCGCCCACCTTCATCGGAGGGTCTGCCTTACAAGGGCTGCACTCGGCTAGAAATAGCCATACGAAATTATTATTATTATAAAGATAAAAATATGTTTATGGTTTTGATTATAATTCTGTATAAACTTCTTATCGAAAGAATTGTCACTTACTTTTCTTGCTGTTGCGTAATTGTCTAGTGTTACTAACAGCCTCTTGAGAACTACTTGTTGTTCTGTTTGCACTCCTTGTATGAGTAAGTGTGGATGAGTTTGCGTTTTGGCGGGGAATGGCAAGGGGAAATGAAGGTAGGTGGTGCATTGATGGCTGTAGTATATTGTGGAGGGGACTGCCTAGAAAAAGTAAGGGGAGGAGTTGAGTTTGTTTGCGTCAATAAGCCATTAACTTTTGTCGGATTAAAATGTTTATAGAATTTATATCAGATTTAAGCATTTGTATTAATTCCGGTAACTGTACTAAGATTTGTTTCTTTATTGCGATTTCATCGTTTAGGTTTTTATTCTTGTTGTATTGCTGATCTAAATAAATGTATCTATTTTCAAATTCCGTCATTTCTTTTCCCTTTTTTACCCTTCTTAGAATTCTTAAATCCCTTTCAATAGTTGTAAAACTGTGTCCCGTTTTTTGCATGTGTGCGCCCATTGCAGAATGTTTCTTATGTTTCGCTGCATTTACATGCTCGAGATATCTTATCATAAAGCTCCGGCCAGTTTGGCCAACATACGAATAATTGCAATCTGCACACGCAAGCCTATATATTCCAGATCCTTGATATTGATCGCTATTTATCTTAACTTTATTGTGATTGAAGAAAATATTTCGGTTCGTGTTTTGAAGGCAATGTTAATATCTCGTTTTTTGATGGTATTAGTGACTTGGTGTATAGCTGGTTAGTAAATGTAAAAGTTGCAAACTTGGCTTATTTTTATCTGGTATGAGATTTGTGGCCACTTTTATTTTCACCTTGTTAATGATCTTGTTAACCATCTCTATAAAACAGAATTGAGTGCCAGGTCCTTTATAAAATTAAGTTCGTTCTATAAACTCTTACTTGTTAGTGGAATTTTTAAGGCTCTATAAACCAATCTTAAAAATGCCGCCTGTTTGTGAGAATTGGTGTGGAGTGATTCGTTCTTAATCGTTATTGGAGTAAACGTCGGTTTTCTATAAATCTGGAAATCGAATTTGTTTCCTGCTCTCTTTACATTTATATCTAAAAAATTTAGCGAATCGTTGCTTTCATCTTCTTTAGTGAATTTTATGTTACTGTCTAATTTATTTTAAAAAATCCAAAATATTGCCACTATTATTCAGTTTACCGTCTATTATAACAAACGTGTCATCCACGTATCTCAGCCAAAGGTTCAGTCCTTCTATGTTATTCAAAATTTTAACATGTTCTAAATGATTCATGTAAATGTTAGCTAGTATACCTGATGCACGGTCGACCATTCCCAAGAACATTTGATGATATGTCTTTTGGTTAAATGTAACGTAATTATTATTTAAAACGAATCTCAATACGTTAATGAATTCTTCTATTTCACACCTACTTAATTTGCTGTGATTGAATAAATTGAGTTTGATTATATTAATGGTTTCATTAATCGGTATGCAAAGGTACATGTTAGTTATATCATATGAACACATTTTATGATGCGGTTGAAGTTCGAATTTATTAAGATTATCACAGAATTCTATTTATTCGAAAAAAAATCTTCTGTTGTCTTAATCTAATCAGGCTTATTTAAAATAACTGTAGTTTCCCCTTAATCAGCTTTGGTTACTATTATATCACTTTCGTTGATCTTAGTCTTTAATTCTTTGATTTGTTTAGTGAGGTCGGGATTTAAGTTATTATTTATCTCTTTTACTAAAGTTAGAGGTTTCTTTTTACCCTCGAATCTTGTATCATTTTGTGATCCTAAAGGCAATTTCCCTATATTCTACTTCAGCTATAGTGGTTATTAAATTTTGCTCCTTTATTTAGTAAGCTCATTTCATTATCCGTAAAATTTACAGTGGTTGGGATGTTTTTAAGGTTGAATTAGTCCGTTTTACTCTTGTATTACGTTTTTCGGATTTTGTTTTGTTCTCTTAAATGTGATATTTTGTTTTCTAAAGTTTATCGTTTCTTTTCTAATATATCAACAAGTTTCTCATTAGTAAAATGTATTGATTGCCATTCTAACGGGGTTAAAAGCTCAGAAATTTCTAAATGTGTACGATAAAGGTGTAAGTTTAAAAACGACTTTTTTCTGTAATGTGTTTTTATCGCATTTATAGCCAGATTTCATTTACTTTGTTTTGAGTGTCTACTAAATTTTATATAGATAAGTTTCGTCTTTGTACAGATTTCAAAAACTTTGGTACTAGTTTGAATTTTAAACATTCTTTTAAAAACCATGTCTTTCGCGATCTTGCTAATAAGGACAAAAATTAAATTTATAACCTGCAACAGACCCATCTCGTTGTGTTCTACGGCCTTCTGTGAACCATTCTGCACACACCCATTGCAATGCCGACACACTTCATCCCACACGAACAGCAATTTCCCGGATGAATGCATCACGTTCTCTCATGCCAACAATGTGCCTTCTTTCAAACTCACTCATTTGACGGCACAGTTCTTGCATACATCTGCAAGGCACCCTGCACATCTGCTCAAGTCACACTGATCCATTACCTTCGGTTTATAATGACGAGAGCCGCAGGCACATTTTACCAGTTGGTGGTGGTGCACCGAGATATCGATGTGGACCTTGAAACGGAGGGCCGACACGTTTCAAGTGCTAATCATTTCTTCAGAACATACTAATGCACATGTCCTGTGAATATGAACTTCCTATCTCTAGTCTTTCAAGGTGTTCTGTTTTTTTAAGAACATGAGTGTAAAATTTTGGACACTGCTATCATTAGATGTAAGACCCACGATGTGAAACTGAACACTGTTAATAATGTTAATGATTTTAAGTCCACTAACTTCTTTTTAAATTTTCAGAGATGCTAAGGTGCCAAAATTTTGTCCCACACAAGATTTTTTAACACCTCAGTAAATTTTTTGACATGAGGCTGGCATATTTTAGCACCTTCAAATATTATTGCACTGAGCTAGGACCAAACTCAGCTTTAGTTTAGAAGACCAGCACTCAAAACATCTGAGCTACTCAAGCCTGGCCTGAATGATGGTAAATTTCAAGGATTTTTCTTTATTTCCTCACAGAAGTAAGAAAAAAAAACTTCTCATATAACACAATATCACAATTTCTTCCAAAGCCAACTTCTGAATTAGAAACAGGTACTAACTCGCTAGTATCCAAAATTCACAACTCCAAGCTTCTTATTAAACAAACGGTGAACTGTAGAATTTAGTAGGGCTTAAAATAATAAATTCACAATTGGATATGCACTTGTGCTACATGCCATGTACCGTCAATGGAAAAACTGTCTCATAATTAGACATAATTATGAAACACTATATGTTTGTATGCAGCAGCTTACAATAATTCTGTGTGGATAAAATTAAGCATATAACTGATACCTCTGATCCGATTTCTTCATTGAACTTGGACTGTAATATCTAGCAATTTGCCTTTGTTGCATTGAAAGTGCATTTCAATATACCAGCAGTGAAACAGAATGTTAAGGAGAACAAATGAAGTCTGCAATCACCGTTTTTCCACTTTTCACTTTCTTCCTCTTTTGGATAATTTTATGAAAAGCTGATAACCTTGTTGTCTCTTCCCCTTCACATTCATTACCACTAACAATCCAGCCCCTACACACACAAAATCCTTATCAGTAGTATTCTTAAAGTTTCTCAAGTCAGCAACATCCTGTTACTGCAAGTGACTGGTCATCATCAAACCTAAGACACAAAAGGAGAACCAACGACTATCAGTGGCATATACTGAGGGCTACCAAGGCTATCAGTGAAGTCCTAACATCAAATGAGAATGATGGAAATCTAAAGCACATTATAATGTAAGCATCTGACACATTGTTCCATTTACAAAACTTGAACGCAATGAGATGAAACGTCGCTTGTATTTCTGAGTGCAAGGCATCGGAGAAAGATATTGCAGATCAGACTCTCGTCCCTCTCCCCGTGCCTCACCCCGCACGGCTTGCTGCTGAATTCCCGATAGATGTGGGGACCAGGGAGATAGGTGTGCTAGGCTTCGGTCCATCCGATAACTACTGCTAAGGAGAGATACCTCAAAGACTCTAAGTTCTCCGGAAGTTTCCAAACTGACACATGCGTTCCTCATCATATATACTTCCTCACCTCATACATCTGACTTAATTACACAGATAACACAGTGCTGGTATTTCACTCCCTTTTCTTTTACATCCTTGTAGAAAGACACTGCAGATTACTGTTATAGGAGTAATATAGTTTTCTTTTTATAGGTTGATCTGCTACAATGAAATGCAACCTTTTAAGTTTATAGTGTTCTCTCTGGTTGGCTGGAATCGAACCTGTGATCATGGGTTGGACACCACCACTGATCTCCCAAGGAAGCTAATAAACCAGTGAACGGTGGGTAAGACTGCTGGTAATGCTGTAGAATTCAAAATTTAATAATAATAATAATAATAATAATAATAATAATAATAATAATAATAATAATAATAATAATAACAGTGCATGGCATCTGTATAGGCTTGATGGTGATCTAATGAGGATGAAACGAATGGCAAAGACGTGATAAACACTCAGTCCCCACGCCAGGGGAATTGAGAGTGCGAGGGGGTTGATTATGAGAATTGAACTGGGACCATCCGAACAAAGGCAAGCTTTCTATCCAATTTGCCACAAAGCCAGACTTTAATTTGCTAAACCATAGGCTACCATCTCCACTGATCAGGTGTTGATTTTTGACAGTAGCAGAGGCCAGAGTAGTAGCTTGTGAAACAGCACTGACAACACAGCGGGCTACTCCGTGGTTTATGGCTGCAGCTCAGAACGCTTAGGGCTTGACATTCACTAAACCAATTATTGAAAAGCGGCAACATAAGTCTAGTGGTAGCCCACATCTTGTGCCCAACATACGCCACTGATAACTATGGGCAGAGTTCTCCCTTAGGTAGCTTCATTAATGTTTTATGTGAGATTTTGCCTGTACATTAATAAATAAAAAAACTGCAGCCTTGCAGCTATAAAATGATGACACTTTACATATAATTAATCATGCAGGCAGCACTAGCACTTAGTCATTCCAATGAGCAAAACACTCTAAAATGGATAAGGACGAGTATCCGTGTATGGAAACGTCCTATTTTAGAATGGTTTAAGGATACATGCAAAGGAGGAGGACATATAAATATGAATACTGTAAGAGTATTAGTGATAAATAACAATCTTGTCCAGACAAAATACTTATAATTAAGGTTCATATATTGCAGAAAAGCAAAGACTTAAAACCTAGGCCTAAATTATATAAATAGCAACCGCTTTGTACTAATATATACCTGGCACAAACAAACACCAGTGGGCTACATATAAAAGTGCAGAAAAATAAACAATCTCAGCTATTTAAAAATATATATCATACACACATCAAGTGGCCGATGGGATGATGAACAAGCAGTCATACCCTCTTCATTGGCAGACGAGCACTAAGTTCAGTTGCACAGGCAAAGCAAAATCTTAATTCCTCAACTGAGAGTACACTTGAAAGCATCTACTTACTATGGTCGGGTTATAGGACAATTATTTACCTTAAATAATAATTGCTGACTAAAACCGTCCCCACACATCATCTGCAAAGAAAAGAGTACCTCTTTGAAGGACCAACATTTTTTCCTGGCAACCCTGTAGTAAAAGTGGACAAATGATTGCATTAAAAGAAACAGAGATAGCACATAAAACAGTATTTTCATTAATAATCCATAGTGATACATCATGTAAGCCCACTGAGACTCTGTTCTATACATCATTCCTTTTTCTAATTTTTTTACATCACCCTGACACAGACAGGTCTTACAGCAACAATGGGATAGAAAAGGGCTAGGACTGGAAAGGATGCAACCGTGGCCTTAATTAAAGTACAGCCCCAGCATTTACCTAGTGTGAAAATGAAAAATAACAGAAAGCCATCTTCGGGGATACCAGCAGTGGGGTTTGAAACCATTACCTGCTGAATGCAAGCTGACAGCTGCGCAACTCAAACCGTATAGCTACTTGTTCAGTACTCTGTACAATATAAAGTAAAAAATCTATTTATTCTGCTATCAAACCAAACCCCATGGCACTACAGCCCTTGAAGGGCCTTGGCCTACCAAGCGACCACTGATCAGCCCGAAGGTCTGCAGATTACGAGGTGTCGTATGGTCAGCACGACGAATCCTCTCGGCCGTTATTCTTGGCTTTCTAGACCGGGGCCGCTATCTCACAGTTAGATAGCTCCTCAGTTCTAATCACGTAGGCTGAGTGGACCTCGAACCAGCCCTCAGGTCCAGGTAAAAATCCCCGACCTGGCCGGGAATCGAACCATGGGCCTCCGGGTAAGAGGCAGGCATGTTACCCCTACACCATGGGGCCGGCTTATTCTGCTACAGCTTCAAGAATAAAAATAACATGTTATTAAAATGTATATAGCATGAGAAACTATTTTAAAAAATATCGATCATGGCCTAAGATTAGAAAGGTACATCAAGACTTGCAGCAAGGAATCACCAGTTAGGAGTGAGCATAGAAAATTCTAGGGGACATATGCAGAGGGACATTACAATAACAAAAGTATCTAATACCATTTCAGCACAGTGAGTACAAGGATCCATCATCATCATCATCATCATATCTGTAAAAAATGGACAATAATATAGTCCATATTTATAATAATGTTATTTGCTTTACATCCCACTAACTACTTTTATGGTTTTCGGAGACGCCGAGGTGCCAGAATTTTGTCCCGCAGGAGTTCTTTAATGTGCCAGTATATCTACCAACACGAGGCTGACATATTTGAGCCCCTCCAAATAATACCGGACTGAGCCAGGATCGAACCTGCCAAATTGGAGTCAGAAGGCCAGTGCCTCAACCGCCTGAGCCACTCAGCACGGCTAGTCCATATTTTACAGGTATGTTATAACATCACATTTTGTGTTTTTGACAGACTAAAAAGCTGTACAGTTGTATTAACTGAGTCAACATTGAAAAAGAATGGCTTCCTTCTAATAGTTTTACATCTCAATACCTACCTTTACAGTAAGCTGATGGATTGGAATCCGGGCTAGCCATAAGATGCAACCTACCTCTACAGTAGAATGTGATGGTACTGCTCCTTAAGATCCCTTCCACTCTCACCAAATCTACCACCTTATTGTTAAAAACAACCCCAAACCATAATGCTTTCACCCCCATGTTTCACAGATCGTGTTAGGCAGCCTTCTACCATTCTTTCTTCTGGACGACGGCAGACATACTGATGACGATTTTATCCGAACTTCCCAAATTTTGACTCATCAATTCATACCACACGTTTCCACCAGTCAATGGTCCAATCATTGTGTTGTCTGGCCCAACAAAGTTTCTGAAATTTATGCCTGCATATTAAAAAGAGGCTCTTTGGCGGATACACATCCACACAACCCAACATCACATAGATGATGTTTCACAGTCTCCTCTGACTCTGGTTGTTCTCTAGTTTCTTTGATTTAAAGCACACAAGTCCACAACTGTATACCCTTCCGTTGTGCCTGCTGAAGTAAGCAGGAGAATTCTGGTGGGTCTGCACTTCACATATCCTATGGAAGCTAAAAAACACCTATTTTTTCCCACATCCTGGTGGGCGTACAACTTGGTCTAGTTTGTCCTTCTTAATGTGTGAAAAAAGAGATGTGTGTTAACACGAACATGCAGTCCCCAAGCTAGAGAAATTAATCAGAGACAGCTAAAATTCCTGGTCAGGTCAGGACCCTCTGAACCAAAGGCCCTTACACTGACCATTTGGCCACAGAGCCACACATTGCACCTAAAGAATACTGCAGTGACATATTAGACACATGCCTGGGGTTATTACCCATACTGAAAGTGGTATCAGCCATTGTCGCTTGTTTGTTACAATAAACAATTCTTGCCATACATTTTCACCAGATGTCAGTTCTCTTAACCATACATCCTTCACAATCTCATCTGCAGAACATCCATTCAAAGTTGTATTCTTTGTCACCGCTTTTCTTATTTTGGTGAGAGGAGAGGCATAAAATGCAATGTGGAATTACTACGAGCTTTATCAGTATAAACTGTTCATACTGACATTAAAAATCTGTAAAATTTCTTGATCATGCAGCTGACAGATGCAAGTAATGTTTGCAGGTAAGAATAATAATAATAAATTGAATATTCAACAATTCAGGATAGAAGATAGGACTATCTAAAAATAAAAAGTTTTAATTCTTTGTCATAACAAAACAAGTCAATTTCTTGTGTTATTCATGCTTTCCTGTTAGCTCTCCATTTCATTGAGAGTTTTGTTAGTCACTGGTTTCATATTACTGCTTTTCACAGATTATTAAACTTTTGTATTTAGATACCATAACAATTGACATAAAGCAACTAGAGTACACCACATCACTAGTTTTATTATTGTCCCAATACATCCACTGTATGTGATAGGATTGGAATTTTTGTTTGGATGCAAGCTGATTCAGGAGAAAATGGTTTCAAATCCCACTGTTGGTATCCCTGAACATGGTTTTTTGTTAATTCTCATTTGCACACCAGGTAAATGCTGGGGCTGTACCATAATTAAGGCAATGGTCATTTCCTTTCCAGCAAGGGTATGATGTCTTTCCAATAAGTGATATTATTTTTTCACCTGCCACATTCGTACACTGCAGCATAATCAGATATTTGAAATAATTCCTCCAGGACACTGTTCTCCCTGGAAGTTATATAAATAACAGCAACACCAATACCAACAGCAACAAAAAGGTCACATTACAAATGTCTTCATAATAACTGATAATAATCTGCTTTCTTACAACTGAAAACTACCGATAAAAAACATTATAACTTGCACAAGACTTTCAGTTTTGAGAAATGTATTTTTCCATTTGGAGTCACTGGTTTCACATCTTTGCTTTTCAGATTGTTAAACTTTTGTATTTAGATACCGGTACCATACTAATTGACATAAAGCAACTAGAGTACACTTCATCACTGGTTTTATTATCATGCCAATATATCCACTGTCCATGCTAAGATAGAAAATTTTGTTTATATGCAAACTTACGAAAAAGAAAAGCATACGAGGTTTCTTTCAAATTTGAGCAGTGAAACTGCAGTGTGTCAGAAGACTAATAGGTACCTTAATAAAGACACGGTCACTTGCTTTCCAGCAACAATATGATGTCTTTCCAATAAAAAGTGCAATATTTTTAGTGTATTGTATTTTATTTTAGTTTTTAGGTCTTTCAAAATCAATAATCCTGTATTAATGTACACTTCAGTCTTAAATAAAATTAAATAATTTCCTATCCTGTAGTCTATGCTTCTAAAAGTCAAATTATGCCAGTAGCGCAGAGGGAAAACCAACATTATTCTTCCTGGCCTTTTCCCCAATTTCTTGAGATCAGTACCAAGCGTGGATTTGGCCTAGTTTTATGCCTAGATGCCTTTCCTGACACAAACTCTTTGTTTAGGGATATATTCACTATCTATTCACAATAATAATAGATCAACTACAATTAATAAACAGTGATGGTAGGTGTGCTAGGTACCAACTGACGAGCCCACCCTAGAACACGAGGGCGAAACGCTGGCAACCAAGAATGAGTTAGCTGGAAAATTTATAATGTCCAATAACGGACCATTTATATTGGTATTATAACCTTTTGTAACCCGAACATCATGTTATATCATAGTAAATTCATAAACATAACATTTTACAAGTTAGAACACAATACTGATCAACACAAAGAAAAATCTACTAGTCGATTGCAATAGACTTGATGCCTAGGCCTGCTCTGCAACATCTGAGTAAGTATTACATCGAAAACCAGCAAAAAAAAACCTCATAAAAATAACTCTGTGCCTTATATCGCAGAAACAGACAACAAGAAATCTGCAGGTGACGTGGGAGGGTATACAAAGAGAACACTGCTTAACTCCCAAACATTTTGGAGTAACTCTTGATTGAGACCTTCTATTGCAGAGAACACTGGACAAACACCCTAAGGAAGGTTTAAGCAAGAAACAATACTATATAAAATAATCTCTCGTACTAGTTGGGAGGCACAGCATTGCATAATGAGAACTTCTCTACTTTAACCCTTTGTTACTCAGCTAAAAAATATGCATGTTCTGTCTGGCAAAGGTCTAGCCATGCCAAGCAGGTGGATATCACTTTAAATGAAATCTACAGACTCATAATAGTTTGTCCGAGGTCTACATCAGTTGAAGTTGACTGCTTAGCAGGTATCCCACCTCCAGATAACCATCAAGAGCCAGGTTGAGTAGCTCACAGTAGAGCACTGGCGTTCTGAACTCATGTTGGTGGGTTCAATCTCAGCTCGGTCTGGAGGATTTTAAGGTGCTTGAGCTTTAAGGAGCCTCGCCTCTTTGCAGATTTCTGACAAACTTTTTCTCTACAAACAGACATCTTAAAGAAGATTGCAGTGCTGGCCCTGAAAGGATTAATCTCCATCTTCAGGAATCAGTGCTCCCGAGAAGCTCCTTATGTTTTACGGTTGTCTCAAATGCTTAACACCAGAATGTCTCGAATTCTTGTTCTTCTCAAAACTTAATGTACCACTCTATGGGCAGCTGCAGTGAAGGAGGATATGGCCGGTGTGTCTGATCATCACGCATCAGATGACAATTTTTACCTTCATATCCAACCAGCCAGTCGTTTACATTATCAAAAGACTGTTTCAGAATCGTTGGTGCAAATCTCTTCATTTATCTCTTGGAGCTGCACGATTTTGAAGTTGTTAGCAGAATCAAGATCTTCTTCAATCACTTCACCTTCTTTAGATTTCGTTTAGTAATGGGTTAATAAATGAAGATCTGGCCACAGTTTGCACCATGCAGTTACCAATACTTTAGTAGACACATTTTTCCAACCTCAAGCAGATTGTAAACAACTACATAAGTGTCTTTTTTTTTAAATATTTGTTTTACGTTGCACCAACATAGATAGGTCTTATGGCGACGATGGGATAGGAAAGGCATAGGAGTGGGAAGGAAGCGGCCATGGGCTTAATTAAGATACAGCCCCAGCATTTGCCTGGTGTGAAAATGGGAAACCAAGGCAAACCATCTTCAGGGTTGCCGACAGTGGGCCTCGAACCCACTATCTCCTGGATGCAAGCTCACGGCTGCGCGACTCTAACCGCACGGCCAACTTGCCCAATTTAGTGTCTTTTTATGACCGACTAATGCTTTGCTCTTTGCTTATTACACTAAATAGAAGGCTTTTTCTGTAATGAACCTTAACCTTTCGCACTGCAAGATGTGTGGTTAAGGTTATTTTTAATATGTATAACTTTTGTTTTCTCAACGATTCATTTGTTTCTATACTCGTCCATGTTTTTATCTCCTTGTAAGATGTGTATTGTTTAATGTAACGCCTTGTGTAATATAAATGCCTAAATGCTTGCCTATTCCCACATTTTGGCTGATGATGACGCAAATCAGCGTTGAAACTAGTTCCAAGTACAAATACATGTTATAAATAAACTATAACATTTTTGTATTGAAAAGGTGGACCGTTTTAAGTTTTTCCTATCATCCTTTCTCAGTTCAATACGGACAAAAATGAAATTCCTAGGTTTAAACTTAACAGTATGTATAACATTTTGTTCCATAAGTTGGAGTAAAGGGGTCACAGGCTACTGGGAAGAGAAGAAACATACCTTTTATGGATTTAAGATCATCCTCATCTGGACGTTCAGGGCAGTTACCTAAACCAACAAACCTTTCTGTGGTAAATTTTGCTTCTTAAGGAACGTTTTAACCGATGGTACAAATTCCTTGTGAAACCACTCATCAAACAAATCCCATGTCCTCCAAGCTTTGCTCTGGTGTTTATAATTTAACTAGTAGATTTCTTTTATATTTTTGAATGCCCATTGAATTTTGGATTTGCCAATAGCAGCTTGCGCTTGTGCATTCCAGTAGCATTAGAACATGGCATAAACGACTATCTTTAGACATATATCCACCAGGAGCACTAGCTTCTGCTTTCATCCCAATTATAAATCTGATCAGGACCAAGATAACACTACAGTTTTTAAAATTTTTCTTTATATGGTTCAACGGCTTCAAAGTCACGAGACAGTTTTTCTCCTGTTGTGGTTAGAACGCAGATTCTAAATCATATTTTCAATTTATCAAGCCAGCAAAAATTAATTTTTTTCATTATTTGCGTATAGAAATATCTCACTTTTTCCTTAATAAGATCCCCTGAAATGGGAGTGTATTTATTACACTTCTACAGAAATTGTGTACAAAGCCTTTTCTACTAAAGCGTACTCAGTAGCTTTTATTACTTTCCTGTCGCTGCTTTTGCTGTTCAAATTGTTCACAAATCCTTCAATTTTTCTCAATTTTTTTTAAATGGTGGCACGTCCAACACCATAAAATTAGCCCGTCATTAAATTTTTCTTCTTTGTCCAGTTACTTATTCAGCCTTTTTGACCACAGTCAATATTTTGTGTTCACGTTTTTCACCTTTTCCTGCATATGACATATTGTGCAACTCGTACCACTAACGAAGTAAAAATGCAGTAAAGTTAAAGAACACATTAATCTGATAGCATAATCTATGCAACAAACAACTGGCAACAGACTGCTGTTTACTCAATCTCTCTCTCTCTCTCTTGCACCTTCAAGGCAACAGGTTCATGTTTGTTTTGTTTCGGATGACAACCAATGGAGGTCAAGGGCAAAGTGAATGCTCTAAACTGTTACCACTCTAGGGAGTGTTTGAGGACAGACGGAAATACCAGCAACATTTAAATGTGATAGTGCTATGGTCAAGAATAGCCTGGTGCACAATTTCATCGGTTTAAAAAAAAGAGCTAATATATATTTTAAGTCCTTTTTTGATTAATGGAAAACCATCTATAAAATACTAGGAGCCGATCGTTACTCCCCGACTCAGTTGTTCAATCTTTATGTTGAGAAACGTAAAGAAAAAGAAAACCAGTTCCAAATTGACCTAAAAAGGACAAATGTGCCATTTTCTGCAGCTATGAAGTGAAATATATCTCTCAAGAGAAATACAACACTTGCATTCAGTTAAAAGATGCTGCAAAGAGCAGAAAAGGTACTTATCATGCAATAACACAAGATTTACCATTCTTAAATGCCAGTACACTCTACTATAAAATGAAGGTGAATGTACAAAACTTTATACAATCCAGACTGTAGGGACAATAGGAAACCAGTAGCATCAACCTTGGCATAGTAACCATAAATCTGTCATTTTATGGTCTGATGGTTGCTTATACCAAACTATACCTCTAATAACGAAAGTTGAAGTCCAACATTTCTTAGAGGAAGGTCCGTTTACTGCCTGCTGTGGCGGGATAAAGGGAGTGGGGGCATGGTTGCCATGGAAACAAGGCTGGGGCGACTGCGGTTGCCATGGATCAGTGGTAGAGTGTCGGCCTCCGGATCCCAACATAATGGGTTCAAACCCGGCAGAGGTAGTCGGATTTTTGAAGGGAAGAGAAAAGTCCATTCAACACTTCATGTCGTACGATGTCGGCATGTAAAAGATCTCTGGTGACACATTTTGTGTTTACCCAACAAAATTAATTAAATCTCAGCCATAGACACCCAAGAGAGTTTTGGTGTACTCAGTCTGCCATCTAGTGGGCGTAGAGTAAAATGGAATGTTGAAATTGATGAGTAGACAGCCAGATGGCGTCAAATTAAAAATGTCTGCACACGGTAGCTGAGACCATACGATTATTATTTTTATTTTTATGGAAATAAATCTTCTGGCCAGCTCATCTTGCTTGGAGTTACCAAACCTTTCACTTCTGAGTTAGATCTTGGGATCAGAATGCCAGCGCTCTATTGTCTGAGCTTATCAGACGGAACATGAGACCAAGTCAGTCACAGTCTGGCCGGTTGTGTCCCATTTGCAATCACTCCCATTACCCTACAGTGGAAAACAAGAATGTGAAGAAAGACCAGTTCATGTCCCATTTGTGATCACTGTAAAATTATCAGCAGCCTGTCAGGGTTTTCCAACGTCAATGCAGCAAGGGGACTGCTAATTAGGGTGTACTCCATGCAACTGTGTGAAAAGGATTCTCCCAACCCGTCCCCTCTCTCTTGAACGGTTTTTTAGGTAATATTAGTCTATACTTTTTAACATACTGTAATTAATCCAGCTGTAGACACACATCATTGACGTAGCTTTTGTTGTTATGCTATCTGTGTGCTTACTTATGACATACAGGTCAATGAGACGAAGAAAGGCAAGCCTTATGCTTTATATAATGGATACTCTTACACAAATTTATGGAAAAGTTGGGGATGTTTGGTGACATGGGTTTGTTTTACCGCTGGATTTACATCAAAGCGACACAGATAGGTCTTATGGTGACAATAGGATAGGAAAGGGCTTGGAGTGGGAAGGAAACGGCCGTGGCCTTAATTAAGGTACATCCCCAACATTTGCTTGTTGTGAAAATAGGAAACCACAGAAAACCATCTTCAGGGCTACCGACAGTGGGATTCGAACCCACTATTTTCCGAATGTAATATAATCTTTTCGCGCTATCATTATAGAATTATCATTTTTTCAACTTATTTTAATCTAAACATTATCTTAACATTAAGTTCTAGAATCTTGTACATCTAATCCCAGCGTACAGATAAAAATTATAATTTTATTTATATAGGTGAAAACAGGCTGAGTGGCCGCACGTTTTAACGCACTACTGCTATGAAGCCAAGCTCTGCATTCGGGAAACGCGTGGGTTCGAATCCCACTGTCGGCTGTTCTCAGAATAGTTTTCTGTAGTTTAATATTTTCACTTCCAGGCAAATGCCGGTACAGTTCCTATCCATAGGCCAGAGCTGAATCCTCGCACCCCCTTACCCAATTTCATTCACCATAACACATTTCGTCTTCATTAGCTCCTCAACTGAGGTTGGTGCCAGGAAGGGCATCCAGCCAAGAAACATGCTGAATAAATATAATCTCATCTCATGATGACCCGGTATCAAGAAGCGAGGGGAGGGGTAGACATACATACAGACAGAGGAAAGTAGGCTAATTATATTTTGAGCAGCTGCTTACGTAACGTCTCAGTATGAATATTTGAACAGTTTGAGCATTATGTAAGCATTAATTTAATATTGTCCACTATTGTATAAGAAAGTGTAAGTTAACTGTTAAGTATGAGATGAGCTACAATTGCTTCACAAAAAGGGTAGCACTGTCGAAGAAGTTAAGTGTTACAGCAAAATTCTTTGTTTTGAAATCGGAGTGTAAAATTCAACAGTTTTAATACGCCCATCTTTTGTCCAAACTTCTTAAAACTCATTTAACTGCCTTTACACCCACAACCATCTGGTAACTCTAAATAAAAGGTTTCTTTGAGTCCTGTTTATTCTCTGTCAGTCCCGGTAAATATAAGTAATTTAATGAGTTTCAACAAACGATTTGTAAGAATCCCAGTTTCGCCAGTTACTTGAGGGATGTCTTCCTGTACCAGTCCTTCAGTAAGGAATTACCTCACAGCAACCTGACTGTTTGTATGTCACTGGTAAGAGTGATCGCAAATGGGACGACACCACCTGGCCAGGTAGTCTACAACAGATCACAGCGGTCAGAATGAACGAGGGAACAAGTGAGCCAGAAGCGATGCCGTAATGTGGCAACATCGTGAAATGGCACATGCAATGTTCCTCCCTCCAACCCTAGCTGTCATACTTCCACTTTCGTTATTAGAGGTATAGGAGTAAGGTCCTCTCCAATGTCTTGTTACATTCAACAATGAAGAGAAAAATTCAACAGAAATATCTGGAAAGAAGATACACTCAAATGGAGTGTGACTGTACACAGTGCAAATGAAGGTAAACTGAAGAGATGGGAAATTGTACTTCACACCCAATATGTATTACTGACAAAGGAGGCACAAGACAAACCATTTCCCTACCTCCACAGTATAGGAATATTCAAGAAAGGAAACTTTAGTGTATGACTATTTGGCCAGGATGTAGACCTATAGTCAAGGACAAACCTGTCACTAACTAACATGAGCTTTTAAGTACAACTGTTCCACACATATCTACTGCATTACAAAATTAACATTGATAATGAATTTCAGCCTTTCTTAAGAAGACCGAGCCTAATCCAGCAGCCTGCAGAGATTCCTCCCATGTACAAAGAAAGACTGAAAAACAAAGAAACCACGTGGAAACATCCACGAGAACTGAACTGAAGAGAGTCCTCTCAGTGAACTGTCAATTCCTTTATGAATCACTGCCACACTAGATATTATTCAACAGGCAGAAAAATGTAAAGCTTGTGTTAAATATAGTGCTAAAAGTGAACAAATACATGTATCAGTACTAACTAAAATTATTATACAGTAGAACTTAATTAACCAGTCAGTTCCCAGCGTCACCTATAGGTGTGGCTACTTGAAATGCATATAAATGGTTGACCGTAATATAATTAAGTTTGTAAGCACATCTATGAGTTACCTAGTACAACAGTATGAAAAGCTAGTAACAGGAAATTCACAATAAAGGAGTGTTATTCCTTTAGTTACAATTGGAAATTAAATATGTCTGCAAGTAAGAGGAAGTTCTGCTTCTAACTCTCACTGTAAGGCTGGGAACAACCATAAAAGGTGAATGTATAAATCCAATATTATGTAATATTGTTCATACTACTAACATATCACATTCGTCACTGACATTTCAATTAACTTAGTGAAACTTATAAATCGTAATTTTTGTTTCTCACACAACAGTTTGGAACTGCACAAGGTTTTAGAACTTCTCGATGAAGACCTTTGTATTGGCGGTGAATCATTTACTGATATCACCCTCATACCCCCGGAAGATGGTCACCAGATGGATGAGGAGAATGATGACAAAGCAGAAGTGAACATGAACCACCTTCCTGGACACTTACCGACTGCAACAGCCGAAATAAACCTAACATCTACCATGAACACACAAGGGGAAACACCAAAACAACCAGAAAATGTTTTGGCATGCACCAGTCCACTAGGTTCACAAGATAATGTGAGGAAGGAAACAATAGCAGAAAATACCAAAGGCAAACAATTTCATCCACAAAAATGTTAACAAGGAAATGGTATAATAATGAGATCTTTATTCATAAATCAGGGAGGGGTGACCAGGAAGAGATTACTGGAGATTGGAATGAGCTGAACTTGTCCCTTTGGCAATGTTTTGAGCTTTTGTTTACTGACACTACTGTTGACATAGTAAAAAGGTCAAACCTATACGCGTTACATCAAAACCACACACACTCAATCTAACAGCTGATGTGATAAGAGTTTATTTAGCTATTTGATTACTAAATAATTACCTTATGCCTCAGATATACAAAAATGTTATACAAAGTAAAATCAGATACTCATAATGAAATAGCTGCAAACAGCATCCATCTAAATTGCTCCTTTGAAATTTAACAGTATGTGCATCTCTGTGATAATTTCAATTTGCCAACAGATAAGTTTGCAAATATTGGTCAGACGTTTTTTCTTTTTGCAAGTTACTTCACGTCGCACCGACACAGATAGGTCTTATGGTGACGATGGAACAGGAAAGAACTAGGAGTGGGAAGGAAGCGGCCGTGGCCTTAATTAAGGCACAGCCCCAGCATTTGCTTGGTGTGAAAATGGGAAAGTGCAGCCAGTATCCAGTATTACATGTTATAATTACATGTTATAAACCTAATTTTAGGTCTGTATTGAAAGTTTAACAGTTCAACAATAATAAAGGTGTTTTAATTTGTTCCACCTATTCAATACTTATATTTTTACTTATAGTGGTTACATAATTAGATTCTTAGTTACATGGGACATGTTTTGCCCTCAATTAAGGGCATCTTCAGCCTAAACACAATCATCAAAAATACAAGTAAATTAAAAGTGGAAGTTAAAAGTTTAGTCAGTTATTAAAATTCGGAACATAAAAATGTGAAAAGTGATAAAATATAAAGATGCTAATGGAAAACCGTCTTATGATTAAATTATAATCTTGTCGAAGACTAAAACTTCTTCTATTAAAATTCTAATTAAAACAGTTCATATAAAATATTAATAGAAGAAGTTTTAGTTTCTGACAAGATTATAATTTAATCATAAGACAGTTTTCCATTAGCATCTTTATATTTTATCACTTTTCACATTTTTATGTTCCGAATTTTAATAACTGACTAAACTTTTAACTTCCACTTTTAATTTACTTTTATTTTTGATGATTGTGTTTAGGCTGAAGATGCCCTTAATTGAGGGCGAAACATGTCCCATGTAACTAAGAATCTAATTATGTAACCACTATAAGTAAAAATATAAGTATTGAATAGGTGGAACAAATTAAAACACCTTTATTATTGTTGAACAGTATCCAGTAATTGAGAGATAGTGGGTTCAAACCCCACTGTCGGCAGCCCTGAAGATAGTTTTCCGTGGTTTCCCATTTTCACACCAGGCAAATGCTGGAGCTGTACCTTAATTAAGGCCACTGCCATTTCCTTCCCTCTCTTAGCCCCTACCTATCCCATCGTCGCCATAAGACCTATCTGTGTTGGTGCAATGTAAAGCAACTTGCAAAAAAAAAAAAAAAAAAAAAAAATTAATAATAATAATAATAATAATAATAATGGTCAGATGCTAAATGACAACTCTTTTGAAACATTTTTCCTAAGTACCATCTTCACACATTGCTGTGTATGAAACAATGTATCATATTATGTAAAGCATAGTACCAAACAGCACATGAATGGGAAATCTGTGCAATTTGGTTATAAATTATGATCAGCTGCAACACGTATGTCTAATTACATTTCAGCCTTATCAAGGAGCCAAGTTAGCTGCTCTTCCTCATCGGGATACATTAGGATTGAGAGCTGCTGTAGTGCTGGAACTGCTTTCTTGTTTGCCTGAAAATCACAGATCACACAATATTTTGACAATTTCATTTACCAGCTTATAACTTCTCCGAGTGAAAAAAGTGATACAAGAACTGGTATACGAGAAAACTATGTACAAAAATGTCCACCCAAACCAACAGAAATCATAAAGGGAAAAAGAGGAACTATGTCTTTAAAAGTAGATGAAGACGTTTTGATTGCAACGAGGGATGAAAACAGTATTGTAATTGTTGCACCCAACTGCTCTATTTCAAAGGTGCTCACCACATGTCAGATGGCATAATGACTGACATGGACAAAGGAACACTGCCTTTGGACTTTCAAAGTGTGGAAAAATATAAGTATAGAGATGGATGAAGAAGAACTATCTATTTGAAGATGGCAGTTTATGAAGAGTGGAGATTTTCCTTGTCCTTTTGAGTTTCCATGTTTGTCCTAGTCTCCTAGTTCTGTGTTCTCTCTTCCCACACTGACATGCCATTGTGTTCGTCCTATTATATGTGTTCCTTTACCCCCCACCCTCTCTGACTTGAAGTGTGGAAAAAGTTTGCCCGGTCAGATGAGTTGAGGTACCAGTTGGTACAGGACAATGGTGGGGTACGAACATATGTGGGAAATATTGAAAAAGCTTAATCCAGCACACAACTTTGGAAAAAGTTATAGTGGACATTTTAAATGATTCAGTGACAATCTTATATAATCACTTAAACCACTCCTAAATGATAAGTAATCTAGTGTTTCCTTTCTGTACAATAATTTTAATATTCTCGTTTATACTTGGGGACAAAACATGACGACCTCGTCTTACACCACTACTCTCCAGTGGCAGCCCAGTGTCTATTAGCAACTTATAGGATTTACTAAGTCTATTGCAGCAGGAGTTGCCAAATCGTCTACTGCACTCGACACGAAGAAAAGGTAAAGATTGAAGAGAGTATGGAAGAAAGTGGTTTGGCAACCTCTCCATACCAAACAAGGATCACTTAGACCTCGTTAGCTCTGCAGCGTGCAGGGTGTGATTGACTGCTGGCTCCAGCTCGCTTCCAGGAACTCAGGCCGTCATGTTTTGTTCACAACTATATCATCGCCTTAATTGTAAAAATTCAGGATCCTTGTGGTCATTCACGCTTTGTGAACTGATGTCTTTTGAAAAATATATATATCACTTTGAGAACATCTTCAAAATATTTCTTTCATCTGTCTGGTGATTTTCTAGGATCTACAATGAATTAATTTGGTTTACATAAGATATTTCCCTTTCCGCTCCATTTCTACAATTCCTTAGTACAGTCGACAAAGGTTTCACGGGTACCTTAGCCTTTCCAGGTTACTTCCAAAATCTTCATGATTTCTTCTCCTCAGACTTCAGTTATATGTTTTACTCCATGTACAAAATCTACCTGCTTCAGTTCCTTGTTATGAGCCATTTTTGACATGCCTTCTTTTTACACTTACAAGGTACCCTGAATTCATCTTTTCCCATCTTTACACATTGTTGAACCAAGGCATCCCTGAATGCCAAAATTCTCTGTAGATATCTATATCTTCTTACAATCCTTTTAAACTTTTGACTAATCATATCCATATGTACTTCTGTCTAATTTCCTTGGCCTGCAGATTTTCCACCATTAGCAGTCTTCAGAAAGACTTCACTTTCTCTATCCTAGGCCAGTGATACTTAGTTCACTCCACATCAGATAATCTACGTATCATCGAAAAATCCCCACAATACCCATACATTCCTAACTAATTTCTTGAATTCATAGTCAGTTAGTTATGATACAGGCTAATTTTAAAAAAATCCATGATGCAACAGTCATTATGTGCCTTGACCATTGCTCAGCTCAGAGGCCTCCAGATTAATTTGATCCTTTTTTAGATGGGGTTGTTATCTTTCCATCAGGTAGCTCATCAAATGTTTCCACGTAGGCTGAGTGGACCTTGAATCAGCCCTCAGATTCAGGTAAAAATCCCTGTCCTAGTCAGGAACTGAACCCAGGACCTCTGGGCAAGAGGCAGACTAGCTACTTCTAGAGAGTAGGGCTGGTGTATTACAAATACAAGAAAACTTAATGTTAAATAATACAAGAGACATAACAAGAAGAAAAATTGTATGGCCTCAGCTTCCATGTGCATGCATTTTGATTTGATGCCATCTAAGCTGCCTGCATGTTAATTTTGACATTCCATTTTACTCTTCCAAATGGTAGAGAAATTGATCTCTGTTGGGCAATCTACGGCTGAGGTTAGGGTCGTGCAGCTGTGAGCTTGTATTTGGGAGATAGTGGGTTTGAATCCCACCGTCGGTAGCCTTGAAGATGGTTTTCTGTGGTTTCCCCATTTTCACACCAGGCAAATGCTGGAAATGTACCTTAATTAAGGCCTTGGCTGCTACCTTCCCAGTCCTCTCCTTTTTTCCAGCCTTCCATCACCAAAATCCTTTGAATGTTAATATCGCATGATGTCAAACAAGTAGGGACCTAGCAAAAACAAGAAAAATCTATGGCTGAGTTTTAATTAGGCCTACATTTGTCAGATAAACACAAAATATGTCACCAGAGATCTTTACATGCCAACGTCATATAATATCAAGTGCCAAATGGACTTTTTGTTCCAAAACTTATTAAATTTATACAACCTTAATAACAGAGCACTGTGCTTACAGTAAACCAATTGTCAGGTCATCAGTTAAGGGATTTTTAAACAATTTATTTCAAAAGATAGCTTTAAAAATGCACCCCCATAAAAAACTTCGGCCTGAGAATTTGCCCAGTGTGCCTTTTTATAAAACAGGCCCTGTTACTACATCCATAACTAATTAGCCTGTATATATTGTGTAATGCACTAAGCAGGTATCAGGTGTTTATTTATTTATTTATTTATTTATTTATTTATTTATTTATTTATTTATTTATTTATTTATTTATTTATTTATTTATTTTATGCCTTTGTATGTGCCGAAGTTAGGGCTCACGGTCCTCTCTTACAGTTAACCATGAGAACAGTTAGTTTGTTGAGTGTTTGAAAGAAAAAGTTGATTAAACAAAGGAACAGATTCAGGGAATTTACTATCACTGGTATTGAATCAAGAATATACTGCATGTAAGCTATTAAATTAATATTGATATAAAAGCAAAATGACATCAGCCCAGTGCCATCCAGTAGACATTAACAGCAATTTTGAGAACGAGTAGAAATTGTATTAAGGACTTTCCCCACTTAGCAGTCACTACCCACACAGTAGAAAGAAGGTTTTATATCCTAAGCAGAGTGAAGAGGGCTAAAAGATCAGTTCTTAGAGATAGTAAAATGAATGCAATTGTGTTAATACCTTCTGAGAAGGATGTAACACTTTTTTCTTGAAGTTTCCCATTACTTTTAGTTAATTAAATTAAGAGGTACTCAAAAGAGCATTATTTATTACTTTTAGTTAAATATGCAACAATATTCACAATAAACAGAGCTTGATAGAACGTAAGGAAACACATTCCAGCCATGACAGTTGCAGGTTCCCATATCTTCTCCTGCAAATCAGTTTTATTATTATTATTATTATTATTACGGAATTACTTAATTTGTACCAACCGAAGGTTTAGTACTAGTCTTCTTTCTCAGCATTTAAGGGGTTGGACTTAGGTGAGTGCATATAATAACTTTTCACCACTGGTTTTTTATGCTGATTGAAGCAAGGAATAAGGGGTTACACTTCACCTAAATGAGGTAAGATTTAGATGATTCACCTTTCAAAATAATGCGATTTATGCTTGGGGGGGGAGAGATTTCTCAAGCTTTACCCAGAGTCTTTTTGTCTGGCAAATAGATACAATTGGGGGTCGAAGGGGTAGTATGTGGTCCTGTGGGTGCACTTCTTGCTGATGGGAGTGCACTAGCAAAACACAGGAAATGCCATTTATTCCTACCATGCACGTCCACGCCGTGGCCTCTGGGCACATTCTTCAAGGTACACGGCTAAGTCATGTAAGGGCAGAAAGCGAGTTCCCGATGCTTAAATGGGGACCAATCAGCTAAGGGAGACAACCCTAACAGAAAACATTGGTCCACCAGGATTGCTGGGGGTTGAAGCAAGGCTAACAACCTCATTCCGGAAAACAAACTGTTACGAAGCCCCAGAATATGCCTCGGAATGGTGGATTTAATAGACGATGAGCTAAGCTAAAGGCAATGGATTAAACAATTGGTACCTGGAATGTACGCACCCTTCTACGAGCCAGAGCGTTGAAAGTATTGACGCAGAAACTAGAAGTCAACAAAGTGGACATAGCAGTCATCCAAGAAACAAGATGGTCAGGAAGAGATGAGATATGGGACACCAAAACCCACACAATATTTAGTAGTGGGAAGCCAAGGAATGCACAAGAAGGAGGAGTAGCATTTATAGTACGAAAACAAGTCAAAGGTGATGTACTACAGTTTTTGGCAACACTGCGTGTTAAAATGAGATTCTATAATTTAACAATCATAAATGTACATGCACCAACGGAAGACAAGGAGCAGATAGTCAAGGATCAGTTCTATGCTGGAACAAGTGCTAGATTCAAACCCATCAAGCAATGCTAAGATAATAGGAGACCTAAATGCACAAATTGGGAAGGAGGAGATATATCAAGGAATAATAGGGATCCATAGTGTACACAACAATACTAATGATAATGGACAGAGATTGCTTGACCTTGCTACCAGCAGAAACATGAAAGTGATGTCAACTTGTTTCCCTCATAAAGGGGTACACAAGCAAACATAGATATCGCCGGATGGAAAAACCTGTAATCAAATAGACCATGCAGTGATGAAGAAAAGATGGGCATCGAATATCATGGATGTCAGATCATTCAGAGGAACAAGTTGTGGGTCCGACCACTTTTTAGTTAAGGCAATCTTAAGGTGCCACATTATGAAAGCAAGGAAGGAGTGAGTAGGATAGAAAAGTACAATACTAGTGAACTGAAGAATAAGGATGTATTAGAAAGATACGGGGAAAGAATGGCAGAAGTTCTGGTAGAGAAATATAATAAGGACCAAACAGCAACGGTCAAAACCAAACGGACTGCTCTGAAGGAAAGCGTTAAGGCCGTGGCAAAGGACACACTAGACATTGTACCCAAAAGGAATGGTTTGATGAGGAATGCCAAAAAGCCATAGAAGAAAGAGATAAAGCATATAAAGCATTCCTAAAGAGAGACCAACAAGGATGAAGAAACAAGAGGTTGAAAACCAGAATAAAGAAGTAAGGAATGTATGTCGAAGAAAGAAGAGAAGAAAATTAAATGAGAAAATGGCTAGAATAGTGGAGGAATTTAAAGATAATAGCTACATGGCTTACAGAGAAGTTAATGAAATGAAAGAAGGTTTCAAGGCAAGAACAAACATGTGTAAGGACAGAGATGGACAGCTTTTGGAAGATAAAGAAGGGATCCAAGATAGATGGAAGAAATATTTCCAACACCTCCTGAACCCAGTGGAAATGGAAGGGAAAACACCAACTACCTCAAGGAATAACAATGAGACAAATGAATCAGAAGTCACAGCACCATCTATGCAAGAAGTGATAGAAGCCATAGGCCTACAGCAATTGAAAAACAATAAAGCACCAGGTATCACTGGAATCCCTGCAGAGTTGTGGAAATATGGAGGAACCCCATTACAAGAAGCTATATATGATCTAATTGTAAGTGTGTGGAATACAGAAGAAATGCCTAAAGGCTGGCGCAAAGGCATCATATGCCCATTATACAAGAAAGGGGATAAGCTGGTATGTAGCAATTATAAAGGGATCACACTGCTGTGTACAGTATATAAGCTGTTCACCTCCATCCTGAAGAAGAGACTAAAACCCCTGGCAGAAGAAATTCTAGGAGAATACCAGGCAGGGTTCCGGAAGGGAAGCTCCACTATTGATCAGATATTTACTGTGAAACAAGTGTTGGAGAAGTATTAGGAACGGGGCATAGATGTGGTACAGATGTTTATCGACTTTCAACAAGCATCTAATATTAAAAACTTCATATTATTTATGCCATGCTCAAGACTTTTAGGCATTACACAGTGACAAAGACTTTTTAAACCATTTATTAATTTTTTCACTCCTATTTTATTATCTGACCATCAAGTAAATTTGTAAATTTCGTAAGAATGATTTTTAAGCACCATCACGTTGTATATTTCTCCCATTTTATGTTATTTTATTAGTAATAGTCTATATTTTGTATTGTAATATATATATATATATCTTTGTTCATTTGACCTATTGTGGCTGATGATGGTGTCCAAGGACATTGAAACCGGTCCCTAATAAAAATGTTGTGATCTTGTATTAGCAACATATTTTGTATTGATATAAGGTGATATTGATAAGGTATTGATATAAGCTGGAAGTTGTTTCTATCATAGTGTAAGAAATATGTTATGGGACAAAGATGTGCCAATGGAAGCAAAGGATACTATGTACAAGATGTATTACGTACCCATAACAACTTACTGAGCAGAAACTTGGACAATGACAAAGAAGGATGAGAGTCGAATACAGGCAGCCGAAATGAAATTCTTGAGGAGTATGATACAGAAGAGTAGACGAGACAAAATAAGGAATGAGAAAATCCGGGAAGAAATTGGAGTGGAAAAAATGAATGATAGAATAGAGAAGAGCCAACTAAGATGGTTTGGGCACATAAAGCGAATGAGCGACGAAAGAATGCCAAAAAAGGTGATGGAAATGCAAATCCAAGGAAGGAGAGGCCGTGGACGACCACGATTGAGATGGAAGGATGCCATCCAACGCAGCATTATAGAAAGAAACCTGGACTGGGAGACAGTGTTGGAGGAGGAGTGGTGGAAAGACTGAAGAAAGTGGAGAGGAACCATATTTGCCCCTACCCGGCTACAGCTGGATAAAGGGAAATGATGATGATGATGATGATGATGATAAGGTGGATCATTTGTACTCTCCTTTATTATGTGTTTCAACAAGCATACAACTCTATGGTGATATTAAGAGAGTTCAAGATACCAGAATTAGCTATGAGAAATACGATGGTGGGAGTGAATCAGACTGAAGTATGCAGCTTCTTCGAAGTGAATCAGGGATTGAAGCAAGGAGATGGCTTAGCACCAATTAACCTGGCACTAGAATCAGTGATTAGAAAGTAAAGGGTGGACACCAGTGGAACACTTCTATACAAAACAGCTCAACTAGTTGGATATGCTGATGACATTAATTTGATGGGAAGAACAACAAGGACAGTTAAAGAAGCATTTGAAGACTTGAGTAGAGAAGGCAAAGAGATTGGACTTAAGAACAATGAACAAAAGACGAAGGTAGTAATGGTGCAGGCTCGGAGAAGGAAGTATACAAATGACCAACTTGTCCCTGAAAGATCCAAAGTGGAAGTGGTAGATGAGTTTAAATACCTTGGTGTACATCTAACCAACAAGAATGAGGAAATGGTAGAAATACAGGCAAGAATTCAAGCTGCCAATAGAGCATACTTTGCAGTACTACCTCTTTTCAGAAGTAGAGATATACACCAGAGCCTAAAAGTTATGCTATACAAAACCCTCATTCGCAGTATAGTGATGTATGGAAGTGATACGTGGACCCTCCCAAAGAAAGCCGTCGAGAAGATACGATTCCTTTGAAAGGAAAACCCTGAGGAGAATTTATGGACCCATATGTGTACAAGGGGAATGGAGAATTAGATTTAACAATGAACTATATTCCCTGTATGGGGAGGCACCCGTCACATGCCATTCGAATTAAGAGACTTAAATGGGCAGGTCATCTAATTAGGATGGAAGAACACCAAATCCCAAAGAAGGTATTCTTAGGAGACTTTGGAAGAGGAAGGCCTGTGGGAAGGCCACATAACAGATGGAAAGATGGTGTACATCAGGATGCAGCACACATCCTCAAGATCCGGAATTGGAGAGTTGGTGTGCGAGATTGACAAGTTTGGCGGAGAACAACTGGGGAGGCCATGGCCCATAAAACGGGCCGTCGCGCCATAGGTAAGGTAAGGTAAGGTAAAATAGATACAATTATTGTTTCAGGTGTTTGACAGATAAGATGGAGTAAAGTATAGCAGGGAGGTCCAACATTTACTTTGCCCAGTGTGCCAATGACCTGAATATAGGCCCTTTCTGGTACCCCTACCCTCCCATGTGTCATGATGAATAACCTTAGGCCTATGCTTGAAGAATGAATTATCAAATGCTAATTTCATATAAGCACAGGAGTTCAGTATAATTTCAACACTGATGATGGACCGTAGAGTCCGAAAACCAGTTTTGAAATAAAATTTAGTGTGCTGATACAACTGTATATGATTAATAATAATAAGTACTACCATCAGCACTGTTAATAAGATGGCTTTGATATTTTATAATGATTATAATTCCTTATCTATCCAACAATGCCTTCTCATATCCTTCAGTTCTGCTTCCAAATCTCTCACTGAACTTGCCCATTAACACTACCACATCCTAGTTGTTGGCCGACTCAGTGTATGACAATCAGGGCTTCATAAAACTTGTCTATCGAGCAAGCTGACTCTGTGGTATGGGCCACGTGACCGTGAGCTTGCAGTCGGGAGGAGATGAGTTCGAAACCCACTATTGGCAGCCCTAAAGATGGTTTTCCATGGTTTCCCACTTTCACAACGAGCAAATGTTGGGGATGTTATTAAATAAAGGGATGCGGTGAACTTTGTGAACGCTATCACGTACTTAAGTGTAAATTGAATCCTTAACAAAATTCTGTACAGACGATTGCTCATAAGAATTTTGTCCACGCACATTTGTGCGCAATAAAACATTTATTAAAGAAAGGGCAGAGCCAATTCCTTCCCTATCCCATTGTCACTGAAAATCTATCTGAATGATGATGCTTGTTGTCTGAAGGGGCCTAACGTCTCGGTAATCGGCCCATATATCTGAATTAGTGTGAAATTACAGGCAAAAGGCAAAGAAATTCTTTACTTCCTCCTCATTTGCTCCTTTATATGGTGGATACACTGAGGTAATCCTAGTCCTAATTCCAGCGACCACCAAACCTACCTATATAATTTGTTTATTTACGTGTCAAACAGAAACTATGTTGTACCCTATGGATTGTCTAATGAATAATACCACTTTGCACTCTTCCTTCATCTCTTAATTTCTCTTAAAAACACCTTACATCCTATCTCACTTCCCCGTTACCCCCAGACTTTTATACCACTAACTCCTACAATATTGAGATGCATTTTCTTTGCCGATTCAGCCAGCTCCATTTTCCTTCTTCCATAAGCCCCACACTTTAATCCCATTGAATTCCATTTTATTCACCAAGTTGTTTCCAAGGAGTCCCTAGCCTGTCAAAATGGAAGAGGGACTGTCACTCCAACATGTCTGATGCTTAGTTAAAACATTTTGTGTGTGCCAGTATGAAGTAGTGTGCTGACCTTATACATAGCTCCAAAAAAGAATTTTCACTCAGTGAATTGGATTGCATCAGCTGCATGAACACAAAGGGAGCCATAACTCTGAATATATCCATAATGCCTTTTCCAAACCAACTGATATCACGAATCTTGGGTCAACTTATTAGGTCACTCAGCTGTTGCCCATGATTCATGTAGTGATGGGACATTTGATTCATTTTACTGAATCAATTCATTTGATTCACGGCACATTAGAGTTGATTGAAATAATAACAATAAATTAATTTATTTCTCAACCTAATTACTTGTAACATTAGAGTCACCGCTCCTACTGCAGTTGTGTAGTATGTACTGGTAAGACAGCAGCAACAGCATTCAGTGCTCGCTGCTGCCATCTGGTCTTCATACTATGAACCCCTTTCTTAGAAAAAAATGCTAGTCACTTTAATACATCGAAGGTTTCTGGCGACGCAGGATGGGAAAGGTCTGGGATTAGGAAGGTAGCAGCCATGGCCTTAATTAAGGTACAGTCCCAGCATTTCCTGGTGTGAAAATGGGGAAACTACGGAAAACCATCTTAACGGCTGCCGACGGTGGGATTCAAACCCACCATCCCCCAAATGCAAGCGCATAGCTACACGATACTAACCACACGTCCAACTCGCTCAGTCATTTTTGAAAATATGTATTTTTCTATCAGCAGCAGATTTTTTAAAATTGTCATATTTTGTATAGGCTACCTGAGATGTACAGTAGCCCACTGGTTTCCTGATTCAACATACTGCTGGTGAATTGTTGCGTCAGTCGGCTCACTTACTGTCCACATATGATTGAAGTCTTGTGCAATGATGTGACATACGAACTGAGAGAATATTGAGCCGTTCTTCTAAAATAGGTACTTTTGAGTGGTCATGAGCATGACTCATAGGATAAGCTAGAGTCGAGTTTAATTAATTGTCAAATGTCTACTAAGTTATAATACGGTACTAAGATTCATTAAACTAATAAATAGTATAACCTAATAGCCTACCTACTTACTAGCTACTTTAGAATTACGTTTTGACTACCTTTTTAATACTGCAAATAAATCCATCCATTATTTAAACCTCCCTGTAAGAAGAGGACAGTGAATGCAAGTGGGTATTATTTTCAAATGAGCTGAGCTCAAGAGTCCATTATAGCATACGATTCTTTCATTGTACCATGGCTCTGTATGTATTGCTTCAGAGGAAGTTTGGCTCCCCGCCAATGTCCAGTGAACCGATAATGGACCGTGTGTGTGTTGTGTCTCACTGAGCCGTGCTTGCGCACAATTCTTTCGGTGTGCCATGATTCACTGTCTCGCTGCAGCGGAAGCTTGGCTCCCCGCCAACTCCAGTGTTACATGTGATAAATATCATTTTTGATCTGTATTGATGATACTTGATTGGAATAATAACAATAAGTTAATTTATTGTTGGAATAATTTAACTTATTGTTATTGATTAGGTGGTCCAATTAATAAATTAACTTACTGTTATTTTTCCAAAGTCCAGTGTCCCGCTAGTGAGCCGTGAGTGCGCAACTCAGCACTGTCCGCTGTGAGTAAGCTAAATCGTGTGCCGTGAGCTCACCGTAACTGTGAATCGATTCACTCGGACACTTGAATGAATCGATACACTGCTTCGAATCATGCATTCAGTAGCCAATACTAGATTCATGAACTAGGACAAGACTACAAGAGCTCATACTAGGAACCATATTTCTATAAAAGGCTATCATTTATCACATACATCATTTGTCTTACTTTATTGTTCACTTCACATCCCATAAAATTGCAGAAATCCAGCAAATTATCTCAGAAAAAAATAGGCAAAACTCTCGGACGGAGAATGTCAACTGAATGTTGTGAAGAATACACATCGTCATAACCACAAAGATATTGTCCCAATTATAAGTCTGTTTAAGTATGCATGCCAAACAAAGTGAGGCATAAGGGGTATTTGGCCTAAATTTTGTTTAGGTGTATATAAATTACCAGTATGTTAATTTATCACCAATGGCCTATTATGGCAAGGTTCTTTTTACTGTTTATTGGGTTTAGAGAATATATGCTGAACAAGGCTGAGATTAGACTTTGTTCAGGTATGTGTGTCATTCAAATTTTACCACTGGGAGCAGAATGAAAGTACTGGTACTGGCTAGATCTAGGCTGCTTGTATATTACTCAAAATCTTTGAGGAGGGAGGGAAGGGAAGGGATAAAACAAGCATGCTGAAACGTTATACAGGGCTAGGTTTAGGAACACATTGATACACTTCTCACTCAGTTCGTAAACACAGGAGTTAACTACCCCTATTAATGATGAACGGCGCACTAATAACTCAACTAGATAACGAAAGATAATTATTCAGGAACATGTAGGCCTAGGCCAACTGCTAATGAAATTTCACTTTTTTCATGTTGTGAAGGAGTACAGTACCTTCTATGGAGGAACTACCAGACGAAAAACTAGAATATCTTGATAATTATAATTTTCATGCAAGAAATTATTAAAATAGATACGCAACTACCTGGATCTCTAAAACAATTCAATAACACCCTAAAATAACTCTGCTGGAAACAAAATATATACATACACTATAAATTCATCCTTCAGTGGAGGATGAAAAATGTAGGAAAGCATTTTTGTGAAAGGTTATTACCGATGTTTTCGGTAGAATACTGCCTGTTCACAATAGTTTTCACTAACGACCACTAAACACATTCACACAACAGAGTTAAGAAGTTTTCGCCACTAACGAGATAATTCGTCTGAAGAATTAAAATACTTGTACTGTATTGAAAGGGAAATACAAAACATACACACAATTAAAATTCGGTTGACGTTTCAAACAAAGCACAGCTGGAGCACAGTATGAACTCAAGATAATGGGTTAAAACTGTCACTTGTCACATATCTCACATGACTTCCATTACATTCGACAAAATTACTGCGTTGCGCCGGTAAGGAAATTAAACAATTTAAAAATTAGTGCACACACATAGTCCACTTTGACATTAACATTAAATAATTCCTCGATGAACAATTAACCTAAGCTTTATAACACTTCCCCTTCTAGCCCGAGTCATTGCCAATTGTTTCACAGCCCAGGTCTTATAGAATTAGCATAAATACTCTTGACAACCTAAGAAACCGGTATCACGCAAATCATTTAGCGAGATGATAAGCACAAATACTCTTATTACGCTATAAAGAATATTGAACACAGCCAGTTGGTTTTCTATGTGCTAGCAAATACAGTGGTGTATTTGGTGCTAGCAAGACTTTAAGTTGTCATGATCGACGGTAGATCGATAGCACCGCGATAGCATGGCAAAATTGTTGTGCTGCAGTGTTCTCTCCCAACTTCTCCCAACCACTCGTGTCGCACACTGTCATTTCATTCGGTAGAAATTCACTTCAATAGTTTAGGTATGGAAGTGTAAAGGACCGTAAGAGATAATGTTCCTTCAACGATCCTATTTTGTTGCATATGTGATGGAACGCAAAATTAAAAAATTGTCTCGCATCACTTGAATGGTCAATCAAGGGCTTTGTTAATAAACTGTGTTCCCCCCCTCTCTCTCTCTCTCTCTCTCTCTCTATGTATACACGTATGAAATTATAACGTCAGGGCCAAATACATTCTTAAGAAGGTAGGTTGTGATTAAGCTGGAGGAGAAAGCATGGACCCGAACAATGGTAACATTGTATATTTTGGTCGCAGACCAAAGACAATCGAACTGTTGAAATTCTTACCTATGCTTTACTACTCAACAGATAATAGTTTGTAGAAGTTGTGTTGCTTATATTTGTGAGAGGGGTAAATCATGTGAAATAAATCGGGTTGATGCGTCGTTAACGAAACAAGTACGGTACTAATCGGCCTGTTCTAATACGATCCTGATCTGGTCATGACATCCGGCTCGATCGGCTCCATGACTAGCTGGCTAGAATATGGGCCCCGGGTTCAATTCCCGTTCGGGAACCAGAGGCCATACGCCATTATTATTACCACCAATAGCATGTGTACCGATGTATTCCCACCAAGCCAAGTTATAAGTGTGTATGGGGGGGGGGAGAGCTCTCGCGGATCCAAATTGAATAAATAGGGTTCCGGTTCTCTTTGATAAGGATTTCAGCTCGATAGGGATTGATGTTTTACATTATTATTTTGGAAGAGAATTTTTTTTTTTTTTTTTTTTGCTAGTTGCTTTACGTCGCACCGACACAGATAGGTCTTATGGCGATGATGGGACAGGGAAGGGCTAGGAGTATGAAGGAAGCGGCCGTGGCCCTTAATTAAGGTACAGCCCCCGCATTTGCCTGGTGTGAAAATGGGAAACCACGGAAAACCATTTTCAGGGCTGCCGACAGTGGGATTCGAACCTACTATCTCCCGAATACTGGATACTGGCCGCACTTAAGCGACTGCAGCTATCGAGCTCAGTGTGGAAGAGAAAGAGTTCGAGTTCTATGTCCATAATGCACTGAAATAAAGGTAGGCCTACAAGTAAAGAATCGCTTCATTTAGGTACCTACGTGAAGGTAGGAGATTTAACTGTTTGAAAACTAAATGTTACCGTGAAAGGTACATACCTAACTCGTTCTTTTTAATGGTAAACAAGTTACCGCGTTGGAGTAAACCTACCGTACTTTCAACCGATTATATTCGGCTGTCTTCAGCAACTGTAAAACTTGATGTTACTGTATGTCTTTGTCTACAATATAGAAGTCTTATATTTTTATATGATATGGGGATTTTAGTTCCTTGGTGGGTTAGTGGTAGCACGGCCGAGGTGGTAGTGTCACCTTCCGCATTCCAAGATCACGGGTTCAAACCCGGCAGAGGTAGTCGGATTTCTGAAGGACATAATAGTCTAGGTTCATTCGGCACCCCATGGCGTGCGATGTGGTATCTCTGGAGAACATAATTTTTGGTGTTTACCTAACAAAATTAACCAAATCATAGATTGCCCAGGAGTTACATTAAGACATATGATGGAGAAAAAGTGGGAGTCTGGAAAAGACATAGTGTTGACATTTATTGACAATGAGAAAGCTTACGGCAGTGTGCCCAGATAGTCGGTATGCGACACACCAAGGAAAAAACAAGTTAACAGAGTGGAAGTGCAAATGATAAAAGCTATGTACAAAAATTGTGTTAGTGTAGTATAGGAAAAACAAAATGGTTTAAAGTTGAAACTGGTCTCCGACAGGGAACTGTACTATCTCCCATACTATTCATCATAGTCATGGATGAAATTCATAAGAACATAAGAACATTAAATAGAGATTGGGAAGACAGGCAACAAAAGCCATGTTGTTCGCAGATAATATAGTGATATGGGGTGAGGATTTACCATCCAACGCAGCATTATAGAAAGAAACCTGGACTGGGACACAGTGTTGGAAGAGGAGTGGTGGAAAGACCGAAGAAAGTGGAGAGGAACCATATTTGCCCCTACCCGGCTACAGCTGGATAAAGGGAAATGATGATGATGGGGTGAGGATGAAACGGAAGTGCAAAAACAAGTAGATGAATGGAATCAAGAGATGCCGGTAGAAAAAAAATTGGGATCAAAGTAAGCACAGAGAAAAGTAAAGCAATAGTGATGACAAGGGGAAGGAAGGAAGGAAGGAAGGAAGGAAGGAAGGAAGAGGAAAGATAAAACTGAATGGTAAAATTCTGGAAGTGGTTAAAAGTTTCAATCGTATGCTTATAAGTCTAAAATCTGTTTCAGTCGATTTTCAAAGGAAATACATGGGTTTTATAGTGCCAATAAATGCCTATTTCGTGCATAAGTGCCTATTTTGAAGATATTTTCATGTTAAGTGCCCAAAACGACAAATATTAAGTTTTTAAGTCGTATTTTTCCACCCATCTCTACTTTGTTAGTTTTCTTGACCAGATAGCCGCTGAAAGCAGGTATTGTTTGCGGGTAGCTACAAAAGACAGGCACTTAAATGGGATTAGAGAGGACAACAGCGTTCTCTCTATCTTCTGATTCTGCTTGGAGCGAGATGGCCTCGAATCTGCACCCTGCTGTGGGGAAGGTATGGAGAGAGAGAGAGAGAGAGAGTAAGAGAGCGCGCACGGTGGGAAGAGCTGTTACACATCAGTTTACTCGTTTTGTGTTAAGCTGCAAGTAATTTTGGAATACCTGGACTCTTAAAAATATTTGTTAAAGCCAGATTGTTAGTGGACCACGTACATTGGTGTTAATACAGTTGAAGGTGTCAGGGAGGAAATAGCGGGCGGTGCTTTCCATTCTCTAAACAAGTGCAATAATTTCTGGAGCAAATGCCGAAGGACAAATCATGCAGATCTATTCTGTATTGGCAGTGGATCAGTGGCGACTCAAATTTCACTACCAATGGGAAAGTGATATTTTGCCAAGCCTGTTCAAAAGAAGTAAGTACAGTGTTTATTAAATGCTTAATACTTTTCTTTCCTATATGGCAGGCCTACTAATGTTTTTCACACGATTTCTCAAAGTTAATTTTCTGTTTTGTTTTCTGTTCCAGCATAAGAACACTGCTACACATATGTATGTTGAAGACAAGAAAACAAGCAACAGGCCTGCAGCCATTTCTCCACCAAATGGAGGACAATTCTCAGAAAACCTTCAATACAGAGCACTGCAGGTGACAATTGTTAACCTTAATGGACCAATAGAAGCTAAGATCGGTGCTAAATTTCGTAGCAAAATGCAGAGGAATCCCGGATGGAAGGATGCTTTGGTCTTCTCTGCTGTTCTCGCAGGGAACGATGCAGCATCACCACTACCAGGTTTCACCCAGCAGAGCTAGCTGCTTTTACATACTGTCCCCTGACCTCATGTGAAGTTGAAAAGTCATTTTCACAATTTAAAAATATATCAACTGACAACAGGAAAAGATTCGGTGGTCACTTGTTTCTTGGCGTAAACCGTTTAACCGAGAACGAAGTGACATGATTCACATATACTGAGTAATTTTAAATGATAAGCAGATGGTATATTCGGGTTGGTTTTTAGTACCTATTTTTGCCACTTTAGTGCATATATTGCAATTTTTAAGTCCATATTTGCCTGCCTATTTTGGGTAATTTTAGTGCCTATAAATCCTCATCTTAGTGATCACAGAAGATGGAAAGATAACCAAGGAAATTGGGAAAAGAATACAACAAGCAAACAGCTTCTACCAAAGTGTAAGGGGTAGGTATTTTGTGGAACAAGATGTCCCGAAGAAATGTAAGAAAGTATTGTATTCAACCTATTATGAACCCATACTAACCTATGCAGCTGGATCTTGGACTACAAAAAAACGAGAGGAGAGTAGAATACAGACAGCGGTGATGACATTCCTAAGAGGTATCGAGGGCAAGACCAGAAATGATAGAATTAGAAATGAAGAGATAAGGAAAAGGACAGGAATCTTGAAACTTCAAGACAGGATAGAAACAACGAAGCTAAAGTGGTATGGGCATATGATGAGAATGGGAGAAGAGAAAGTGCCAGAAAAAGGCTTTTTCAGAGAAGTTAACAGGAAAAAGACCACAAGGAAGACCCCGAAAGAGGTGGACAGATTCAGTGTGAGAATGCATAGAGAAGAGGGAAGGAAAACCAGAAGATGTACTTAAAAAAGAAGAAGAGTGGTGGACAGACAGGCAGCGATGGAGGTCCTTGATTCAGAACCCGACCCGGGAAGCTGGAAACGGGAAATGAAGATGATGATGACTTTCAGTTTCTCTGCCACCTGGTGGAGTAACACGAAACTGACACACAGTCTGCCTAGATAGCGCCAAATTATTGTTTTTTTTTTTTTTTACAAGTTGCTTTACGTTGCACTGACTCAGATAGGTCTTATGGTGACGATGGGACAGGGAAGGGCTAGGAGTGGGAAGAAAGTGACCGTGGCCTTAATTAAGGTACAGCCCCAGCATTTGCCTGGTATGAAAATGGGAAACCACGGAAAACCATCTTCAGGGCCGCCGACTGGGGTTCGAACCCACTATCTCCCAAATACTGGATACTGGCCGCACTTAAGTGACTGCAGCTATTACATAACTGAAGTTATATAAAATTGAATTTCCGATCATTTATGTCTTATACATTTTTACCGTACCAGCTATGATAACAGGGATATTAATGAATTTGTATTTTTGTTGCTAAGTTCATATCAGTGCCGAGCCACGAGAAAATGGGTGAACAGAATTTAATGAAAATCTGTATATAGAGTCAGGGAATAAGAAACTACAGCACAGTCTAAAATATAAACGATTTTATTCACCCTGGATCAAATTGTAGTTTAAGGGTAGGCATCAAATATTTAATTTTTAAGTACCTATGTTATTGGTCCTATCGAAAAGTACTTTATAACAAAAGTTAGAGAGAATACAATTTCCGATCATTTTGTTTCATTCAGTTTTACCGTACTGACTATGATAGGAGTGGTATTTCAGGGTCGGAAGAAAACTAAATGTGAAGGTCTACATATCGAAAACTCTTAAAATTGATCAACAATAACATTATATTGACCATTGTTGTGATGTTCTTTGTCTCTTACGCTGCCACTGAACTCCGATATGGGATTACTGCTACGTACCGAGTATAACAACCCCCACGGCACTTAACGCCCTTGAAAAGGCCTTGGCCTGCCAAGCGACCGCTGCTCAGCCCGAAGGCCTGCAGATTACGAGGGGTCGTGTGGTCAGCACGACGCACCCTCTTGGCCGTTATTCTTGGCTTTCGAGACTAGGACCGAGTATAACAGCCTGACTGAATATTGGCAGGAAATAGCTGGGGAGTTAGAAAACTTTCTTCTTTAGCATGGCATTCCTCTGGTTCATACATTTCCTGATACTGCTGGTACGTAACACACTGGTTCATCATAGTATTCCAGCTATTCGATCCCTACTCTGATGGGCTGTTTTGAATGAGCAGTGTGCACATTTAAGGCAAAGGCTCACTTAGTAGTAGTATGACCTGGTCTAGAATTACAATATTCCAAATTATAGCACCACAGTTCACTAAATAACTTAAAATTTAACCCTGAAAAGAGCTGTTTCTTAAGAAAAGCTTATTCCTCTTCACTTGTATTAAATTCTACATTCATTTTATTCCAAATTAGCAGTGAAGAGGGGGTTTCTCCTCTGGCTTGGAGGAAGAATTTGCCTCCAAGTCAGGTAGTACTTTCTGCCGGCCGTGTAGTGAAGTGAGATTTTCCGATTCATCTGGTACTCCTAGGAAACAGATTAGCAAAAGAGCATAGTTTTTGGCTTGGGACGCTCCACTATTCGCCCCTCCCCCCACCGCCGAAAAAAGACGAAGAGTTTTCGCGGATCACTGCTGTCTGTGGCTTGATCATTCCAGCTCTGGAACTTTGGATCGTTAGATCAGCAACGTAGTACTGTTCGTTAAAAGTGAGAAAATGTGTGGTTTTTCATTTGATCGAGTATTTCATATGAAAGTATGCTTTTTAATCTTGCAATTCCTACTGACGTTATTGTAATGACCTATGTTTATTTCAGTTGGGAAAACTACTAAGAAAGTCTTTCTGAGGATGTAAAAAAGCAGGTGGAGATTGAGTGCCTACAAATTATAATGAAAACTCCCCAACTTGATTGTGATTGATAGTAGGCAAGCAGGTCTTACCGTTACAATGAAAATTTTCTAACCCAGTCTTCATATGAGAAGAGACATTCGGTGACTTCCCTGTCGCGTTTCTAGGGTAACGTTAAGATCTATGCAATTTAATACAATCTTGCTCACAACGTGTACACTACCTAACCTAGAATTCTGTATACAATATAGAATTCCATATCGAAGCACGGGTACATCAGCTAGTCCCAAAATATAAATTACCTTTATACTTTGAAAGTGTTTGAAAGTGCTTCTCCAGAGATTAATTGGTCAATCAGTATGCTTTATTTGCAAATAGATGTATTAGCCCTAGTGGCAAATTTCAGGTACTATATAGGCCTAATAATAATAATGAAAATTATAATTGAGTGGCTTCAGCCACCAGGTGCTGGCATATTGAGGTGATGCTATCTAGGCTGCCTGCTTGCCAATTTCAACCTGCCATATTACTCCTCCAGATTGCAATAGTGAACCAAAACTCCACTGGGTGGCCTATAGCTGAATTTTTATTGAATTTTGCTCGGTAGACATCAAATGTGCCACCAGAGATCCTTAACATGCCGACATCATATGACATGGAGTGCTGAGGATATATATATATATATATATATTTTTTTGGTAGTCTTCAGAAAACTGATGCTGTCTGGTTGGTGTGAGAAACGTGCAAGGCCTACCTGCCCAAGGCCAGAGCAGGTTAAAGAAGCAAGGCCAAATTACCTGATTTGCGACTATCAATATGCTTTATTTGCAAATAGAGGTATTAACCTTGGTGGCAAATTTCAAGTAAAATATCTATCTATCTAGGTATTCTGTCTTATGGCAGGTCTTGTCATGGGATGAACCTCTTCCACTGTTGCCTGTCCTATGTCAAGTTTTTCATGTCCGAATATTTATTTCCTTGGATATTGTCCAACATTTGATATTTTTTCCTTCCTCTTCCTTGTTTGCCTTTCACCATTCCTTCTATTCCTTCTTTCAGTAAACAGTCCCTCCTCAAACAATGTCCGATCCAGTTCATTTTTCTCCTTCTGATGGTTTGTAACATACTTCGTTCTTCTCCAACTCTTCGTAATACCTCTTCATTCCTTACCCGGTCTTCCCATTTCACTCGTTCTATTCTCCTCCATACCCACATCTCTAGTGCCTCCAATCTTCTCTCTTCTTTCTCAATGTCCAAGTCTCTGCGCCATATAGCGCTATGCTCCAAATGTAACACTTAGCAAGTCTTTTCCTCAAATCTTTGTTTAGTGGTCCACAAAATAATTTTGATTTTTTCCTAAAGCCTTCTTTTGCTATGGCAATTCTTAATTTCTGTTGTGCAATACATATCATCTCTGATCATACTTCCCAAATACTTGAAGTTACTGACTTGCTCTATTTCTTCTCCTCCTATACTAATATGACAACTTCTACCTTTTCTTCCAATTATCATACTTTTGGTCTTCTTCTTATTAATTCTCATTCCATATTCTTCTAGTTTCATGTTGAGTTTATCTAACATTTGTATCATTTCATGTTCGCTTTCTCCCATCACAACCATATCATCTGCAAATCTTATACATTCTACTCTCCTACCTCCAACACAAACTCCACTATTTCCATTAAAACTTTCATTGATTATTTCTTCGAGATAGATGTTGAACAGTGTCGGTGATAAAGAGCAGCCCTGTCTTACACCTCTTCCTAATTCAATTTCTTCACTCAACTCATCTCCTATTCTCACTCTTGCTCTCTGGTTTATATACAAATTCTTTATTAGCCTTCTATCCCTCCAATCAACTCCATGTTTCTTCAGGATTGTCATCAATTTGTCCCATCTGACACAGTCAAAAGCCTTCTCAAGGTCAATAAATACAGCATAAACCTTCCTGTTTTTCTCTATGTACCTCTCTCCTATCACCCTCAGAAGTCCAATGGCATCTCTTGTTCCAACTCCTCTCCTGAAACCAAACTGTTCTTCACCTATAAAGTTATTCAGCTTTCCATATATCCTTCTGTTGAGCATCCGCAGTAAGACTTTGGCTGCATGTGAAATCAGACTCAATGTTCTATGTTCTTCACATTTTTTGCTGTTCTTTTTCTTTTCCATAGGAATTAAGATGATTTCACTGAAGTCCTTTGGCCATTTTCCTGTCATGTATATTTGATTACATAATCCAATCAACTCCTTTCTCCCTTCATTATTTAACGCTTTTAACAGTTCAACAGGAATCTCATCTATTCCCATTGCTTTTCTATTTTTCATCTCGTTCAGTGATGCTTCGATCTCTCTTCTCAGTATGGTTTCCCCTTTATCATCCTCTTTAACCATATCTTCCTCCTCTAATTCAAGTTCTTCTTCATTTGGTCGATTGTCCCGATCATATAGCCATTCTATGTATTCTTCCCATCTTTTCATTATTTCTTGGGGTTCATATGTCATTGTGCCATCTGTAGCCTCTATTTCCTTATTGCTGTTGTTCCTTCTCTTTTCTCTGAATACTATATTTGTTGCTTCTTTGTACATCAAGTCATATTTCCCTTCCAGTTGCTCTATCTCATCACACTTTTCTGTCAACCATTTCTTCTTTGCCTTTTCTGTTTCTCTTCTTAATTCATTATTTAACTTCCTGTAGTTACGCTTTCCTTCTTCTGTATTTACTGTTTTCCATTTCCTGTGTTCCTCCATTTTACTTATCATTTCTGATGTTATCCATTCCTTCTTTGCCCTTTTCCTCTCCTTGACTCCAAGCGTTTTCTTAGGTGCTTCTTTTATTCCATTTTTAAAAGTTTCCCATCTCCTTTCTACATTTTCTGTTTCATTTCCTAATGTATTATTGTTACAATACTCATCCTCTAGTTCTCTACATTGTCTTTATCTTTCAGTTTCTCAATATTAATTTCTTCTCTCTTCTTTCCTTTCCATACTATTTTCAATTTAATCATTACCTCTGCTACAACTAATATATGGTCAGAATAAATGTCTGCTCCTGGGTAACATTTAGCATTCTTTAGGCAGTTTCTGTACCGTTGTTGTATCATTATATAATCAATTTGATATTTCTTGTCATCTAATCGAGATATCCAAGTATACCTTCTCCTTTTGTGGTTGTCAAACAAAGTGTTTCCAACCACCATGCAATTTTCATTACAGAATTCAATCAACCTTTCTCACCTCTCATTTCTGTCTCCCAATCCAAAATAACAAGTCTTAATTGAATGGCCTTAGCCATCAGCCGCGAGTTGGTCCAATCACTCGAGCTACAATGGCTAGACATTGCCTTTATCCAGTAGACAAAGTGGAAAGGTGCAAAAGCCTGTGGCATTGGTGAAAGATCTCTCTTGTACTATGGCACAACATCCTGCCAAAATGCAGTGGTAATTTCCATGTCTCATGTTATGCACAACAGGTAAGATGCCCAGCATAAAGATTTTGGATAAGGAATGATGAAACCAGGAAAGTGTTTTGTGAAGAAACAGATCTAGTGGCGGATTGACGAGGTCCAGTGCACAGTGAAGTTTAATCTGGTCTGCTATAGGGAACTCAAATCTGTCAGCAAACAAATAATAGCAACTGCCAAGGGCACTTACTTACATGACCTCTATGAACGATTAATAAACCTGGAGGAGCCAGTGCTATATACAGGATGACCAAATCTCATAAACGTGCCACTGAAGATGTTAATCATGTCATCCACATTAAGGATGAATGCGAACAGTTCTTTCCACACCCAGGGAATATGCTTAGATGCTGGCGTGAGCACTTCAATTTCATTTGTAATGAGGAATCACCACAGCCAATCCAGTATAGAATGCAGTTCCACCCATCACGCCTGCCAAGGTTGCAGCTGCAATCCACGCAATGAAAAACAGGAAAAGAACTGCACTGAATTTTTTGCAAAATTCTTCAACAAATGCATTGAAGACCATCCACCTGGAAGACCAGTATCACCATGCGAATCTGGAAAGGCAGGTACTGCACCAGTTACCACCCAATTCATCTCCTCTGCCACAACATGAAAATCTTTCAGTGGGTGATTGACGCATACCTAGAAATATCATTAATGTCTCATCAAACCAACGTGCCTTTGTTAAAATCCGCAAAACAACAGATGCTATCCGTTTGCTGGCAGAGAGGCACAGAGAGAAGAGAAGAACAGTCCATGTGGTCTTTCTAGATTTAGAAAAGGCATTTGACTGTGTTCCCTTCAAACTCATCTGGTTTTCACTCCGTACACATGGTGTTCCAGAGAAATATGTCCATTGGGTTCAGATCCTCTACCACAAATCTACAAGTTCTGTCTACTGTGCAGCTGGCATCACAACACCTTTTGACATTCGAGTGGGAGTTTATGAAGATCCGCTCTATCACCACTCCGGTTCATCCTGTGCACAAACACAGTAACTGCAGACCTGCAAGCACCCCATCCATCAACCCTTCACTATGCAGATGACTTTATGCTGGCTAGTGACTCATGGAACAGGATTAATGAATTGGTTATGTGCTGGAAACATTTGAATTGTGGCTTAACCTCGCAAAAACAGGATACTTGGAGTGGGGCACAATATTGAACAATATTGGTTGACGACATCCCACCATCGAAGACATCTGTGTTCTGTCACCTTCGCTCCTGCATGACAGTTGATGGCGACACGTGTAGACAATATGGCTGATAAGTACAAGTTAACGCCGCCTGGTTGAAGTGGCGCTAAGTCACAGGTGGCATCCTTTGTGACAGCAAGATCCCTCTTTGTCTCATATTAACCTTTGAATATATGATATAGAAGGGAACCGTCTGATGGCCCAGCAGGCTTCAATTTTTGTAAAAGAGACCAAGTCTCTCACAGTATATTGGCACTGCTTGTGGCTCCAAGTAGCCTACGCAGTGGCCTCCACTATATGTAGAGCCCTGCACGGATGTGGATATCCGTGAAGTTAGTGTCTTGGCGGATGCAAAGTGTATTGCAGTGCGGATAATGCTGCTGATAATTTCTTAATGAAGTTTATTGATTTTTACACAGGCATACTCTTATTTTTGCTTGTGGTTAAGCAACCCTTGGCATTGGTATAGGAGAATGGTGATATGTAAAGAGCATTGAGACCATAAATCCATAAATCGGACCTAAGCCTAACTGGCTCCTGCCCGCAATTAGTGGAAAGGGAACCACTCTATATGTCAGTAGTTGTCGCAAGAGGAAATCCCTCATAAACCTGTGACTGTACGAGGTCTGGTGCCAGGTAGTATTATGTCAACAGATCTGTCCATTTCAATACCTTAAGTATAACATAGTTAAATATTTACATGGTCTAGGGAGCAGTGATAAGGGTACAGAGATCTGGAAGTCAAGAAGGGATGACATAAAAATGTTAGTGTTGAACTGTAGAACTACTGTAAAGAAAGGAATAGAATTAAGTAATTTAATGGATATATACTCACCAGATATTGTAATATGAGTTGAATCATGGCTGAGAAATGATATAATGGATGGAGAAATTTTTTCACAGAACTGGGGTGTGTATCGTAGAGATAGGATAGGAATGGTGGGAGGGGGAGTATTCATTCTGGTGAAAGAAGAATTTGTAAGCTACAAAAAAGTTAAAGATGACAAACATGAAAATCTAGGTGTAAGTCTCATTTCTAATGATAATAGGCAACTTGATATCTTTGGAGTGTACAGACTGGAAAAGGGTAGCGCTAACATGGATTCAGAATTATTTGATAAGATAATCAGCTATGTGGGAAATGACATGGAAAGGAATGTACTTGTAGCAGGAGATCTGAATTTACCAAATGTCAATTGGGAATAAAATGCGAAGCATGACCAACAAATGGCAAATAAGCTAATATGGGAAGGACAGCTGATTCAGAAATGATGGAACCAACTAGAGGGAGAAATATCCTGAAGATGGTGTTGGTAAAACCAGATGAGCTCTATAGAGAAACCAAAGTAATAGATGGTATTAGTGATCATGAAACGGTTTTTGTTGTAGATAAAAATAAATGTGATACAAAGGAAGGTCTTAAAAGTAGGACTATCAGGCAGTACCATATGGCTGATAAAGCAGGCATGAGGCAGTTTTCAAAAAGTAACTATGATCGGTGGAAAAATGTAAATAAAAATGTAAACAGACTCTGGGATGGGTTTAAAGCAATAAAGGTGGTAAGGAATGGTAACGACCCACCTTATTATAATAGAGAAATAAAGAGACTAAGAAGGAGGTGCAGACTGGAAAGAAATAGAGATAGAAATGGCTGTGGAAGTAAGGAGAAATTGAAGGAACTTACTAGGAAATTGAATCTAGCAAAGAAGGCAGCTAAGGATAACATGATGGCAAGCATAATTGGCAGTCATGCAAATTTTAGTGAAAAATGGAAGGGTATGTATAGGTACTTTAAGGCACAAACAGGTTCCAAGAAGGACATTCCAGGAATAATAATTAATGAACAAGGGGACTGTGTATGTGAGGATCTTCAAAAGGCAGAAGTATACAGTCAGCAGTATGTAAAGATTGTTGGTTACAAGGATAATGTCCAGGTAGGGGAGGTGACTAATGCTAAAGAAGTATTAAAATTTACACATGATAACAATGACATTTACATTAAGATGCAAAAGTTGAAAACTTGAAAAGTGGCTGGAATTGATAAGATTTCTGGGAATACACTGAAGACAATGGGTTGGGATATAGTACCATATCTGAAGTACTTATTTGATTATTGTTTGTTTGAAGGAGCTATACCAAATGAATGAAAGTTGGCATAGTAGCCCCTGTGTATAAAGGAAACGGTGATAGACATAAAGCTGAAAATTACAGGCCAGTAAGTTTGACATGCATTGCATGTAAGCTTTGGGAAGGCATTCTTTCTGATTATATAAGACATGTTTGCTAAATTAATAACTGGTTTAGTAGAAGGCGGTTCGGTTTTAGGAAAGGTTATTCCACTGAAACTCAACTTGTAGGATTCCAGCAAGATATAGTAGATATCTTGGATTCAGGAAGTCAAATGGACTGTATTGCGATAGACCTGTCTGCATTTGATAGGATGGATCATGGGAGACTACTGGGTAAAATGAGTGCAATTGGACTAGACAAAAGAGTGACTGAATGGGTTGCTATATTTCTAGAAAATATATCTCAGAGAATTAGAGTAGGTGAAGCTTTATCTGACCCTGTAATAATTAAGAGGGGAATTCCTCAAGACAGTATTATTGAGTATTATTGAGTAAAGAAGTGGAATCAGAGATAAGGCTTTATGGGGATGATATTATTCTGTATGGAGTAATAAATAAGTTACAAGATTGTGACCAACTGCAGCATGACCTCGATAATGTTGTGAGATGGACAGCAGGCAATGGTATGATGATAAATGGGGTTAAAAGTTAGGTTGTGAGTTTCACAAATAGGAAGAGTCCTCTCATGCAGCGGGTAAGCTACTATGACCAGCACAGTGAAAGGATTATTGTTGTCAAGATAAACACCATACCAATGCCCACCACAATAGTGCAGGTATAAGTGCCTACTAGTTCAGCAGTTGATGAGGAAATTGAAAGAATGTACAAAGAGATAGAAGATTTAATACAAAATGTAAAAGGTGATGAGAATCTAATTGTGATGGGAGACTGGAATGCAGTGGTGCGCCAAGGAAGAGAAGGTAATACAGTAGGAGAATTCAGATTGGAACAAAGGAATGAAAGAGGAAGTCGGCTGGTTGAATTTGTCACAAATCATAATTTAGTCCTTGCTAATACTTGGTTCAAACACCACAAACGATGGCTGTGTGTGTGGACGAGACCTGGAGACACTGGAAGGAATCTAATAGACTTCATTATAATTAGGCAGAGATTCAGAAACCAGGTGCTGAATTGCAAAACTTTCCTAGGAGCAGATGTGGATTCTAATCACAAGTATTTAGTCATGAAATGTCATCTAAAGTTGAAGAAATTGAAGAAAGGAAGAAGTGCAATGGGATGGAATCTAGACAAGTTGAAAGAAAAGAGTGTGAGGGATTGTTTCAAGGAACATGTTGTGCAAGGACTAAATGAACAAAAGCTGAAGGTAACACAACAGAGGAAGAGTAAAAAGTCATGAAGAATGAGGTTTCTAGGGCTGCTGAAGAAATATATTAGGAAGAAAGGAAAGATCAACTAGGAATCAATGGATAACTCAGGAGATACCAGATCTGATTGATGAACAATGAAAATACAAGAATGCAAAAAATGAAGAGGGCAGAAAAGAATACAGGTGATTAAAAAAATGAAGTGGATAGGAAGTGCAAGACAGCTAAGGAAGAATGGCTGAAGGAGAAGTCAAGGATATTGAAGGTTGTATTGTCCTTGGAAAAGTAGATGCTGCATACAGGAAAATCCAGGAAACCTTTGGAGAAATGAAAACTAGGTGTATGAATATTAAGAGCTCAGATGGAAAACCACTTCTAGGAAAAGAAAACAAGGTAGAAAGACGGTAGGAACATATGCAACAGTTACATCAAGGCAAAGACGTAGATGATCTGGTTCTGGAACAAGGAGAGGCTGTTGGTGCTGATGAAATGGGAGACCCAATTTTGACATTCCCTCTGAATTACTGGCTGCCGTAGGAGAAACCATCATGGCGAGGTTATTCCATTTAGTGTGTAAGGTGTATGAGACAGGAAAGTGGCATCCGAGTTAAAGATGTTGATTCCCATAGTGAACTTAAAATATTTGTTCCGTATGAGTAAATTTATAATACCAATATAGTTGGTCCATTATTGGACATCATAAATTTTCCATCTAACTCGTTCCTAGTTGCCAGCATTTTGCCCCAGTGTGCTATCAATTTTTTTTTAATGAAACAAAGTCTCTCATAGTTCATTGGCACTGCCGGTGGCTCCAAGTAGCCTACTCTGTGGCCTCCGTGGTATGCGTCTTGGTAGGTGTGCTATTTAACAACTGATGAGCCCAACTTAGCACACTGGGGCAAAATGCCGGCAACCGGGAATGAGTTAGCCGGAAAATTTATAATGTCCAATAATGGACCAACTATATTGGTATTAGAATGTTGTTATACCTATTCCCAAGAAAGCCGGTGCTAACAAGTGTGAAAATTACCGCACCATTAGTTTAGTACCTCACGGCTGCAAAATTTTAACGCATATTATTTACAGAAGGATGGAAAGACAAATTGAAACTAAGTTGGGAGAAGATGTTTGGCTTCAGAAGAAATGTAGGAACACATGAAACAATCCTGCCTTTACGTCTGACCTTAGAGGATCGAATTAAGAAACACGTGCCCACGTACATGGCATTCGTAGACCTAGAAAAGACATTCAATAATGCTGATTGGACCAAGCTATTTGAGATTCAGAAGGCAATCGGGATCAGATACCATGGACAAAGAATTATCTATATATATAAAAATCAGTCTGCAGTGATAAGAATTGAGGGCTTTGAAACAGAAGCAGCAATCCAGAATGTTTATATTGAAATGGGAATGCTGTGCCGACATTTTCCGCCCAAAGTATTTCTGGGACAACGCAAGCTAACATAGGCAGCAGACATGACGGCGAGTTATGCGGCTGCTTGCTGCTCTGAGCTCGCCAACAGCAAATGACGTCACAATAGAACCTTCTATACGTTCTATGTCACTATCTCTTGAATGAAACATGATATCAAATTTCTGACTACACCATCATATAGCCCAGTATTAAATATGGTGATGTACCAAGTTTCAAGAAGATCGGCAGCAAGATAGCCAAGTAATTAGAAGTTAGATCTGTATGAACTTTGAAGCCTGAGGTCCGACCTTCACGTATAAAAGAGGGCCACGAGGTCGGTAATAAAACAGGAAAAGACGAACTTGGCAGTCACTGCGAGAGGACTATGTGCTTCCCGCTGACTCATCTCTCCTCGCCAGGCGATCTGTACTCTCCCAGTACTAGTCAGGCAGCTGTACTTGTTGGTACACTTTCGAAAGAGCTTTGTCTGAGCTGCAGCACTTCTCAGTGCTCGCTTTCTCTTTCAGGCGTTTTATTACAGGTGGTCCAGGATGACTGCGGCGAACAACAGCCAGGTGAAGGCGATGACGCCAGAAGAAACTGCGATAGAGTGCGGGCGCTTACCCACACGAGAGACGGAAGATCTCATGGGACCGGAGACACCGCCACCAGTGCTGGTGCCAGAGATCAAGGTGGAGACGGAGCAGTACAGGGACGGGTGTGACCCTCCTAACGTTTTCTTTTTCTCCGAGGGCTACATGAAGCTGGAATACGAGGCACTGCTCATCTACTACCGGGTGGGGCACCCTGTTCCTCCTGAACAGGGCCTCATCCTGGATAGAATGCGGCGCCCTCTACACGGAGGCAAGAAGATCTCGACGACCCTGTCCGTGGAGAGTTTTCTGCCAGGAGGCCTCATCATCAGGCATCACGACTAGGAGCAGATGTGCGACTTGGAGAATGAGCTTTCTCTGTTTCAGGTCGTTTGACTACAAGGGAGGGACGGCGTGCCAGGCACAAACTCCAGCGCCCTCAGGAGGAGGGCTGAGATGGAGACCAGCTCAGCTGCCACCCAGGCGGCCAGGAAGGACCGATGGACGAGGAATAAGGCGCTTAATACCAACTTAGTCTTCCCATCCACGCTGGAGACAAGTGACGCCACCACGGAGGTGGAACATGCCACTCCTTGGTGCCGCGACTGTGCGACCCAGGCCGAGTGGCTCGGCACTACAAACTGGATGCAGGCCAAGGTCTACCAGGAAGGGCCTGTTACCCGGGCGCAATCCAGGAAAGTACCCCAGATGGTGGACGGCAGCACAGCAGTGGAGGAGGATGCCCCCTGGCGCTTGGAAGCTGTTATCCAGGCCCGGCCTCCCAGCCTGTCAGTCGAGATGCAGACATCGATGTGCGCCCCCCAGGACAGGGAACGCAGTCGGGTTTCAGCACATACCGATGCCACCGGCGTCAACCAGGAGGAGGAAGATGCCTTCTCTACAGCGGGACCACCAGCAATCCCAGGGCCAGAGCCTCCCACCCCCGGGAAGAAGACGCCGCCGGCCCACCAGGGGAGGGCCACCCAACTGCAACCCAGGATAGCAGCCGACCAAGGAGCCCATCAGGAAAGGACCTCAGCAGGAAGCGGCAATCAGGTGAGACCGAAACGTCCCCCTCGGCTGTTCTTGCAGTGTTCCCGCTGCCTGAGGAAGGGCCACTGGCAGGAGAGGTGCGGGCTCTTAGTGAGGTGCAACCATTGTGGGGGTGATCACCACTACACAGCCTGTGCAGCTCTTAAAGCGGCACTTGTGTGCGTCATCTGCGCGGGGGGCCACCTGGCCTCTCATCACAGTTGCCCTGTGTTTCGAGCCATGGCACGGGCAGAGAGGAAGGAGGCCCGGTGCCATGACCCACCCCCATCCAGGAGGCCCCTGCCCCAGTGGGCTTGGCCTCATTCTCCAGGATTGGAGACTGGGTACGAGGGACCTCAAGGTGGTGGCGCTGTGCGGCGGGCCCTAGTGGTACTTGACATATGGTTCCGCAACCAGCAAGGCCCGCGCTAGTCACGGCAGTGCCCACACGGACTGATCCCCTGATTACTGGAATGGCGAGATTATGGTTCATGGCTGGTGCATGATACCTTTTTCTCATCTAATACAAACATCTGGACCTATCCAGAAACCACATCCTTTGCATGTGCTATCAAAATTTGTCAGGTTTTACTGCACGTAGGCTCTTTTCTGCCTATGTGGTTTTCCCTGACCCCTAATACCACGCCTTAACACCACCTCACCAACACAAACCTTGCCTGGTCGCATGTCTAACATGCAGACAGGCAGGTACTCATGTAGAACATTTCCCACTCTTCCCTGCTATCTCTTTTCTTCTTAGAAATTAATGACATGTCGGAGGCAACATAGATTGTGTTGATTGTCACGCGGGGGGAGGGCGCTTTGCCACCCACCCACCCACCCACCCACCCACCCACCCACACACACACACACACACACACACACACACACACACACACGCACACACGCACACACGCACACACACACACACACACACACACACACAGTAAAAAAGAAGACGGTAGTAAAACAGTATCTTCATGTCGCCCCAGCTGTCTCGTGCGCGACCAACTGTGGGACTTTAATTCTACATCGTTACTCTGCCTGGCGAAACGCCGATGTTCTACGCGCAAAATACGAATATTCAGTAAATTTTCTAATCCGAGGTGTGAACCTCGAACTCTAAATTTCAAGTGTGAGAAGAGGTGTTTAGAATATTACAAGTCATTTATAGTGATTGACTAACATTTAACTGTGACACTAGTGTGATAGAATTTATCTCGTAAAAGTAACACTCATTCTACGAACAAATATTCACAAAGTGATTCGTCAGAACTCAGTTCTTTTTCTGAAAGACTGTGCTTCATAAGAAAACTTAGTTGTTCTCTTAAAGACTGTGCATTCAAATTATTTCGTTTGAATAACAATCCGAATGTGCATTTACAAAACTGTGCTTTATTTTCTGAAAAACTGTGCCTTATCATATATGAATTGATTGTGCCTCAGTGTTGGAACTTCGCCTCTTGCGTAGACTATGCCATAACTTATCTTCATGACTGTGGTCAGTGAAAAACTTTGTTTATTTTCGTAGGAACTGTGCTCTTTCAGACAGTGTTTCCGTATGTGAACTTAATTTCTTTTCATAATTCTAAAGACTATTCTGAATGAAAGAACTGTGTTAATTTCGAATGACTATTCTAAATGAAAGAACTGTGTTCATTTCGAATGACTATTCTAAATGAAAGAACTGTGTTAAGTTTGAATGACTATTCTCAATGAAAGAACTATGTTAATTTTATGAGATTGTGCTTTGAAAGACTGTATGCTTTAGGAAACTTCGAAAGACGGTGTATCGAGAAAGGACTTTACTTTCTTTCATTCGACCTTGTCTTAGCGATTGTTCTCATTTTATGAACAGTGCTGTAGTATGTTAATGGGACTGTACTTCATTACGACACTTGTTATAGTTTCAAGTGTTCTATAAATCTACGTCTCAATGACATAATTTGATTTTCATTAGATTGTTCTTAAAAAAACAGTGTTAAATTCATTGCATTAACCTTACTGATGGAGAAGGTTACGAACTGAGTTTTTCACATTACTACATTAATTTCTATTTTTCCGACGAATGAATCAGACAGTTATTATTTCACTTTTGAACAATGTTAATTTACCTTTCATTGTAGATTGTAAAATTGATTTAATCTCTTCAATGAAAGCATCATTTAAAACTTATTTATGTGTGCTAAAGTTTACAAACAGTGGAACTCATAACTCGTATGAACAGTGATATGCAAATATCTCCAGTACAGTGCTGTAAGGAAGTGTCGTTCAGATTTTATTGACATTCTGTTTGGTGTTACACACTTCTTTACTCCCTTATTGGGACTTAAGTGGAATTCAAACATTAACTATACATTCCATGCTGCACTTCACCTGTCATCAGACTCCGTGGTTTGAGCCTCTACCAGAACTTCCAGAACGGTCGACCACTGAGGGATTACGTGGTTCCATGGTGCAGAGAGGTGTCCAATGGTGAGGGAAAGGAGCTCGTCATCACGGGATGTCCTCGACACCGATGCCGTGGGGACGACGTCCTCATTTCCAAACCTGCACTCTGTAAATTCAGCTGTTCATCTATGACAAGGTGATATGATTTGCTTGTTTCTTTTGAAAAAACAAAATTTTTAAAACTATAAGAACTGATTGTACTACCCTCTCTCTGACATTTCCTAAACATGGACTGTACACACCCTGGCGTCAAGCCCATTCTCCCCACTGAATAAAGTACGGGCATAGAACAGGCAGTAAAGGAAAGCAAAGAGGAATTTTGAAAAGGAATAATATTCCAAGGAGAAGAAATCAAAACCCTCAATTTTGCTGATGATATTGTTATTTCATCTGAGTCTGCAGAGGATGTGGAGAAATTGCTGACTGGTATGAACGGAGTGTTAGGTAAGGAGTACAAGATGAAAATAAATAAGTCCAAAACAAAAGTAGGTGATAGAGTGCAGGCAAACAAAGTCAGATGAGGCAGGTGATATTAGATTATGAAATTAAGTCTTAAAGGAAGTACCTAGGATTCATAAATATTGTTACTTGGGTAGTAAAACAACTATTGATGACAGAAGTAAGGAGGATATCAAATGCAGACAACCACAAGCAAGGCAGACCTTTCTTAAGAAAAGAAATTTGCTCACTTTGAACATTGATATAGGAATTAGAAGGATGTTTTTGAAGACTTTTGTCTGCAGCATGGCATTGTATGGAAGTAAAGTATGTATGATAACTAGTTCAGAAAGGAAGAGAATAGAAGCTTTTGAAATGTGGTGTCACAGATGAATGCTGAAGATGAGATGGATAGATCACATTACAAATGAAGAGATACTGAAACAAATAGGTGAGAGGAGATTGATTTGGCTAAATTTCAAGAGAAGAAGAGATATAATGATAGAACACATCTTAAGACACCCAGGACTTATGCAGTTGGTTTTTCAGGGAAGTGTAGAGGGTAAGAACAGTAGGGGTGGAACGAGGTATGAATACGACAAGCAGGTTAGAGCAGATGTAGTATGCAGCAGTTATGTAGAAATGGAAAGTTTAGCACAGGATAGGTGGCGTGGAAAGCTGCATCAAACCAGTCTGTGGACTGATGACTCAAACAACAACATTTTTAAATTCAGTTTTGCAGGTTCTCTGTAGAGAAGAAGGGAAAAGCTGCTCATGGGTGACACTTTGAGCTCTCATACAAGTCCTGAAAGCATGCAAGGAACATAATATTGCATTTGTGACTCTTCCTCTAAGTAGCATTCATTTGTTGCAACCCTTAGATGTGGCCTATTGTAGGCTGCTAAAATTTCAGTGGTGCCAAATTCTAGTTGGATGGGAAACATCTCATGAAGGACAGAGATCTCCCACTATCCCTAAAAATGTGTCCCTTCTTTGCTAAAAATCTTGTGGGGAAACAATTCAGGTAAACTCAGTAGCAAACCTGAAACCTGACTTTAAGGAAACAGGCATTTTCCCCATTAATGTACCTCCAGTGCTGCAACAGTTACCATCTTTCAAGCACACTGATGCATCAGCAGATTCAGATTGTATTTCCCAATCATTTGTGCTATACCTGGAAGGAAAATGGAAGGAAGTTGTTGATCAGAATAATTATTGAAAGAAGAGGCTGTACATTGTGGCAGGAGAAAACATTTCTGTGGAGAAATTACAGCACATACCTTCACCTTCCTCCTCTGCGAACCATGTGACCTTGCCACGGTGGGGAGGCTTGCGTGTCCCAATGATGCAGATAGCCGAGCCGCAGGTGCAACCATATCGGATGGGTATCTGTTGAGAGACCAGACTAACAAATGGTTCATCGAAAGGGGGGTAGCAGCCTTTCGATAGTTGCAAGGGCGGCAGTCTAGATGATTGACTGATACGGCCTTGTAATAATACTCAACATGGCTTAGCTGTGTTGATACTGCTACACGGCTGAAAGCAACGGGAAACTACAGCCGTACCTAACTCCCGAGGACATGCAGCTCTCTCTGTATGAATGATATACTGATGATGGCTTCCTCCCGGGTAAAATATTCCGGAGGTAAACTAGTCCCCCATTCGGATCTCCGGGTGGGGACTACACGAGAGGGGGCGATCATCAGGAAGATGGATACTGACATTCTGCGAGTCGGAGCGTGGAATGTTAGAAGTTTGAATCGTTGTGGTAGGTTAGAGAACCTGAAAAGGGAGATGGATAGGCTAAAGTTAGATGTAGTTGGTATAAGTGAAGTACGTTGGCAGGAAGAACAAGATTTTTGGTCAGGCGACTACCGAATTATCAACACAAAATCAAACAGGGGAAATGCAGGAGTTGGTTTAATAATGAATAAGAAAATAGGGCAGCGGGTAAGCTACTACGACCAGCATAGTGAAAGAATTATTGTCGTCAAGATAGACACCAAACCAATGCCCACCACAATAGTACAGGTCTATATGCCTACTAGTTCAGCGGATGATGAAGAAATCGAAAGAATATATGAGGAGATAGAAGATTTAATACAATATGTAAAAGGTGACGAGAATCTAATTGTGATGGGAGACTGGAATGCAGTGGTAGGCCAAGGAAGAGAAGGTAATACAGTAGGAGAATTTGGATTGGGACAAAGGAACGAAAGAGGAAGTCGGCTGGTTGAATTCTGCACTGATCATAATTTAGTCCTTGCCAATACTTGGTTCAAACACCACAAACGACGGCTGTATACATGGACGAGACCTGGAGACACCGGAAGGTATCAAATAGACTTCATTATGATTAGGCAGAGATTCAGAAACCAGGTGTTGGATTGCAAAACTTTCCCAGGAGCAGACGTGGACTCTGACCATAACTTGTTGGTCATGAAATGCCATCTGAAGTTGAAGAAATTGAAGAAAGGAAAGAATGCAAAAAGATTGGATCTAGACAAGTTGAAAGAAAAGAGTGTGAGGGATTGTTTCAAGGAACATGTTGCACAAGGACTAAATGAAAAGGCTGAAGGAAACACTATAGAGGAAGAGTGGAGAGTCATGAAGAATGAAGTCAGTAGGGCTGCTGAAGAAATGTTAGGAAGGAAGAAAAGATCAACTAAGAATCAGTGGATAACTCAGGAGATACTAGACCTGATTGATGAACGACGAAACTACAAGAATGCTAGAAATGAACAGGGCAGAAAAGAATACAGGCGATTAAAGAATCAAGTGGATAGAAAGTGCAAGGTAGCTAAGGAAGAATGGCTGAAGGAGAAGTGCAAGGATGTCGAAGGCTGTATGGTCCTGGGTAAGGTAGATGCTGCATACAGGAAAATCAAGGAAACCTTTGGAGAAAGGAAATCTAGGTGTATGAATATTAAGAGCTCAGATGGAAAGCCACTTCTAGGGAAAGAAGACAAAGCAGAAAGATGGCAGGAGCATATCCAACAGTTGTATCAAGGTAAAGATGTAAATAATTTGGTTCTGGAACAAGAAGAGGCTGTTGATGCTGATGAAATGGGAGACCCAATTTTGAGGTCAGAGTTTGACAGAGCTGTGAGTGACCTCAATAGGAACAAGGCACCTGGAATTGATGACATTCCCTCTGAATTACTGACTGCCTTAGGAGAAACCAGCATGGCAAGGTTATTTCATTTAGTGTGCAAGATGTATGAGACAGGAGAAGTCCCATCCGATTTTCGGAAGAATGTTGTTATACCTATTCCCAAGAAAGCCGGTGCTGACAGGTGTGAAAACTACCGCACCATTAGTTTAGTATCTCATGCCTGCAAAATTTTAACACGTATTATTTACAGAAGAATGGAAAAGCAAGTAGAAGCTGAGTTGGGAGAAGATCAATTTGGCTTCAGAAGAAATGTAGGCACACGTGAAGCAATACTGACTTTACGTCTGATCTTAGAGGATAGAATCAAGAAGGACAAGCCCACGTACATGGCATTCGTAGATCTAGAAAAGGCATTCGATAATGTTGATTGGACCAAGCTATTTATGATTCTGAAGATGATAGGGATCAGATACCGAGAACGAAGAATTATCTACAATCTGTATAAAAATCAGTTTGCAGTGATAAGAATCGAGGGCTTTGAAAAAGAAGCAGCAATCCAGAAAGGAGTGAGGCAAGGCTGCAGTTTGTCCCCTCTCCTTTTCAATGTTTACATAGAACAGGCAGTAAAGGAAATCAAAGAGAAATTTGGAAATGGAATCACAGTCCAAGGAGAGGAAATCAAAACCTTGAGATTTGCCGATGATATTGTTATTTTATCTGAGACTGCAGAAGATCTCGAGAAGTTGCTGAATGGTATGGATGAAGTCTTGGGTAGGGAGTACAAGATGAAAATAAATAAGTCCAAAACAAAAGTAATGGAGTGCAGTCGAACGAAGGCAGGTGATGTAGGAAATATTAGATTAGGAAATGAAGCCTTAAAGGAAGTAGATGAATATTGTTACTTGGGTAGTAAAATAACTAACGATGGCAGAAGTAAGGAGGACATAAAATGCAGACTAGCACAAGCAAGGAAGAGCTTTCTTAAGAAAAGAAATTTGCTCACTTCAAACATTGATATCGGAATTAGAAAGATGTTTTTGAAGACTTTCGTGTGGAGTGTGGCATTGTATGGAAGTGAAACATGGACGATAACTAGCTCAGAAAGAAAGAGAATAGAAGCTTTTGAAATGTGGTGTTACAGAAGAATGCTGAAGGTGAGATGGATAGATCGAATCACGAATGAAGAGATACTGAATCGAATTGGTGAGAGGAGATCGATTTGGCTAAATTTGACGAAAAGAAGAGATAGAATGATAGGACACATCTTAAGACACCCAGGACTTGTTCAGTTGGTTTTTGAAGGAAGTGTAGGTGGTAAGAACGGTAGGGGTAGACCAAGGTATGAATATGACAAGCAGATTAGAGCAGATGTAGGATGCAATAGTTACGTAGAAATGAAAAGGTTAGCGCAGGATAGAGTGGCATGGAGAGCTGCATCAAACCAGTCTATGGACTGATGACTCAAACAACAACACCTTCACCTTCCACTTCAAAAGACAGAAATGTAACTTCAACCTCGAAGCGGAGAATGAATGAATGAATATGAAGAAGCAGGAATTGAAATTTCTTATGCTTCTGAATGTTTCTGGGGAACTGACTGAAGATGTATCAATAGAAGACATTCTATTAAATGACCTTGACTACATCCCAAAACCAAGCAATTTCACAGCAATTGAATATGAGTGCAAATTTTCATCAGGGAGAGTAAAGTCCATCAGCAACAATGGAGCATATGTCAGCTATATGCACACATGGTGGAGTGTCTTGGAAGTAGCCAGAGAAAGGAGATTGCATCTTTACACTTCATAAAGATTAAATAATGGAAAGGAACAAACAGGTGAAAATCGAGTAATGTATAGAATGATAGGAACATCAAAAGGAACAATTAACATTTACTTTTCTTGTTATATGATCTTCTCGATGTTCATTTCCATATATCTCTTCATAAAAATTAAGTGATGGGAAAGAATAAACAAGGATAAGAACATATCAGCCTACTAGCATATCACAATAAAGGTTAGTCTTAGGAGCAATGTTAAAAAAAAGGCTAGGACAAACATGAAAAGACAAAAGGACAAGGAAAACTCCTGCATCATCACATAGGTGCGCCCCTCATCTCATCATGAAGCTGGAAAGCAGGAATAAGCTCAACGAGGACTGAGAATAAACAGCCCTTATTTTGAACAAAAACAAAATGATAGGATTATATATTTTATGAGGGGAAGCAAAGAGAAGTGCCTTTTCTTCTCCACAAATGTTAAGATGTCACTGTAACATTTATCAGATGCCAATTTATGAAAGAATCAGTTTTTTGTCATATAAAATTAACCTCTGAACATGTCATTTTCACTAAAACTCTTCTTGTAATTGATTAGATGAAAACTTGCAGGTTTAACAGAAACAATCATCTTGCACTCCAATATTCTTTACTTTGACCTATCAGTAAAAGGAATGCCTTCAAGGATCAGGAAAACATTCCGATCAAACTGCACACATTTTACTTTTTAACTTCTTTTTACCAGCTGAAGTCACTAGCTGACATTCAAGTGAGGCTTGCAAATTGTCATTTCCAATCTTTTCTTTTGGTTTTCTATTTACTGTACTCGTGGTCAATATCAGCTTTCATAAGGGTGGGCCCACTTTCTAAGAACTCATTGTCACTTTCCTGCCAGGCTTGACTTACCTTTGCCATACAAGTCAGTACTGAAGTGTGCAAAATCATGTTCTATCTCCCACAGTTGTCAGAACAAAAGACAGATCCTAATGGACTCTGTTATGGAGGGTAAGAGAAGTAGAGGGAGACCAAGACGATGATGGTTAGACTCAGTTTCTAAGGATTTAAAGATTTGAGGTATAGAACTAAATGAGGCCACAGCACTAGTTGGAAATAGAGGATTGTGGCGACGTTTAGTAAATTCACAGAGGCTTGCAGACTGAACGCTGAAAGGTATAATGGTCTATGATGATAATGTATGTATGTATGTATGTATGTATGTATGTTCACCATACATGAAACGCGTAGTTGTGGATTATGAGATTAAAGATCCTCAGTTACCTTCTGTAAAATACTACACAGTTGGGAATGATCTAGGCACATACTGCTGAAGATCGTAAGTGTAACTTTGTGTTATTGATCTTGTAAGATTTATTCTTACCCTCCTTCTCCTTACATTATAATCACCTGTCACTATGTTTTCACAATTCATCTTTCTTATTTTTTTTTAAAAATCTGGCTGAATTTCACTCACTTTTAGGACAGTAACATTTACAACAAGCTCAAATCCATTTCCAGCGTATCATATTGTTAACAGTGAACTATGTCCTCTGGTATGGGCTGGAACAAATTGATTTCTTCCATCAAACTGTGTCTAATCTTTGGCTTGTAATCAATTGAACTTTGCTTGACATGAAGAAAATAGTCTGTCTAGCTTGTGATGTTTGGAACATCACAGTATGTACAAAATTTTTAAACTGTGTAATTAATTGGAGAGATTTAATTAGTGGTAGATCATTTTTAATTATTATGTTTTTATATAGGGTTTTTAGTCATCCATTTCACATCATCATTTCATTTCTTTGTATCATGGCTATAACGTATTCTGAATGAATGGCTTCTTGAGTAAGGTATTAAAACATCACACGTATTAATAGCTTGGGGTAAATTTCCAGTAGCCGAGGTCAGGTGACCGGACTCACCATGCTTATTTTAGCCCATTACCAGGAAATAGACGTCATCAAGCTTGCAAGAGTCCTTACCCCTTCCATACTCTGAAGAGACAGTTAAAGCCTTGTTAACGCCTACTTTTCGAAGTTCGCTACATGCCGCTTTGATTGCCTGGGAAAGTTCAACCTATGTGAATGGACGTCATGGAACAAGATGATGGATATACAACGATGGATAGGAGAAGGGATAGTACATCAGATCTTAATGGACCATGTGATATGGTACAGCGAGGGAGATTTTGGAGCCTTATACATCCATGACAAGAGCTGGAGAGGGCAAGTCTATTGGTCAATTCTAAACTATTCTGTCATTACATCGGAGGAAGGCTGTACATCTTGACATTGGAGAAGGTCTTAACTGCTGAAGATCTTAACTTAGTTCACTTTGCATCTGAGTAGAGCACTACTCAGAATTACTCTCATTGAGACCTGGTTATCTCCGTGACGGGAGTTAAAGTTAATGAGAGACTGGTATAGGACAGGAGAAATTTTGTTATGTATTTAGTTATGCTACAGTTCTATAATATGGAACAATACAAGTGTATTCTCTCCATGAACGTAACCCAAGGGTTGTGCTATTGAAAGTAGGACTCATTACAACTTTATGTAACCAGTACTGTAGGAAGTGTTAAAGTCAGGAAAGTCATTGTTCACTTAGTGAGCTATGCATGAATCAGAAATAGGACTAGTAGGCCTACCTACAACGAGAGATGACGATGCCACCACGAGAGGTCCATCAAACATAAGCTGCTACACAGATCGTGTCCAGATAACAGAGTCTACAAATGGTGAGCTAATGGCATAAATTACTGCAAGTCTCCATGCAGCAGTTCAGTTTATTAAATTTTATTTCATTCAGTTTTTCTTTTGTGTCCGTAAGTTCAGAGTTTGTATATGTGCTGTCACGTATTTCATTCTAAGAAATAGTTATTTAATTGGTTATTGCAGAAATTCTTATTAACGATCCTTGATTTCCAAGTTAGTGTGTACTTAATAGTTGGTGTTCCGTCACCCCACCTCTGGGAGTAGCCTATTTAGAGTCTCATTACTCATTATTATTAATTATCAACTATCGTCTTCAAGCCATAAGTTTGAAGTCTGGTGCCTATGGGATATTGCTTATGGAGAAGTATATGAGCAAGTATATATTTATATTAAAATGAAGGTGACCCGGCACGTCATATATTATAGTCCTCTCCATGTAAGGCCATACATTAAGGGTGCAACCTTACCTTTTCTCCCCTGTAATGTTAAGGTAGTGATTTATAGTTTTCTTTCTGTTGGGTATTTTGCAGTTATTTTTCAGTGTCGGTAACCGTACAGTTTAGGGACCCTACCTGCCAATATGACGTCTCACATTTACTGTTAGAAACCGCGGCCTTGAACATATTGTGTACGTGACATACGTTTTTGTGCTTATGTTAACGCCTTCATTTTGTTGGCAATATATGCATTATCACATTGGTGAATCCACAAACAATTTTATTTGAACCATTTTAATTAGAACTACATATTTTTATTGGAGGAAGTTTTAGTCTCTGACAAGATAGTTTTAGTATGATCATTGACAGTGTTCCATTAATATGTTTTTATTAATGTATCAATATTCACATTATATGTACCAAATTTTAGAAACTAGCTAATCTTTTAGCTTTTATTTGTAATATTATATGTACTTTTAAAGGTATTTTAGGCTGAAGATGCCCTAAAGATGTCCCAAATAAGTGTTATTGTGTTTATGTAACCAATATAAGTGGAAATAAAGTACTGAATAAGTGGATTAATGAGCACCTTTATTATTTTTGAAAGTCACATATTGTTGCACATCCATGATGTGAGAGTGGGTACGTCACAAGCTGGCTGTATTATGATGCTATTGCCCCTGAATGGTACACTATGCCCTGATGATTGTTTTCTGTGGTTTCCCCATTTCTCACACCATACGAATGCTGAGACATGACCTTAATCAACAGGCTGCTACCTTTCTAGTCTCAGCTCATTCTCATCCAAAAACCTAGGTTAGTGTGACTTTAAACCACCGGAACAAACTCACTAATATACAATGAATGATAGTGAAGTTAATTTCACAATAATTCAGTCTTCTGTTGATGTTTATATTTACTATCATGTAGGTTTAGTGTAATGGGACTTACTTGCTGATAGAATACAGAATATGATCTTTTATATATTTTAATTCTTCAGAATTTATTTGATTCATGTCTACTCTGTCTGTCATTCTTTACTATACCCGACATGAATCTTGATTATATTTTAAAATAGTTTTCATCAGTATTCCTTTCACCTTTACCATAAAATAACATGAAACTTCTCTGTTTTTCAAACTTATTCTGACATCCTATCTCCTATGTTACACTCATGTTCATAAAAACCAGAACACCTTGAAACACTATAGATAGGAAGTTCATATTCACAGGACATGTGCATTTATATGTTCTGAAGAAATGACTAGCATTTGAACGATGTCGGCCCTCAGGTTCAAGGTCCACATCGATATCTCGGCGCACAACCACTGACTGGTAAAACATGCCTGCGGCTTCGTTGTCGCTATAATCTGAAAGTAATTGATCAGTGTGACTTGAGCAGTCATGCAGGATGCCTCGCAGACTTATGTGAGAACCGTACCGTCAAATGAGTAAGTTTGAAAGAGGGTGCATTATTGGCATGAGAGAATGTGATGCATCCATCCGGGAAATTGCTGCTCACGTGGGACGAAGTGTGTCGGCAGTGCAACGGGTGTGTACTGAATGGTTTACAAAAGGCCATAGAACACGATGAGATGGGTCTGGTCGCACCACCCAGACAAGGTCGACATCTCATCCGAATGGCATTGCAGAACAGATCTGCATCCTCCTCAGCTCTGGTGCAACAATGGAATGTGTAACACATTGTACACTTTCAGGAGTGACAGTCTGTCATCATTTATTATGGTCTGGGTTACCGGTGCATCATCCACTTCTCCGCCTACCTTTGACTAAAGTGCATTAACATGCTAGACTGCAATGGTGTCTGGAACGACGTCACTGGGGACAGGAATGGCAACAGATAATGTTTTCGGATGAATCCAGGTTCTGTTTGTTTGAAAATGATGGCCACATTTTGATTCGCCACAGACTGGGGGAGAGTCATCACAATGACTACATTCGCACAAGACATACATCGCCAACTCAAGCTCTTATGATGTGGGGTCCTATTAGATACAACCACAAATCATCACAGTTGATGTGTGTCCAGGGCACTGTGACCAGTTGGACCTACGTGAAGGACATCCTGCGACCCGTAGCCATATCCTTTCTTCACGACACCACAGACACCATATTTCACCAGGGCAATGCGCAACCACACGTTGTTGCATGAAGTTATCAGTGCCCATGGAGGACCCATTGCCTGCTAGGCAACAGGATACATGCTGAATCTACGTGACTGAAATGCTAATCATTTCTGCAGAACATACTAATGAACATGTCTTGTGAATATGAACTTCCTGTCTCTAGTCTTTCCAAGGTGTTCTATTTTTTATGGACATGAGTGTAGCCACTGATGCTTTCACGGCCCATACTTATAGACATGATACTGTATAGGCTCTTGGGCTTATGCCATGTCAAGAAAATAAGGTGAAATTCTTTACATTTTACAGAGAACTGTGCTCTGTGTCATCAGAAGAGATCTCGACTGTCCATGAGAAAGGCTTCTTAAACAATGACTCTTTAAATTTAGACGTTATAATAGATGTGGAAATGATACATTCATTCGCCACCAGATGGCTCCCAGGACGTGGCACAGCGCTAGCGTTCGAATCGGAGGCTTACCGAACCATCAGAATCAGTCTAAGGGGTTCACATAACATGTATACGTAATATATGACATGTATACGTAATATATGACATTGACAGGTGTGTGACATAACACAAGCCTGGAATGAAACATCTGGCGATGAGGAGCGTACGAATTTGGAAAACCCTGAGACGAAGTAACAGTAGTGAAGGGAACTACCTACGTAAATTCTTAATGGCTGGCAACCATGTATTACTTAATTGGTAGCCGGTGTCTCTGTTGAAATTGTTAGGATTTCTGCGTATTTCCATAGCTTCCTGTATAATCCTAGACCTGTAGTGTCTAGTGTGGGTAAGAGCTCGAGCATCTTGGAACATGACATCATGACCCGACGATACAGCATGTTCAGCTGGTTTGTCTGGTTGGTTGAGACGAATATTATGTTCATGTTCCCTTGATACAGGTACCAATGGACCAGCATGTTTGACCGTCGTATACCTTACCGCAAGTACAGGGAATTTTGTATACCCCAGGATGTAAAAGTGGGGACAATTTGTCCTTGGTTACATTCAGACTGTGAGCAATTTTAGTGGTGGTGCCAAACAGTTTTTATATTGTGTTTGCGGAGGACCTTGGCAATTTGATCTGTGGTGTTGTGAATGTAAGGAGAGTAGGCAGTTCCTTTCACTTCTTCCTTCTGTGAGCTTTGCTTGGTTATTTCTCTGGAAAGCAGGATTCTATGAATCTGCAAATCGCTGTAAACATTACCCTTGAATGTGACTTTGAGCGTGTCCATCTCCACCTGGATATTTGATGGCTCACAATTTCATTTCGCCCTTTTGGCGAGTGTCGTGAGAATGCCTTGTTTTTGTGTTGGATGGTGGTGAGAATCTGCATGAAGATGGTGATTTGTGTGGGTAGGCTTACGATAGACGGAATGTCCTAAGGAGCCGTCCGGTTTCTTTCTTACTAGAACATCCAAGAAAGGAAGGCATCCATCCGACTCCATCTACATAGTGAATTTTATTGAAGGATGTTGCTGATTTAGATGGTTTAGAAATAGATGAAGTTTCTCAAGACCTTCTGTCCAGACCACAAATGCATCATCAACATGCCTCCACCATATCATAGGTTTGACGGGCGCCAAAACAATAGCCTCCGCCTCAAAATGCTCCATAAAGAAATTAGCCACTACGGACAAAAGTGGACTTCCTATAGCCACTCCATCTGTTCGTAAAAATTCCCACTCCACAAGAAATAGCTAGAAGTCATGCAGTGGTAAAATAGCTTAGTAATGTCCTCGGGGAACAGGTGTTCAATGAGAGACATGACCGAGTAATTGACACTTTAGTGAACAAGGACTCCACATACGAAACTCACCAAAAGTGCATTAGGTGGAACGGTTATGGTTGACAGCTTGTTGCGAAATACAGAGAGTCTCTGACGTATGATTCAGTACGTCCTATGTGTGGCTGAAGCAATTTGCTTAGGTATTTAGCCAGAGCATACGTAGGAGAACCTATCGCACTAACAATAGGTCTGAGGGAAACATCTTTTTTTATGGATCTTAGGCAGTCCATATAATCTAGGTGGCACTGCACCCCCCCGGAGACAGATGTTTAGCCTCCTCTTTTGGAACTGAAGATTGCTTTAAGAGCTTCATGGTGGTGTTGGACACATAAGTGGTGGGGTCACATGAGCTCAGTCTGTAAACAGGCTCTGACAATATAGCCAAGATCTTATGTTTGTTTCCATTATAGTACACTGATTGCATTGTGTCTCCCTTGTCAGTTCATCATCATCATCATCATCATCATCATCATCATTTCCCTTTATCTAGCTGTAGCCGGGTAGGGGCAAATATGGTTCCTCTCCACTTTCTTCGGTCTTTCCACCACTCCTCCTCCAACACTGTGTCCCAGTCCATGTTTCTTACTATAATGCTGCATTGGATGGTATCCTTCCATCTCAATCGTGGTCGTCCACGGCCTCTCCTTCCTTGGATTTGCATTTCCATCACCTTTTTTGGCATTCTTTCGTCGCTCATCCGCTTTATGTGCCCAAACCATCTTAGTCGGCTCTTCTCTATTATGTCATAGAAAGTCTGTCATAGAAAGAAAGAGATCCACCTTATCAATACTAAATTTAATAATGTTTTTTAAAACAGGACCGGTTTCGACTTATCACAAGTCATCCTCAGCTGTTATTTACATACACATTAGAATACATGTTTTAACAGTTGTATCTTACAAATAAACATGTCATGTTTGATAGACATTAGGTAGTATGTCTAGAAGTGAAATTCTGCTTCTTACATCTAAGTTTAAAGGATCAAGAATATTAAAAAGATTTCTATCTTTAACACATTAAAAAAATTATGACACATGATAAAATTTGTTATTTACACCTGACCTTGAATATAGCATTAACGTTCAAGTTTTACTAGTAATAGTTCTTTAAAAGGACTTTCATATTGTGTTGTTTTTAGTCTACTAAATATGCTTAAATGTAGCCACATGTGCTTATACAGTATACTTCTTAGTAGGCTTAGACTTTGTCAAAATGAGTAATGTGAATTCGAAGTTGAAATTACAATAACAAAGTGAAATGCGTTTGAAATAATATTAAGCTAGGTAATTGTAACCTCTGTTGAATAACTCCTGCAATTATATGCTATTTAAAATACATTTCATGCAAAGAAGACATTAGCACACTTCAATATATAAAAGTTGAAAGGTATAAGACAATCATATACGTTTTGTGAAATTCATATGAAGTATTGTTCTTTCCTCATGCGTATGTGTCAATTTCAAATGGGGTAGTATACTTTATATAAACTTTGTCAAATTAAGTAATGTGAATCTGAATTTGAGATTGCGTTGAGAAATGAAATGCCAGGTAATTAAAACCTGTATTGAATGACCTCTTCAAATATATACTGTGTAAAATACATTAAATGCAACATAAGACAATGGTACATTTCAATATGCAAGTTAAAAGGTAAGGGGCAGTCCTGCAAATTTGTAAATCTTCATATGAAGTACTGTTCTTCACGTGTACATGCCAAGTTCAAATGGGGCACTATTGGCCACTATTTGCTAAAGTCCAATCACTATAAACTTATATTGTCTTGCTAAATATACAGATTGAAGATGAATGTGCTGCTGGGGTTATGAAAGCTGTTGTTGTAGGTGGTTCTTTTTCGGTCTATGATACTTGCTAACTATCTGTAAAAAGTAAATGAAATCAATTAGAAGCGTATTAGATGTTAAAGTGTTAAACTTGTGTGTGTGTGTGTATTGTAGAGATTACTTACTGTCGTGAGATGATTGGGAAGTGTATCGCTTGGCAGCTTGGCGTGTACTATATCGTGAACTTGTGGTATTAGTGTCTGTTGTCGTGAGGGGAATGGAGGGGTGGGGAAGGGGAGTTGCTAACTGTGTAGAGGAGGAGTTAGTTGTGTCTTTCTCCTGCACTGTGGATTGCGCGTGGTGTTGTTTATTGACTGTTCTCAGATAATAGTTTTTTATAAAAGGGATGATTTTATTAAATAAAATATTGGTTTTATCTGTTATTTCAGTAATATTATAATTAGGGTTTGCATATTGGTCTACTGTTATATATAGTTCTTCAGTAATATTGAGTAAGGGTCCTTTGGGGTTTGTGCTTAATATTATCATATCATTATCTATATTAGTAAAGTTATGTTTGTAATCAACCATGTGTTGTCCTATTGCCGAAAAATGGTTGTGTTTTATGGCATTGACGTGTTCGTTGTATCTGATAGTAAAGTTTCTGCCTGTACGTCCTATGTAGCTTGTTAGACAGTTATTGCAGCGGATACGGTAAACTCCAGAATGAAGGTATTTGTTGTTATTGTTGATAGTTTTTGTGTTATGTATGATGATGTTGCTGTTATGTGTAACCTGTAGGCTATTTCAAGGTTATGTTTTTTGAAAATGTTGGTTAACGAGTATATGTGCGTGTTATTAAAGGTAAAGGTTGCGTAGTTTTTATTAGGTTTGTCCATTTTTTATAATTTAGTTTTGGGTTTTGATTTGAATTTATGAATGATTGAATTGACTGTATCTTTCTTGTATCCATTTTTTCTCGCTATTTCTTGGATTAAATGTATCTCTTCATTAAAATCTGTTTTCGAAAGCGGTATGTTAAAGGCTCTATAAACCATACTGTAATATGCTGCTTTTTTATGGGAGCTAGGATGAATGGAATCTGTTGCTATTGTATTTATTGTATGGGTGGGCTTGCGATAAATTTTGAAAGATAAATGATTGTCTTGTCTAGTAATGGTCAAATCGAGATAGTTCAGTTTGCAGTTGTTTTCTGATTCTTTTGTAAACTGTATATGTGGGTCTATGGTGTTTAATGTGTCTAACAAAGTGTTGTCATTAGTTAGTCTATTATCGATGATAGCAAACACGTCATCAACAAAACGGCACCAAAAGAATATTCCGTTTATTGTACTGATTGAGTTGTATTCGAGGTGGTCTAAATATATTTCAGCAATTGTACCGGAGGCGGGAGAACCCATTGGTAAGCCTAGTTGTTGATAAATTGTGTCATGGAACTTAAAAAAGTTGTTATTGACGGCAAATTCTAAAATTATTATGAATTCCTCGATTTCTAAATTACTTAGTTTACTGTAAGTTTTGAGGTTGGATGAGATTATATCTATAGTTTTTTAGTGGGGATATTGGGGTACATATTGGTAATGTCATATGACGCTAAGGAATGGTATCGTTCTAGTTGTAGCTCTTTAGTTTTGTTGCAGAAGTCTACTGAATTGTGTATAGTTTTATTGGCTTGAAAAGTCTACTGAATTGTGTATAGTTTTATTGGCTTGAAAAGTCTACTGAATTGTGTATAGTTTTATTGGCTTGAAATGAATAATGCTTTTTGAGGAATTTTTGGATGAATTGCGATAATTTATATGTAGGACTTGCTCTGTAATTTACTATGGGTCTCATGGGTATGTTGTCCTTATGCATTTTTGGAAGAGCTTTTGCATTCGGTAGTTGGGGGTTCATAACTATGAGATTTTGTGCTTCAGTTTCGGTAAGTAGTAGTTATTAATCAAGATCTTCTCTATTATATCATTCATTTCTTCCACTCCAATTTCTTCCTGGATTTTCTCATTCCTTATTTTGTCTCTTCTACTCTTCTCAAGAACTTCATTTCGGCTGCCTGTATTCGACTCTCATCCTTCTTTGTCATTGTTCAAGTTTCTGCTCCATAAGTTGTTATGGGTACTAATACATCCTGTACATCGTATTCTTTGCTTCCGTTGGCACATCTTTGTCCCATAACATGTTTCTTACACTATGATAGAAACAACTTCCAGCTTGAATCCTTTTACTAATCTCAGCATCCAGTCGAGCATTCTCCATTAATTCACTCCCCAGGTATTTAAACGTTTCCACTACTTCCAGGGGCTTGTCTGCAAGTCTAATCTGACCTTTCCCTTCTTTCTCCCCTCTAGTCATAACAAGAGTTTTACTCTTTTCTACACTTATTTTCAATCCACATTCTTCGATCTTCCTATTCACCACATTCAATTGTTCTTGAACCTTCCTGTCGTCCTCTCCCCAAATCACAATATCATCTGCAAATAACATCATGTTCATTTCTCTTCCTCCATATGCTGCTTTTGCTGTTCTCATGATGTCATCCATTACTATTGTAAACAGGATTGGTGATAGAACACTTCCCTGCCTCAGCCCACTAGTTATTTTGAACCAACTTGTGTTTGCATGCAACTACAACATTCCTTATACAATGCCATGATCATTTTTATTAATCCCTGTCCAATTCCTTTTTGCACCAGACTGTCCCAAGCTTTCGTCCTGGGGACACTATCATATGCCTTTTCAATGTCAGTGAATGTCATCACCATATCATTCCCGTACTCCCAATGCTTTACCATTAGTTGTCTCATAATGAAAATGGGCTCTATTGTTGACCTTCCACTTCTGAAACCAAACTGATTTTCCTGTATCTGATTCTCAACCCTCAACCATATTCTACTTTCCAGTATCCTTTCCATTATCTTAGCAACATGGGATATTAGAGTAATTCCCCTGTAGTTCTTCAAAACTTTCTTATCACCTTTCTTGAAAATTGGGATGATTATTCCTTTTTGCCAATCCTCAGGGACCTCCTTATTCTCCCAGACATTCCTGAGAACCCGATATGTCCACTGCAAGCCTACAGCCCAGCTGCCTTTATCATCTCCACTGAAATTTCATCTATTCCAGCAGTTTTTCCATTCTTCATCTTTCTTACTGCCGTTTCAATTTCATTCATTGTAATTTCTTTATCCATTTCATCATCAACTAATTGCCTTTCCTGGTCGTCCATTGAATGACTGGCATCTGTTCTTATGTTCAGCAGCTTCTGAAAATACTCTCTCCATCTATTTCTTATTTCTTCTGGCTTTGTTAAAATTATGCCACCTTCATCCTTCACAAATCTGGTGTTTACTTGATCTCTCTTTTTGTTTCTTAAGATACCATACAGTAATTTCTTGCTGCCCTGTGTATCATCTCTCAATTTCTGTGTGAATAAGGCCCAGCTTTTCCTCTTTTCTTCCTCCATTACTTTCTTGGCCAAATTCTTTGCCTCCACATATTTTCTCTACTTTCTTCAGTCTTAGATGTTTTCCATGCCATTTTCTTTCCTTCACTTTAATCTTTACCTTATCATTCCACCAGTGTGTTTCTTTGTCTTTCATATTTCCTGATGTTCTACCACATACCTTTTCTGCACATCCAACCAGTGCTTCCTTAAACCTTTTCCATTCCTCTTCAACATTCCCCACCTCTGTCCTGGGTACCAAGGGTATTATTTCCCTTTGAAATTCTTCTTGTATGCTTTTCTCCTTCAACTTCCATACTTTAATTCTTTTCTCTCTTCTTAATTGGGGTTTTTCAATCTTTCCAACTTTCAATTTTCCTATCACAACTCTATGATCTCCACCAAAGGCTTCTTCAGGCATGGCTGTTACATCTACAAGGTTCTTCCGGTGTTCTTTCTCTATGATTATATAATCAATCATGGTCTTTGTTTGTCTGTTTCCCCAACCATACCTTGTAATCTTCTGACTGTTCTTCTTCCTAAACCAGGTGTTTCCAACAATCATTTGATTCCTCATGCAAAAATCCACCAACTCGCCTTCTGAATTAAGATTTCCATATCCAAAGGGCCCTACAACATCTTCCTTTCCTTGTCTTTCCATTCCAACTTGTGCATTTAGATCTCCCATCAATAGTACTTCCTTATCTTCTATCTGTCTCTCCACTTCCTCTAGATGTTCATCTATGCAACCAGTTTGTGGGGTATACAACTGAAATAGATTTTTCACGCCATTTTCAAACTGGAGTCTCATCATCATCATCCTATCGCTGATGTACTTTGTATATTCCACATATTCTTGGATTTCTCTTCTAAGTATGATGGCCACTCCATTTTTTGCTTCAGGTCCTCCGCTGTAATACAGCCTGTATCCTTCTCTCAGAGGGATCTCCCCTGTACCCCTCTTCTTGGTCTCGAACAGTCCAAGTATGGCTATATCTTTTTCTATCATGAAGTCAACCAGTTCTTCTGTCTTTCCCGTCAGTGTCAGTACATTTACTGTTGCAATTTTGATGTAGTTTGGTGCTGGTTGCCTATTTTTCACAGTTCCCCCAGCACCTGAAGAGCTACGCGTCGCTTTTAGCAGGGGACGCCCTAACCTTTTCCGAGGCACCATATCTGCTTTGTCCATATAGGCTATTGTTACGATGGGCTCGCCACACCCAAAGGCATTTTATACCTACTGCCAGGTTCAAAATTAGGCCGCCCCTAACATGGAGACAGACGCTACGGGTATGCCCCTTCCGCCATCTCCGCCGTGCCGAAGTCCACCTTCTCTGCCATAGATGCCATTGAGGTCTTCACTCGTAACCCTGAGCTGGGACCCATACCAGATGTTACACACCGGGTCAGTGTGCTCCGGGACTCACATAGGCAGGGGCGCCACTCCTTGGGTAGGGCTGCCTCCGAAGAGGGTCCCTTGTCAGTTACTTTGTAATAATTGAAGAAGAAGCAGGTAGTGGAAGGTGATATTTACCAATGTTTCTGGTGTATGGAGAATGTAGGAAGAGTCCTGTTCATTCTGGTGCTCTGTATGCAGAACAATGTCGCGATACACTTCACCCATCTTGACAATTATTTGTGAACCTCTTTAACCAATTATGGAAGTGTAACAACTAGAAAACTCAACAGAAACAAACGAGCGACTGGAGGAAAGGGTGAAGTTAATGTTCTAGCTGCTGTAGCTGAAGATCCTCACATTAATTACCGTGCAATCACTTGAGGAAGTGGCATGAGTGAGGCAAGTGTACTATGTATTTTCTACCGTCATGAGTTCCATCCATATGTCTCCATCACATGGGCATTAAGACAAGATACACCAGATTTGCCATGTATCTTGTTTAGTGACAAATCAACACTTACAAATCATGGCCAAGTGAACCTCTGAAACATACTATTGGTCCATAAACAATTCCAGTTGGCTTTGTCAGGTGGGACGTCAGCATCTATGGGGTTTAAATGTGTGATGTGGAATAGTGAACCATCAGCTCATAGGCCCTTTTTCCATTGAAGGAACACTAGATTTTCCAAAGTATCTCACAGATCAACTTCCACAGATGTTAGAAAACATTCCACTGCAGACTAGGAGGAACATATGATAAAGCTGGGACAGCAAACATATCCCCAGTTGGCAGCCTCTGATCCCAAAACATGGCAGGCCCTAGTGAGGGTTGTCAGTCGGTTTCTTTTCTTTGGACACAAGTGGTTCATTAAAATAATAATTTTACTTTTATTTTTATGTATAACCACCTATTCAATACATTACAATACACTCACTGAATTACAATATAATCATGAAGTGCCTAATATTGGACTTGTTTCGTTCGACATAGCGAACATCATCAGCCATTAATGCAACAAAAACTAGGTCAGAGTTAATTTTTTAATATGATGATAACATTCTGTATATTTTAAGCTCAGGGCCCTGACCTAGTTTTTATTGCATTAATGGCTGATGATGTTTGCTATGTCGAACGAAACATGTCCAATATTAGTCACTTCATGATTATATTATAATTCAATGAGTGTATTGTAATGTATTGAATAGGTGGTTATAAATAAAAGAATTTTATAATTTTAATATATCACCTTCAATACGGTTTTAATATGAGATTAATTACAAGGGGTGCATGTCGTTTCAAAGACAAGTTAGTGCTGTCAAGAGCATGGTTGTCATATTTTTCATTGATTATTTAAACATGTGCCGGCCCCGTGGTGTAGGGGTAGCGTGCCTGCCTCTTACCTGGAGGCCCCGGGTTCGATTCCTGGCCAGGTCAGGGATTTTTACCTGGACCTGAGGGCTGGTTCGAGGTCCACTCAGCCTACGTGATTAGAATTGAGGAGCTATCTGATGGTGAGATAGCGGCCCCGGTCTAGAAAGCCAAGAACAACAGCCGAGAGGATTCGTCGTGCTGACTACATGACACCTCATAATCTGGAGGCCTTCGGGCTGAGCAGCGGTCACTTGGTAGGCCAAGGCCCTTCAAGGGCTGTAGTGCCATGGGGTTTGGGGGTATTTAAACATGTTAGCATGATTCTTAAGATAAAATATAAAAACCAGATCACGAGCTATAGTACAAACCAATATCGCAGAATATTTTGCTTCATGCATAACCCGTGTGGTGGTTGCAGATGTTAGAAGAAAGACAGAAGGAATTAGCAAATAAACTCGAGAAAGAACTTTCATATAGCCATAAATGATCGCCATGAGATATTTATGCATACAAATAGCAGGTCTCTCAAAACACTAAACTTAAATTCATAACAAAGTAGGCCTATTAAAATGTTACTTTTATGCTGCCAATATCAGTATCTCACTTTCAGTAATGAAAGTGAAAGTAAAATCACAAACTAGAGACTGGGATGATGATGATGATAATAATATTATGGGTTTTACATCCCTTTTAACTCGTGCAGCTTGGATCGAAGGCCAATATGCTAAGAATTTAGCCATGGAGCTGGACATAATAATGTTATGGGTTTTACGCCCTTTTAACTAATGCAGCTTGGATCAAAGGTCAGCATGCTAACCATTTAGCCATAGAGCAGGACATAATAAAAATAAAAGTTGGAATGAGTAGTTTGGACATAAAATAGCCAACAAACTTAGCTATTTAAGAAAATAAAATGCAGTATTTACCTTGCTCTATTCGTTATCCTGGTACATTGTCTGCTAGGTGAATCACAAATCTATCTTGGTTGCTCTCCGTGTCGTGTTTCATGTATTTCTGGTATCTTAAAGGTGTGTCCAACATAAGCACACCAGTTCTCAGGACTGATTGCTCCAGCTCCTTCATGCACTTGACACACACTAGCACTCAAAGTTGGAGTAACACTACTTTTCCTAACATATGACTTCAGCTGAGCCCAGATCTTTTCAATACTGTGATAAGGAGGGAGTTGCAACACTTCATGTCTGCATGAGGCTGCGATCTCCTCTACAGAGTACCTTTTACTGATATTGGCTGATTTGACTTTCTGCAACATAACTGCCTTGATGGGTATAGGTTTTGGCATGGGAATGTTATTCTACTCCATAAACTTAATAACGTTCTTAACATTGCTTCATCGAATCAGCTAATACGAATGATTGCTAGCGTTGTCCCTCACGATTGCACATGGTAGGTTCTCTAGAAGATGGGACCCATAACAGTTTTCGAAAACTTGGGCTGTCATTTCATCATGGCAATCAGATTTGGAGTCTTCAATGCTTTTAGCTGACAAATAAAGGAAATTCTCCACCCAGCCCTCAATGCCGCCAGCATGCAATACAGTCGAACCGCCCTTCTGCAGACACTGTCGGTTCCAAGGAAAAATGTATGTTACGAGAGGTGTCCGCTAAAACAAGTTTGTAAAAATAACCGAACATTTTAATGGCAAAGAACATCCACCTTAAATATAAGCATCCATATCTTTATTTTTATTATTCTAAGTAATTTCTGTGTTAGTATTTCATAGAGAGTAATTATAAGTGATTTTACATCATTTACAAACATTACAGCTTCGTGAAGTAATCGTGAAGCTTCATCTGTGTAAATTTAGCACAGGTTTTCTTAACTGTGATATTCTCAAAAGCGGAATCAAGTCTGTTAAATGGTTCCATAGTGGTCTCGCTGTACTCGTGGCATATTTAGTCCTTGCTTCATTGACAGAACTTCTTGTTCTTCTTCTGCCTCACCGTCATCGTCACTTTTCGTTCCTGATACGGGCTCTGTAAAACGATAACAAGTTTTATTCAAAATAGTCCTTTTGTATGACTAATGAAGGCTGCTATGGATAGCTAGGAAGTGCAGTGAAATAAATTAAAGCTGAAAATTTAGCTTAAAAGAATTAAAAGCTGTCTATCACAAGAAGAAAATGAATGAGGAGTTGAGGTGCAAACAAACATGGACCTAACGATACGTGCAACACACAATTACTGTATAACTTGATAACACAGAAAGCTAATCGCAAAGTGCGTCCTGGAGTCAGGACTGCCAGTTCCCCTCGAAATCGGCACAGCAAGGAATATTCTCTTCTTCGGCTTCAATGTCATATGTCATTCCAGCTGTCGTTGCTGTCATTCATCATATTCATTTCGAACCTCTACCTCTGCTTGTTCTTCAACTGTAGAATTAGCAATGCCGCATTTTGCAAAGCATTTCCTGATTGTAGTTTTGCTGACTGCATTCCAGGCTGCCTTTGTCCACGAAACTGCATCGCCAACATTGATCTTCTTCACCAAATCAAAAGCTGAGTCCGCTTCATCCACGTGTGCCACTAACGACCGTAAAACCCTCTTACGATAGTCTAATTTGAATGCTTGAATGATTCCTTGATCCAATGGCTGAAGATAAGTGGTATTGGGTGGAAGGAACAAGAGTTTTACATTTGAAAGCCGTAGGTGTGGATGACATGTAGCATTATCTAGCAATAAGATCACGTTACGGTTTCTGGCCTTCATCTTGGAATCCAAAACTAGGAGTCAATTCTCGAATATTGCTGATGTCGTCCATGCCTTTTTATTTGCATGCCATTTGACACCAAGACAATTTAAGTCCATGTTTTTAAAGCACCTGGGTCTCAAGGATTTACTGATTATTAGAGGATTTTCCTTTTCACCGAGTGTGTTACAACAAAACATGACGGTGATTCTTTCTTTTGACATTTTCCAACCCTTGCAACTTTCATTCGGCAAAGTTATTGACTTCTTCCGGATCGCCCTAAAGATCAGACCAGTTTCATCAACATTCAAAATGTCTGGTAACCTATCTTTCCAATCCGCTACTTCAGTCGCAGACCTTCTCCACAGACTGTTTTGAAACTAACGTTATGACGTTTTCTAAAACAATCTAACCAATCATTGCTAGCTACAAAATTCTCACTTTCAGATTATTTGCGATTTCTCAAGCTTTCTCTTATAACATTGGTCCACTCACACAGTTTCTTCACTCGAGCACACTTGAACCACTCATATACCGCAACGTTCACTTCTGAAACTACTGACTCCCGCTTTCTTTTCACTCCTCGATTCCTATTTTCCTCCCACTCCTTTAAAATTTCAGTTCTATTCTTCACAATAGTGTTTATTTGAATTTTCCCGCAGTTGACTTTTTCGGCAAGCTTTCTCACTGAAAGTCCCTTGTCACTTTCTATAACCACATTTCTTCTTGCCTCGAGATCTAAACGTGATTGTCTCTTGTAACTCATGTTAAACAAACAACTAATAATAATAATAATAATAATAATAATAATAATAATAATAATAATAATAATAATAATAATCGTATTATTATTATTATTATTATTATTAACAGACAACCAAAATGCTACGGTATTTCTGTCTCACTAATTAGTGCCTGTACTGTCTTTTCCTTCTCAAGTTGACTACCTGAGCTCGACCTTATCAGCGACAATCTGAATTGTGAATAGAATGATGCAAGAAGGGAAGAAAATCCCCAGGTAACTTGTAAGTCAAGTCTCTGGCAGCATCTCCGGGCAATTAGAATTCTCGGAATAGGCCTATACACCACTAGGTAGAACTGCATTCCGATGTACGAGGGCCATCCGGAAAGCAGTACCCGTTAGCGCCGCATGAAGCGCTGACGACTCGGGTAGCCTTTGGGCAATGTCAGACCACGTCAGTGGCTTGTCTGCCTGCTCTGTGCAAGGTTGCGTGATGCTAGCATTGCCTGTGTTATGTCTGTGATCGTTTAAAATGTTTAAACAAATTGAGAACCCCGCCAGTTGTGAAGTGAGGGCCATGATTAAATTTCTTAATGCACGAAACGTTTGACCTTGTGATATTCATCGCCAATTAACGGAGGTATATGGAGACAATGTGAAGGACAAGTCGTCTGTTTGGCGCTGGTGTCGCAACTTCAACCTGGGGAAGGGGAAACACACAATGAGGAGCGTTCAGGGAGACCATCTGTCTTTACAGACAAACTGCTGAGTGCAGTAGACGAATGCGTGAGGAACGATCGGCGCGTCACAACTGATGAACTCTGTGAACATTTTCCTAATGTGTCTCGAACAATTGTTCATGAAATTATCAAAGACCATCTGCATTATTCAAAAATCTGTGCAAGGTGGGTCCCTTGCATGCTTACAGAGGAGCACAAAACCAAGCGTATGGCTGCAGCACTGACGTTTCTGGGACATTATTCCGATGAAGGAGACTCTTTCCTGACTCGCATCATTACTGGGGACGAAACATGGGTTTGTTATGCATCACCTGAGAGTAAACGACAGTCAATGGAGTGGCATCATGCTCATTCACCAACCAAACGAAAAAAATTCAAGACAGTTCTGTCCATCAGGAAACTCATGGCAACCGTTTTCTGGGATCGCCGAGGTGTACTGCTCATTGATTTTATGGCCCGTGGAGACACAATTAATGCTAATGCATATTGTGAAACATTAAAGAAATTACGGCGGGCAATACAAAATCCATGGCGAGGTCTATTGTCTACAGGCGTCATTCTCCTTCATGACAATGCCAGGCCTCATGCAGCTGCGACAACACAACAACTTTTGCAGCAATTCAAGTGGGAAACCTTCGACCATCCCCCGTATAGCCCGGACTTGGCCCCTTCAAATTTTCATCTCTTTACAAAGCTTAAAGACTGTCTGGTGGGAAAAAGATTTGACAGCGATGAAGAACTTAAATGAGCCGTGACTACGTATCTCAATACGCTGGTGGCAGAGGACTATGCCGCTGGAATACAAAAACTCGTCCCACGTTATGACAAATGCCTAAATTTGGTTGAAGATTATGTGGAGAATAGTGTAAAGTATGCTCTTTCCAATAAAAATGTGTATATTTGTTAATTTTTACTCCTGTGTCTTTTTTGCGCAAACGGGTACCACTTTCCGGATGGCCTTCGTACCATCTCTCCCCTTGCACTCGAAACAGTACAAGCATTCCTTATGTCCAAAGAAGGGTTTTAAAAGAAAGGATGACATGTGGTCCAGCGTAATAAATTGTCCTGCAACATGCAAAGTGTCCGCTTAGGTCAAGTGGACGGGACAAATGGGGATGTCCGCCGTCCGCTTAAATGAGGCCAATTTAACACTTGTCTTGTGTAAAATAAAATCCGCTTCCGAGGAAAACTGTCCATATAGGGAGGGTATCCGTTAGGGCAGGTTCGAGTGTACCATAATATTCTTTCCTCGCGATATTGGTGCCTTCAGTATGCAATTACAAGTTCCATCATCTCACCCTTTTTTTACAATGCCATGAGTGCTGTACCAAGTTTCATCTAGATAGACAACTCTGCGCCTCTCGAAACACAACTTCTGGAGAGGGTGTATGAATTTATATTTCCAAGCTACTATTCTAGCAGATTCCATTACAGTCCACTCAAGTTTTATTAACAGCTATCGTAGAATAATTATCTCATAAGGAAAGCAACACACACTTTTCAAATATTTTAACAGTTCCTATGACTTACCTTTATTTAAAAAATGTATATACCTCACATCTCACCAAGTCACAACAAAAATCATCAATTGTATTAAAAATAACCCTATTATTACCACACTTATTCAGAGATGTAGGACCCCTTTGAACGATTATCCTAATAGTTTTCTTGCCAAGTTTCAGAATTTTAGCTCTGTCTGAAATATAACCCTTGCCTACATTGTTCTTTGTAACGTATCCATATGCGTTAGATACCAGCCATTCACTTTGCTTACCTAAAGTTTTAGTCGCCTTTCTCTTCTTTGCAAAACTATTACTACTTGGTTGAGTAACACTTGCGGGCACGAAACTACTTCTACTCGGTCGAGTATCACTGCTACTGGTGCTGGGTTGAGGATCATTTGTGCGCACTGGTAGATTAAATTTAGGATTTTCTTATGCGTTAATTTCCAAATTTGATTCCCATGGCCTCCACATTATTGCATGAAGCTAAAGCAATATATTTCACAAATATTAATTAATAAAGTAAATATTACAAGACTTTCAAACAGCATGTACAAATTGTCGGAGCTGATGTCAATTGTAATAAGATGTGCATTGGCAACGGAACTGAGGATTTCTGTTGGGGAATGAAATATTCCATTTTAAAGCCCACTACCATCATACATAACACCCTGCTGGGCAAGCGAGGGGCCGGGAGATCAAACGCATGCCGTTCTTTTTTGCTGCCAGCTGGGAGCCGGTTGCCCGCCACAACTATATCAGCATGATGGCCGTCTGGCGCATAGTGCACGATGTATTACAACTTGTCTCCACCGAATGTTTCCAAATTGTTGGATTGGATGAAGGGGACCTGTACCTTAGCTGACCTGTTCACCAGATTTGACCCCTTTAGACACTGTTTACAAGGCATACCGACTACATCTGATAATGTGAAATGACGTATTACTGCTGCCTGTGATGAAATTTCTGCTGAAATGCTAGAAAATGTGCATCAATCTTTTCATGGCAGACTGGAAGCTTGTGGTTGTCATTCTGAACACAACTTTTGAAGGCCAATTCTCTTCCTTCTTCAAAATACAAAGAATTTGTTTATTCACTTTCTCTTAAGTTAGAGCTGGCATATAGAGCAGACAACTGCTGGTATTAACAATTTTCAAACTACGATAGCTTATTTATACTAGAATTCTAAAAAGAAAAAGGAGTGCATTTTCTTTTTACAGAATCCACCTCCAAACATGAAAGTAGAGGTATTCGGAGCACATCAATGGACAGTGATCAATAATTGCATCTAAAAATGCTCTTTCAAAGTTAACTTGCATACATATTCTGTTAGGTCATCAGCTCAGAGGCTGGTTGGATCCTCAAATAGCACCACCAAAGGCTATGCAGTTATAGGGAAACCGCAAAAACCAATGGCAGAGCCCAAATGAGGCGTACTAGGCAAGATGAGGAGTGAGGTAGTTTGCCATTGCTTTCCTCACTGGGCCAGAGAATGTGCCACTGCAGCACGACTGACCCTATGAGCAACACCTTTCATAACACTCAGACACTATTTGTGCTCCGAGTGTTATTACTCAGTACCACCCATACCCCAGCAGCTTCCATATTGTCACAGCCATGGATGAGAATGGGACTTCAGTGGAAGCTACACTTTGCTCTGGCCTGTGCCAAGAGATGGATACAAAAGTACTGCATCCATCAAGGAATGGCAATAGGCGGGCATACATATTAGCTTGAGGTTTTTTTTTTTCCTACACGAATATGCTTTTGCGGTATGGCCATTGATGATTTAGAATGTTCAAGAGTTGAGACAGATAACTTTATCAGTAACTAACTGTACACATCTGCCTGAATGAGAGCAACGACTATTTTTATAATCTACTGGAGTAGTGTAAAATAATGTAAAACATAAGTTAAAGAATTCCCCCTATTCAATATTATTTATTGTAACCTTAATAAAGTTACATATATGTGATGAAATTAGTTTCGGTCAATAAAGTTAAGGCAAGACATACATTATAGATAAAATTTATGAAGCAAGCGTGTGTTGTTGATATTCAGTGCAAGACAAGTAAAAATTTGGATGTTAAGCACTCACCATGATCACATGTCTTGTTTAAGTTCTCAGTTTTCTTCCAGTTTGGAGAATGCACTTCACAGAAGACCAGGTGAAACGCTTAAAGAATATTCTCAAATTCAGTTCAGCTGAAACAAGCGTGAATAGAATAATGGTGATGGGAAATTGTTGAGATGTTCATTTGTTTCCAATGTGGATCATTGAAAAAGTTGAAAGAGCAAAAACAAAGAAATAGAATAGAGCTGTGTTGTAAATGGGAGGTATAGTGTAGCCTAAGGTAGGGCTAACGGATGTGGAATGGTGGGTGATTGCTGGAGGGAATATGGAGAAAAATAAAGAAGGGGGTTATAGTTACTTACTTAAAATCTTTTTATTGAAAATAGGAATTAATAGAGCAAATAAAGGCCTTTGTTTTTCTGATATCTCATTAAGGTTGAAATTTGGATCAAGTTATTAATCCAGGTGGATGAAACAATTTTCAAAGATATTGAGCAGAGAGCCCTTACTAACCATTTTTAAGATTTTTAGATCTTGATCAATGTTTGTGAATTTATGGTTTGAGTCCAACATATGTTTTCCCATAGCTAAAAATCTATTATATTTACATGAATTTACATGTTCTAAGTACCTTGTGTCAAAGTTTCTCCCTGTTTAGCCTGATATAGGTGGACGGACAGCTACTACATTTAAGCATATAAACACCTGATCTATAGAATTTATTATTATTAATTGAGTTTGTGTTGTGTAGAATTGATGCATTATTATTGTCTGTTTTAAAATACACTTTTATATCATGTTTTTTGAAAACGTTAGAAATCTGGTGTATCTGTAGATTATTAAAAGTGAAAGTGGAAAATAAGATTTTATTAGTTTTCTCTTCTTTGGTGAGGGTAGTGTAAAGTTGATGTCTGACTTTATTGATTTTTCTTTCAATGAAATGTTTATTATATCCGTTTGCCTTGGCTATGTTTCTGATGGTGTGTAATTCATGTACAAGAATTTTTTTAAACATTGGGGAATATGCGATGAACCATGCTGTAGTATACAGCACATTTGTGGACTTGTGGATGTAAAGAGTCTTGATGAACAGTGTTTATGGTTTGTGTAGGTTTTCTATAAATCTATATATATAAAATAACTTGTCCTGACTGACTGACTGATTCATCATCGCCGAGCCAAAACTACTGGACATAAAGAAATGAAATTTTGGGCATAGATTCATATTAAGATGTAAGTGCTCGCTAAGAGAGGATTTTTGGATATTCCTTCGCTAAGGGGGTGAATAAGGGGTTGAAATTTTAAAATGAGTGTATCTATATCTCAAAACTTTGAAAGTTTACAGATGAAAAAATTGGTATTTAGAATCTTCTTTAAAAATAAGGAAACACGTATTTTTTTGTTTTCAGGAATTCCCCATAGGAGGGGTGAAAAACGGTGAAAAGGGGTTGAATGCCTTTAATCAGGATACCGGTACTTATATCTCAGAAACTGAAGATATTACAGACCTAAAAATTAGTACTTTTGATCTCTTCTAAAAATAAACACGTATTTTTTGTTTTTGGAAAATCTAATTAATGGGAGGGTGAAAAGTGGGGTGAATTTTAAAAATGAGTGCATCTATATCTCAAAACATTTAAAGTTTACAGATGTAAAAATTGGTATTTAGAATCTTCATTAAAAATAAAGAAACACGTATTTTTTTGTTTTGGGAAAATCCCAATAGGAGGGGTGAAAAGGGGTGAAAAATGGGTTGAATGCCTTTAATGAGGATAGTTATATCTCAGAAACTGAAGATATTACAGACCTGAAAATTGGTGTTTGGGATCTCCTTTATAAATGAAGAAACATGTATTTTTTTGTTTTTGGAAAATCCAATTATGGGAGGGTGAAAAGGGGGGGGTGAACTTTTAAAATGAGTGCATCATTATCTCAAAACGTTTAAAGTTTACAGATGTAAAAATTGGTATTAAGTATCTTCATTAAAAATAAAGAAACACGTACTTTTTTTTGGAAAATCCCAATAGAAGGTGTGAAAAGGGGTGAAAAATGGGTTGAATGCCTTTAATGAGGATACTTATATCTCAGAAACTGAAGATACTACAGACCTGAAAATTGGTGTTTGGGATCTCCTTTAAAATAAAGAAACACGTACTTTTTGTTTTTGGAAAATCCAATTAATGGTTGGGGGGGGGGGGGGTGAAAACGGGGTGAATTTTTAAAATGAGTGTATCTATATCTCAAACCTTTTTAAGTTTATAGATGTAAAAATTGGTACTTAGAATCTCCTTTAAAAATAAAGAAACACGTATTTTATGTTTTTGGAAAATCCCAATGGGAAGGGTGGAAAAGGGTGAAAATTGTGTTGAATGCCTTTAATGAGGCTACTGATATTTCAGAACCAGAAGATATTACAGACCTGAAAATTGGTATTTGAGATCTACTTTAAAAATAGTGAAGCAGGTATTTTTTCGTTTTTGGAAAATCCAAATATTTGGGGGGGGGGGGTGAAAAGGGGGGTGAATTTTTAAAGTGAGTGTGTCTACATCTTAAAACTTTAAATGTTTACAGATGTAAAAATTGGTATTTAGAAACTCCTTTAAAAATAAAGGAACACGTATTTCTTGTTTTCTGTAAATCCCAATAGGAGGGGTGTAAAAGGGTTGAATGCCTTTAATGAGGATACACATATCTCAGAAACTGAAGATATTACAGAACTGAAAATTTGTATATGGGGATCCCCTTTAAAAATAAAGAAACACGTACTTTTTTGTTTTTGGAAAATCCAATTAATGGCGGTTGAACAGGAGTGACACATTGGGGTGAATTTTTTGAAAGACTATATCTACAGAATATCTGAGAAACGTAAAATGTTACAGACATAAAAAGTGGGTATTTGGAATTTCCTGTAAACGTAAAGAAATACAGGTGATTTGTTTTTGGAAACTCCCCTTAAGGGGAAAAAATGGGTGAAATTTTAAAATGAGAATTTCTACAGTATATATCAAAAAATGTAACGTGTTACAGAAGTGAAAAATGGTATTTTTTATCTCTACTAAAATAAAGAAACGTGTATTTTTAGTTTTCGGAAATATCACTTGGGAGGAGGGGGGGATTAACTGAAAATGATGTTGATTTCTTTTAATTAGGCTACTGATATCTCAAAAATGAAGATGCTACGGGTGTGAAATTTGATGTTTGGAATCTGCTTTAAAAGTAAATAAACACGTATTTTCGAAAAATCCAATGAAGTGGGGGGGGGGGGGTGAAAGGATTGAAAAATTAATTGACTTAATTGTATGAGAATATATACATCTAATAAAAATAAAGTTGTTACAGACATGAAAATTGGTATTTGGATTTCCTTTAAAAACAAAGAAAAACGTTTGGTGGGGGGGGGGGGGGTGAAAACATCTTGCGGGACGTGAGTGAAAAGAAATTCCTTTCACGAGGACACATAAATCAAAAACTGAACAAGTTAGAGTCGTGATAGTTGGTATTTAGAAGATCGTTTACTATTAAAGAAACAATATTTTTTGCCAGAAAATTCACTTAGTGGGAGGGGGGGGGGGAGGTGTGTGAAAGGAAGTGAAAAAAGTGAATTATTTTTATGGGGATTCTTATATCTCAAAAAATTAAAGGTAACAGACATGAACATTGGTGTTTAGAATCTCCTTTAAACATAAAGAAACATGCCTTCTTTTAATTTTTTTTTTGGAGGGGGAGATAAATAAACTTTAATGCAGTGTGTTGTAAATGGAGGTGAGACGAATTGATTTTACTGTTCATAATGTACTCATAAGGAGCCTCCGTCGCTCAGGTGGCAGCACGCCGGCCTATCACAACTGGGTTTCGTGGTTCAAATCCCGGTCACTCAATGTGATATTCGTGCTGGACAAAACAAGGCGGGACAGGTTTTTCTCCGGATACTCCGGTTTTCCCGGTCATCATTCATTCCAGCAACACTGTCCAATATTTCGTTTCATTTGTCATTCATCGATCATTGCCCCAGAGGAGTGCTTCGGCAGCCGGCACAATTCCTATTGTCGCCACTAGATGGGGCTTTATTCATTCCAATCCTGATCCTGTCGAATGACTGGAAACAGGCTGTAGATTTTCGATGTACTTATTCTGATCATAAATCAATCATTTTTAATCTTTTCTGGGTTCGATTTCGACAGCCATCTTTTCTTTCGGAGAATGTTCTTAGATTACAGTAGACTCTTCTGCCATATAAATAAAAATTTAAACACATTTGAAATAAACGATAGGAATGAGATTGCCCGTCAAATTGTTCACCTCTATAATAAGGTCAATAATGCATGGAAGTATGTCATTCGTATCGCCAGAAATCCCGCACACTTGCCTCCGCGCGACAATGGGGCTGGTCACATTGTCAACAATGACAATGGCAGCAGATGTAATTTACCGCCAAGTAGCGGTCTTGCATCTTGCTGTGGTATCCTGAACATCCAATAATAATAATAATAGTAATGTTCTGGACCGTCGTCAAATTGTGCGGACCGTGCTGGAAACGGCTCCTGGCCTGGTAACGACTGCGAATACAGTCCGTCCCCGGGTTCAGTACCGCCAAGGCACCCAAGACGACACCACGCCGGATCTCCTTCAGGATTTGATCCATACTAAAATTGCTTATAGGACAGGGATGGCAAAGCTTTAGGGACCCAACTGACCGCGTGGAATACCTGGACCTAGCCCGGGAAGTACAAAATCGATTACTGGAAACAAAAATTGAAAATGTGAGGAACTTTGCCGTAATCTCTCAAAAAACGAGTCAGATCGCGAATTTTGGCGGATTATCTCAGAAAACGAGTCAGATCGCAAATTTTGGAGGATTATATATAAAACGTTAAGCATTCAATTATAAATTTTAGAATAATGCCGTAGTGAAGCACGGGTATCTTGCTAGTTTTGTATAAGGGGATTATGGTGTGTTGAGATTGTTAAGTCTAAAAACTTGATTTTACATTCAGTTTTTGATTCTAGAGTGAATCTGATGGTAAGTTTGAAAGGGTGGTGGTAGCGTCGACTAAGTTCTCATCCATTATAACTATAGTATCATCTATGTATCTGGTCCAAAATTGAATGTTGTTGAAAATATTACTGTTAAGAATTCTGGTATGTTTTAAATTATCGAGGTAGATTTCATCAAGACTCTTTATATCCACAAGTCCACAAACGTACTGCATACTACAGCATGGTTCATCGTGCATTCAACATGAAAATCCACAGCCTGTTTTGAGTCATTCAGTCGAGTCAGGAATGGAATGAATGAAGCCCCTACCTAGTGGCGAAGATAGGAAATGTGCCAGCTGCTGAAGCCTGCCGCACTCCTTTGGGGCAATGATAAATGACTGACAGATGAAATGTTAATGGAGAGTGTTGCTGGAATGAAAGATGACACGGAAAACTGGAGTACCTGGAGAAAAACCTGTCCTGCCTCTGCTGTGTCCAGCACAAATCTCACGAGTGACCAGGATTTGAACCAGGAGTGAGAGGCCGGTGTGCTGCCGCCACGGAGACTTCTTTGTGCCATTCAATATCCCAATGTTAAAAAAAAAGAACTTATACATGAATTAAACACCATCAGAAACATAGCCAAGGCTAATGGATGTAATAAACATTTCATTGAAGGCATAATAAATAAAGTCAGACATCAACTTTCCACTACCCTCACTTAAAAAAAGTAACAAAACCTTATTTTCCACTGTCATTTTTAATAAACCACAGGTACACCAGATTTCCAACATTTGCAAGAAACATGATATAAAAATATATTTTAAAACAGACAATAATGAAGCATCAATTCTACACAACACAAACTCAATAATAATAAATCCTATAGATCAGGTGTTTATATGCTTACATGTAGTAGCTGTCTGTCCAGCTATACTGGCCAAACAGGTAGAAACTTTGACACAAGGTACTTAGAACTTGTAAATACACTGAAGAAAATGGAAATTGCCACACCCAGAAGGAGTGGTGCTACATTGCTGCAGTTGAACATGCAGGACAAGTGTTCAGTTGTGATTCGATGATTACACTTTCAGTTCGCTCTGACCGCAAGTTTGGACAACAATCAATACAGGATGTGCTCACCACGAGCTGCAATACACTGATGAATTCGTCGAGGCATGGAGTCAATAAGGCCCTGGATCACTTCCTGAGGAATTGTGGTCCATGCTTGCTGCACTGCATGGGTCAGTTGTTCCAGAGTTGTGGGTGGCTGAGGACGGTTGGCCAGTTGTCGACCCATCATGTCCCACACATGCTCAATAGGACTGAGGTCCGGGGATCTGGCGGGCCATTCTAAGATTGTGATGTTGTGGAGAACTTCTCTGGAGATGCGTGCAGTGTGAACCCGGGCATTGTCCTGCTGAAACGTCTCATTAGCAATGGTCGCCATCATAGGGACAACAACTGGATTGAGTACCCTATCAATGTACTGTCGAGCAGTCATAGTGCCCTCAACAAGCACTAATTGTGATTTCACATTAAAGCCAATAGCTCCCCAGACTATAATGCTTGGTGTTGGCCCTGAGTGCCTCTCGACAATAAGATCTGGACGGCCCCTCTCCCCGGTACGTTGGCGCACACGATTCCGGCGATCACTGCGGGCAAGACAGAAGCGTGTTTCATCACTAAAGACGACCCTATGCTATTCATCGACCCACGTCGATCTTTCTCGACACCAGGCCCTCCTTACACGTCGCTGTTGTGGGGTCAATGGAAAACCTTCTGCAGGGACACGGGCTCGTAAACCAGCTGCACACAGGCGATTACCAACTGTTTGTTGTGTAACGTGGGGTGCCACAGCTGCTCAAATTTGCGCTGCTCTTGCATGGGGTTTCATCCGGGCCATCTGAATGATGTGGCGATCCTCTCTCACAGTTGTCTGTCGCGCTGGGCCTGTGCCAGGTCTATGAGTGTGGGTCCCTTCATTTGACCACTACTGCCATACACGTTGTACCGTAGATGCCTGTCGGCGAACACGTGCAGCGACAATCCTTAAAGATAACCCAGCCTCACACAGCCCAATATTGTCCGAGCCCTCTCAAACAGCGACAGTAGTTGATAGCATGCTCTTCTCTGTCGTTGAGGCATGTTTGACGGGGAACACTTCACTGCATGTCAACTACGCTACATCAGAGTCCGTATACTGGAGTTGATTCCTCCGCGACCAATCACATGGAGAGACCTGCAGCAACAATCCAAAGGGTCTGAAATTTTGATCGTTTACATACCTACATGGCATCGTTCCATATCTTGAAAATCAACACAAACGACCAATGCCTTCATGGTGTTGCAAATCCCATTTTCTTAAGTGTATAATAGATTTTCAGCTATGGGAAAACATACGATGGACTCAAACCATAAATTAACAAATACTGATCAAGATCTAAAAAAGGTTAATAAGGGCTCTCTGTTCAATATCTCTGAAAATTGTTTCATCCATCAGGATCAATTCTTTAATCCCAATTTCAACCTTAATGAGATATTCCAAATACCCTCCAGCACCCACCCATCCATCCTTAGGCTACACTATACCTCCCATCTACAACTCAGCTCTATTCTGTTTCTTTGAAAAAGTTAAAAGAGCAAAAGCAATGATCCATATTGGAAACAAATGAACATCCCAATACTTTCCCATCAACATTATTCTGTTCACACTTGTTTCAGCTGGACTGAATTTGGGAAGCTTCTTCAAGTGCTAGTATTTTAAGTGTTTCACCCGGTCTTCTGTGAATTGCATTCTTCAAATTGGAAGAAAACTGAGAACTTACACAAGACGTGTGATCACGATGTGTGTTTAACATCCAAATCTTCTCGCCTTGAATTGATTATCAACAACACATGCTTGTTACATAAATTTTATCTATAATTCATGTCTTGCCTTAACTTTATTTATTTTGACTGATGATCGTCTCTAGCAAGACCAAAACTTTTTTTTTTTTTGCAAGTTGCTTTACGTCGCACTGACACAGATAGGTCTTATGGCAACGATCGGACAGGAAAGGGCTAGGAATGGGAAGGAAGCGTCCATAGCCTTAATTAAGGTACAGCCCCAGCATTTGCCTGGTGTGAAAATAGGAAACCATGGAAAACCATTTTCAGGGCTGCCGACAGTGGGGTTCGAACCCACTATCTCCCGAATACTGGCCGCACTTAAGTGACTGCAGCTATCCAGCTCGGTAAGACAAAAATTAGATTCATCAAATATACGTAACTTTTTAAAGGTTACAATAAATAGTATTGAATACGTGGAAACCTGTAACTTTTGTTTTACATTATATTCCTCTTCTATGCGGAATAATATGAAATTGATTACCTATGACCCTGGAGTAGGTCGACCAGAGTTTAACTTCTTGTGACATTAAACTGATCACTGGTGATTTCAACATGAAACGGAAGGCTTCATTGATTTAATAATGTTGGGTCTGGAAGAGAACAAGGGTAGACCAAGGGAGGTAAGATTAAAGTGAAATTGAAGCAACTTATTGTAAGTGGGAAGCTATTTCCAATGTGGTAGTCTTTATGAAGTAAAAGCGGTATTTAACGTAGTGAAATTTTCTATGGAGCGCAATGCATTGAGCAAGTGAGATAATGCGACAACATAGCAGTTACTTGGTTTGACAAGTCTGAGTGGTCTCTCGAAGCCACAACACTTCCCATTTGACACATACAATGGTTGTCACCAAATGCTCCCAAGATGCGACCCTCTGGGGGAATCGTCCCTTTTAATTACCTCTTACCATGGGCTTTTGTTGCTGAATACTGAAAACCATGTCGACTTGGTAATGGTTTGCTTAAGCTGTCTTTAGCAACCATCAATATGAAAATCTACAGCCTGTTTCCAGTCATTTGATCGGGTTGGGAATAGAATGAAGCCCCCACCTGGTGGCGAAGATATGAAATGACAGATGAAATGTTAATGGAGAGTGTTGCATGTGGAGTAAAATTGTCTGCTCACTTTGGATGGGAGCAGTAGAATGCATCCATATTATTCCTTGCTTCTTGTAAGAGGGGACTGAAAGGGGACCCACAGCTGACAACACAGGTCTCTAGCTGAGGCTGACATTACTTCCTCTTATTTGATCCAGCCTTGTCACTTTCATCTCTCCTTGTTCTCTTTTGACCCCAACGGTATTAGTTTTGCAAGGCCTAGGGAGTCTTTCATTTACACGTCCTTCCCTTTCTTTTGCCGACACCTACATTCTTCACAGGGTTGAATCTCTTCCATTTTTCCCGGTGTTAAAAGAGGGCAGTTGACCAGTTGTACGAGAAAAGTCATAACTTTAGGCAAGTTTGGGCATTTTAGGCTTTTATATTAATTGCATGAACAATTATGCGTTCCTTAACCAATATGTGTACATTTAAAGTAACATGCAAATGCTGAAGTAATGGGACAGCCTCATGCAATGGAAGCATTACCAAAAAAACAAATAAGTGAAATATACTTTTCAAGTAAAAGACAACTGAGTAGCCTGTGATGCTGTTTTCTTGTCGAGACAGAACCATTCTCTTAATTTAAATTAATTTAAGAAAGTAACAACTTCCATAATAGAGTTTATTACGAGGTAATATCGTGGTATTTATTTCCTTATGCTGGCAGAGAACAGTTCAACTCCAAGCAAGAGATCAGAAGAACTGCTCTTGGAAAAGTTGCTACGGACAAGCTTGTAACAATCTGGTATGACTGAGCAGTCATCAAAAATACAAAGAAACATCTGGTTTGTATCCTGGTCTTTTCAGTCTCCTTCTATGGCTGAGAATCATGGACGGTAAAAACAAGGACAAAAGTGCATTGATAAGAATACTCTGGATGGAAAGAAGATCTAATTCCTCCACAATAAAAGAGCTTGGTATTCCGAAGTGTCTTTCAACTCTTGTTTTAGACAGAGAAAGACATGTTGTAAGAAGAGAAAATAGCCTTGAAAAACTAGTAGGCCAAGGAAAAGTAAATAGGGTCAGACCGCGTGGAAGAGCTCCCAGAAGATGGATAGACCAGATCAAAGACGCACTCACGCACCTCTTTGAGTGACACTCTGGAAAGCAGAAGACTGCTGGTGAACTCTATTGAACAGTAAACATGACATCACGATACTCAGAGATGAGTTATGCGAATGAAGAGGACATTTTTACCTTATGAACTAGGATAACAGAGTTATTCAAGTTTAGAATTTTATTTCGGAGTTTATCAAGTTTTCTATCACTAACATGGAAATTGTGATCAGTCACCATATTAATGAAGTGGAGATTGTGGTAGTTTTTATGAAGTACAAAATCACGCACACTTCAATCCCTATTAATCAGGGTCTACAAGGGTGTTACCTAATCAGCTTCCCGTGCTAACCTTATGGCTTATAATTTGTCCAATTGACTGTCAGAGATGGGTAGTACAGCTAATCTAAGAAAAACATGATAAGATGATGTTATCGGCTCTTCTCGATTAACAAAATTAAAATTATTTTTACAAGTAATGCAGCTTCTGTGGCTCAGGCGGCAGTGCGCCAGCCTCTCACCGCTGGGTTCTGTGGTTTAAATCCTGGTCACTCCATGTGAGATATGTGCTGGACAAAGCAGAACCGGGACAGGTTTTTCTCCAGGTACTCTGGTTTTCCCTGTCATATTTAATTCCAGCAACACTTTTGAATATCATTTCATGTCATCTGTCATTGATTAATCATTGCCCAAGAGGAGTGCGACAGGCTTCAGCACCCGGCACAATTCCTATCCTTCCCACTAGATGGGGGCTTCATTCATTCCATTCCTGACCCGGTCGAATGACTGAAAACAGGCCATGGATTTTCATTATCATTACAAGTAATCATGCTCATGGTCCATATTGACTAATAATTTGAGTGTGTGTGTATATATATATATATATATATATATAGTTAAACCACCAAATCAAGTATCAACGCTGCTTTCATTTCTTTCAAGTGCATTTATGTTGCGATTTTAATCTTATGTGTTTGTGCTGATGGTGGCTCTAAGAGCTGAAACATGTTCACATTTACTTGAACTTGTTTGATTATTGGTTGCATGAAGGAAATTTGCCAAATGAATGGAGAGTTGCTATAGTAGCCCCTGTATATAAAGGAAAGGGTGATAAACATAAAGCTATAAATTACAGGCCAGTCAGTTTGACATGCATTGTATGTAAGCTTTGGGAAAGCATTCTTTCTGATTATATTAGACACGTTTGCAAAATTAATAACTGGTTTGATAGAAGGCAGTTTGGGTTTAGGAAAGGTTATTCCACTGAAGCCCAACTTGTAGGATTCCAGCAAGATATAGCAGATATCTTGGATTCAGGAGGTCAATTGGACTGTATTGCAATTGACTTATCTAAGGCATTTGATAGGGTAGATCATGGGAGACTACTGGCAAAAATGAGTGCAATTGGACTAGAAAAGAGAGTGACTGAATGGGTGGCTCTGTTTCTAGAAAATAGAACTCAGAGAATTAGAGTAGGTGAAGCTTTATCTGTCCCTGTAAAAATTAAGAGGGGAATTCCTCAAGGCAGTATTATTGGACCTTTATGTATTCTTATATATATCAATGATATGTGTAAAGAAGTGGAATCAGAGATAAGGTTTTCGCAGGTGATGTTATTCTGTACAGAGTAATAAATAAGTTACAAGATTGTGAGCAACTGCAAAATGACCTCGATAATGTTGTGAGATGGACAGTATGCAATGGTATGATGATAAATGGGGATAAAAGTCAGGTTGTGAGTTTCACTAGGAAAAATCCTTTCAGTTTTAATTACTGCGTTGATGGGGTGAAAGTTCCCTTTGGGCATCATTATAAATACCTACGTATTAATATAAGGAAAGATCTACATTGGGGCAATCACATAAACATGATTGTAAATAAAGGGTACAGATCTCTGCACATAGTTATGAGAGTACTTAGTGGTTGTAGTAAGGATGTAAAGGAGAGAGCATATTTGTTTCTGGTGAGACCCCAACTAGAGTATGGTTCCAGTGTATGGGACCCTTACCAGGATTACCCGATTCAGGAACTGGAAAAAATCCAAAGAAAAGCAGCTCGATTTGTTCTGGGCGATTTCCGACAAAAGAGTAGCGTTACAGAACTGTTGCAAAGTTTGGGCTGGGAAGACCTGGGAGAAAGGAGATGAGCTGCTCGACTAAGTGGTATGTAAAATTCTAAATTCCCATGGAGGGAATTAGATATTTTTCACCAATAGAGCATGTCAAAAATATATCCGATGTAAGGCTTTTCAGGCATTTGCTCTATTAACCAGCGTTTCGTCTTAGGTCTGACACTAGACTCGTCATAGTGGGATGTGTTAGACCCTACCCACTGACGCTGGGTGTATGCAGGTGAACTTATTAGAAGCCTATATAAGAGGCACAGTCTGATAATTGCATACGGGAGATAAATCTCCACAATGGAATTATTGCCCACCTAGCAATTCCGCATGGAAAATTCAAGCATGACATGCTCTATTGGTGAAAAATATCTAATTCCCTCCATGGGAATTTAGAATTTTCCATTCGGAATTGCTAGGCGGGAAATAATTCCATTGTGGAGATTTATCTCCCGTATGCAATTATCAGACTGTGCCTCTTATATAGGCTTCTGATAAGTTCACCTGCATACACCCAGCGTCAGTGGGTAGGGTCTGACACATCCCACTCTGACAAGTCTAGTGTCAGACCTAACACAAAACACTGGTTAATAGAGCAAACACCTGAAAAGCCTTACATCTGATATATTTTTGACATGCTCTATCGGTGAAAAATATCTAATTCCCTCCATGGGAATTTAGTATTTTCCATTCGGAATTGCTAGGCGGGCAATAATTCCATTGTGGAGATTTATCTCCCGTATGCAATTATCAGACTGTGCCTCTTATATAGGCTTCTGATAAGTTCACCTGCATACACCCAGCATCAGTGGGTAGGGTCTGACACATCCCACTCTGACAAGTCTAGTGTCAGACCTAACACAAAACACTGGTTAATAGAGCAAACACCTGAAAAGCCTTACATCTGATATAGTTTTGACATGCTCTATTGGTGAAAAATATCTAATTCCCTCCATGGGAATTAGGAATTTTCCATTCGGAATTGCTAGGCGGGCAATAATTCCATTGTGGAGATTTATTTCCCGTATGCAGTTATCAGACTGTGCCTCTTATATAGGCTTCTGATAAGTTCACCTGCATACACCCAGCATCAGTGGGTAGGGTCTGACACATCCCACTCTGACGAGTCTAGTGTCAGACCTAAGACGAAACGCTGGTTAATAGAGCAAACGCCTGAAAAGTCTTACATCTGATATATTTTTGACATGCTCTATTGGTGAAAAATATCTAATTCCCTCCATGGGAATTTAGAATTTTCCATTCGGAATTGCTAGGCGGGAAATAATTCCATTGTGGAGATTTATCTCCCGTATGCAGTTTATCAGACTGTGGCTCTTATACAGGCTTCTAATAAGTTCACCTGCATACACCCAGCGTCAGTGGGTAGGGTCTGACACATCCCACTCTGATGAGTCTAGTGTCAGACCTAAGACGAAACGCTGGTTAATAGAGCAAACACCTGAAAAGCCTTACATCTGATATATAAGTGGTATGTTCCGAGCTGTCAGTGGAGAGATGGCGTGGGAGGACATCAGTAGACGAATAATTTTGGATGGTGTCTTTAAAAGTAGGAAAGATCACAATATGAAGGTAAAGTTGGAATTCAAGAGGACAAATTGGTGCAAATATTCGTTTATAGGAAGGGGAGTTAGGGATTGGAATAACTTACCAAGGGAGATGTTCAATAAATTTCCAATTTCTTTGCAATCATTTAAGAAAAGGCTAGGAAAACAACAGATAGGGAATCTGCCACCTGGGCGACTGCCCTAAATGCAGATCAGTAGTGATTGATTGATATTCCATTAATAATCTTTCTAGATTGTAATGTGTGTATTGATTTGGTGTTTTAACTATATATATATATATATATATATATATATATATATATATATTAAAATACCATTAAGGGGTTTAAGATTACTGCTGCCAATCTTGCACTGAGAACTTACTAATGGTTGGCTGACAGCCTATGATGTCTGTACAAACAAATGTAAATATAAACAGCTTAAAGCCAGATGCTGCAAGAGAATCCTAAGGTTAGACTGACTGTATCATCACAGCATTTGCATCACCTGAGCAAGAGAAATAAAAGCAAATTCATGCTCAGGTTGGCGACTGCATGTGCTCTGACTACGTGTGTGGGGGGAAAAAAGGGGAAAGATCATTGGACAGTTATCACAAAACTGCTTACAAATTCACAATCAAGAAGCTAAACTTTAATGATAACGAATAATACAATTCATTACTATCGAAACAGACTTTCAACGTATTAGGTCGTGTTACGTACATGCAGTACGTGTTGAAGAGATGTTAAGTACAGAACAAAAATGGCCAGCTGGACACCAGTGGGATCCGAACCCACAACCTCCCGATTTCGCGTCGGTTGCTCTACCAATTGAGCTATGGTGGCCTAGACCATCTTTGTTCTGTTTGAAAGGATCTGAACTACAGATCTGGCACTGCTGCTAGCACACTGTAGAGTGCGTTTAAGTCGCCCGTTGTGGGGCATGTCAATGAATATTGAATTTTCACGACCGCATTGTAATCGAAACAGACTTTCAACGTATTAGGTCGTGTTAGTACATGTATTACGTGTTGAAGAGATGTTAAGTACAGAACAAAAATGGCCAGCCGGATATGTGGCACATTTAACATACTGATCACATATTCTTGTGAAATAAGTTATTACACATATTCCAACAAATATGCCAAGTTGTGCATACTAGTATGATAATGCTCATTATAATTTTTGTTCTGTACTTAACATCTCTTCAACACGTACTACATGTACGTAACACGACCTAATACGTTGAAAGTCTGTTTCGATTACAATGCGGTCGTAAAAATTCAATATTCATTAATTCATTACTATCTTTTAATTTGTTGTTAATCGTTAACATAATTGTATGACTGATGCAAACATATGAAAAATCAATAATGAGTGAAATGAAAAATCCATTTATAGAACTTCCTGGTTTAAAATAATCTAGGTGGTATCAGGATACTGCATAACTAACTAAGGTGGAAAGAAAATTAACTAGGAAATTCAGAATAGCATTTCAGGGAATAAAAGAACATCTGGAGAGATTAATAACTTCATAAATATAACAATAAAGTTGTATTTCTGTAAATATGACATACTAATCAATATACTTTCACATTATCTGACATTCAACAATCACTGCAAACTTATTTAACATACTGATCACATATTCTTGTGAAATAAGTTATTACACATATTCCAACAAATATGCCAAGTTGTGCATACTAGTATGATAATGCTCATTATAATTGGAAAAACAGCAGCAGTTCTGTAGTATTGGAGGTCTGCAATATTTTCTACCAAAAACTTGCTCCCACAACATCAAAAAGGTTATCCACAACACAATACTTAAATTAAGCAAATGTCTTTGTAAAGATAACTTGAAACTGACTTTACAACAGCAGCAGATCAGTATAAAAGAAGAAAGTATATTACATGGGAATTGGTAACAACTTAAGTTCCTCATGAAGCTTATCATATAAGTCTTTATACTCTTCATGTTCTCGAATAAGAACCATAAGGGAACCACGCTTCACACCCATTGCAGCACCCAAATCTTGTCTTGATGGAGTGTACACATATGGCATGTTCCTGTCCTCACACACTGCAGGTATGTGGCACATAATGTCTATAGGAGTCACATCACCAGCCAGTATCACAATGCTGCAAGAAAGAGACACCAGTTGAGGCTTCAGAATAAACAAGAAACAACCAATGTTTCTTGGCCCATTAAAAAGAAAAAAAAAAAAGTCAATAAGAAATTAAAACTATTAAATAAAGTGATGGCATCATTTTATTAAAATCATCTCTGCAGCACAGATGCTTTTATTCCATAAAGAACTTACAGAAAAATGGAAAGATGTCTTTCTCTATACTGTGAAAGAGAGATGATTTTATATAACACCTACCCGGTCTCTCCTTTTCTTATCCGTCTTTGAACATCTTTGAGCCCATTTCTTAGGAAAGTTTTATGTTTGGATGCTGAAATAAAAAGGAGAAAAACATATAGCCATAATTAAGAAGTTCAATCTTTATCTCTCATTACAAGGAAAGCCCATACTCCTAGAGATTAAAACTATTATATAGAAATTGATAAGTACTGGAAGGTGGGAACCTACTTATAACTTAACCTTAGTTAGGGGAAAGGAAATCGTGAAAGTAGTATGTCTATGTCAACCGAGTCAAAAGCTTTACAGAAGTCAAGAAGAGCTAGGATGGTAACTTGTTTTTTGTCCATCGCATTGTGAATGTCGTCTGTAATTTTAAATAGTGTTGTGGTTATGTCGAAAACCAGACTGGTGTTCGTCAAGAATATTGTGTATTTGCAAGTAGTTGGAGACTTGTTAGTGTACAATGAATTCTAGGGCTTTTGAAAGGACCAATAATATGCTCACAGGTCTATAGTCAGTTACGTCTTCAGCCGGTGATTTTTTAGCAAGTGGGACAACAACAGCAGCTTTCCATAAGGAGAGATACGTGCCAGTCATTAATGAATAATTAAAGATGTGAGTTATAGCAGGTAAAATTATGTCAATTATTGTCTTAATAAGTTCTATTTCCATGTTGTCTATCCCTTTGGACTTCGATTTTATTCTAAATATGGCTTGTTTAACTTGCGAGGGTGTCACATGTGAAAAGTAGAATTTTTCTCTGTCAGGTGCAGGGGGAGTTGTAATTGTTGTATAGTGTTCTATGTTTCCTTTCTCTGTCAATGGTATGTCCGGGAGTGGTAAAATATGTATTGAGGGAGTCCAGGGATATGTCAATAGGATGATCGTCTCTTTGTTTACCTATTCCCATGTGTCTTAGTTCTTTCCAAGTCATAGCAGGTCTAGTATTTTGTTTTAGCAGGGAATGTGCACGTCTAATTCTAGCGTTGCGCACTGCCTGCAATGTTTTATTTCGTAGCCATTTAAATGCGTCAAAACTGTCTTGTGTTGGTTGTCGCTTAAACTTTCTATGTGCGGCATCTTGTCTTGCCATTAACTCTTTTAGCTCTAAGTTTAGCCACGGTGCTGGGGCTCGTGTTACCCCTACTGTTTTCGGCAGGGCGTGTCGATCATAGAGCGCTGTCAGATATTAGTTAAATATGTTTACTTTAATGTCAATGCCGTCAACTGTCAGTATATGGTGCCATGGAACATCTAGTGCATCTGCAGTGAACATACTGTAGTCAATTTTAGAGAGATCTCTGAATGTAAATAGTCCTTGGTTTTGTCTTTCGGGTCTTTAAGGAGTAGGATATGTATATTAGGTCATGAGCTGAAATTCCTGGTACAGATGTCTGTCCGTGTTGTAGTACTTTGCCTGTATTCTTGACAATCATTAAGTCGATTGTCGTGTGTGATGTGCCGGTGTGGTGAGTAGGAAGTGTTTGCAAAATGTTCATATCACAAGATGTAGTCATGCTTATAAGCTGCCGACATTCAGCATTGTTGTTTCCGGTGTCTGTGTTAAAGTCGCCCATGACAATTACATGTTCATATTGCGGGAGTATGCGTAACAATGCGTTCTCTACGTCCTCCAAATGTCCAGTCACAGGTGGCTTGTACACCACACAGACAGCACATTTCCGATGGGCTACAATTATTTCCAAAAGCAGGAACTCGGTTCGTCTATTGTATTCGCTACCTGAACATGCAATTATCCTAGGCTTCAAACTGGTTTTGACTCGCTGCTACACCTCCTCCCCTATTTCCAGCTCTGTCATTCCGAAGTAAACAGTAACCAGGTATGTTGAAAGTCTTCGAAGGGATCAGATCATGAAGCCAGGTTTCAGTGAGAAGGCAAACATCAAATACGTCTGGGACAAGTTAAGTTTGTGGAAAAGGACAGACAATGAATGTACATTTAGATGAGCTATATGGAGACCTTTAGGGAAAGAGGAAACTTTAGCTAGGAGCAGGTCTCTAGTTGTGAGAGAAGGAAGGGCGGTAATTCCAGGAGGGGTCAGTGGACAGTTGTCACAAGGTCGTGTTCTGTTTGTGGAGAGTGGAGGGGTGAGTGAGGCCTTGAAAGGAATTGTGGCTGGAAAGGAATGTCCGATACTGTCAGAGGAGAGTAACCCATTAGTTCTCGTAGCCACCTTATGAAAAATTAATAATTATGTGAATGAAATAATCTAACTACAGTGAGCTAATCTAATTAAATTACACGAAGGTGGCATTTAAATAAAATGAAATATAGTAAACAGAGATCAGAACAGTCAAGTGAATTGTCCATTTAGTTGCTATCTCTATCCTCCGGTAAGTCACACAGCCGGTTAATACGCACTTTGCACCCATCAGGTTTCTTAATGATGATATCACCGTCTGCAGTCCAACAGTTGATTACATGGAAACGGTGAATGGCGGCCTTCAGTATGGATAGTCTAGCGGACGTGAGGTCTTTGCGGATGGTAACATGAGTGCCCTTTAGTCTCCTTTTGTTATGGAATACTTCTTGTCATGTACGATAGGAAGTACACTTGACAAAGATAGGACGAGTTTTCCCTACTGATTTAGGCCCAACACGGTGACTTCTATCAATTACATGTTATGATTCTCATATTTTGGTCCTATTGAAATGTACAATAAAGTCAAATAAATATGGAAGTTTATTTGTTCCACCTTTTCAATACATAAAAAGAATTTTTAAAAAGAATTAAAACTGTAGGGATATGTTTCGCTCTTCAATGTCCCTACAGTTTTAATTCTTTTTTAAAAAATCTTTTTATGTATTGAAAAAGTGGAACAAATAAACTTTCATATTTATTTGACTTCTATCAATATCATTGATATTTATATTCATGTCTATATCTCTGAAGACGTTTACGGCAAGTTCGTCAGTATTTTCTTGTGAGCTCTCCTGCACTCCAAAGATTCTAAGGTTATTTCTCCTACTATATTTTTCAAGAGAGTCACTTCTAGCTTCAAATTCTGACCTAAGTGCCTGGATTTCCTTGTCCCGACACTCAAGTTTGTTCTTTAAATCTGCTACAAGTTCAGCAGTGAACTGGAGAGATTTCTCTAGTTCCAAGGTATTTGAAGGAATTTGTTATGTTTAGGTCTCTGTTCTGAAATTTAATTTTGTCCTTTGTTGCAGCTCTTCCTCCTTTCTGAAGCTCATCATTACTGTCTTAGATTCATTTATCTGCAGATCATTTTCTTCTACCCATGTTTCCAGCTTATTCACTACTTCCTGAAGGTCTTCCAGGTTGGGTGACCCAATTAGGCTACCATGTCGTCAGCATATATGTGTTGTGATACTGTTTCACTGAATTCTACTATTTTCGATATGCCTGCAGTTGCAATGTTGAATAGTATTGGACTAATTGTGTACTAATTATTAGTACCACTAAGATGGTTTACAGTTCTCTAGATAGCACCGGTACAGTTTAGCTTTATATCACAATTCAGTTGAACTGTCTACTCCCAAGCAAGTTTTCACGTCAACAACTCTGCAATATACATACAAAATAAGAGAAAGAAAATAGGTGTTAAAGAGTATGTACGGTGGATTAACAAACGACTCACTGATGGCAATAATCTTCCTCGATATACACTTACCATCTTTGATCGAAACCGAATGAGTGTAGTTTAGTCTTGTCCCATTAATATTTTTGTCAGTATCTGTATAATAAACGTTCAGCTTCATTATGCAACTATGCAATTTATTTTTTTTTTTTTTTTTTTTGCAAGTTGCTGTACGTCGCACCGACACAGATAGGTCTCATTATTATTATTATTATTATTATTATTATTTTCCTTAAATGTACAATTTAGGGGTTGTACACGGAAGTGCCTCCATCTCCACATGTATACATAAACTCTACTGAATATTTACAAATAAACTTATGTAGATAAGTTTAAATTTACATATTTACACTCCAAACACTGTTCCCTTAGAATAATAAGTATCTTAATTTATCCTGAAAATATTAGAGTAAGAAGACCCAGTCATTTATACTCTCACTCATACCCCTGTATACGCACTCATTCACAACAACTCCTACATGTGCACGCATAGACATTTGCCCACCTACACCTGTACTTGCACCCATCCTACTTGCAATTCTACTTTATACAAGTTAAATACATCACATATGGGTTTCTATTTACATATACATTTTCTTTACTGCATGGAGGAAGTGAGGAAGAGGAAGCAGCTTTACCTCAGATGGTAGAAGGTTCCAGGTATGAGCAGCCCTTGCGTAAAAACCATTTAAATATGAGGTTGTTCTAGCGAAGGGAGGGACAAGAGTAACTCCTTGGCCTCTTTTAACAGAGCAGTAATTAAGCTGCAGGCGGTGGAAATGGGAGAGGTGTGTGTTGTCTGTCAGGGATTTCCTAAGGAAGGCTACGTCTATTTGTGTACATAACGAGTTCACTGGTGGCAATGACCTGACTGTGTTTAAGGGGATGTGTTTGTTAATTAAACGTTCTGCTCGTCGCTGGATACCCTCTAGTTTCCTCATATTTTCCGTTGTCGTTGGATACCAGGAAGGAAGGCCATATAGTAGTATGGGCCGCACTAGGGAAATATGAGCCGTTCGTAGGGCTTTACTTCTTCCTCCCGAGAGACATCTACGGACGAAACCTAGCGCTCTGTATGCCTTACACCTCACTTCCTCCATGTGTTTATTCCATTTCAGATAGTTCGTAATGTGAATACCGAGCAGTTTGATGGAGTTAGAAGTCGGCAGTTGGATTCCACATAGAGTAGGTTGGTTCTGGAGTGGCTGTTTAGCTCTGCTTAGTCTTATATATGTACACTTCTTAATATTTATAAGCATTTTATTTCCCTCACACCACAGAGCTATATTATCCAGATCCGACTGGAATTGTACAATATCATCACTATTTTTCATGGCTCTGTAAATGACTGTGTCATCGGCATACTGCGCCATGGTCGAATTTACACAATCCGGTAAGTCAAGAGCATAAATCGTGTGCAGGAGGGGCCCTATCACACTGCCCTGAATTACTCCAAAAGTAATTGTGGTTTGGTCTGATTTGGCTCCTCCGTACACAATACATTGCGTTTGACCCACCAAAAATGATCTCAACCATGACAACAGCAGTTTACCCCGAATGCCGTAGTTGCTAAGTTTTAACAGAAGTATTTGATGTGACACCTCACCTGGTCAAAAGCTTTGCTCCAGTCCAGAGTCATGTGAGACATCAGTCTCCTCCAAAGAGAACTGCCAGTCATCAATGACTTTTGTTAAAAGTGTTGTGCAGGATTTTTCCGGAATGAAGCCGTGCTGGTTTGAGTTCTACAGGTTTCTCTCCTTGAGAAAATCCAACATACATTTAGCCACTAGACGTTCCATACATTTACAGACCCCTGATGTTAACTGGGCGGTAATCATCTACGTTTTCCTTATCTCCATCTTTTAAAACCGGCACAACGTTGGCTTCTTTACACTCCACAGGTACAGACCCGGTATTAACGGATAGTTGAAGAGAGCGCAAAGAGAGGGGGCCAAGGCGACTGCACAGTTCTTGAGAATTCTTGCTGGCGCTCGGTCGGCCTGGTCGTGGCATGATGTCTTGTTTTCAGAAGGCTCTCCTTTACTTCATTTGTTGAGAAATACAGGTTGGTTAGAGGGAAGAGAGGGGTAGATGTTGTCCTTGAATATAGCATGTTCTCTTCCTCAGTAGGGATGGAGAAGTTACTTTTGGGATAAATTTCCTGTTGAAGGTGTCTGCAATTTCTTGTGGTGTGGAGACTGCCGTACCGTTATGTTTAAATACAGATGGAGCTCTGTTGCAATCATTACTTCTGAGAAAAGCCCAGAGTTCCTTGGAGTTGGTGTTGAGACTGTGGATGTAAGAATCATAGGAATCTCTGATAGATTGTTTAGCCTTGTTCCTAGCCAGCCTGTATTTCTCCCACTCACAATCGGTTGGATTTCTTTTCCATTTCTGGTACAGGCGGTCCCTTCTTCAAATTTCTCGCACCATCTCCTTGGTAATCCATGGGGATTTCCGTCTGCTGGTTATATTTACTACTGGTGTGGTTTCATCTACGCATTGAAAGAACTTGTTTATGCCAGTACAGCCGGTGAAATCTGAGGTGAGAACGGGGAGGCGGTTAGATAGTAAAGTGGATAGATCGTTCCAGTTTGTTCGGAAAAAATTATAAGCTGTTCTGGTATGGAGTTTGGGGAATGGTTTTATATGGGTCAGTGTTGCAAGAATTGCCTGATGGTCACAGAATCCAGGAATAGTATTAAGAGATTGGACGGACTATGGTATGTTAAAGGAAAAGATCAAGGGTTGAGTGCATTGTTTGCGTAATACGCGTGGCTTCGAACATTAATTGATGAAGGAATAAATCATAGAAAGCTGAAAGGAATTTATTGGCGAGGGGGTTATTTGGAACAGGTGCAGCATTTCTGGACCGACAATATAAATGGCATTGTAATTTTGTTGTACATGTTGCACACGCTCGAGAGAGAGGATTAGTTCATCATTCATTTCCGGCGACGACTTAGGGGCGCGATACATTGATCCAATAAAGAATTTGTGTTTGTTTCACATCACTTCCACCCACAGTGCTTCGGCTGCTGTCTCCAGGTGATGAACTCGAGTTGGATGACATTCTGGCTTGGCTGCAATTAGAACTCCCCCTGCAGACCGGTGGGATCGGTCCTCACGGAACAATATCAGCGAGTCAGGGAACACTTCTGAGTCATTAATTTTGCTGGACAACCACTTCTCATTGACACATACGATGGTCGGGTCAAGGCTTTCAAGCAATGCGTGGATATTTTGTAACCGTCCACGTTGCATAATACTGCGTGCATTGAAAGCAAAAAGTTATATATTTTTATTTACATATGTACATTTAGGATTATTTACTAAGTCACTGGGCGTATCACTGGTAACTGTAAAGAACGAGTCTGAAAACGGCGGCATTTCACACTTCCAGCATAACCATGTATGGGAACCGTTCTTTATTTTTCTGAATTCAGACACTGAGAGTTTTGCGCAGGTTCTATGGCCTTTTAGCAAGCAATTATTACACTGGACAAATAATTGGTTCCTCCTACCACTATTTCCACAAATTGTGCACTGTTGTGGACCTGGGTTTAGTTCGATGTCCCGACTTAGGGCAAGTGCCAAGCACAGCAGTGGCTGATTATCTACATTCAGTCTGACAACACCGCTCCCGTCCCTTCGCCGTGGCCGGCCTATGGCTGCCATCCCCAGACTTTCAGAACTGCACCACGTCAAACAGTTAGCCTAAGAGTACATTTTTCACTCACCAATAGTTTTTCCAATAGAATTATGTTTTCCAGGTATCCAGGAGGGTTGTCTGAAGCGATTGTAGCACTTTTGGAGTATTGCACTACACTCTTTACCACCAAAAATATAATAATACTGCACATAACACTAAGCGTCACTTCTGCACACGCCACCATATTGCTTATGGTGACGATGGGACAGGAAACGGCTCGGAGTGGGAGGGAAGCGTCCATGGCCTTAATTAAGGTACAGCCCCGGCATTTGCTTGGTGTGAAAATGGGAAACCATGGAAAACCATCTTCAGGGCTGCTGACAGTGGGGTTCGAACCCACTATCTCCCGAATACTGCATACTGGCCGCACTTAAGCGACTGCAGCTATCGAGCTCGGTATTATGCAACTATGAGACAACCATCTGTTGCTGAAATAGGTAGCAGTGAAGAAACCAAATACAATACTTTTATAACACTTGCAATTGGTGAAATTAAATTATGGACAAGTTACTTTCAGGGAACTTAATTTTTTGACACAGTTCAACTGGCCTTTTACAAGCAAACGGCTGGAAGAATTATACTCACGTGGTGTAACTTTCTGTAACACAAATCACTGTCAAGGAGACAAATTCTATCAATACTAGGCAACCCTCAACTCTACAGGTTGTTTACCAGCAGGAGTCAGTACGAGTAAGTTCCGATACAGGTAAAATTCATGATATTACCTAGAACTAGACTTCTACGAAGGCATTTCGAAACGAATAGCGACAGATCCGTGCTCTTAAACTGAATGTAAAACTTTCTCACAGCTCTAAATTTACGTAAAAATGAAGAATAAATTCAATGAAATACACAAGAAATAATACCAACCCTTCTTGATAACCTTATAAACTCTTTTTGCGAGTTTACGTGATGCCATAGGTTTGGCTATAACGCTCGCAAACTTAACCTTTTCTTCGTAACTCATGTCTTCGTCCTTTACGTCACCTGTATTTGGACACTCTGCGTCATCTTCCTTTGATTTTTTACCCATTTTAACTATGTACTTGTCCTTCTCAGTAGTCAAAGAAAAATACAATAAGCATAAAAATTCAAATCTTCACACCTTTACAATAAAAATCTCGCAAAACAAACACCGCTAACAACACGTGTGATGTATCCAAAAATCCACAGAAAATGTATCTATCAAAATTCACCGACATGTAGATTTGTACCGGCAAAGAACAACAAGATTCCAAAGAGAAGTATTCTGAAGACGCAAGCGTGCGGTCGCAGCCATCTTACATCACTACACTATCCCGACGCAATATGGTAGCAGAAACGGGAGTATTGGACAGGAGATAATTAAAATAATTAAAAACATCGAAATAATAACAATAATAAAGATTAATTGCGCCTTTTACGTCCTTTATTTTACTGTTAAAAGAGAAACATTGGTATATCAATTTACAAATGCATAAAAATAGCCAAACCCTTAAAGACCGATCTTGCTTTTAGTTTAAAGGGGCCTAACATCCAAGGCCATCAACCATAAGACCGACCTATGATCATATCTATATCCAATCAACTTCCTTACAGCATGATTCACACATATTTTCGAAAACAGTGATGAAATTATGCTAAAAAGTCGATAAATATGCGTATCCGTTGGGTTCAGATCTAAAGCATGTGGGCTTAACCTTGACAACAAATTTCTTTCATACAAATGAGCTGTGGCTTCATTAGGTATATTCCCATTCATGACTGAGTTTAAACCATTAGCTGTATTCTCCCTAAAATACATCTCAGTAAGTTTTTACACGCAAGCAACATATTTCGTAGGAACATAGAGATTACCCACATTCTTCAAAGAAATGAACGGAAAAGGATTTTATTTTTGTACAGCTGCTTTCTTACAAATATCACAATCACATCTTTACCACAAATCCTGGGGTATATTCGTTAATATCCTGTGATAATAAACCTAAAACATATCGATTTATGCAAGCTTACTATTTCTTCCACTCTAATTTTAACAGTAACTTCGACATCCTTAGAACGCATCGATAAAGAACAGAAGAGACACAGAACCAATATTATTAAATCTAGTGATGGGCGAATGATACGGAAGTTCGAGCAGGCTCGAGTCGGCCCGATACGCTACGTAGGCTCGATGCCGTATCGAACCTGTTCGAACTGTCAGGCGACACCACACATCGACTAAGCGGAGCGCGGACGGAAAATTCGTCCTATTAGATTACTACTAGGTACACTCAGTATATTTATGTGTGTGTGTGGGGGGGGGGGTGAACACAACGTTCTCAGTGAACGGAAAGAGCATTTATTTAAGTCTTTCTGGCAGTACGAACAATATTTATTTCGTTAATATGTACCTTTGCATTTTACATTTTGTCCGCTCTTCAGAAATACGTTTCTGTATAACTTTGTCGTGTTTTGCAGGCTTAATGTTGTTAATCATTACTTTCAAGTACCGATAGTTAACATGTTTTTCGTATGCTACGAGCTATTATTTTCTCATTAATAATTAGTAATACATTATTATTTTATTTGCTATTGGCTTTACGTCGCACCGACACAGATATTTAGGTCTTATGGCGACGATGGGACAGGAAAGGGCTAGGACTGGGAAGGAAGCGGCCGTAGCATTAATTAAGGTACAGCCCCAGCATTTGCCTGGTGTGAAAATGGGAAACCACGGAAAACCATCTTCAGGGCTGCCGACGGTGGGGCTCGAACACACTATCTCCCAATAATACATTATTATGTCCGCCTCTGTGGTGTAGTGGTTAGTGTGATTAGCTGCCACCCCCGGAGGCCCGGGTTCGATTCCCGGCTCTGCCACGAAATTTGAAAAGTGGCACGAGGGCTGGAACAGGGTCCACTCAATCTCGGGAGGTCAACTGAGTAGAGGTGGGTTCCATTCCCACCTCAGCCATCCTGGAAGTAGTTTTCCGTGGTTTCCCACTTCTTCTCCAGGCAAATGCCGGGATGGTACCTAACTTAAGGCTACGCAGGTGAGGCCACCTGGGCGAGGTACTGCTCATCTTCCCCAGTTGTATCCCCCGACCCAGAGTCTGAAGCTCCCGGACACTGCCCTTGAGGCGGTAGAGGTGGGATCCCTAGCTGAGTTCGAGGGAAAAACCGACCCTGGAGGGTATGCAGATTAAGAAAGAAAGAAAATACATTATTATAATAGACGAATTTGTTATTACTTCAGACAGAGCAGACAATGGCCGGTAGAAAAAGGTCATGGACTTGGGACTACTTTGAAGAGCTTCCAGACAAACGAGTAAAATGCACTCGATGTGATAAAATATTAAAACGATAGTAAAAATACATCGACGATGATAAGATGCTTAAAAATTCATAATATTCGTCCTTCGTCGAATGACACCATTCCAAATGAGGGGGAAGACACCTCCACGTAAACGACGTCGACATATGCAGGTAAAATATTCTTAATAGGTTCCGTTTTGTTTTTCATGAATAGCACAGTGGACGGCCGCTCGCATTTGACTGGCGAATGGCTCAGAATGTCCGCCTAGACAGGGTCTACATAGTTTACTGTTGAGGTATACAGTTTATACCGATTTTACGTGCGTAAGTATTACGTCATGAAACCATCAATTTATTAATTGATTGGCAATTAGTCCGCCTCTGTTGTGGAGTGGTTAGTGTGATTAGCTACCACCCCCGGAGGTCCGGGTTCGATTCCCGGCTCTGCCATGAAATTTGAAAAGTGGTGCGAGGGCTGGAACGGGGTCCACGCAGCCTCTGGATGTCAACTAAGTAGAGGTGGGTTGGATTCCCACGTCAGTCATCCTCGAAGTGGTTTTCCGTGGTTGCCCACTTCTCCTCCAGGCTATTGCCGTGATGGTACCTAACTTACGGACACGGCCGCTTCCTTCCCTCTTCCTTGTCTATCCCTTCCAATCTTCCCATCCTCCCGCAAGGCCCCTGTTCAGCATAACAGGAAAGGCCGCGTGGGCAAGATACTGGTCATCCTCCCCAGTTGTATCCCCAACCCAGAGCCTGAAGCTCCAGGATACTGCCCTTGAGGCGGTGGAGGTAGGATCCCTCGCTGAGTCCGAGGGAAAAACCGACCCTGGCGGGTAAGCAGATTAAGACGAAGAAGAAGATGGGCAATTAAAGAAAACGATGCCGAAAACCGAAAAAGTAGCTAGTGGGTCGTAAAGCCAATAACGAACAATGGGGTTCTTTACTTCTATGGTTATGGCCCCAAACAGGAAATAAACACCCCTTACATCCTCGTTTTAAAGCGCTGGGGAAATCGGGCTAGAAAAATATAAGGGCCAAAAAAGAATAATAATTGTATTGGCTTTACGTCCCACTAACAACTTTTACCGTTTTCGGACACGCCAAGGTGCCGGAAGTTAGTTCCGCAAGAGTTCTTTGCGTGCCATTAAATCTACCGACAAGAGGTTGAAGTATTTGAGCTCGAACCTCGGCGCGTATCGGGTTGGCTCGATCCCGCTCGAACACGGGTATCGTTTGCCCATCACTAGCTGTAGCCCGAGTTAGACTCCGCCTTCGGTCACGTCACTGCTCGAACTTGCTTCGAACAGGCTTGAACCTCGCCGCGTATCGGGTCGGCTCGATCCTGCTCGAACACGGGTATCGTTCGCCCATCACTAGCTGTAGCCCGAGTCAACTGCGCCTTCGGTCACGTGATGACTGCTCGAGCTTACTTCGAACACACTCGAACTTCGGCTCGATCCCCCTAGAACACAGGTATCGTTTGCCTATCACTAGCTGTAGCCCGAGTCAGACTCACCCTTCGGTCATGTGACCGCTCGAGCTTGCTTCGAACAGGCTCGAACCTCGGCTCGTATCGGGTCGGCTCGTATCGGGTCGGCTCGATCCCCCTACAAGACGGGTATCGTTTGCCTATCACTAGCTGTAGCCCGAGTCAGACTCACCCTTCGGTCATGTGACAGCTCGAGCTTGCTTCGAACAGGCTCGAACCTCGGCTCGTATCGGGTCGGCTCGATCCCGCTACAACACGGGTATCGTTTGCCTATCACTAGCTGTAGCCCGAGTCAGAATCCGCCTTCGGTCATGTGACAGCTCGAGCTTGCTTCAAACAGGCTCGAACCTCGGCTCGTATCGGGTCGGCTCGATCCTGCTCGAACACGGGTATCGTTCGCCCATCACTAGTTGTAGCCCGAGTCAACTGCGCCTTCGGTCACGTGACTGCTCGAACCTCGGCGCGTATCGGGTTGGCTCGATCCTGCTCGAACACGGGTATCGTTCGCCCATCACTAGCTGTAGCCCGAGTCAACTGCGCCTTCGGTCACGTGATGACTGCTCGAGCTTACTTCGAACAGACTCGAACCTCGGCCCGTATCGGGTCGGCTCGATCCCCCTAGAACACAGGTATCGTTTGCCTATCACTAGCTGTAGCCCGAGTCAGACTCACCGTTCGGTCATGTGACTGCTCGAGCTTGCTTCGAACAGGCTCGAACCTCGGCTCGTATCGGGTCGGCTCGATCCCGCTACAACACGGGTATCGTTTGCCTATCACTAGCAGTAGCCCGAGTCAGAATCCGCCTTCGGTCATGTGACAGCTCGAGCTTGCTTCAAACAGGCTCGAACCTCGGCGCGGATCGGGTCGGCTTGATCCCGCTAGAGCACAGGTATCGTTTGTCCAGCACTAGCTGTACCCCGAGACAGAATCCGCCTTCAGTCATGTGACTGCTCGAGCTTGCTTCGAACAGGCTCGAACCTCGGCCCGTATCGGGTCGGCTCGATCCCCCTAGAACACAGGTATCGTTTGCCTATCACTAGCTGTAGCCCGAGTCAGAATCCGCCTTCGGTCATGTGACAGCTCGAGCTTGCTTCAAACAGGCTCGAACCTCGGCTCGTATCGGGTCGGCTCGATCCTGCTCGAACACGGGTATCGTTCGCCCATCACTAGCTGTAGCCGAAGTCAACTGCGCCTTCGGTCAGGTGATGACTGCTCGAGCTTACTTCGAACAGACTCGAACCTCGGCTCGATCCCCCTAGAACACAGGTATCGTTTGCCTATCACTAGCTGTGGCCCGAGTCAGACTCACCCTTCGGTCATGTGACCGCTCGAGCTTGCTTCGAACAGGCTCGAACCTCGGCTCGTATCGGGTCAGCTCGATCCCCCTACAACACGGGTATCGTTTGCCTATCACTAGCTGTAGCCCGAGTCAGACTCACCCTTCGGTCATGTGACAGCTCGAGCTTGCTTCGAACAGGCTCGAACCTCGGCTCGTATCGGGTCGGCTCGATCCCGCTACAACACGGGTATCGTTTGCCTATCACTAGCTGTAGCCCGAGTCAGAATCCGCCTTCGGTCATGTGACAGCTCGAGCTTGCTTCAAACAGGCTCGAACCTCGGCTCGTATCGGGTCGGCTCGATCCTGCTCGAACACGGGTATCGTTCGCCCATCACTAGCTGTAGCCCGAGTCAACTGAGCCTTCGGTCACGTGACTGCTCGAACCTCGGCGCGTATCGGGTTGGCTCGATCCTGCTCGAACACGGGTATCGTTCGCCCATCACTAGCTGTAGCCCGAGTCAGCTGCGCCTTCGGTCACGTGAAGACTGCTCGAGCTTATTTCGAACAGACTCGAACCTCGGCCCGTATCGGGTCGGCTCGATCCCCCTAGAACACAGGTATCGTTTGCCTATCACTAGCTGTAGGCCGAGTCAGACTCACCCTTCGGTCATGTGACAGCTCGAGCTTGCTTCGAACAGGCTCGAACCTCGGCTCGTATCGGGTCGGCTCGATCCCGCTACAACACGGGTATCGTTTGCCTATCACTAGCTGTAGCCCGAGTCAGAATCCGCCTTCGGTCTTGTGACTGCTCGAGCTTGCTTCGAACAGGCTCGAACCTCGGCGCGTATCAAGTCGGCTCGATCCGGCTAGAACACAGGTATCTTTTGCTTATCACTAGCTGTAGCTCGAGTCAGAAACCGCCTTCGGTCATGTGACAGCTCGAGCTTGCTTCGAACAGGCTCGAACCTCGGCGCGTATCGGGTCGGCTCGATCCCGCTAGAACACAGGTATCGTTTGCTTATCACTAGCTGTAGCCCGAATCAGAAACCGCCTTCGGTCTTGGGACAGCTCGAGCTTGCTTCGAACAGGCTCGGACCTCGGCGCGTATCAGGTCGGTTCGATCCCGCTAGAACACAGGTATCGTTTGTCCATCACTAGTTGTAGCCCGAGTCAGAATCCGCCTTCGGCCTTGTGACAGCTCGAGCTTGCTTCGAACAGGCTCGAACCTCGGCGCGTATCGGGTCGGCTCGATCCCGCTAGAACACAGGTATCGTTTGTCCATCACTAGTTGTAGCCCGAGTCAGAATCCGCCTTCGGTCACGTGACTGCTCGAGCTTGCTTCGAACAGGCTCGAACCTCGGCGCGTATCGGATCGGCTTGATCCCGCTAGAACACAGGTATCGTTTGTCCATCACTAGCTGTACCCCGAGTCAGAATCCGCCTTCGGTCATGTGACTGCTCGAGCTTGCTTCGAACAGGCTCGAACATCGGCGCGTATCGGGTCGGCTCGATCCCGCTAGAACACAGGTATCGTTTGTCCATCAGTAGCTGTACCCCGAGTCAGAATCCGCCTTCGGTCATGTGACTGCTCGAGCTTGCTTCGAACAGGCTCGAACCTCGGCGCGTATCGGGTCGGCTCGATCCCGCTAGAACACAGGTATCGTTTGTCCATCACTAGCTGTACCCCGAGTCAGAATCCGCCTTCGGTCATTTGACTGCTCTAGCTTGTTTCGAACAGGCTCGAACCTCGGCGCGTATCGGGTCGGCTAGATCCCGCTAGAACACAGGTATTGTTTGTCCATCACTAGCTGTAGCCCGAGTCAGAACCCGCCTTCGGTCACGTGACTGCTCGAGCTTGCTTCGAACAGGCTCGAACCTCGGCGCGTATCGGGTCGGCTTGATCCCGCTAGAACACAGGTATCGTTTGCTTAGCACTAGCTGTAGCCCGAGTCAGAACCCGCCTTCGGTCAAGTGACTACTCGAACTTGCTTCGAACCTCGGCCCGTAACGGGTCGGCTCGATTCCGCTTGAATACGGGTATCGTTAGCCCATCACACGCGTAGAGAGCGGGATCGAGCCGACCCGATACGCGCCGAGGTTCGAAGCAAGCTCGAGCAGTCACGTGATCGAAGGCGGAGTCTGCCTCGGGCTACAGATAGAACGTTCCGATTTGCAAACAGCATATGAAGTGAAGCACCTTTCACACATGTGTGTGTATAATATTTATAACGAAGGTGCGTGCTTTCACATCTTACTACATTCAGTCATTGACGTATATCTTATGAGGAATAAAGGTTGGCCATAAAATTAGAAGGCTTAGATTATGATAATATGCAATGAAAATGACGAAGGATGTACCCGTAATATTCCCCGCGTATTAACAGAAGTATTTCCTCCCAAGGCAGTACTTGTGTGCCGTGTAACAACTGCACGTTGGACGCAACATTATGAATAAAAAACCAAACCAGACCCCATGGCGCAACAGCCCCGACGGGCCATGGCCTACCAAGCGACCGTTGCTCAGCCCGAAGGTCTGCAGATTACGAGGTGTCGTGTGGTCAGCACGACAGATCCTCTCGTCTGTTAATCTTGGCTTTCTAGACCGTGCAAAATTATGAACACGGTAATATTATTCTTACAATGCGATGCTTTGGGCGGCTAAGACAGCTGGTAGCGCCTCAGGCGAGGTTCTCCTTCTCTCCTCAATGTTGGGGGGTTTGAATCCACTCCTTGGGAGAGTATTACCCTTGTTGCTCGTATAGAAGACTTTGAGTAAGAAAGGATTGACATCTCATCAATCGTATACACAAATACATGTATAAATATTATGATGCAGCAATGTTACTGTCTGATTGCGTGAAATATAGGCTATATGAAACTCAAACGTGACTCGCGATTTCAAGCTGTATCATTTACAATAATTCAGGTCAATCGGTTCAGTAGTTTTCGAGCCCATCTGGAACAAATAAAACAAGACATCATCTTATGGTTTTAAAAATCCTGATCCTACCGGGTATCGAACCCGGGACCCCTGTAACCAAAGGCCAACACGCTTACCATTGAGCCATGCACCCGAGCGAGAAACGTGTCAACAACAACTCCAGGTAAAATATACATTTTTAGTCTTGTAACCATTTAAATATGTAACTATTACGACACGTGAATGGTTTACTTTTTCTCTCTTTATACGGCCCAAACAACACATTTTAGTAGAGAATTGGTTTATTCGGATGGAGGCATGTGTAACGAATCATCGCACAAACACAAATTTTGACTGTCTCCAATATATAGGTATGGGTCGAAATTATGTTATGTACAAAATACACGGAAGTAACAGTAGAGAGGACGAACCGGTACTGTCCAGCATAAATACTCTTACATATCCTTCTCAAGTTTGCTGGGTGTTAGTAACAGCAAGGCGCTAGGTTGCGGCGCGCGCAAAAGCTCGAGCAAAGCTCGAACAGGCTCGAGCTCTGACGTCATCTGTTCGAGCAGCTCGAGCCGGGCTCAAGCACATCACTAATTAAATCACTATGTATGTGTATGTTTAGTCCTCAGCCCGAAGGCTGGTTGGACCCTCAACAGCTCTGCCATCAGCTGTCATAGATGGCCTAGGCATCACTGAAGAGGCGTACTAGGGAAATGAGGGGCGAGGTAGTTTCCCGTTGCTTTCCTCACCGAGCCAGAAGTTGCTATTACATATCAGTCTGCCAAGCCCACTGAAATGCATGCACCAACCGACCCTATGGGCAATATCTTCACACCATTCATAGCAGGGACTGGCTGCAGAAGGAATGGCATTACTAGCATCACTCATACCTCAGTCACTTTCATTTTGTCAAAGCTAAGGTTAAAGCTGAGACAGATCAATGAAAGTAACAAGATTGCTCTAGCCCATACCAGAAGACATAGTGCACTGTAAACACTAGGTCCCGCCAGCAAAGGCATAACCGAAAAACTCAACGTATAAACAAGTGTTGCAGTATTATTATTATTATTATTATTATTATTATTATTATTATTATTATTATTGCACCAAGGATTGGCAGCGGTAATGGAAAGGAAGGTGCGGGTTTTAAGATCGAAGCTGAATACCAGTTACGTAAAAGAGAAGCGGTAGTATAGCCAGCGAAAACCGAGCCGTATGTTATGCTAAACATTTATTACAGGATAAGATTCAAACAAGAATAAGGTTCGTATCCTTGGGGGACCTGCCCTTTCACAATTCAAACTCTACTATTCTCAAATTCTTAACAATTTCAGGGGCCTCGGGCCACCTATCAATTCAACTCTAATGAGGGCAACTCTAATTTGCCAGGAAACCGAGGCTCGGCCTCGTGAACAATGTCCATTAAATACAACATACCGAATTACATTAAAACCAGGCTCACACATTAACATTTTCAGAAGGAAACCCTCTTTCTAATGGCCGAGGCCCATAGCCTCTACTAACAGCACAACCAATATATTACATTCATAAGATTAAATGACTCCCTCCCTAGGCCAGAAGATAGTTCACAAACACCCTTCCTACCTCCACACTCACGGCTTATCGACCAGGCAGCTTACTCGCTGCGAGCGATCTGAACAACCTTTACTAAGCAGCAGACAGCACCGCGCCCTCCCTCGCCACTGGGAAGAGGGGCGAGGCGGGGAGGTAACGAGACAAGAGTGGATGACGGAAGAAGGCTTGCCAACGTAAGGTGGAAAACGCCAGCAGAGCGGAAATAATTCTCTTTTCCCTGGGGCCATAAGGGGGACGGGACGATATAAGTATATATTTTATTAAGGAACAAAAGGGAAAATATGCTGGGTTAAAAATATACGATACATACACAGATCGATCTGGGTAAATAAAAGATACAAGTAAATACGGTGAGGGAGAATAACTCTTGGTACAATTATTATTATTATTATTATTATTATTATTATTATTATTATTATTATTATTATTATTATTATTATTATTATTATTATTATTATTATTATTATTATTATTATTATTACCCACACCATCACAAGGGGGCTAACGCCAAAAAATATACATCGGAAGGAACTTATCTCTGTCTCCAACTTCTTTAATAGTAAATTTCATAGCATTAATAACTAGACAAAAGGTGTACATGAGCACATATGAGCCACTTACCGGTATACTGGAACTCCTGCTCCTTCGTTTTTCTTTCTTTGCGACTAGGAAAAAACACACCTAAACACTACGCGGGTGTTTACCATTCTACCACACAGTACTTTGCCGAAAATAAAAGTGAAATGTACATGAAAGTAACATAAACCATAACTCCACGTAATACAGCAAAATATAAGTATGGGTCTGTAGTGACGTAATATGGCGTTGGCCGCATGTTTTCGGCTTCACTAGCACCAATACAACGAGGTAGAACGCCGTCTGCCTTTTTACTATATGCCTGTGACAAAACCAAACCAAGACCGACTCCAATCCTCAGACCTTAATGCTACTCTCGATTGTTCAAAGATGGCGAATCGAGTTGCCGGAATTGTTGGAAATCTGGGTTTGTTTTGGTGTGTTGTTATCTATGTAGTCTGTATAATTTTATGAAAGTTGACGATAAATGTTAGTTTCTTTGTAGAATGTAAGTGTGCAAGTGTATTTATATGAGTCAGTGGACACATACGATCTGTAATTATACGCAGTAATGTGAGAATATTCTTGTTTAGATCGTGTTTTTACCCATTAAAGAACATGAGTGCACTAGGTGGACCAGTTTTTAGTCTAACTATGGCAATGCCTCTCATACAATTATTCTTAAGTTTCCTACGGAATAGCACATTAAGATAGAAATGGATTAGGAATATACATCGTGAATACTTTGAAGTCCATGAAAAAACTGTAGCGTGCATACATCATTTTGAGAATAAGTCTGAGGTTAGGGAAGCCGTTTCTCTACTTCCAAACTATTCGTGTTCCTCGAAAAATATAAATTTAGATAGAATATACTGTAACAGATATTGTGTTATTCCGTCAGTGTCGATGTGCTTCAAAGTGTCGAGTGATTTAGATACAAGTTTATTTTACAATAATATGTGCTTTGCCTGCGGAAATGTTTGGCTGGATCTTGGAGTATAACAAAACTTACAAGTGTGACAGTTGGAGCAACCTGTATACTGTTACACAAAAGAAATAGTGACTTAGAGGGATTAGCTGGGTTTGTAACGTAGGGTTTTACACTACCAACACATTCCGATTCATGCTGTGGTTATCTGTTATCAAGCAGACTGCGCCGAACTGAAGCTCGTACATGTGGTTAAATATCAGTGTTCAGTCTATATAGTTTTTCCACTCATGTTCTTTAATGAGTAAAAGCCTATTATATCTTTAGTGTCTGAACGTTTCATCATAAGATAACTATCATTGTGTGAAGTGCTGTTGTGCCATATGTCAACATTATGTTAACATTACCAGGGCCGTTCATTGGGTTAACATAATCATTTCGGGTGTACTTGAGCTGAGTGCCTCAGACGGTTAAGGCGCTGGCCTTCTGACCCCAACTTGGCAGATTCGATCCTGGCTCAGTCCCGTGGTATTTGAAGGTGCGCAAACACGACAGCCTCGTGTCGGTAGATTTACTGGCATGTAAAAGAACTACTGCAGGACTAAGATTCGGTAGTTCGACGTTTCCGAAAACCGTAACAAATGTAGTTAGTGGGACGCAGAGCCAATAACATTTTACTTCTGGTGTATTTCCTTTTCGTTGGGTGCTGAATTTAAGAAATTGTCCACCACTTCAAAACTAAGGCAACGGTGTTTCACAGTTCTTACGAGAGTGAATAAATCGAGGAATTTCGTACCTTAATTTATTTTGAAACATTCAAAATGACGTTAGAAGTATCATTTTAACAGTTTTATCATGTATTTTCATCTATCCAGCAAAGTGAAATGTAAGAAAAAGCGTTATTTGACGAATTGAAATTTCTTAATAATCAGCTTGTTGGTCTCTTTTCTAGTAGAATATATGTGATTTTTGTTGGCGAAGCGTTTTCATACGTCTAAAAGTGATTTTTCCTATGATATTACATTTAACATGTTCATTTACCTCCGTTTATATAATATGTACGTGATATTTTCTTCTTAGCCAATACCTGCAATCCGGCTACTTCGGCCGCCATGTCTTTTTTACATTACTGTCTCAGGATTGGAGTCGGTCTTGACCAAACCTTCTCTACAAACTACATCCAAGGAAGCAGGCAAGCAAGCAAGCAAGCAAGCAAGCAAGCAAGCAAAGATTTGTTTATTTATTTATATATATATGTGTTGAGAGCCAGCAAATGAGAGTCCCAAGACGAAAACTATGCCCTTTTACACACCTTTTACCGAAAATACCCAATGAATTGGGAAAAAGAAGAGTGAAACTGGAAAAAGTTGAAAGTGCTACGATGGGATATTGTGTTTTTTTGCCTGGAATTGATTGAAAGGGGCCGTACTGCGTAACATGGTGAAGGCAGGAAGTCCATATTGTCCGTCTCCAGAGGACGCACTGGACCCACCTGAAGTACGCCTACTATTTCTAACAAAACTGAGCGAGTCGGCCGTGCGGTTAGGGGCGCGCAGCTGTGAGCTTGAATTCGGGAGATAGTGGGTACAAACCCCACCGTCAGCAGCCCTGAATATGGTTTTCCGTGATTTCCCATTTTCACACCAGGCAAATGCTGGGGTTGTACCTTAATTAAGGCCACGGCCGCTTCCTTCCCATTCTAGGACTTTCATATTCCACCGTCGCCATAAGACCAATCTGTGTCGGTGCGACGTAAAACAAAGTAGCAAAAAAATTCTAGCAAAGGACTGGAGGTAATGTTGCTATCGTCAAATACACTATAGACAACACTGGACACTTCCGCATTTTCCCGTAATAAATTGCGAGGCATGTTGACAGTGGCGCACCTGGCGGTGCGACCTTAAACATCAGGCGGTACGATTGAAACTATCCAAGTTTCATTTTCAAATTGATAGAAATAATGAAACTAAATAATTATGTTTGCGTTGTTTTACTACAAAAATTGAATGTTAATACTGATAGAAACTGTACCGGCTGGTACACCTCTACGCCGCACATTTAAATTTTCCGCCTTAAAGTACTCCTCTACAGGAGAATCTCTGAACTTTAACAACTGTATCAACTCATTTTTCTCAGAAGATGTCACTACCGTAAATTTTGTAATTATGAAGTTGTCATTACTGTGTGGAGTTCAACTTGTTTTGTTTTCTATTGATCAAGAAGTGTGGACAGTCTCTGATAGATGTCTCTACAAAAAACTATGACCATGCACCCTGGTGCGAAGTGGAAGAACTTTATTTGAAGAAATTTTGTATTCATAAGTTTTATCTTTACTAAATTTCGTTTTTTCATTATGGGTTGGCAATATTAATCTTTTCTTTCCGCCAGTTTTGAATTGAGCCAATCCAGAATTTCTGTAATTAATTTATGACCAATCGTGTCCTTCTTCTTCGATTTTGATGTGTAACTCTAAGCTACTCAATAAACGACTGTGCGTGTGTCTTAATTATTCTTGAAAGGTCTCGAATCTTCCCCGAGAGTATAAAAACTGCTGATTTTCCTGTCTCTCCGCGACTCGAACCATATCTAGCCTAGTATATGGAAGTGTAGCAGGAGGCGGGAAGCGCCTCTTTCATCCGGCAGCAGCTCTTCAACAAGGTAATGGCCACTTAACCATCTTTATTTCTTGCTAGATCAGCAGTTTAACCCGCGGGGAAGGTCCGAAACCTTTATTATGTAACCTATCCTCAAACATGTAAATTGCCGTCACTTTTGTAAAACTTCCTATATCTTTAACTGTAAATCGGGGATAGAGAGTGCTTTACCCTCTCGAGCTCACCTTCATTTTTGCCTTAAGGTGACTACGTTTTGGTAACTTTTTCTTACTTAATGTATTAAATTTTCTTATACGAGTCACCTCCATAGTTTGGGAATAGCCCCTGATTCATCGGCCTAGTGCCTCTTAGGTTTTAAAAGATTTCATGTAGGAGTGCAAGTACACGCCTCCATTCTACTTGGTGTTCCGGGCCATTAACTTAACCTTCATTAACTTATTTTTCTACTAAGGCCCATTAGGTTGGGTACAATATACCCCTGTTTCTTTGTAAGTGTGCCTCGAGGGCAGTTAATAGTAAAGTCCGTTGTGGCCTTTGATAGACTCAGAACATTGAGAGCGGGTCCGCTCTTTCTTGTGTTTGGATATGTGCCTCTAGAAGGCTTGATATTGCTAGGTGGGAGCAAGTGCTCCATGTAATTAGTGGTTTTCTGCCCTTTGGTAATATGTGGTTGTGAGCTGAGAGCTCAGGAATTGTAAAAAGTGGGGCTTTAAGCCCAGATCGTTAAAGTGTCTCTAAATTTTGGCTTTCCTGGTCTTGTACCTGTTTTAACTTGTTGTTATTGGTTAAAATCTGAAGTTTTATGTGAAACTTGTTAAGTTTTGCTGTTGTTGAAAATATAACCTTTAATGCAGTTTTAATTCATATGTCTGCCTTGTAGTTAGACCCATTCCAGCCCGCACCTTCTTTCACCTCTGCATTCCACGGGTAACCCCGTAACAGAAACAATGAAACTCAATAATGATTTCGTTTTGTTCAAATTCTTGGCTGAATGGTCAGCGTTGACGGTTACTGTTCAGGTCACGGATTCGATTCCCGGTGGGATCTGGATTTTAATTACGTCTAATTAATGCTTCTGGTTCAAGGACTGGGTGTTTATGTTTGTTCCAACACTTTCGCTTCATGTTCAGACCACACACTACACTTCCAACCATCACTGAGACATACAGTAGTCATTACGAGACCTCGGATTTCAGGTGCTAAAATGTTATTTTGCTGCCTAAAATAGGCTCTCAAATAAGTTCTAAATTACCGTATATTTTTGACAGATTCAATTTTACGTCTTTTAATATGCATTAATTAAAATATAATGTATATAAAACAAGGTTCTCTCATCTTGCTGAAACGTCACAGAATATAATTTTATCATTCGAGGTGAAATGGGGAAACTCGTGTAACTTTTTAATTAAAAACTACTTGGAACCTGACACTTTCGACAGAATTCACACGCTGAACAAACAGGACTGCCGAAATGATCTCACATAATGAAATAGAGATTTTATTCCACCAGATCAGTGGATACTGTCTCCAGCCTCGTGATAGACTACGGACGTGTTCGCTGCGGGAGGTTCTTAAGGCTTTTCGCGGTGTGTGGTTTGCAGCTTTCTGATTTTAAGATTTTGTTTAAGATTCTGAAAACGATTCAGCAAATATTGTATTTTCTCGGAATATATTAAAAGCGTTTTAACCGATTTAGTGTTAAAAACAGGAATTAGAGCAATATATGCAAATATGGGTTCTAACGTCAATTAAGACATTTTAGGCACTATAAAACTACCGTTTCTAACAATATAAATACATTAAACGTGTAAACACAACTTCATTTTAAGTTCTGTCTTCAAGAACAAAATAGGCTTTTCCCTAAAATCCAAGGTCTAGTAATTACGTCCCTCCATATAGGGTTGGCGCGAGGAAGGGCATCCGTCCGTAAAATAGGGCCAAATCCACATGTGCGATACAGCTCGCACCCGCGACCCCACAGATCTGAGAAAACGGGTAGAAAAAGAAGAATTTTTGTTTTATGTACTGTATTTTGTATTAATTTTCTTCGTGTAATTAATCTAAGGTAAGAATACTTTTTGAAAACTAAATGTAAAACTAATGTGATGTGTATACTAATATTTTACAATGTTAGAATTTATGTACGAAGTTTTGTCTCGAGGTGAACGGAAGAAAGATTTTGATAGGTGAACAATTTCAAAGTTATTGCAGCCGAAAACAGCACAAACCTTAACCAAACATGGTTCAGTTTTTGTATAAATGTAATTCCATAAACAATTGTAACCGGATAAATTCAATTTCCACTAAAATCTTCTTCTTAACGCAAATCCAAGATCAAAATTTTACACTACATAAGCTGGTCGGTATTATTATTACACTCAGTTTTAAGATTGCCCCGCTAGGTGCGCTGGCAATCAATGTCTTGCGATATCTCGCGAAGTGTCACGTATTCTCTATAGTGTATATGCTATCGTCTATGACGAAATAGCTTTCTGATAGGAAATTTCCAAATTTCCGGGTGATGTCGGCTGGAAGTTCATATTGTGCGTCTCCAGACTTCCAGCCTTCATCATGGCAGATATGGCACTCGGACAGTTCCCAGAAAAAAATTATCACCATCGTGCCACCGTGCCACCGTGCCACCATTGCACCTTTTTTCATTTTCACCCTTCAAATCTCCATTGTACTGTACTGCACTGGCGGGGGTGGAAACGATCTGTCATGGAGGCGATGTTTGCCCATTATCAGAATAGAAACTTCCTCATCGCTAAACTGATAGTTACAAAATGTGGTCGGAGGAATTTGGAAAAGCATAAAGGGGAATCTCTCTTAGAAACAAACTGAATTTCTAGTTATTTAGTTGAAGATTGTTAGAATTTGGAAAAGGTCGAAAAAGTTGAAGTTTTCCAGTTACCGGTAATCAATTAAACAGAAAAGCGCACAATGTGCATGTTAAATATTACAATAATAAATTGTCTTTCGACTGCAAAGTTGCTATATTGAGATAGTCCTTTCATTGCACGCTAAAGAATGGTATCTGTCAGTCTGAGGTCCGCCAACTTTCCTTTCCTTACTTTTATGTATTACGATTTCTACTTCGTAGTAAATGGTTCAATTTTTGTTGGAGTTTGTTTGAAAATGAACTCAGGCCTAGTGTCCTTACCATTGTTGTTGTTTCATTTGGCATATCAACTGCCACTTCCTATTGTAATTCTGGTTGAAAATAAACCTTCTTGAATATACCAGGGGTTGTCCTTAGTCCCAGCACATTGCTTGTCTTGTAAATGCCACAGACTGGTGCCATTCTAAACTTAAGGGACAGGATATACTCTCTAGACGGCGATCCACTTTGCCCTGTTCCGCGAAACCAGTACAGCGTAAATATCATGCGCCGACCAATCAGATGTAAGAAACGTTTCAGATAATATCATTACATCATATCCATGAAATAACTCTGTAGGTAAATTATTTACAGCATTTCTTAACGCTTAAATACTCCAAGTCATACATTTTATATGAGTGGGTGTTTCGTTCATTGCTTTCTAGTCCCAGATTTGTTGACTCTGGATCAAAGATTACGACGAAAATTATCACGTCCAGCAAACACTCGTTCAGGTCTAAACTCAGGTGTATTAACTACTTGAAGGTGTTTGAATGAAATTCCAATCTTGAATGCTGTATTAGTGTCCTTAGTTTCCAACCTTTCACAACTTACATAATTTATTAATTTTCTTCAAGATATAATGTCCATCAAAACACGTCTGCATCGACATAAGTGACTCGAAAATATATCCATATACTAAACAATTCATCTTTAGGCTCCAGTGTTCAACTGGTCTAACAAACGGAATGTCCTACAACCATCTCGTCCACCGTACAATAACATTATACATACTAAAAGGTCCAACATACAAAATAGTCGGAAATCACCAAAATTACAGAGATTAAAGCGTTGTTGCCTTATCTAAAAGCCATCTGATATATATGAACTTACACTGTGACCCTAATGCCGAAACAAATGGAATTTTCAAAATGTATATATATATATATATATATATACATGCCAAACAAGTAAGAAAGGCTGATCTATATATATATATATATATATGCCAAACAAGTAAGAAAGGCTGATCTTTGCAGCCAAAATTACTATATTAGAATTAATTTGAAATATGAAATGAAGATATGAATGTATCGTATGAATAAAATCTATACAGTTTCGACATTCGTAATTACTGCAGTAGATGATGGTAATGCTGCTACTTACACAAAAATGACAACACATCACACCTCACTGAATGAGATTATTGGGAAAGAAGTATTAATGCGGTATTCCACCTTGCCCGGATCATATCTATACAATGGAATACCTACAATGGCGTCCCGGAAGACCATAAAGGTAGTTAGTGGGACGTAAAGCAAATAACATTATTATTATTATTATTAATACCTACAATGAAAACATTCGATACAAATTTGTTATATATCACTCCACAAACACAGTGACAAGAGTTAGTCACGTTGTTGCAGATGGAGGTAATTTAGTTGCATACTCCAGAATGGTGGAGATACATTCATGTCACCGACAGAAGATAATTTCGCTAAATATAGAATGGTGATCATTGTATTTTATAATCTATATCTTATTACACTCCCTCCGTAATGTACAGGCCGTACGGTAGAAAGCGCGCCAAGCCCACCAGCTGATTAATTGAGGCGAGTTATGCAAATGTTACAAATTGTACTTGTAAACGTAATTCATAAGAATTGTAAGAATTCTGTTGATAATTCCGACTGTTGAAAGACATAACTTTGTATTTAAGCATCTTGATTGTTTGTTCTTTAACTTTTTCATATCAGGATTTACGTAAACAGCTGTCATTAAGATAATGAGACCTCATAGTTTAGGATAGGTATGGTATCATCACGAGGTGAGTACGATAATATAAATTCAAGGGATGTAACAACTCTCTTGGAATTTTTCATTTAATTGTTATATTATAATACGTTTTTGTGGAAATATAATGTGTTGCGAATTTAAATACAGTTAGTGAAAGTTCGCAGTTGCCACAATGCTAAGAACTTGTGCGAACCACGGCGAAAATACAACTGTACAAGTAAATATACATTGATATTTTAATTTTTTCGTATGAGAGCAGGTTACTTTTATGGAAAACGAAACTCCTAGCGAAGAATAAAGGAGTATATTTCACTCAGTTTCCCGAGCTGATGATGAGTTCTTCTTTTGACTTTCTTGTTGCGCAGATTTACAGCAGGGCGTTTTATTGTTGATACAGAACAAACATGAAAGTAAACAACCGAACATACATACCGTATTGTTATTTCTTGTGTTAGTAATGTTGAGTACGCACTGCCTTTTCCTCAAAAATTAATGAGAGTCAAAACAAAACCCAGTCTAAAAATGTAGAACTAAATGCGATTTATAAAACCTAACATTCTGCTAAATGATTTTAGCATTTTTCTGCATACATTTTAAAATTAAAAAATAAAGTTATTGCTGGTAGAAAACATTTATATATTGGAAGCAATGCACCTTAACAATTAAGTAATTAATACTTAAGTAATAATTAAGGAATATTCCTCAGCAGTTTCCGAGAATGTGGGAAATGGCTATTCCTAAACAAAAAATGATACAGATGTTTGTGTGGAAGAAAGGGTCTTAAGAAAGTCGTCGAAGAATAGTGTCAGAAGTGTCAAGAAAATAAACAAGAAAGCTACTGTATTTATGGCCATCTAGAGTTAAGGAGGTAAAGTCTATTATTATTATTATTATTATTATTATTATTATTATTATTATTATTATTATTATTATTATTATTATTATTATTATTATTATTATTATTGTACGTTTGTTGTCTCTATATTGGTATTAATGCATACCAATTATTTGTTGGGTACATTGACGAGTAGAACACTCAATCTTTGACCGTGTAGATCGCACTTCAAACCTACTTCTTCTAAAATTACATAGACCTGACTTACGAATTAAGATGCGATTACAGGTGTTAGTGACCTCATCTGTTATATTAATACAACATTTGTGAATATTTCATAATTACTAGGTACAGATGTATCAATCATTGCATTGCACGGGTCGGACGGAGGAAACTGTTCGTCATTTTGCGTGACGTCATCGGAGCTACAGTAGACTACGGCCTGTACATCACGAAGGCCGTGTTTATGTCAATTTCAGCTTTCTAGACATTCTATACTGCTTATTATCACTGTGGAAGGCTAGGAAACAGAGCACGACCGACTTACTGTGTCACTCTAGTTAACTCAGTGAAGATCTAGTTGGCGGTGCAGTGCTCACAGATTCATAGTTCGAACTCATACCGACAAGTAACGCTGTGCAGAGATGTGTACGTCAACATGGCAAAACTGAAACCGTTATTTTGCTGAATGAAACTATTCTTCTTCAAAAGGTTGAAAATTTGTGGTCGTGGGAGGTTTGTTATATTTTTCTTGTAAAAGGAAGATATCTGTTGTTAATTTTAACTGTTGAAACTTTATAAATTTTCCACATTTCCTCATGTTGGACATTATATTATCTAACCATGGGATGTGGATATTTCGTGTCACGGATATTTTAGTTCTGATAAACCATACCCGGGACATGGAATAGGACATTGATGATGACGATGACCTTTTAACAACGAGGATATTTTAATTCTGGACTTTTCTGAATAGATATATTTTAAGCAAGTGGAGGACTTCCATAGGTTGACATTACCAAATAGTGGACGTTTTCATATAGTAGACCTTTTTGAAATTTGACAAGATCTCTGATAACAATGATGTCAAGCTATCATCCGTTAGCCACGCATTATGCTTTCCTGCCTTCAGTGAGCATATTTCTTACGGTCTTGTCCCCTTCTTTGTAATATTTTGATTCTCTGCCCAGCTGTCCATGCCTTCTTCTCTATTTTCATCCCTTTAGCAAATAAATAAATAAATAAATAAATAAATAAATAAATAAATAAATAAATAAATAAATAAATAAATAAATAAATAAATAAATAAATAAATAAATAAATAAATAAATAAATAAATAAATAAATAAATAAATAAATAAATAAATAAATAAATAAATACTGATCTGCATTTAGAGCAGTCGCCTAGGTGGCAGATTCCCTATCTGTTGTTTTCCCAGCCTTTTCTTAAATGATCGCAAAGAAATTGGAAAATTATTGAACATTTCCCTTGGTAAGTTATTCCAATACCTAACTCCCCTTCCTATAAACGAATATTTGCCCCAATTTATCCTCTTGAATTCCAACTTTATCTTCATATTGTGATCTTTCCTACTTTTAAAGACACCGCTCAAACTTATTCGTCTACTGATATCGTTCCACGCCATTTCTCCACTGACAGCTCGGAACATACTACTTAATCGAGGAGCTCGTCTCCTTTCTCCCAAGTCTTCCCAGCCCAAACTTGGCAACATTTTTGTAACGCCACTCTCTTGTCGGAAATCACCCAGAACAAATCGAGTTGCTTTTCTTTTGATTTTTCCAGTTCTTGAATCAAGTAATCCTGGTGAGGGTCCCATACACTAGAACCATACTCTAGTTGGGGTCTTACCAGAGACTAATATGCCCTCTCCTTTACATCCTTACTACAACCCTTAAATGCCCTCATAACCATGTCTCATAACCTTGTATCTTCTGTTAGGTGTATGTTTTCTACGGTTATGTATCATCTGTTTTTTTATTTTCCAACATTCAGCATTGAAGAAGTAACAACTACTATAAAAGAACTGAAACCAAGGAAAGTCCCAGGCTTTGAAGGCTTTCACGCAGAATTCCTTTTGCACCGTGGCAAATATGTGAAACAGTGGCTGGTCGAGTTCTTTATAAACATTCTGCAAACGGGAAACATACCACATAAATGAAACGAGCAAAAGTCATAACCTTACTGAAACCAGGTAAACCAAGTGACAAGCCAGACTTTATCATCCCGTAGGTTTAATTAGTAAGTTACCTAAATCACTAGAAAGAAGCGCGTTGACTAGAATATGTCAAAAGGTCTTTGAAATTATACCGGCCGAACAGGCTGTTCAGTCCTAATCGCAGCTGCACAGATCAAATCCTCTCCCTAACAACCTTCATAGAAGCTATTTATTTTCCAGAATAAAGAGAAGTCATCAGACATATTCATTAATCTGAGAGCTGCATATGATACTGTCTGGAGTCAAGGAGTCATACTAAAATTTCTACAAGTCATCACAAGCCCAAAAATTGGCAACGTTTTCAATGGAATGCACAGTAACCGTTGTTTCCAAGTACTAACGGGAAAAAGAATGAATTCACAGATGCAGCTAAACATTGGCTACCACAAGGATCTGTTCCTGCCCCCCTCCTGTTCAGTTTGTACATATCAGATATGCCTGAAACCACAAAAGAAAAGTTGGGTATGCAGACGACTGAGCACTCGCAGTGCGGCATAGAGATCTTGAAGTTACCAAGTCCGTATTGAGAAATACTTTTAACAATTATTTTTGACTATTTCTACAAATGGAGTATCATGTTTCACCTAAAAAGCAACTTATTCAACAAAGAACTCACGGTATACTTGAAGGCAGGCTACTCAGTTATAAGAGACACCTGAAATATCTAGGAATCACGCTTGATAGAGCGCTCACTTACAAACAACGCCTATTTTAGAACAGCTGCCAAAATCAAAACTCGGAAAAACATTCTCCAGATTCTCTGTGGCAAATCAAGTTGATCCTCTGCATCGACACTCCCCACTTCAGCTCTGGAGTTGGTTTACGCTGTTGCGGAATATTGCTCTCCAGCTTGGATGAACAGAACTCACACAAGACTTGTTGACGTACAGCTCAACCAAACCATGCATCTTATAACCAGCACAATCAGACCCACACTTACTTTCTGGCTACTCATACTTAGCCAGAGGGGGAAAGAGCACTTGTACGAGAGTACAAAGAACTACAGACAAAATTCTCAACCATCACCCCTGGAAACTGCAAGGATGTTAGTTGAGAGCGGGTTTAATATTAATGAACAGCGGAGACAGACAATGCGGATTAATGCTACGACAGAACAACTTAAGGTGCCTGTATAACCCCCTGTGGGTGGGGGCGGTAGAATAACACCTGTCGTAAGAGGCGACTGAAAGGGCCCCTGGCGCTCTTAACTTGGGAGCGTGGTTTAGCGAACACAGGGCCCTCAACCGAGTCCTGGCATTGCTTCCACTTACTTGTGCCAGGGTTCTCAAACTTTTCAGACTTTTTTCTCAGAAGTATATTTTTGGCTCTTATACTCCTTTGATTATAACCCCCTCATATGAGACCTTATATCATCCCATTGCGTTTAATAGATCCCCAGAAGTATGATCAACCCAAGTGCTTTTCTAGCCTTCAACTAATATATCTTTTTGTAAATATCTTTCTTATCATATGTAATTTTCAGTAATTAACCAGTATTAGTCGCCTCCTTTATCTGTGCATTTTGACGTGTGTCGTGAATGTCAAATGAGAGTTCCAGACAAACTATAAGCTGTGCGGAGTATATGAAACATGGACTGATGGTTATATGTCATTAGGGACTGATGACCAGTAGAATGGCCGTCTGTGGGAGGGAGAAACTAGCGGGCTGTGTCAAAAATAAATGTAGTACAGTTGTAGGACAGTTGGTATGTAGAGAAGTTATGATTGTGTGCTGTTTTTCTGTCTTGTCTTTAATTCAATTAATTGCTTCCATGTCAGGTAATAATAGTTTAAAATAATAAATCTCTTCTAAATCCTACAATACGTAGTTCTCAATTTTGTGGGGAAAAACAGTTACAAAATAGGTAATGTATTCAAAAAGCAAAACATTAAAATAGCATTCAAAACAAACAACACATTACAGAATGAAAATAGTAAATGCACTCTAAATAAGAAGATGTTTTCCAAATCAAGAATATATGAATTCAAATGCCAAAAGCCAAGTTGTAATGCCACATACATCAGCCAAACAAATCGTCATCTCCACACCAGATACAAGAACATAAAAACGCAGTTACACACGATAAACACGGCCTTCTGCAAACGCATATATGAAAATGCCCACCAATTCCCTAACACCAGCACAGATATTTGAATATTACTCATCGAAAAAGATTATATATAAAAGGCGCGAGAGAACTATTCATCACTAAAAAGCCATCCAGTATAATCTTCCACGCTCAAACACATCCAAAAATTCCCCACTCTTTATTCTACTAAATCAAACCACACATCATTATAGCACAAGAATTCAAAATCCATTACTTCACGTAATCTGGCAGTTCACTAATACTCATTTTCAACTCCGATATAATTACCAAAATAATTTATAATATGTCGGTAATTATTATTAATAATAATAATAATAATAATAATAATAATAATAATAATAATAATAATAATAATAATAATAATAATACCGGGAGGTACACGTCATCCCCGTGCATTTAAATGAAGCGCCTTGAAGAACGCTATCTATCACATAAAAATTGAAACATGTAGTACAAGAAGATGGGACGTTGATCAGAAGAGATCAGTACTAAATGATGGAGTAATATGTTATTTTAAAGTTTCCTAAACTGACTGGATTTTTTCGTTTTGTTTTGTTTTGTTTTGGTGTATCAGTGGTTGCAAAACCTATTTGAAGAAATTGGGACTTTTCTCCATACATGTCTCTATTAAAGAAATGAGGTCATGCACTCTGGTGCAAAGTGGAATAACTAGAGATTTGAAGAAATTTTTTGTTTATAGGTTTTCTGAACTGGATGGACTTTCTTTGTGTTTGATACTTCAAGGTTTGCAACACTTCTTACTCATCCCGCCAGCGTTGACTTCTGACCAATCAGAAATTTTGTGTATTTATTTTGCAGCCAATCATAGGCTTCTTGTAACTTTTCGACTATCCAATAAAAGGAGAGGGTGTGCCCGGATTTAGTCCAGAGCCTTCCCGACACTTCCTCTCGGGTATAAAAGTGGTCGCTTTTTCGAGTTACTGATCGCCGCGTTATTAAGTGTGTATGCTAAGCGAGGAGACGCGGGTCCCAATTCTTCGCCAGGCAGAACATCAGCCCAGCTAATAGCCACCAGATTTTTATCTCTGTAGTTATCTTCGCAAGCTGAACTCGAGGGGAAGATTCCAGTCTTTAACTACGTAACAGCCAATTTCCTAAAATGTAAACGTTCTTCCTTCTTATGTAAAATTTCATGTAAGTCCTAAGGACTTAAACTGTAAATCGGAGATAGAGAGTGCGTTACCGTCTCGAATTCCTCTTCAATTAATCTTGAGGTTACTAAGGTTTTGTAACTGCCTTTCTCTTGTAAATGAACTTGTCCTTCTAGTCACCTCAGTAATGTGGGATTAGCCTCTGCATCGTCGGGCTGCAAGCCCAAGTAGGGTTTTAACCTTCATTTTCTGGAGCGCAAGTGTACGCCTCCCTACATTTTTGAGTTTGGGCCAGTAATTTAACCTGTTCTTTCACGAAGGCCCAGTAGTATGGGAACTCGATACCCCTGTATTGCTTCGTAAATACAACTGCCACTAACTTGTCAAATGTAGGTTGTGCCTAGAGAGGCCAGGAATTTTAAAGTATTGTGCAAATGTAAAAGTTAAAAGTTGCCTTGACTAGGCCGTAAGGGTTTGGGAGCACAGCCTCCTTGGTAGAATTTGTAGAGCATGTAAGCTCTTCCCTGATAATGTAATAGACATTTGTGCAATACAGAGTGGTGCCTTCAGAGGGCCGTAAATTGTAACCGTTGGAGCAAAGTGCTCTTGAACATTAGAGATGTTGGGAGTTAGGACCTTTGTAAATTATGAGCTTGAAGCTCAAAATTGTAAATTAGCATTATTGGTTTTTCTATTTTGTACGAACTACCTCTGTACCTGAAAATTTAATTTTTGTTGAAATTTAATATTTGAAAAGAAATGTAACCTTTATTTGAAAGTTTTAAATTAATCTTTGACTATCGTAGATAGACCTATTCCCACCAGCACCGTCTTTCATCTCTGCGTTCCACAGATAACCCAGGAATAATAATAATAATAATAATAATAATAATAATAATAATAATAATAATAATAATAATAATAATAATAATAATTGTTACCGAGTTTTTGTGGTAGTTATGCGTGAAAGAAGGTGCGGGGTGGTGAACAGGTCTCAAGCTACTAAAGTAAAATTAATTTAAAATTTAACAAGGTTATATTTTCTTTTTTAAAACAAAGAAATAACAAGCATGGCAGGTACAAAGTAGCAAGTCCAAAGGGTAGTTACAATATTTACAAGATTTGGGCTTCGCGCCCTGACTCCACAATGCTAGGGCAATCAGCCCAGTTTTACCCCAAACACAAGTTTCAACAGAGGGGCAGAAAACCCCATTCATGCCTAGGAGCCCTTGCTCCAAATTACACAGAAAAGCCTGCACGAGGCGTACAACACTCAATTTTCAAAAGAGCCACTCGCTCTCAAATTTAAGCCTCTCCCAGGCCACACCAAACTCCACCTTCAAGTTGTCCTCAACGGACCTAAACACAGGGGTAGAATACCCAATCTACTGAGGTCTATAAAATGAAAAGAAGGTTAATTAAATGACCTCTAAGGTAACAATTTGAGAGGAGGCGAACTTGCACTCCTAATACACTTTGATTAAGACCTACTTGGCACTAGGCCGTTAATACAAGGGCTAATCCCATACTAAAGAGGTGACTTAAGAAGAGAACAATTTGTTTTACGTTAACGAAGAATAGGTTGAGAAAAATAAGTTCACCTCAAAACAATATGAGTGGGAGCTCGAGAGGGTTAGCACTCTCTATCCCAGTATGTAGCTTTAAAAGAGAATATATGAAAGAGTAGTTACATTTAGGAAAAGGTTACATGGTGGAACGCTTAGAACCCGCCCCGAGAGTTAAACTGCTGAGCTAGCCAAGAAAAAAGTTATTAATTGGCCATTACCTTGTTGTTGACCGCTGCCGAGGAAAGAGGCGCTTCCCGCCTCCTGCTATGTACTTTATACACTGAAAGATGGAACAGAAGTGGCCCGGAGACCCTAAAATCAGCAGTTTAAATACTCTCGCGGAAGGTTCTAGGCGTTAGGGGAATGAAAACACCCTCCCACGAGGATTTTATTGCTTGATCAATAAACCCCCTACACAATACTAAGAAGAAACACATAATTGGTGGAAAATTAATTTAAGAAATTCGGGATAGGCTAGATTTAAAACAAGGGGAAAGAAGGGGTAATATTGCCAACTTAACCAATGACTGAAAAAAATTTAGCAAAGAACAAACATTTGAAATAAAAATTTCTCCAACAAAATAGTTCTTTGACTTCGCACTAGGGTGCACTATTGTTGATCTTCAGTAGTGTCCTCTAGAAGAGAAAGTTCACACTTCTTACTTCAAGCGAAACAAAAACACATCAAAAATGACACAGTTCAAAAACTCAAAATTTTCCACGTGGTGACATCTTCTGAGAAAGCAGAGAACTAATAGCGTAGATAAAGTTCAGACTTCCTCCAGCAGAGGAGTTTCAACAGGCGCAAATTTTAAATTAGCGGCGTGGAGGTGTACCGCCCGGTACAGACCTCCCCCCCAAAAGTACCTCCAGGGGTGGCACATGAAATCTGTTTGAAACAAGGTCCAAGTTATGCTGTGGATATGAAGATTGATTGCAGAAGCATTTATAAGATTTTCTTAATTTGGTTTGATTCAGTTCCAAAATTTTGTTGTTTCAGGTGAAGTAAAGTCTTTATATTTGTAGAAGTCGAATTTCTGAAGATAAACTTTTAATACTTAGAGGTGAAGAAAAATTTTGCAATTGCCGCCAAATATTGCTGTTGAATTCCCAAGTGTAGTCATTGCTTATCGTAACTGTCCATGTAGTTGGTGTTGATTAAGTTGAATGGCCAGACCGGCCGTTGCAGCTTGCGTCCAAAAGGAGGCCGCTCGGACCCCTCAAGTACCCTGAGATACCGCTCGCCCGCACTATGAGGGGAGCAGAGGTGTTGAAACACGCCGCGCCCGCGGTGAACATATACAGGCTGCGGGCAAGTAGCAGGTCGTGCGCCGCGCATCAGCCTTGGCCGGGAGGAGAGCTCCGGCTCGCCGTGCACCTGACGTCCTCGCTGGAGAAGAGGGGGCCCGTCCTCTGCCCAGTTGCTGCACGGCGCCGCGCGGCTGCGGGGGCACTGAAACATTAAAGCTAGGCGGCAGAATTGTGTTGGACCATCATCTTTTTGAGGGCACAGGCTTGGTGAAGAGGTTGAGGGGTCAGCGGCGTGCAGGTGTACCGCCCGGTACAGAGAGGTCCCGGGTTCAGATCCCGGACGAGCCCCCTGAGGTTGAGGGGTCAGCGGCGTGCAGGTGTCCATGGCATTTAATGTAATCAAGCCGCAGTGTGTATAGCAGGAGACGGGAGCGTGGTAATGGCCATGGTAAGGACAAAATGGCAGTTTAACGGATCGGGGAAGGTTTTACAAAAAGCTTACATATAAGACAAAATATTATAGAAGGGGCAGAAAGCCTTAAAAGTGAAACTCAAAAAAAATATAACCTTCATATTCCTTTCAAAATAATATGAAGCAAGTTAACACAGAAATTACACCGGTTTCACCTGGGACAGGTGAACTCTAAATATCCTCTCGGTGGCTGGATTACTTAACAATAAGGTAACCGGCGTAAGGAAATCCAGAATAATGCATGGCCCATGGAATCTGGGGGCAAGCTTGCCCGCGGGAACAAAGTTCTTGACCATCACCTGGTCACCTACCTTCAAAGTGGTGGGTCTCCGTCCACGATCATACCTTTCCCTAACCTTTTCATGAGATACCTTAAGATTGGCTTTAGCCTTCTTCCAAAGATCTTTAATATTATCCGGATCTATTGTCTCGGGTAGAATGTCACTCAGAGACCAGAGGTTAGAGAGCGGCGTGTTGGGAACAAATTTGAACATCAAAGAAGCTGGAGTAAATTTATGTGATTCATGAACCGCCGAATTCAAAGCAAAAGCTAACCAATGCAGGGACGTGTCCCACCTGGAATGATCTTTATGATGATAGGCAATAAGTGCGGACCTGAGATTACGATTAACCCGTTCAGCCAGAGATGGTTGAGGGTAATAAGCAGAAGTAGTTACATGAGAGATGGATTTTTCAAAACAGAATTTACGAAATAAATTAGATGTAAAAGCCTTAGCATTATCAGATACAATATATTGGCACGGACCAAAAGAAGCAAAAATAGAATTTAAGCAAGTAATGGTAGACTGAGCGGTAGCCAGCTTAGTCGGAAATAACCAAGAAAATCTGGTAAAACCATCTACGCATACAAAGATGAACTTGTTAGCATTACCCTTTGACTGGGGGAAGGGTCCTACATAATCAATGTACAGGCGTTCCATGGGGCGTGACGCTTGATGGGAAGACAAAAGGCCTACCTTGGTGGACATGGTTGGTTTACTAATCAAACAGGATTTACAAGCCTTTACTAGTTCACGGATTTCACCGTCCATACCTTTCCAGATGAACATTTCACGAATCTTTTCACGGGTTTTAAAGATTCCAAGATGCCCTCCTAATGGGGTCTCATGATAATATTTGACGATCATACGCACGAGAACAGCTGGAACGACAACCTTCATCATCTTGTCATGCCTCGATGGGCAACATAAAACACCATTCCTCAGAACATAAGGGACAACATGTTCCCCAGAAGAAAGGGTTTCCATTATCGGAGCCAGCGTCGGATCTTCACGTTGGTATTTCTCGATATCCCTAAAGAGCATGGGGGCATCAGTTAAGATGGCATTAACATCAAATAGTGTGGACTCGGGAGGTGATGAACGGTCGACCGGTTCATGGTTCTCAACGTCGTTTGAAAACATACGACTGAGTCCATCAGCGACAATATTTTCGGTACCTCTGATATGCCTAACATCAAACTGGAAGGCAGAAATACGAATGGCCCAGCGGGCTATACGACCAGTACGACGCGGCCTACCTAAGACCCAGCTTAAGGCTTGATTATCTGTCTCCAGGTCGAATTTAACATGTTCCAGATAGAGACGGAACTTCTCTAAGGCGAATAATACTGCCAAACCTTCGAGCTCATAGATGGAATACTTGGCTTCTTGAGCCGACGATGTCCTAGATGCATAGGCGATGGGTCGCCTCCCTAGTTCAGTCTCTTGAAGAAGGACTGCCGCTACTGCTGACGACGACGCGTCGGTTTGGACGATGAATTTCTTCGAGAAATCAGGCATAGCAAGTACAGGGGCATTACAAAGAGCTAATTTAAGGTCTTCGAAAGCGGCTTGTTGAGAAGGTCCCCACTCAAATTTGATGCCTTTCCTACGAAGAAGGTTTAAGGGCGCCGCTCTATTAGCGAAGTTAGGAATAAACTTCCTGAAGAAATTCACCATACCAATGAACCTGGCGATACCTTTAATGTCCTTGGGAGGTTTAAAATCACGGATGGCCTGTGTTCTAGAATGATCGACGGCTACACCATCAGGTGACACAATATGCCCTAGGAAAGACATAGAGGGCTTAGCGAGGGCAACCTTGGACAACTTAACAGTTAACCCAGCCTTACGAAGGCGATCGAGAACTTCTCGCAGATGATCTAGATGCTCTTCAAAAGTCTCTGAAAATATGACGACATCATCCAAGTAGTGGTACAAGTATTCAAATTTGATGTCGGAGAAGACCCTATCTAGCAGCCTAGTGAGTACAGCGGCTCCCGTGGGGAGCCCGAAAGGCACGCGGTTGTATTCATATAAATTTCAGTCCGTGGCAAACGCTGTAAGGTGTTTAGACTCTTCGGCAAGGGGAATTTGATTATAGGCCTGATTCAAGTCCAAGATAGTAAAGAACTTGGCCTTACGAAACCATGAAAAACAAGAATGAAGGTCGGGAAGGGGCACAGATTTTAACACCACCTTCCGATTGAGAGCCCTATAATCAATGACAGGCCTGAAGCCTCCTTGGGGTTTCGGAACTAGAAAAATAGGCGAAGAATACGCCGACTTAGAGGGCCTAATAATACCATCTTTCAACATCTGATCGATAATTTCTTTCAGAGCCTTCATTTTAGGTGGAGATAGCCTATACGGTGGAAAACGGACAGGAATCGAATCCGTGACCTCAATTTTGTATTCGATCAGGTCAGTAACACCAAGAGTATCAGAAAACACCTCTGGAAACGACTGACACAGCTTACGAATACTATCAGCCTGCTCCTCAGGTAGATGTCTAAGATCTAACAACATCTCATCCTGGGTAGGCGAAATAGAAGAACATGATGCAGAATTACACTTTAATAAAGGGATGTTACAATTAGAGGCAAATTTGAAAGTGCAAGACCTACTCTGAAGGTCAATCACAAGACCAGTGTGAAAAATAAAGTCCGCTCCCAATATAATGGGGCAAGACAAGAGCTTGGCCACAAACAATTTAACTTTCCATGTGAATTTAAAAATACGAATTTTGACCAATAAGGAACCTAGAATTTCTAATGGGGATGAATTAGCCGAAACATATTGAACAGGAGATGAGACATAGTCAGGGAGTTTACAAACAGACTTCAATTTAGAATACCATTCAGCCGAAATAATCGAACAAACACTGCCTGAATCTAAGAGAGCTGTTATAGGCTCGTTATTTAACTCAATCTTAAGAAAAGGAACTGGTGCGGGGGAATCCGCCGCAATCCTAAGACACTCTTTGGGACCTTCAAAAGATAAATTTGAAAATTGCTCGTTCCCTGAATTTACAACCTGTTTACTAGGGGCTGAGTCTCGGGAAGATGGATTAGTCGACTCAGCCGAAGCCACTAGTCACTTTTTATTATTGGCATAGGTAGATTTTGCACCAGAAGTTGAGCAGGAGGGGGTGCTAATCGAGTTTGGGCAATTCTTGGCGATATGTGAGAAAGCCCCACATTTAAAACAGCCTTGTGCTGAACCAGCTCCATTATTTGCCCTACTAGTTTTGACCAATGGACATTTATTGCGAAGATGGTCAGGCGACCCGCAAGCATAACATTTATGGCGTGTGACTGGTCGGCGAGGTGGAGGCCGAGTATTACTAAACGAAGGAGGGGGTTCTTTTGCCACACGCAAAGAGTCAGCGTACCTCACTCCTTCCGCTGAGACGGCCAACGCTTCAAGTTCAGAGAAAGTTTGCGGGCACGCCGCGAAACACAAATATGACCTATAAGATGGTGAAATGCCTTCTACAATAGCCTGTACAATCTGATCTTCAGGAAAATGAAGGGCAAACACCCTAGTATAAAACTTAATGTCTTGTATGAAATCAGCCATGTTCTCATCCAAGCGCTGTACACGATAATAGTACTTCTGAATCAGAGATGACCTCGCGCGGGCGGGAATAAAATTTGCAAGCAAGTGTGCATGAAAATCTTCAATAGATGACTGTTCGGCTATGGCTCTTACTATTTTGTCAGAAAGAATACCAATTGCATAAGGATAGATGATTTGCAAAATTTGACATGGAGAAAGAGAAAACACAAAGGCATGATCCTGAAATTCAACCAGAAATCTTAAAAATGAAATTACTTCACTGGTGATATTAACCGAAAACTTAGAGATACCTCTGAGCAACATTGCCAATGGATGAGGCAAGCTGCTAAACCCGGGTGAAATAGTAGGTAAAGGTTTCAATGGCAAGGAAGTTAATTCCGAACGGATGTTACTCAACGATGCACGGCGTTCAGATTCGTTGTCCAATGGGGCAGAGATAGTTTGAGCAGCAACGGTTATCCTATTGACTTCTCCCTTATGAGGCTTTTCCTCGCTACCTACATTCACTGTGGTGGGTAGATCGCTTTTGGGAGGAACCTCCCCTGTTAACAATTGAGTGACCTTGCTAGATAATTCAGACATATTTTCAAGCAGCGTACTAGCTTCCTTCTTCTGAACGTAATTCAACTTTAGAGACAACAGATCATTAACTCTATTTGAAAAGTGATATAGCCTAGCTTGCACACGCTTAATTTGATTAGGAGAAGGATCATTTTCATAAAAAAAAACTAACTACAGAAGCTAGCCCAGTAATATTCTCCGTGATCGTGGAAAGAGAGTCGTCAATTTCTTTCTCTCCCAAATTGGGGATGGAAATGGGCAAATCTAGGGACTCTCTAAGCTTGTTTGTGTCTACTGCAACCGTGCCTCCAGATTGTACATTTCTAATAGTCAATTCATAGATCAACTCCTCCTTGCGCAAATAGTTAAGATGGAGAACATCGCGAGGGCCGGGCATGGTGACAGAACAATTTTGAAAAACTCAAAAAATTCCAGCAACTGGGAAAATAGTTAGAGTTCGGAACAAAACAATGTTTAGCCGTCAAAAGGGGCTAAATTGAGACCCATTCAACCACGCTCTGCTACCACTTGTTACCGAGTTTTTGTGGTAGTTATGCGTGAAAGAAGGTGCGGGGTGGTGAACAGGTCTCAAGCTACTAAAGTAAAATTAATTTAAAATTTAACAAGGTTATATTTTCTTTTTTAAAACAAAGAAATAACAAGCATGGCAGGTACAAAGTAGCAAGTCCAAAGGGTAGTTACAATATTTACAAGATTTGGGCTTCGCGCCCTGACTCCACAATGCTAGGGCAATCAGCCCAGTTTTACCCCAAACACAAGTTTCAACAGAGGGGCAGAAAACCCCATTCATGCCTAGGAGCCCTTGCTCCAAATTACACAGAAAAGCCTGCACGAGGCGTACAACACTCAATTTTCAAAAGAGCCACTCGCTCTCAAATTTAAGCCTCTCCCAGGCCACACCAAACTCCACCTTCAAGTTGTCCTCAACGGACCTAAACACAGGGGTAGAATACCCAATCTACTGAGGTCTATAAAATGAAAAGAAGGTTAATTAAATGACCTCTAAGGTAACAATTTGAGAGGAGGCGAACTTGCACTCCTAATACACTTTGATTAAGACCTACTTGGCACTAGGCCGTTAATACAAGGGCTAATCCCATACTAAAGAGGTGACTTAAGAAGAGAACAATTTGTTTTACGTTAACGAAGAATAGGTTGAGAAAAATAAGTTCACCTCAAAACAATATGAGTGGGAGCTCGAGAGGGTTAGCACTCTCTATCCCAGTATGTAGCTTTAAAAGAGAATATATGAAAGAGTAGTTACATTTAGGAAAAGGTTACATGGTGGAACGCTTAGAACCCGCCCCGAGAGTTAAACTGCTGAGCTAGCCAAGAAAAAAGTTATTAATTGGCCATTACCTTGTTGTTGACCGCTGCCGAGGAAAGAGGCGCTTCCCGCCTCCTGCTATGTACTTTATACACTGAAAGATGGAACAGAAGTGGCCCGGAGACCCTAAAATCAGCAGTTTAAATACTCTCGCGGAAGGTTCTAGGCGTTAGGGGAATGAAAACACCCTCCCACGAGGATTTTATTGCTTGATCAATAAACCCCCTACACAATACTAAGAAGAAACACATAATTGGTGGAAAATTAATTTAAGAAATTCGGGATAGGCTAGATTTAAAACAAGGGGAAAGAAGGGGTAATATTGGCAACTTAACCAATGACTGAAAAATGTTTAGCAAAGAACAAACATTTGAAATAAAAATTTCTCCAACAAAATAGTTCTTTGACCTCGCACTAGGGTGCACTATTGTTGATCTTCAGTAGTGTCCTCTAGAAGAGAAAGTTCACACTTCTCACTTCAAGCGAAACAAAAACACATCAAAAATGACACAGTTCAAAAACTCAAAATTTTCCACGTGGTGACATCTTCTGAGAAAGTAGAGAATTAATAGCGTAGATAAAGTTCAGACTTCCTCCAGCAGAGGAGTTTCAACAGGCGCAAATTTTAAATTAGCGGCGTGGAGGTGTACCGCCCGGTACAATAATAATAATAATAATAATAATAATAATAATAATAATAATAATAATAATAATAATAATAATAATAATAAAGCTACAAGTACAGTTCCACGAAAGCTGATGACGAAACGGAAAATGATCGACAATTATCCAGCACTTCTCATGCCACTGCCAGTGTATTGAACGACCTTGCACACTTAGCTGGATTAATAAAGGATTAGGAAGCACAGTTGGAGCATTTCATTAATATATGTCATAAGATGCCACTATTAGAAAAGTATGATCAGTATTTAAACATAATTATTGTTTTCTTATTTCCTGGTCACCAATTCATAATGTATATTAAAGAAAGTAAATGTGTAATTGATAGAATCTTATGATTTTCTTTCAGGAGCCATTCTGTTTACAATGAATGTCATTTTTCAGGTATAATCTGTTAATAAATTGTTTTTTCAGAAATTTTCTAAACTTACGTTAAACAGAATTCGTTCAGCATACTGAATAACATCACAGTTATAAATTAAATAATTAAGATTCAAAAAGTATATTCAGTATCTGCACAGGAACTGCAAAAACTTCCAAGGAAGAATAAATATCAGTGAGCAGATAAGGTACCTTATAAAGAGGGGTGTTAAGTTGAAATGCGGGCTGTGTTATTCAATACACCTCAGGTCCACCAGTCACTGTTTTCAGTGTTTTAAAGTAGTCTTGCTGCCATCAGCCCGTTTCAATGACTTCTTTGAACTCACTGGTTTAGGAGGAATCTCACTGAAAATAAAATAACACACCTGTTTAACACAGATACATATTAAAAAAAATATATTTTGAAGATGACTAATGGAACATAAGCCTATTCTTGTTACCATGTATAGCAGTAAATTTCTCATTTGTTTATAGATTAATCAACTGTGCGTATATTAACACATTTTGGTGCATAACCAAGAGGGACGATGGAGGTTATAATCAGGTATGTGCGGGTGAAACTTGGGTGCACTGCCTAAGTAGATCCATTCTGGTGTAAGTTAGTTCAGTTATTTGCAAAATTTCATAGAAATGTGTTCAACCCTTTAACCTTTATTCAAATAACTATTAACCATTAACGACAGACGCCAATAACATATATGAAATATGTCAAGCTTGGTGATAAATATACTGACATCATCACTAGCTTCTCATAAAGGTAACAGTGGTTTAAATCCGTCCAAAGTATATGTAATTTTGAATAGCACTCATGTATCTATGGTCGCATTTGCGTACTACAGAAAGTCTCGTGGCTATGATCACAACATCAATATCGAAATCACACTGTCTTCTCTTCGTAATACTAGACAATATTTTTGCATTACATTGTACCCGACAAATTTGGCCATTGATTAACATTTACTCGTGAGCCAGCATAAATCATTTGGTTTATGGTGAAGGGTCAGATTTTATTAACATTAAGTCTTCCCAGCATTTGTCAAGTCGTCTAACAAGTTCTGGGGAGCTAAGCATTGATCGGCGAGCGGAAATCGACCGAGTCAACCTGTCCGTCACGTGACAAACTGGATTCTCCTAGCGAGGAAGTGACCATTCGTTTAACAGTAAATTAAACCAGTAATTATGACAGTTTGAGATTATGAGATTGAATGGAGTGTAGTTCCATTGCATTACATTGGCGTGAGATTCATTTAAGTTTTGTTCGAAACTTTGTTAAGGTGATGTCATCTGAATTTTAGACTTATTTTGGTGAAAGGATAGAGTTAATAATCACTGATTATAATAATAAATTCCCATCTTAAGACCGAGTTAAAGACTAAATTAAAGGTCGTAAGCATAATTGGTGGTTGATTATCCTTGTTAACAAAGGTATTGTGCTCTTGATGTTGAATTTGCCTGATATGTTGGGGGATCCTTTGGGATTAAATTGTTCTTATTTGGAAGCATGTGTCTTGAGAACACTCCGTTCTGATATTTAATTTGAGCACGCTTGAGTCTCACTTCATTGTGTGAATAATAATGTTGTGAAAGCTTACTGACCACATACTTGTCAATCCGAGTCGTTAACCAATCTGCTGGTGGTGATGATTATTTTCTATCAGATCCTTGAGGTGTATTTCATTCAGATCGATCGTCGTCGGGATATTATTATTAAATTCTTTTATAGGCCGATGACCTTAGATGTTAGGCCCCTTTAAACAACAAGCAAGCAATTTTTTAAGTGATTACCTTGATTCAGTCACAGGTGACATACATTGCCGACTATGTTCATGGATTTAAAGTTAATCAATTGATTCAGATAACCCGATTATAACTTAAAAATCGCTCAGTAATAATTTGACTAGGATTCGACTCTAAATAGTGTATATATAAAATATTTCATGTATCCTTTGTATTAATGGATGATTGAATGGAGTAGATAGTGATATTTTCTGACATGAATTTTGTATACTGTGTTGTGGTCTGATCATACGTTCACCGTGATCTTCTAGACTATTCCAGCGTTGCTTTGGTCAAGCTCTTGTTGTAAGAATGTTCATTTCATTATTATTTTATCGTCGTTCGTTTTATATTTTGATTGAATTTAAAGCAAAGAACTTAATTACAAGACCAAAGATCATTTTGTTTCAAATATAAAGGCAATGATTTAACTATGTAAAAGCTGACTATTTGGAAATTCAAAGTAGGCTTATCCAATTTAACAAGTGAAGGTATTTAATATAAAGTAAGGCATCTCAAGTCAACATAAGAGTGTTAAATTAAAATATGCAGTTAAAATCAGGTTTTGAATTGTAAAGCGAATAATTTGCGAACAGGACTTTATCCAAAGATGTATCTGTGATCCTAAAGCCAAATCATGATGCAAATATTTTCAACTACGCAATTGAATAATTACTAATGTTAATTCATTATTTAATTAATTACTGAATGAATGAAGCGAATAATGACCTAGATTTGAGCAGCAATGAAGTAATTATTGAATAAGTACTAACTAAGAATTTAAACAAGTTATTCACCACATGGTTGACTGAGAGCTTGGATTAATCTGTACAAATGAGGAAACAGATAGAATGAATTTTATTTGGTAGGAATGACTATCAGGACAACGTCTCCTCAATTATTTTTCTTTGAAGCCAGTAGAGGCCTAATCTTGATTTTAGTTATTTTCCAGCGGATAATCCTTTGCCTACGGAGCCGAAGTACCATTCCAGATTAATATTGTACAGTCAAATCAGAAGTTATCCACGCGAAATGTTACGGTTTGGAGTCAGCACGAATATTTTGTAATTATAATTTAAGATTGCTTAAGTAATAAATGTACACCTGTGGTTTTTATGTGCTATTTTTCCTTGGTTGTCAGTACTACCCTTTAAATGCCTCGATAGAAGGACAGCCCGTGAACGAACAGGCTGAGATGGACCGAAAAAAAGGGGACAATATAGGGATTGAATTTTTATTCATGTATTCGAAGAACTAATTTGTACGTTTGGAGGATGGTACTAAGGAAAATAATTAGCCTCATATATCAATCATCAATGATCTTCATCTAGGCCTGTCACCCAAGTGGTAGATTACCAATTAATAGTTTACTTAGCTTCTTTAAAACATTTTCAAAGCTTGGAAACGAGCTTTACCTTTGATATATTCCTTCATATTCCTTATTCCTCGTCTTATACATGAATACTTGTCCCAATTTGTCTCCTTGAATTCCAACTTTATATACATATTATGAAATTCCCTACACTTGAAAGCTCCACTCACGCTTATTCGTCTACGATTTTCATCCCACACCATCTCCCCACTGACAACTCGGAACCTACTGGTTATTCGATTAGTTCGTCTCTTTACTCCCAGTTCTTTCCAACACAAAATGTGCAACATTTTCGTAACACTACTATTTTGTCGGAAATTACAACGAGCATATCGTGCTGCTTTCCTTGGGATATTTTACAGGTCTCGTATCAAGATACCCTGGAGTGGGCCCCGTAAACTAGAACCATTCTCTAATTGTAGTCACCAGCGACATATACGCCCTTTCCATTTCATCCTTACAACAGCTACTAATACCCCCATAACCATATGAAGAGATCTGTAAACTTTCTGAACAATCGCGTTAGTATGTTTACTATAATGTGCGACAATAACTCAGAGGGGCTGTATGCCTGATATCAGCGCTCCCTGATGAGGCGAGTTGATAAAGGGCAGCTATGTTAACGGTTGTCAAAACAAAGCTTGTTGGCGCGAGAACATAAGTTGAGGTGACCAGGAGATAGTGCATGGCAATTTAATTTCGTAAGTTTTCTAAATTTTTAGGAGTGAAAAGAAAGACCCTCTCCTTCAAGAATGCCAGCCGTATGCTCACGTACGGTTGTACTAATCGGAGTAATATAACCAAGGATATATCGCATTAAAAGTACGGTAATTATTACTGAGTGATAGCCAAGATCACGTTTTGTGATATCTGTTTGTAATTAAACCCATTTTAATGCTTACACAAAGAAAATGCTGACAGCCACAGTAGTTATTTGTCAGATTATGTTTCAGGTTTCTTTTAAAGAACAAGGAATTAACACAAAAGTGGGTTGTGAAGACGAAAAGAGCGAATTGCATCCCGCTCAATGCAGTCGCTTATGCTCTGTACATTTTGAAGATAAGTACATGTACGAAACCAATAACCAACGGCAATTAGCGCCAAAGGCCGTCCCAACCCTATTTAATTTCCTCCTCATTTACAGGCAAAGAAAACGGAGCGTGCACCTCCAAGGAAACGTGACCACGAAAAGTCACCTGAGGTGATTGATGAGGGACATCCTGCTAAACGATGTAGGTGTATAAAGTAGGGACTATTATATAATTACAAATTATTTACATTATTAATCACCCGCTACTCCTATTTATTATACAATATAAAATTTTGGTGTGCTGAATGACATTGTTTTAAAATTACTTTTATCGTTCAGATCACTAGACCGATGACCACAACTACAATTTCTATCCCAGCCCTAAGAAATTGAAGAAGCAATTGGTGCAGACTGACAGGAAATTAAAACGGCTGAAAGAGAAATGTAAAGTCATGGTGCAGAAAGCAAAGAAGCACAAGAAGAAAACTTTAAATCAGCAAGAAATCATCAAAGGTACCTACTTCTAAGAGGTGGACAAGACCTAATCAGACTTCAGGCCAGTCCAACTGTGCATCAGTATTCCCAGTCTGTGAGGAAGTTTGCTTTGACTATAAACCTTTATTTAGCTCAGGCATACTGTTACCCCACGAATTTTTTTAAACTACCGCATCCTAGAACTCTTCGTCATTGGGCGGCATCTGTTGATGGTATTCCAGGTTTTACATAGGAGGGTTTTAAAAAAAATTCAAAAGAAGTTGGGATAGTTCAGCCAATCCTGGTAACTTTAATATTTGATGAAATGGCTATTAAAAGGACTTAGTTTGGAACGGTAAACAGAATTGTGGCTATGTTGACTTAGGTTAGGGGTATTTAGACACTGAGGAGTGCCAAGTAGCCGAGGAGGCATTAGTATTTATAGTGACAGCACTGAATCGAAGCTGAAAATACCAGTAGATTATTGTCTTGTCAGTGGAGTTCCCAAAGAAGTGAAGTTAAATTTGGTGAAACAATACTAGAGAAAACTGCATGAGACAGGTATGAAAATTGTTGCAGTAATGTGTGATGGGACTGTGACTAACAGGTGTGTGATGCAAGGCTTAGGAGTGAAATTTGATGGCATGTTAGACAGATGTTTAATTCTCAGGCCATAGACTGAACTCTCAGTGTTGTTTTCCCCATCCAGCAGATTCTGAACAAAATGTGTTTGTTTTATTTGATGCTGCTCATCTTATAAAACTTGCAAGGAATTTGCTGGCAAAAAAGCAGGTTTTCATAGGTGGTCGTGCTCCAGAGCAAGAAAATAAAACTGAGTGGAAATAATTGGAGAAACTTGGAAACTTACTAGAAGAAGAAGGCCCGCATACTGGTAATAAACATTTAGAGTGGTAGAGATAGAAATTGAAGGTTTCCTAAGCTGCATAAATCTTCAGTAATTCTGTAATTTTGCAGAGAATTTGGCTTTGAAGAGTTTTCTGATTGTGAAAATACCATTCAGTTTATCATAATCTTGTATTTGATTTATTAAATTCATGCCATCCTATAGGTAGAGACATGATATTTTCGCATTAATGATAAACGCGACAAAAATATTTAGAAGTGACTTTGAAATAGCTTAACGGATCATATGATTCTGGTTAAGAAATTTGTGATTTTGTTTTCGCGACGTATAGCGAATTACAGCGATAAGGCCAGTTTAAAGCGAAATTTACTTATTTGCGATAAGTGTGAAACTGCAGCGAAATTCGTTGAAAATAACAATCTTGAAATAGTATTCCAATATCCCGTGCGTGATGGGAGGCAAGGCAGAAAAAGGATTTCTCATTTCGACAGAAGTATCGCTTCGTATTAATATTCTATAAAATCCCTTAACGGTATGGCGGTATAGGGTGAAAGCGATGGCCATGTAGGCTGAAAGGGTAATTAGTTATGTAATCTTGATTAGGGGTATATTATTCTAATCGAGATTAAATAAGTAACAATGAATGGTTATCAATATTGTTTCTCTTTATTTACCTATATTTCACATGAATAATTCACAAATCCCACGAATGAACCTTTCTTAATAACTTTAGGAACTGATAAACGCGAAATTAAAGCGATGTGGTCAGCCCTACTTCGCGAAATAATGCGAAAAATAGTTTCCTTTTCGCGAAATCGAACATAAATTGATGCGATAAACTCATACCTCTACCTATAGGTAAGGGAACCAAGACTGCAATCAGAAAATTCAACAAGGCCATAATATGTGCCTATGTTGAGAAACGCATAAGTTACCTTAAAAATATTACATGAACTGATTGTTCTTCCCGTGGTAACTCTAAGAAAAAGTGCTGTGAATTGTATTTTTTGATTTGTTAATTGTGTAAGGCCTTGCAGAAACATATGTCTGAGGAGATGATTCTGTACGAAAATACCTCCTTACACGCAGTTTGAGCCAGGATCACCTGGAATTATACTTTTCGTGTGTGAGGAACAGAGGGGGAAATAGAAACAAACCCAATGCTGCTCAGGTCAAAGCTGCATACAGGAAGTGTCTCATTGGTCAGATCGACCTGTCTTGAAATTCAAACGTGTCTTTGAATCATAGTGTTATATTGAACCCTGATGATGTAAAGACAGTTCCACAACAAATATATTTTACCATATTTGATCATGATTATGTCACCAATTATGAAGCCCTCTCTTTATATAGTGAACATGTTGTTGATTATATTAGACGTAGTCCAATGAAAAGCATCTAAATCAATGAAATATGTGCAGTGTTTGTGTGACTTGCAGAGTGTGAGCACTGATACAAAATGTGGATTGACGAAGTGTATAGACGTAAATAAGTACTTTTGAACCCTTACGAGGATATCAGATACCTATGTAAATTCGCAGAGAATGTCTTTAGAAGTAATCTTTCTACTTTGGGGAAAAACCGAAGAAATATCATGTTGTAATATCAGTCAGATGTATCAAAATCTCTTTATTTGCAAATGAGGTGTCTACCTCGGTGGCAAATGGTACACTAAAATACATTATTGCCAAGCACTAAATATTAAATTAACAAGAGAAGAAAATTTTCCTATAATACAATATTATACAATTTACGCTAACAATTTTTCTATTAAACACACAGCTCATCCTTAATAAATTTATATTGTTTACAAAATTCTACTTATAATATCTCCTGTACTACTTACAAATATAGTCAACTGGTATACAGTATGTGGAATTACTTCAAATGATACTGTACAACTGGTATAAGATTAAAATTTACATTGCATTTATTTACTTTTTATTTTCTTTACCCATTCTGGAACCTAAGTAGCATAACGACCTGCTGCGTCTTAACCAGAGCCCCTTTTGCCACCACTTTTCAGGGTTCCTGAAGGGCCTTCACAACTACCGTAGCGGTCCCAGGACCCTCGAAGTCCCCACTGTACTTCACTCCTACAGGCAGTCCCCTACTTTGACTGTCCAACTCCTTAGACCAGGCGATGGAATTAATTTATTCACACACATGTTTTTATTTATATTAACCTGCACTGGTCGAATGCCCTCTAACATTTCATTTATTTTCTCTGTTGCTGTTTATTCTCTTCTTGAATATCTGTACAGATTTTGGAAAAGGATCAAACACTACCCCTGGTAAACTGTTCGACTCCTTCACAACCTTCCCAATGAATGAAAATTTACCCCAATCACTTCTGCTAAAATTCCTTCTAATTTTATATTTGTGGTCAGTCCTGCCGATATAATTATTTTCCAGCTGAAGCCTCTCACGGATATCTCCCCATGCTGCTTCTCCTGTATAGGCTCTATATAATCTTATGTCTAGTTTTCTCCCTTTTCTTACTTAAAGTTTCCCCCCTTAGTTCCTTCAACATTTCTGATACACTACTCTTTCTCCTGAAATCCCCTGTTACAAATCTTGCTGCTTTCCTCTGCACACTATCTATTTCTTTTATTAGGTATTCTTGGTGAGGATCCCAAACACTGTTTGCATATTCCAATAATGGGCGAACCATACTTAGGCAACTTTTCTCTTTTAATTCTTTGTTGCATCCTTTAAGTAGCCTCATTATGACATGTAACGATCTGTATGCTTTACCAACAATGTCATCAACATGACCCTTCCAGTGCAAATTACTTTCAAATCTTACACCTAAGTATTTGCACTTGCCATCTTTTGGGATAACTACCCCATCCAAAGTATAGTCAAATTCAGTTTTAAAACTCCTGTTTGTAAATGTTGTAGCAGTTGATTTGCCTCCATTAACCTTCATAATATTCTCTTCAACCCATTGTTGGATACTCTCAAGGTCCCTTTGTAATTCTGAACAATCCTCAATGGTATTTATTTCTCTATAAACAATTATGTCATCTGCATACAATCTTATTTTTGATGTTATATTATTCCCTAAATCATTTACGTATATTAAGAAAAGTAACGGACCGATTATACTACCCTGTGCAATTCCCTTCCAAACTTTCTCTTCCTGCGATACATTATTTCCTACTTTGACTTTCTGAACCCTTGAATTTAGAAATGTTTTTACCCAACGTGTAACCCTTACGTCCAATCCTATTCCCTCCTATTTCTTTAATAATATTCTATGTTCCACTCTATCAAAGGCTTTGGAAAGATCTATGGCTATGCAATCTAACTGGCCTCCTGAATCCAAGTGGTCTGATATGTCGTTCTGAAATCCCACCAGTTGTGCTCACAAGAAAATTTCTTTCTAAATCCATACTTGCTCCTCATGAACCAATTTTTATCATCACATATCCCTCTGATGTACTTTGATATTAAACTCTCCAGTATTTTACAAACTATACTGGTCAGGCTGATTGGTCTGTAGTTCTCTGGTTTCCTTTTATCACCCTTTCCTTTATAAATTGGTATTATTATAGATTCCTTCCATTCCTTTGGTATTACACTATTATTTATGACATAGTCAAAGAGAAATTTTAAATAAGGCACTATGTACCACCCCATTGCCTTTAACACCTCCCCAGTAATTTGATCGCTTCCTGCTGCTTTTCCTTGCTGGAGCAGTTGGACTTCTCTGAAAATATCTTCATTTGTGAATGAGAAGCTTCTTGTTTCCCTCTGTGTCTCTCCCTCTCTATCTTCTGTTTCGATTTCCAACTCCTGACAATCATCTACTGAATCTCTGAATTTCCTACTAAAGAGGTTTGCTTTCTCAGTATCTGTTAAGTAGTGTTCATCCCCTTCTCCCACCATTGTAGGTATTTGGATTCCTTTTCCTTTTTGATTCCTGATATATGAATACAGCTTTTTCATTTCCCTTTGTGGTCATTATGCTCTTGAAGAATGCCATTCATATAATTCTCTTTTGCTTCCTTTTTCACTCTATTCAGTTCCCTCATTAGCTGTTTTCTAGTTTCTCTACTCTCCCTACCTTCTTTGATTTTTCTGTTTACTATTCTACATTTTCTTTTTAATTTTCTTATTTCCCTTGTATAATAAACAGGGTCTGAGGTCATTTTACCCTTCTTTACTCTTCTCTCCTTCCCAAATGATTCCTTTGAATTTAGCCCAAAGTGTATCCACATTGCTCCCTTCACTTATCCAACAATTGAATTGTGATTTAAGGTAAGTCCCAAATTCATCAACTTTAGTTTTTCTGTACAATTTCTTGTCTTGTGTGACCCTCTCATTAAGCCTTTTTGGTACCAGTCCCACATCCATTATTACAGCCTTATGGTCACCTATTCCTTCAATTACCTCAGTTTTATCAACAATTTCCCATGGTTTAACCAAGAATACATCTAGTAAGTTAATGAGACGAGTTGGTTCTTGTACTACTTGTGTAAATCCTCCCTCCCAAATTAACTTATTTGCCAGTTTCTGTTCATGGGCTTCACTTGCAGTTCCATTCCATTCAACTTCCGGCAAGTTTAGATCTCCCCCAATTGTTACCACATCATTATTATTGTTTTTATGAGTATAATCTATTATTTTCTCAAATATTTCAATGTCTCTTTCCTCTCTTCCAGGCCTGTATGGCCCTATAATTCCCACCTCCTTCATATTATCACAAATTAATTTTATGCCTGATATTTCACCCCTTTCATCGGTAAACCATTCATGTGAACAATAAGTTTCCTTCATCAGAATAAACACCCCCCTCCCTTTTTATTTTCTCGGTCTCTACGATAGACTGTGTACCATTCTGGAAATACTTCTCTATTACCCACCCCTTCTCTGAACCACGATTCCACTCCTATCACCACATCAGTCTCAGATGATTCCATCAATGCATCGAATTTTAATTGTTTATTTACTACACTCTGACAGTTTACTAAGAGCAATCTCAGACCCCCTTCCTCCCTAAAAACTTGACTGTTGCAATTGGGTAACCTGAATTTCCTTACTTTCCTGAGTTTCATTTTCTAGTTGGCTGAGCCAGCTTGAAGTACAGCTGGCTCTTTCTACTAGTTTTCCTGGTCAGTATTATATCTCAAGGGAGTTGCCATTTATTACAGTACATATCCTAAGATTAATAAAGGTATTAATCCAGCTCGGGAGGCACTACATTTGTAATGTTATAAGTGAGTGGAAATTAATGCAATCTTACTTGGAGAACGTCCGAGAGGAGAGAGGTGTTCATTGCGATGTCCAGGAACCTACCAACCCGCCCCAAAAATGACATTTACTTTTATAACCTAATGAAGATTATTACACGCCATATTCATTTCTCAAGTAGCTTCTTGTATTCCTATTGGTCAATGTAAACTGGCACGTGATCTCCTTCCCGAGAAGGAACTTCATCATAATGCGTTACCAACCGCAGCACAATAAAAGCGCAAGTAAATGTGTCGTCGTCCCAGTCCACGAAACTAGAGGGCTACGGCTGCGCTCAGGAAACTAGGGGCCTAACGCCGCTTCGCGGCTTCTAACCGACCAGACCAATGGTCTTGTCCACGGCAAGAATCCTAACTATCCAGACCAATGGTTTTCTCCACGGCAAGAATCCTAACTGTCCAGACCAATCGTCTTTCCTCACGGAACTAGGGGCCTAACGCCGCTTCGCGGCTTCTAAACGTCCTGACCAATGGTCTTGTCCACGGCAAGAATCCTAACTATCCAGACCAATAGTCTTGTCCACGGCAAGAATCCTAACTATCCAGACCAATGGTCTTGTCCACGGCAAGAATCAAACTAATAATCACCGCCACCACCACCACTACTACCAGCTATCGAAGCAAGCATAGTTCCTAAGTACAGAGGTTGGCAGCGCTGAGCACTGCTAGAGAACATCCTTTCCGAGTAAGCCGCGAGCGAGGAAACAAACGACAGTCGCTACGCGTGAGTGCCTCCCGGGCTGGACTAATGATTTAATAAAATCTAGAACAATATTTGCTATCTTTCGTTTACCTGAATTGTTTAGATGAAGGCCATGCTTTGTGTAACAGAGTCTCTCGAAACTGCTGCTATCAATTACCTGCGTATTACGAAAATGTTTACAAATTTTAACCATATCTGTATTAACTTTGTCCACTTCAATGTTCACTCACGAGTCTCTAATCAAATCATGCCTGTGGGGCACGTTCACTACAAAGATGTTAATGTGAGTCAGCTTACCTAGTGTACATTTAAGTTCAGAAATGACATTCTTAGAGTCGTTGTGAGCTACGTCGTTCGTCCCGCCGATGATCAATACTGCATCACGACTTCCGAGATTTCTTGCCGCCTGCTTCGTGTTTTCCAATACCTTCTTCATTGGGGCCCCAGGATAGACGACAACCGATGCTGCAATATCTTTATTGTTCATTTTCTCCGCAATTCCCCTCGCCTGGCTATCACCAAATATAAGAATGTTCGACACTTTCGCCGGTGCACTGTGTGGGATTTTAGGCCTAACTTTGCCGCTTCTCGTAACGGATTTTGCGCTATACGTTTGACTGCTTCCCGTACGGATACCTTGCGTATCGCTTACTTCCCTCAGGGCTGAAAATCTATTTTTGGTGTCAATTACAAAATTGTCCTTATTTAAGTGTACACTTTTCCTCCTAGAATCTGAAGCAACTTGATACCACACGCTAGAATTCACAGAGTCATCTGTGTTCTGAGTGTTTACTGGTACCGGTACTTTCGATTCCAGTAAACGTACCTTCTCCTTTAAAATCTCATTCTCCGCTTTTAATGCTTGTATATTCTGTTGCAATAAAGAGAGAATTACAAGTACATTATCATTACCTCCATCCTCTAAGGAATGTTACATGTTTATTCTCAGGCCATGAACATTATTTTTACTGATACCGAACCCAGTGAGGATTCTCATTACGTTGCTCTTATCAAACTTATTTTACAGAAGTATTATTCCTGAAGATTCCATCATGACCTTAGGAAAAATTTACACATACTGAGAGGAACTCAAGTAAGACAAACTCTCACTAAGCTCATCCTATTCAAGGGCCAGTGCTGAATACTTCGTCCAACAAACAACATGGTATGACTTTTTCATTATTATACGTACCGGTAACTCTATATTTCTTGCAGAATTGCCATTATCTCCCTTCTGTAATCATGCTATAAAATTGTTTATGATGTTGAATTGCTATCCATTTCCTCACCCCTTCCCTTTTCTTATTGCACCGTGTTCTTTGTAGTGTTATCCTATATTTTTTAATCATCATTTACCCTGTTTTGCTTATAATAGTATAAAATTTTTGTTTCAGGCCTAGTTTCTCTTTCAGGATTTGTTAATAGACACTTCAATTTTCATTGTTATTGGATAATCGTTTTGTTCTAGTTCCGTGCACTTATTTTTGTTGTTATATAGCTTTGTGTATATAGTATATTTCTGTACAGTAGTGGTTTGTGGTGGGTTACTGTAGTTGCGTCCTATTTCGTGAACCATGGGCAACGGCTGAGTGGTCTAGTAAGTGGTCCCGAGAGTCGGGATACCAGTAGCTAGGGAATGGGAGTGGGCATCTCGGGTATATTCCGATTCATGGCCATCCTTGTGCTCAGGCGGCTAGGACTATACAATCCACCGATGTTCCCTAACCCGTTGAAGGAGAGATCCTTATTGGGATAATGTGTAAGTTGGGTAGCATCCTGCTTCACAGAATTTACAGAGTTCAGAACATTCTAAGCAAGCATTGGACGTATGGGAGTAACATTGTCCAACTTCAGTTTGACAGGTGAGGGACCGTTAGGAACCAACTTGGCAAACAAAATGGAATTTGATGGGGAGCTATGAATATTAATGTGGCTTGTGAAAGAAAGAAAGTAGAACTGGCTGAGTCAGCGAAGAGGTTGCGTCTGGATATGTTAAGAGTTAATAATAATAGGATAAGGGGAGATATCGAGGACGAGAGAGGAGATTATGAAGTATCATTAACAGTTGCTGAAAAGGGAAGGGCAGAGTGTAGGGTATGACTGTTAATCAGGAAAACTATGCACGCAACACAGTTTCTGTTAGGCATGTAAATGAGTGAATGACGGGGGTATATCTATCTGCTGGGAGGAATTAGGACAAATATGGCCTCACCTTATTCACCATGTGAGGGTGCAGATGAGGATGAAGTTTACAAGTTTTATGAAGCAGACTACCCTTGTTTTATGGGCGTGAAAGCTGAGTGGACTCAGGATATCTTATTTATAAGTAAGAAGTAACAAATATGAAATTAGAAAGAATAATCAGTGGTGCAAACAGGTGTAAACAATGGCAGGAGTGTTCACGAAATGAGGAGATGAAGGCGAAGTTAGGAATGAACTCTATTGATGAAGCTGCATACCTAAACTGGCCCTGGTGGCGAGAGTCATGTGAGACGAATGGAGGGGGATAGGTTACGTGGGAGGATAATGGACTCGGTCAAGGTGGGTAAGAGAAGTAGAGGAAGACCAAGACAAAGATGGTTAGACTCACTTTCTTTAATAATAGATACGAGTTATGGGACTAAACAACACCATGGAATTAGAAATAGAAAATTGCGGTGACATTTTTTTAAATTCACAGAGGGTTACAGACTGAATCCTAAAAAGAAGAAAAGTCTACAATATAGATGTATACATATGTGAAGAAGTAAAACGTTCACATTTAAAATGATAAAGTACATTTTCTTGATGCTACACTCACTCCTACCTAAATTGCCATTTGCAGAAAATAAAAATTTGCTTAGTGATACTACTGGTTGGGTACTTTTTAATGGCACAGTTCTGTACCACATTAGTACACAATTACAACCTTCGATCTTGGAACTCATACGTAGTTGAGATCTCGATAAGCTGACTGTGGGATACCAGGAGAGTTTTGAACATTGTGTTATAGGCAGTAATAGTGAACAGCATATTTAAAACTGATTTTTAGCATGCATTTATTCACCACTCCTTGACAACCACATTCATCAGCTGAAGTGAGGAGTTTTGATGGAGTATTTCAAAGACAGTAAAGCATGGCATACATTTCATTCACCACGCTTTGACAACCACATCTCTAAGCTGAAGTGGGGAACTTTGATGGAGTATTTCTAAGTGAGATTCCAAAATAAAACATGACTTGAAACAGAAAATCTTCATAGTTATCAGATACAAAGCTTTCACAAAAAACTGGTCTCTTCCGGAGCAAATAATGTAAGGTTAGGGTACATTATAATATACAAATTATTATATTTACCAAGTAGACACGTTATAGTGTGTAGGTTCATGACGAAGGATGATTTTGTATTACCTAGTGTTCTACTTCATAGGCATAAGTCCTTTTTCATATTCCCTCTAATCACTCTGTCAGTGAGTCAGGTTGATGTGCATAAATTTAATTCTTAAACTACTTCACCTATTGGCAAGTCTTGTTTCTGTACTAGGGGAAGAACACTGCTAGATGTTTTCTTTTTTTCTACAGATGTTACCTCCTGTTATTTGTACTTCAAATGTGATATGTGCATTTTATGATGTGCTTCAGACTAAGACTAATTTAGTAGGTGGCAGTGTAGTGAAATATTACCTTTGTTGCTTTTTATCCGTGATAGTGGATAGAGCCTCATCAATATCCTTCTCTCCCAAAGTCGGGATACTAATTGGTAATTCTAATGACTCTTTCAGTTTGGTTGTATCTGCCGCAACCTTGCCTCCAGATTGAACATTTCTAATAAGTAATTCATAAATCAATTCCTCCTTGCGCAAGTAGCCCGGATGGAGGACTTCGCGAGGGCCAGACATGGTGAAAGCAATTTACAGATTTAGAAAAGAAGAATCCAGCGACTGAGAAAATTCTTAGAGTTTGGTGTGGATACTATGTTTAGCCGTCAAAAGGGGCTTAATTGAGACCCATTCAACCACGCTCTGCTACCACTTGTTACGAGGGTACCCGTGGAGCAGAAAGAGGTGAAAGAAGTTGCTGGGGTGATGGGTCTAACTACAATATCAAAGTTAATTTAAAACTATAACAAAGGTTATATTTCTTTAGAATTTCAAAAATCAACAAATAATAATATAACAGGTACAATTAGCAATTTTGGAACAAGTCAAGGAAAATGCAATATTAGTGAATTCGACAGGTCCTGGGCTTCGAGACCCTCGCTTTACAATACTTGAGCTCCCAGCTCAAATATACAATTTAAAGGAGGACAACTTTAGTAAGGGGCAGAAATCCCCTAAATCAAAGAGCACTTGCTCTTAAATTTGAAATATCTAGCCTCCCAGAGGCACACTTTACAATTACAAAATTTGAGAAAGAGCCAACAGACTCTCCGTTTCCTTTCAGCCTCCTCGAGACAATATAAAAAATCGTACACTCTCTGGCCTTCCATGGCCCAACTTACAATATGAAACAGGGGTATCTTGTACCCAACCTACAGGACCTTTGTGGGAAAGAACAGGTTAAGTAAAATGGCCCAAAATACAAACTGAATGGAGGCGTACAGTGCTCCAAGACAGTGAAATCTTCTAAACCTAAGGGGCACTAGGCCGTTAAAACAGGGGCTATTCCCAAACTACTGAGGTGACTCGTATAACGTTAAATTAAACCATTACGGAAAGGAAGAAGAACAGTTACAAACGTAGTCACCTCAAACCAAGATGAAGGGGAGCTCGAGAGGGTACTTCACTCTCTATCCCCGATTTACAGTTAAAGGTTTTATGGAGTTTTTATATTAGCCGGCAGAAGTTACATTTTCATAAAAGTAGGTTACATGGTTGATGATTCGGGCCTTTCCGCCGGGTTAAACTGCGGAGCTAGCAAGAAAGAAAGAAAGATGTTATGTGGCCATTACCTTGTAGAAGTTCTAGCAGCTGGCGAAGAGGCCTCCCGCCTCCTGCTTAACACACACACTCAGTAAGATGACGATCAATTGGCCAAGAGACGTGAAAATCCGCAGTTTATAAACACTCAGGGAAGGTTCGATATCATTCATGAATGATCAAGACACACCCACAGAATTTTATTGGTTGAGTTCAAAAGTGACACTCAGAATCGGAGAAGAAGGCTGTGATAGGTTGAAAATTAATTAAAGAAATTTGGGATTGGCTAGATTCAAAAGTGGTGGAAAGAAAATATAAATATTGCCAACCCAAAAAATAAATGAACATCAATTAGAAAAAGCTTATGAATATAAAACTTCTTTAAATCAAAAGTTCATTCACTTCGCACCAGGGTGCATGATCATAGTTTTTTGGTAGTGTCATCTATGGGAGATATCCAAACTTCTTGATGAATGGCAAACAAAACAAGTAGAAATGCACACAGTACAGGAATCTTCACAAAAACAAAATTACATCAGATTTCTCTGGTGACATCTTCTGAGTAAATGTATAATTTGATCTAGTTTCAATTTCACTGCTTCACCAGTAGTGGAGTCTTTTAGGCGCTAGATTTAAATGCGCGGCGTTGGGGTGTACCTCCCGGTATAATTATTATTTATGTTGTCACCAAGAAAGGATGCCGCACACGCTACGTTTTGCTTGACGATTTGCATGCGCAAACCTACGTCGCTAGCAAGCCGGAACGCGGAGACTGACACACACCATTCATTCTTTCTCACAAGTTATGTTCGCAGGCTTATGTGGAAACATGTCGGACGATAGTATATACGTAGCTCTTGCCATAATGTGCAAAAAGAGAAAGGGAGAAAAACACTTTCTAGAAAGAGATGGTCGAAGAACTGGCTACTGAAACGTAAAGATTTTTCGCACATGAACATACTGAGTGAATTGAGGTTAGATCCAAGTGTCTGGTATTATTACTTGCGCATGGATGAAGAGACATATTTAACTCTTCTTAATAAGATAACTCATCGAATTTAAAAATCAGACACAGTCATGTGACAAGCAATTACTCCACACGAAGGGCTCACTGCAACACTCCGTTTCTTAGCCATTGGAAGGAATTATGAAGATCGGAATTTCTCTGCTGCTATTTCAAGTCAGGCCTTTGGAGTAATTATTTCAGAAACATGTGGAGCAATTTGTGAGGAACTAAAGAAAGAATACTGCAGGGTATGGTATTATTTATTCAAATTGATGAGTAGAACAAAATTTATAATTATAAAAATATAAGCATCGGTAGGAAAAATATTTCGTCGTTATTTGCAACTCGTGCATATGCACAGCTCTTCACAGATCATTTTCTGCTTCCTGAAAAGAAAGAGAAAAGTTCTAATATTTGTACTTCTGTTATTTTTTCAGTTCCCGTCAAGCGAGAAACAGTGGTTACAAATTGCAACAGAATTTGAAGACAGATGGCAATTCCCGCTTTGCTTGGGGGCTGTTGACGGGAAATACATAAAAATAATCCCTCCTGGAGGAAGAGGATCGTTTTTTTGAATTGCAAGGGATCAAACAGTTTAGTGTTAATGGCTACTGTGAATGCAAGTTATGAATGTATTTACTGTGACATTGGAACTAATGGTCGAATTTCAGATGGGGAATATTGGAAAACGCAAGGTTCTACCAAAAATTAACGGGTGGTCATCTCCACTTGCCGAAACCAAGACGTCCACAAAATAGGACAATCGAACTTCCGTTTGTGTTTGTGGGAGGTGAAGCATTCGCCTTGCGCAGAGACTTTAAAAAGACCTTCGGGCAAAAGGATCTCACTATAGAATGAAGAGTGTTGAACTACCGGCTTCCACGAGCAAGAAGGATAGTGGAAAATGTTTACGAAAAATGGCCTCACGATTTCGAATTTTTCACACATAAATCGTTTTTATATCGTATAGAAACTGTTTGTTTTGGCTTGTTGCTGGTTGCATAACTATTTACGTCGATCTACGTCGTACTGGTCTCCACAAACTTTCAGTCATGAAGGATTCAACGCGGCGGATACAGAGCTAGCTGATAATGTGCTCATTCCACTACAAAGAGGATTCAATAGGAATTATGGTCAAGAGGCGAAGGATGTAAGAGAGGAGTTCATGCAATTCTTTAATAATGAAGGCAGGGTAGAATGGCAGGGCCAAATGATCGATTAAGCGTAGCAGTGATTTTCAATGTAGGCTTACATAACGTTATGCTATTACTTACTTGAAAACTTGACAGGTATTAGCCAGTGACACTGCTGGAGGAAGTCTGTGAGTTTCCGTAGTGCATGTCGTCCTCCGTCCGGATGTACACAACTGACTGTAGGTGGGATGACACTCCCTGCGTCACTACAGTTGTTGTTCGTTTATGTGTCCCCATCTGAGCCTCAAAAATTGCATCATTGATGACTTTCTTGCAGAATGTTGCCATGTTGTCACCAAGTGCAGCCAATTCTTCTGCAGTGTGCCTGCCAAATGTCAAATATTTTCTCTCCTCTTGTGACTTGAGATTTTTGCAATAATTTTCAGTACCTCATCAGCTGGGACGGGATTTTGACTACACTTTGGACGCCTTGATGAAGAGGACGCAGAGGATGGAGCAGACGGCGATATCACTTCTTCCATTTCAACCTCATCAATATTGTCGTCATCGTTCTGGAAACAATAATTTAACTTGCATGTAAAAGAAAGGCTTCCATATGTTTTGTACTAATTAGATAATTGAATCGCAATAATATCCCTAAATACATTTTTACCTTACCTGATTTGTTATGTCATCTTCTTGCAATGATTCCTGCATTGTACAGACACTTGAACTTGGGGTTTCTTGATCTACCAATTTTTTTATTAATACAACTTCCTCCATGAGGAGGCTGCCACAAGGACAAAGTATATCCACTACACAGTATTTAGTCTTCTAAGTTTGCTAGTATGCCAGATAGAAATACCCGTCACAAGGCTCAGGAATAAGTTTGGAAGTAATTTGGAATATGGCATGATGTATGGTTCTCTAAATGTTATATAGATGGTTGCGGAGTATGGTTACTGAACCTTGTATTGTGGCGATAGAGATGTCACGAAGTCGTGTTCGGTTGAGGCCGAGAGAATCCCATACCTGTACGAGAAATTTAGGGATTTTGCCTCGAGCTCCGATCATGAGTCCATTGACGGAAATATTATCTAGGTGATATAAGTCCTTATAGTAGTTCACGGTTGGCTGGTAAATTGACTTCTTCTCGATGTCCACCTCTTCGGCCTGGCCAGCGTGCGACTCGAAACGTATTGTGGGATCTGAGATTAATCCTTGCTTGCTAGCTGGTTGAAAGGCTATCATGTCAGTACACCTGTTACTCCCGCCGGTAGGTAGACCAGAAATCTCTTCGTGCACCGTGAAACCGTGATCCCTCAGCGAGGTCGCGATCATGTATCGAATTGTATGATGGCAGGAATTTCTCAATACCTCCCCGTGAGGACAGGCACCCAGGACATGGGCAAGAGTTTCGTGCTCTCTGTGGAAACGATGACAGAGGATGTTGTTATGGGACCTTCCCGGCACGAAGAGAACGTCGCACATATTACCTGTCATCTTGATGGCCTCTCTCCATGCCGCACAGGATAAGCCTCGGTGATCTATTACCCATTTGTTCGCTGGTGTGTATTCCTGGAAGAGCCCAACGCCCTGTCCTTTGTTGGCGGCTTCGTCCATGACTGAATTTCTCTGTCTCGTAGTATGTGTCGGACCTTCCTTACATTGGGGAGATGGCTGTTTTTGACATAACTTAATCATTCATTACTATGCCTAGATCTTGCAAACAATTTGTACGTTCTTGCTCCAAGTTCCTAGTTGCATTAATGTAGCCGTTATTTGCAAACGTTAATTTATTATAGATATTAATATGCTGTAGTTTGGCTTCCCAAGTGACGCCGAACAAACCGAGTCCTTTATACTTGCTTTCGGTGTACACCGTGTGATCCGGAACGCCTGCTGGTAGTTTTAATAATTCTTTAGTTCCACTCTTTAATATTTTATCCGCATCTGATAGAAACGTTTGAAGGAACTTGTTTAGGGGAGTAACTTGGAGTGGGTAAATAAGAGTAGGTGATATTGAACTATTTAAAATTAAAAAAAAATACCTTAGCGTAGGATGATAAAACTTCATCAGTGCCAGTTCCCGATTTCTTTGAGTCTCCCACTTTCTCTAGTTCCTTCCGGAAGCAAGTTCGAAGCGAGGAAATATTTTTAATAACTCTATCTTTATTTGCTTCGGGATCAACTTCTTTGAGTTTTTCTATCAACAAATCGTACGCAACATGTTTTTCTTATTCCGATCTGAATATTCCTTTGATTTAATTTTCCACAGACAAGTATTTTGTCTGTAGATATCAATGAACTCTGATAAGAATGTACGCGGTAACACATGTAAATCACACATTTCCGTACGCAGTTTTAACTCAAGTTGGAACTGAACGCAATCGGCCACCACACGCGCTACAACTTGCACGGCGTTTTGCTTGTACACGCGAGAATATTTCAAGCAGCTCCAGACTTCAATCATGCCATGCCCAAGACTGCGCAACCCTACTAAATCGTACGACATTAACACACAAGTTCAGTTTTATACTACGACTTTGGCTTGTGCATGCAAGTCGTCAAGCAAAACGTAGCATGTGTGGCCTCCTTTAATGCTGATGACAGATCCAGAGGACACGTGAATAATAATAATAATAATAATAATAATAATAATAATAATAATAATAATAATAATAATAATAATAATAATAATCGTATGGCCTCAGCTACCGTGTGCAGACATTTCAATTTGACGCCATATGGCTGTCTGCTCGTCAATTTCGATGTTCCGTTTTGCTCCAGGCCCACTAGATGGCAGACCGAGTAAACCGAAACTCTCTTGGGCGTCTATGGCTGAGATTTAATTAATTTTGTCGGGTAAACACCAAATGTGTCACCAGAGATCTTTTACATGCCGACATCGTACGGCATGGAGTGTCGAATTGACTTTTTTCCGCCCTTCAAAAATCCGACTACCTCTGCCGGGTTTGAACCCGCTATCTTGGGATCCGGAGGCCGACACTCTACCACTGATCCACAGAGGCAGCTACACGTGTAGGTGATATGTTGATTGTTTTTTAATGATAAGAAATACTGAACTGACATACGATAGGATGAAGGTTACGGCATTATTATGGATCCGATACAGTAATATAGGAATATGTGGAGAGTGTGCGTCGAAAGGGGCCATTATTAAGAAGAGGTAATGATCATGAGAAGAGATCATCATCATCATCATCATCTATTTACCCTCCAGGTTTACCCTCGGACTTACCGAGGGATCCCTCCTCTACCGCCTCAAGGGCAGTGTCCTGGAGTTTCAGACTCTTGGTCGGGGGATACAACTGGGGAGTATGACCAGTACCTCGCCCAGGCGGCCTCACCTGCTATGCTATGTGGAGGGATGGGAAGATTGGAAGGGATAGGCCAGGAAGAGGGAAGGAAGCGGCCGTGGCCGGAAAACCACTTCCAGGATGGCTGAGGTGGGAATCGAACCCACCTCTACTCAGTTGACCTCCCGAGGCTGAGTGGATCCCGTTCCAGCCCTCGTACCACTTTTAAAATTTCGTAGCAGAGCCGGGGGTGGCAGCTAATCACGCTAACCACTACACCACAGAGGCGGACATGAGAAGAGATACGAATTAAAATGTTTAGTTATGAAGTTATGGAGTTGATATGAGAATGATATATGAAGTAAATGAAAGTAGATTATACGTCGTGAATGGAGAAGTGATGGAATATTTCAAGTTGTGTTGACGCAAGCTAGGATCGCATATGTTAGTAGTGAATACGAGTGTATCTCATCAAATAAATACATAGTAACGTAATGGCAATGGGCCGATTGCAGAAACGATGACTAGTTTTAAGCCTTAGACTACGTCTACCTAAACAACGTCTAAATCGAGCACGATCTTCCATTGCATAAACAATGTTCAGTCGATGTTTAACTAGACATCTCTTAAAGTTTTGGTTTGAAAATGGAGACAGAAGTATCTTTCATGCAACTCTTTGCTTGTCGCAACCAAGGAAATTCATCGGTGCGCACGCCGAACGCCAGTCAGCTGTTTGTCTTCCTACACATTACTCAAATATGCTGAGCATGACTTGCCCACAGATAGGAGTATCCCTTTCGGCGGAAATTAAATCGCATAATATTATCGACACTAAAGCGACACGCCACCGTACGAGGAAGTGTAGCTTTCATTATAGCGTTGTTACAGTGAGTGTAATCTACTCATAACTACGGTAGCTTCGACGGAGGGAAGATGAAGCAATAGTAATGTGTAACCGAATGTGTTGTGCGGGACATATAGATGCAGCTTTCATTCTGGAGATCGTAGGTTCGAAACGCATCATCGGAAGCCGTGAACATTGTTTTCTGTAGTTTCCCTATTTTTAAACCAGGCAAATACTAGGGCTGTTATTAAGGCCACGGCTATTCTTCCCCAGTCCTCTTTAAAGAATAATCACCACCACCTTTTCCTATCTGATAGTTGCGGAAAACTTATACGATTCTACATATACATATAAACCCCATACAACCTACTTTTTAGTTTTCACTATTATTTGTGTTTACTTGGCTTTAAATATAAGTGAAGACAGCCCTCTGACGATCGGGATACGTAATTCTGATATGTATGTAGTCGAAGTGACCTATAATTCCATGGAAATTACCCCATGTATATAATAAAATGTATCGGTTGCCAAGAATTGTATTCAAATTGACAGTTACCGGACTGTCACTTTGTCAGTCTCAAGAAATAAGTCTCTCGAAAAGCGAAACCTTATTTGCACGTCAATGGAATTGCTGCGATTTAGCAGCGGGCGACCCACAGAGAGGCCGTCGGACTAAGTTTTCTTCCTGGAATCGTCTCAACATGATAAATAGAAATAACATATTTCATGTTACATAACCTCTAATTGTGATTCACTCCTCTCATTTGAGGTTAAACAGTGCTCTCGGCAGTGTTTGAACATGACCGTTTGGACATCGGTTTTAGACAGTGTCTACGTGATAAATAACTTCTCTGCAATGCGGCAGCCATACTTAGGCATTGTTTAACCGTAGACATCGACTAAATATCGTTTCTGCAATCGGCCCAATATATCTAACCCATGTGAGGCAGATAATGTAGGGTCACGACCATCTATTGACATCCCTACTACAAATAAATGTTATTTACACTTGGAAATAATAAAGTTAAGCTTATTATAGATCGCTACACCCTTCTAATTGAATCAAGGCATGATTATATTAGTATAACTAGCTGATGTACCCGTGCTTCGCTACGGGATTCTCAGAAAGACTGTCTTTGTGGTTTTCCTACCTGAAGTCGTCAGAAGGAATGTAGTGATTAAAAGCAATGTTACATATAGGCTACTCGATCAAATTAAATTTCTCACTTCTAACGAACAGTATTACTGTGCCGATCTAACAGTCCAAAGTCCCAGTGCTTCAATGACCAGACCGCAGACAGCCTCGAACACTTCTCTGCCATTATTCCGTTAAATATGCACACTGCTCATTCCAATCAGTGACGCAGAGTAGGAATTGAATAGCTCGAATGCTATGATGAACCAGTTTGTTACGTATCAGTAGTATCAGAAATTTATCTAACTCCTCAGCTACTTCCCGCCAATTTTCAGGCAGGCTGTTATACTCGGTGCGACCGGGTGAGTTGGCTGTGCGGTTAGTGGCGCATAGATGTGAGCTTGGATCCGGAAGGTAGAGGGTTCGAACTCCACTGTCGACAGCCCTGAAGATGGTTTTCCGTGGTCTCCAATTTTCACACCAGGAAAGTGCTGGGGTTGTAACTTAATTAACGTAGGGGCTGCTTCGTTCCCATTCCTAGCCTTTTCGTATCCCATCGTCGCCATGAGTCCCATGTGTGTCGGCGCGACGTACAGCAAATTTAAAAACTCCGTATACAGCAGGAATCACATCTATTGGAGATGAATGGCAACAGAGACACAAAGCAAATCACAACAAACAATGGTCAATGTAATATTGTTGTTAATCAATGTTATGTGTTTTCTGTATTGTAGGCCTTCACATTCAATTTTCTTTCGACTCTGTAATATAAGGCCGTCTTAAACAATTAATTATAGCGTAGACTGTAGTTCCTTATTCCCCGAATTCATATACCGGTACCGATTTTCATTAAAATTCTGTTTGCACATTTTCTCGTGACGGCGCTGATATGATCTTAGCAACAAAAATCCATATTCATGAATATCTCCGTTATCATAGTTGGTAGGTCAAAATGTATAAAACATAAATGATCGGAAATTTAATACTATGTAACTTTATCAATATAGTAATTATCATTAAGACCACTAATAACACAAATATTCGAGAATTAAATTTTGGGCCTTCCCCTAAACTACCATTTCCCTCAGCGTGAATAAAGTTATTCCGGGAGAGTTAATCCTGGAGCAGGTTGTGCAAGTACCTTAAATTTTTCGAATTAATGGCAAGACGAAAACGATCACATCCAGTTTTAAAGCAGTTGACTGACTGTTGTAGCTCTGCAGGTGTTAGAGCAGGAGATGCGTTGTCTTCGGCATACTGCAGTTCAGTCACCCGGGTAACCAGAGTACGTCTTTGTGAGCGAAGTCTTTCCAGATTGAAAAGGCCTCCATCAAATCGCAATTTAATCTCCATGCCTAAGTTGTTTGCAGATGATTAGTGCAGCATGGCAGCCGTGTGCAGTGCAAAGAGTGTAGGAACCAGCACACAGCCTTGTTTCAATCCATGAGTGATCGGGAACGAATCTGATACTGAGTTACCATGAAGAACCTGTCCAGACATGTCATCATGAAGAGCTTGAGCCAATTCCATATAACGTACAAGACATCCAAAATGTCTCAATACTTTCCACGTAGCAGATCTTGGTACTGAATCAACGGCTTTTTCCAGATCATAGAAAACTAAATACACAGGCTGCTGTTGTTCTCTTCATTTTTGCTGGAGTTGTCTAATACAGAAAATCATATCTGTTGTGCCTCTGGAGATTCAGAAACCACACTGAGACTCAAGCAAAATCCTCTGTGAGATAACTCGGAGCAGGTTTAATAGAATTCTTGCGAGAATTTTACCTGCAGTTGGCAAAAGCGATATACCACGGTAGTTTCCACATACACTACGATCGCCTTTCTTGAAGATAGTGATGATATCATTATTCAAGTCGTCAGGTACTTCTCGAGTTTTCCAAATCAAGAGGATGATGTGAAAAGTATACATAACCTTAATTACTGCCATCGCAAAACACTTCACTACGAAAACATCAAGAGCGATATACCACGTTAGTTTCCACATATACTACGATCGCCTTTCTTAAAGATAGTGATGATAATATCATTCTTCAAGTCGTCAGGTACTTCTCGAGTTTCCCAAATCAAGAAAATGAGTGTGAAAAGTGTGAAAATATCGATACTTGCATCATTTACCCGTGAGTGAGAGAATATTGTTTTCGAGTTATATCAGTTTATCACACTTTCATCAATATCCCCATATAACTCGTAACAATTTCCACAGTCTGTCACATTCGTTGACTTTGCCTCGATCGTAGACTGTATCTTATTGTTTTCAAATTATATCACTGCCATCGCAAATAAAACACTTCACTCCGAAAACATTAACAAAACCACAATTTTAAAATGCCTATCACTAAGCACCTGCCACATGGATATCGAAACTTTACAACAATTGACTGCTTACAAGCATGATATCCACAACACGTGGTCACATGTATACCTCCTGTTAAATCATAACTCCAGCTAAACAGTCACTCGTCTCTACCATCAAGACCACCTCTTTATATAGGTGCCGTCCGCCTCTGTAGCGTAACGGTTAGTGTGATTAGCTGCCGTCCTCGGGGGCCCGGGTTCGATTCCCGGTACTGCCAGAAATTTAAGAATGGCAGGAGGGCTGGCATGTGATTGAAATGGTACATGCAGCTCACCTCCAATGGGGGTGTGCCTGAAAAGAGCTGCACCACCTCGGGATGAGGACACGAGTTTACTTTACTATACGTTACAAAGATAGTTACAAAATACCTATTCGTAAATTCTAGAGTGCTTAATACATAGACATAATGTACAGAATATTCTCCAAATTTCTCGCCTACGTAGTGCCTTCTGGATGTTACAGTGTGTTTCACAATACTGGAGTGGATTACAAATCATATATACAGGTAATAAAATTGCATACTATTAATTACAGGATTTTACACTAAATAAACTTATATATATGCACAGCACATGTTTCATGACATAACCTCACAAATAATCCGATCTTATCGTCTGTACATATGACGTAAATAATAATAATAATAATAATAATAATAATAATAATAATAATAATAATAATAATAATAAATGGATGTAAACACTTCATACAATACATCACAATACCATACAATACAATGGATTTATTTTGTCTGGCAAGATTAAGGCCATTAGGCCCTCTCTTCCATCTAACCAGAAAATTCAGTATCTACATGTGCAAATTAAAATAAATAGACTTAGGCCTACAATTGAAACATCTTGCAACTACTAAACAATGCAATATTATGAAAAGCAAAAAATTAAAAATAGGAAAATGATTATTATTATTATTATTATTATTATTATTATTATTATTATTATTATTATTATTATTATTATTATTATTATTATTTCACCATTATGACATGATTACCTAATTTCAATTAACCTTGATAATAACAGTGAGATTATATAAGGTCTATAATTTGAGGAAGGCTAAATCTACAAAATTTCCATAACATACAACTAACAATATAGGACTTCATCTATTACTTACTAGGTACCGGTGACAAAGTTGCCTAAAACTAGCAGGTGAGGCTCCTCTAACAGAGACGGGTAGTGTGTTCCACTGCCGTGCCGAAGAAATAACAAATGAGTTTGTGTATCGTATGGTGCGGTGAGGTGGAATAGATAAGAGTGTATCAGATTTTGACCGTGTTCTGAAACTGTGATTGGATGAGAGGTGGTGAAATTTACTGTACAAGTAGAGAGGTGAGCATGAGGAGAAAATTCGATGAAGAAGGCATAAAGCATGAAGATTACGGCGCTGTTTGAGTTTTAGCCAACCGAGTTCATCGTAGGCAGGTGCAACATTGTCAAAGTAACGTAGGTCACATATGTAGCAAATACAGGCGTTTTGCGCGCGTTGTAGTTTGCCGTTAAGAGTAGCAGTACACGGTGTCACAGTAGTCGAAATGAGGTAATACAAGAGTGCAAATGAGGCGTTCTTTTAATACTCGAGAAAATATGTTGCGGAATCTTCTAAGTGAGTTAAGTGTCGCAAATACTTTCCTGGAGATGCTGGTAACCTGCTGCTTCCAGGAAAGATGTTCGTCTATAGTAACACCGAGATCTTTGACAGATTCACTGAAATCAATGGGTGAATTTTGTAGGTAGAGTTTTGGTAAAGTGAAGTTGCTTATGGTTTTTGAACAAAGCCGAGGATGTGTAATTAATATAGCTTGAGATTTTACGTTATTTAATCTAAGTCCATGCATGTCAGTCCAGTTACAGATTTCTTGTAAGTCCCTATTGAAATTTTTAATTTCGTCGGTTAGTCTTTCCGGTTCACAGTGCAAATATAACTGTATATCGTCAGCGTACATGTGGTGTCTACATCTGTTTAGCGACGGCGTAATACCATTAATATAGACAGAAAATAGAAGCGGTCCTAGGACAGACCCCTGTAGAACACCAACTTCTATGGATCGCCAGGGGAAATATTCATTACTGTTATTTCTTACACACTGCAGACGACCGCGGAGGTATGAATTCATCCACTGAAGACTGTTTGTCGAGAACTGAAGTTTAAATAATTTGAAAAGTAGTGTGTCTATGTCAACTGAGTCGAAAGCTTTAGAGAAGTCAAAAAGAGCTAAGATGGTAACTTGTCTTTGTCCATCGCATTGCGAATGTCGTCGGTAACTTTAAGTAGTGCAGTACTAGTGCTGTGGTAACGTCGAAAACCAGACTGGTGTTCGTCAAGAATATCGTGTGTTTGCAAGTAGTTGGAGACTTGTTAGTGTACAATGTATTCTAGGGCTTTTGAAAGGACCGATAATATGTTCACAGGTCTATAGTCGGTTACGTCTTCAGGCGGTGATTTTTTTTTAGCGAGCAGGACGACAACGGTAGCTTTCCATCTTAATTTCTATTTCTATGTTGTCTATCCCTTTGGACTTCGATTTTATTCTAAATATGGCTTGTTTAACTTGCGAAGGTGTCACATGTGACAAGTAGAATTTTTCTCTGTCAGTTGCAAGGGAGTTGTAATTGCTGTATAGTGTTCTATGTTTCCTTTCTCTGTCAGTGGTATGTCCGGGAGTGGTAAAATATGTATTGAGGGAGTCCAGGGATATGTCAATAGGATGATCGTCTCTTTGTTTACGGTACCTATTCCCAAGTGTCTTAGTTCTTTCCAAGCCATACCAGGTTTAGTATTTTGTTTGAACAGGGTATGTGCATGTCTAATTCTAGCGTTGCGTACTGCCTGTGATGTTTTATTTCGTAGCTGTTTAAATGCGTCAAAATTGTCTTGTGTCGGTTGTCGCTTAAACTTTCTGTGTGCGGCATCTCGTCTTGCCATTAACTATTTTAGCTGCAGGTTTAACCACGGTGCTGGGGCTCGCGTTACCCGTACTGTTTTCGGCGGGGCGTGTCGATCATAGAGCGCTGTCAGATATTCGTTAAATATATTTACTTTAATGTCCACGTCGTCAACTGTCAGTATATGTTGCCATGGAACATTTACTGCGTCTTCAGTAAACATACTGTAGTCAATTTTAAAGAAATCTCTGAATGTAATAGTCCTTGGTTTTGTCTTTCGGGTCGTTAAGGTGTAGGACAAGTATATTAGGTCATGGGCTGAAATTCCTGGTACACATGTCTGTCCGTGTTGTAGTACTTTGTCTGTATTCTTGACAATCATTAAGTCGATTGTCGTGTGTGACGTGCCGGTGTGGTGAGTAGGGAGTGTTTGCAAAATACTCATATCGCAAGACGTAGTCATGTTTATGAGTTGCCGACATTCGGCATTGTTGTTTCCGGTGTCTGTGTTAAAGTCGCCCATGACAATTACATGTTCATATTGCGGGAGTACGCGTAACAATGCATTCTCTACGTCCTCCAAATGTCCAATAGCAGGTGGCTTGTAAACCACACAGACAGCACATTTCTGATGGGCTACGATTATTTCCACGAGCAGGAACTCGGGTAGTCTATTGTATTCGCTATCTGAACATGCAAATATCCTAGGCTTTTAAAACTGGTTTTGACTATCGCTGCCACACCTCCTCCCCTCTTTCCTGCTCTGTCGTTTCGGAGTAAACAGTAGCCAGGAATGTTGAAAGTCTTCGAAGGGATCAGATCATGAAGCCAGGTTTCAGTGAGAAGACAAACATCAAATACATCCGGGACAAGTCCTTTAAGTTCGTAGAAATGGGCAGACAATGAATGTACATTTAGATGAGCTATATGGAGACCTTTAGTGAAAGAGGAAACTTTAGCTAGGAGCAGGTCTCTAGTTGAGAGAAAAGGAAGGGGGGTAATTCCAGGAGGGGTAAGTGGACAGTTGTCACAAGGTCGTGTTCTGTTTGTGGAGAGTGGAGGGGTGAGTGAGGCCTTGAAAGGGATTGCGGCTGGGAAGGAATGTCCCGTACTGTCAGAGGAGAGTGACCCATTAGTTGTCGTAGCCACCTTATTAAAAATTAATAATTAAGTGAATGAATAAACTAACTACAGTAAGCTAATCTAATTAAATTACACAAAGGTGGTAATTTATATAAAATGAAATATAGTAAATAGAGATCAGAACAGTCAAGTGAATTGTCCGCTTAGTTGCTATTTCTATCCGGTAAGTCACACAGCCGGTTAATGCGCACGTTGCCCCCGTCGGGTTTCTTAATGATGACATCACCGTCTGCAGTCCAACAGTTGCTTACATGGAAACGTTGAATGGAAGCCTTCAGTATCGAGAGTCTAGTGGACGTGAGATCTTCGCGGATGGTAACATCAGTGCCCTTTAGCCTCCTTTTGTTACGGAATACTTCTTGTCGTGTACGATAGGAAGTAAACTTTACAATGATAGGCCGAGTTTTCCCTACAGATTTAGGCCCAACACGGTGACTTCTATCAATATCACTGCTATTTATATTCACGCCTATATCTCTGAATACGTTTGCGGCAAGTTCGTCAGTATTCTCTTGTGAGCTCTCCTGCACTCCAAAGATTCTAAGATTATTTCTCCTACTATATTGTTCGAGAGAGTCGCTTCTAGCTTCGAATTCTTCCCTAAGTGCCTGGATTTCCTTGTCCCGACACTCAAGTTTGTTCTTTAAATTCGCTACGAGTTCAGCGTTGAATTGGAGAGATTTCTCCAGTTCCTTTACGACAAGTGTGGTCACTCGCTCCGATATCGCCTCTATAATTCTGTCCAGAAACTTACCCGAGCTGAGAGTCTCATTCAGGATCCTCGTGACGGTCTCTTCCACGAGGTTGGCACTACCGCTCGCTTCCTTGCTGTTGCGCTTGTTGCTCCTGGTCATCTTGTTTCACAATGAAATATTGAATGAAATTATAAAACAAAATATGGCCACGACAGGGAGACACTTTCACTGAAAACACGTTCAGACTATGTTTGCACACGTTAACACAATGTTTGATATATATCACTAGGAAATATCACCTGCTAATTCACTTTGACTGAGGAGCTGATCTCACGCACGTCCGTCAGCCATCTGAGCCATACATTAAAAGCAATAATAATAATAATAATAATAATAATAATAATAATAATAATAATAATAATAATAATAATAATAATAATAATAATAATAATTCGAGATCGATACTTGCATCATTTACCCACGAGTGAGAGAATATTGTTTTCAAGTTATATCAGTTTATCACACTTATGTCAATATCCCCGTATAACTTGTAACAATTTCCACAGTCTGTCACACTCGTCGAATTTGCATCGGTCGTAGACTGTATCTTATTGTTTTCAAATTATATCAGTTTATCACACTTGCGTCAAAATTATTTGTAACTAACTATATTTTATAACATCCATCTACAACGACTATTTTCTTTTCCCCGCTAAAACATGCCAACTAGTGAACCTTGCTTACAAGCTCGGAACCTGTTATATTCATTTAGGCTATTCTTCGCCATTTTACAGTATCAAACTTATTTATGAGGTACTCCACCTCGTTTCCAAGTTAACTATGCAATATTTCATCAATTATTTAACTTTCCAGTATACAACGTCCCCTCTGCGAAATTCTCAAATTTTAAATTATTATTGTATTTATAACAGTTTGTTATTAAAATGCTGTAAGTAATGACTATCTTTCATCCCATGACCTACAACTTCTCATCTTTCCAGGCAGTATTCCTAAATTTTCCTACTAACTCGTTCGACTATTTAACAAGAATTAAGAATGTAGCTATCTGTACTGACACCCCCCTCCCTCCAAGGCTTGAAAACATGACTCCACAGAAAGATGAATCCCTTGTCAATCTGGCACGTGATACTAATGTGCTGGTTCTTACGCTACTGGTGAAGGTTCGAGGAAAAGTGTCTGAACATACGATGAAGGCAGTCATTGATACAGGGTCACAACGATCTTAAATCTTGAAGGGAACTTCGCGGGAAATGAATTATTCACCTGTGGGGAGGGAAAGTATTGTTCTCTCTGGCTGATTCCTGGAATGATTCATCCACAGCCTTAGCACGGAATAGAAGGCAAGATCAGTGGGTTATCTTTGTGGTGAACCGTCTGAATGAAATAAGGAAGCTGACTCAAGTAGAACAGCGGCATCATATTCCAGGTATTTGTAACCCTGATGAACTGCCATCTAGAGGTTGTTGTAGGGAAAAGTTACTTGATACATGATGCTGGGAGTGACCTGAATGGTTGTACCAACAGCGTATCAGTTGGCCTTAAGCCGAAGTATAGTTTGAAGAGGAAGATTTCCTTCAAGAAAGAAAGAGTACTGTTTCACCTATACTCTGTGCAAAAGCTGATTCGCTGTCAATTGACTGGTGCGTTTCAAAGAGTGAAACATTATTAGAAATTTTGCTTGGATGTGTTCGTTTGGGATCTATTGTAGACCTACTGGCTCTGAACCTTTTATGAAGAAGAAAAGACCCCTTTCTTCTGAAGAAGTCAAATCTACTGAAATAAGGATTCTGAAACTTGTCCTGAACACTGAGTCAAATGTTTACCTTTTTCTTTAAATATTAATGTTACGGAGATATCCGTGGTAGGTAGAGGTGAAAGAAGGTGCGGGTGTGAATGGGTTTCAAGCTACGAAATTAACGTGCAATGTAAAATTAATTTAAAATTTAACTAGGTTATATTTTCTTTTCAAAAACAAGAGATAACAATCATAACAGGTACAGAGTAGCAAAAAAGTAGGTACAATATTACTGGATTCGGGCTCAGTGCCCTTACTTCATAACTCTTGGGCAATCAGCCCCGCCTTACTCCAAAAAAAAAAAATTTAGCCAAGGGGCAGAAAACCCCATTCATGCCCAGGGGCACTGGCTCCAAACATTACACATAAAGCCTGCACGAGGCATACAGAAACGAATTTCAAAGAGCGATCCGCTCTCAAAATTGTAAGCCTATCACAAGGCCACACCAAACTCTACCTTCAAGCTGTCCTCTAAGGACGTATTCACAGGGGTAAAATACCCAACCTACGGAGGTCTATTACATGAAAAGAAGGTTGATTACATGACCTCTAAAATAACAATTTGAGAGGAGGCGATCTTGCACTCCTAATACACTTTGTTTTTAAAACCTAATCTGGCTCTGGGCCGCTAACGCAAGGGCTAATCCCATACTACAGAGGTGACTTAGAGAAGAACACTTTACATTACATAAACGAAGAATAGTTTGAGAAAATAAGTCCACCTCAAAACAAATGTGAGTGGGAGCTCGAGAGGGTTAGCACTCTCTATCCCAATATGTAGCTTTACAAGAAAAAGATGAAAAGAGTAATTACATTTTGGGAAAAGGTTACATGATGGAAATGCTTCGAACCCGCCGCGAGTGTTAAACTGCCGACCTAGCAAGAAAAGAAGTTATTAATAGGCCATTACCTGGTGTTGAACGGCTGAAGAAGAAAGAGGCGCTTCCCGCCTCCTGCTATGTACTTAATACACTGAAAGATGGAACAGAAGTGGCCCGGAGACCCCAAAATCAGCAGTTTATATACTCTCGCGGAAGTTTCTAGGCGTTAGGGGAATGAAAACACCCGCCCACAATGTTTTTATTGGATAGGACCCCGCAACAGATACAAGTTGGGGGAAGATACACCAGATTGGTCAGAAATTACTAAAAGAAATTCGGGATTGGATAAATCTAAAACAAGGGGAAAAAGAGGGGTATACAGCCAACTTAAACAATAACAGAAAGAAATTTAACAAGAAACAAACTTTTGAAATAAAAATTTCTCCAACAAAATAGTTCTTTGACTCCGCACTAGGGTGCGCTATTGTTGATCTTCAGTAGTGTCCTCTAGAAGAGAAAGTTCACACTTCTTACTTCAAGCGAAACAAAAACACATCAAAAGTGACACAGTTCAAAAACTCAAAATTTTCCACGTGGTGACATCTTCTGAGAAAGTAGAGAATTAATAGAATAGATAAAGTTCAACCTTCCTCCAGAAGAGGAGTTTCAACTGGCGCAACTTTTAAATAAACGGTGTAGAGGTGTACCGCCCGGTACAGACCTCCCCCCCCCAAAAGTTCCTCCAGGGGTGACACATGAAATCAGTTTGAAACAAAGTCCAAGTAATGATCTTGATACGAAGATAGATAGCAGAAGCATTTACAAGATTTCTTAATTCAGTTTCAAAATGTTGTTGTTACAGGTGAATGAAAGTCTTTATGTTTGTAGAATTTGAATTTCTGAAGATAAACTTTTAATACTTAAAGGTGAAGAAAAATTTTGCAATGTCCACCAAATATTGTTGTTGAATTCCCAAGTGTAGTTATTGCTTATGGTGACTGTCCATGTAGTTGATGTAGATTGAGTCGGATGGCCAGACCGGCCGTTGCAGCTTGCGTCCAACGGAGGCCGCTCGGACCCCTCAAGTACCCTGAGATACCGCTCGCCCGCACTATGAGGGGAGCAGAGGTGTTGAAGTACGCCGCGCCCGCGGTGAACAGATACAGGCTGCGGGCATGTAGCAGGTCGTGCGCCGCACATCAGCCTTGGCCGGGAGGAGAGCTCCGGCTCGCCGTGCACATGTCGTCCTCGCTGGAGAGGAGGGGGCCCATCCCCCTCCCCAGTCGCTGCACGGCGCTGCGCGGCTGCGGGGGCGCTGAAACATTAAAGCTAGGCGGCAGAATTGTGTTGGACTATCATCTTCTTTGAGGGTACAGGCTTGTGGAGAGGTTGAGGGGCCAGCGGCGTGTAGATATCCATGGCATTTACTATTATGAAGCCACAGTGTAAGGTGGAGCAGGAGACGGGAGCGTGGTAATGGCCGTGGCAAGAACAGGATGGCAGTTTAACGGGTCGGGGCAGGTTTTACACAAGGCTTACATCTAAAACCAAAATATTACAGAAGGGGCAGAATGCCTTAAAAGTGAAACTCAAAAAAAAATATAACCTTCATATCCTTTCAAAATAATATGAAGCAAGTTAACACAGAAATTACAACGGTTTCACCTGGGACAGGTGAACTCTAAATATCCTCTCGGTGGCTGGATTACTTAGCAATAAGGTAACCGGCGTAAGAAAATCGAGAATGATACAAAGCCCATGAAATCTGGGGGCAAGCTTGCCCGCGGGAACAAAATTTTTGACCATAACCTGGTCACCTACCTTCAAAGTGGTGGGTCTCCGTCCACGATCATACCTTTCCCTAACCTTTTCATGAGACACTTTAAGATTGGCTTTAGCCTTCTTCCAAAGATCTTTAATGTTGTCCGGATCTATTGTCTCGGGCAGAATGTCATTCAGAGACCAGAGGTTAGAGAGCGGCGTGTTGGGAACGAACTTAAACATCAAAGAAGCTGGAGTAAATTTGTGTGATTCATGAACCGCCGAATTCAAAGCAAAAGCTAACCAATGCAGGGACGTGTCCCACCTAGAATGATCTTCATGATGATAGGCAATAAGTGCGGACCTGAGATTACGGTTAACCCGTTCAGCCAGAGATGGTTGAGGGTAATAAGCAGATGTAGTTACATGAGAGATGGACAAGTCAAAACAGAATTTACGAAACAGATTTGACGTAAAAGCTTTAGCATTATCAGATACAATGTATTGGCACGGACCAAAAGAAGCAAAAATAGAATTTAGGCAAGTAATGGTGGACTGAGCGGTAGCCAGCTTAGTCGGAAATAACCAAGAAAATCTAGTAAAGCCATCTACGCACACAAAGATGAACTTGTTAGCATTACCCTTTGACTGGGGGAAGGGTCCTACATAATCGATATACAGGCGTTCCATGGGGCGCGACGCTTGATGCGAAGACAAAAGGCCTACCTTGGTGGACATGGTGGGTTTACTAAGCAAACAAGGTTTACAAGCTTTTACAAGTTCACGGATTTCACCGTCCATACCTTTCCAAATGAACATTTCACGAATTTTTTCACGGGTTTTAAAGATTCCAAGATGCCCTCCTAATGGGGTCTCATGATAATACTTGAAGATCATAGGCACAAGAACCGCTGGCACGACAACCTTCATCATCTTATCATGCCTCGATGGGCAACATAAAACACCATTCCTCAGAACATAAGGGACGACATGTTCCCCAGAAGAAAGGGTTTCCATTATCGGACCCAGCGTCGGATCTTCACGTTGGTATTTCTCGATATCCCTAAAGAGCATGGGAGCATCTGTTAGGATGGCATTAACCTCAGATAGTATGGACTCGGAAGGTGATGAACTGTCGACAGGTTCATGGGTCTCGACGTCGTTAGAAAACATACGGCTGAGTCCATCAGCAACAACATTTTCAGTACCTCTGATATGTCGTACATCGAATTGGAAGGCAGAAATACGGATGGCCCAACGGGCTATACGACCAGTACGACGCGGCCTACCTAAGACCCAGCTTAAGGCTTGATTATCTGTCTCCAAGTCGAATTTGACATGTTCCAGATAGAGACGGAACTTTTCTAAGGCAAATAAAACTGCCAAACCTTCAAGCTCATATATGGAGTACTTTGCTTCTTGAGCCGAGAGAGTCCTAGATGCATAGGCGATGGGGCGCCTCCCTAGTTCAGTCTCTTGAAGAAGGACTGCAGCTACCGCCGACGACGACGCGTCGGTTTGGACGATGAATTTCTTCGAGAAATCAGGCATAGCAAGTACAGGGGCATTACAGAGAGCTAATTTAAGGTCTTCAAAAGCGGCTTGTTGAGACGGTCCCCACTCGAATTTGATGCCTTTCCTACGGAGAAGGTTTAAGGGCGCCGCTCTATTAGCAAAATTAGGAATGAACTTCCTGAAGAAATTCACCATGCCAATGAACCTGGCGATACCTTTAATGTCGTTGGGAGGTTTAAAATCACGGATGGCCTGTGTTCTAGAATGATCGACTGCTACACCATCAGGTAACACAATATGCCCTAGGAATGACATAGAGGGCTTAGCAAAGGCAACCTTGGACAACTTAACAGTTAACCCAGCCTTACGAAGGCGATTGAGAACTTCTCGCAGATGATCTAGATGTTCTTCAAAGGTTTCGGAAAATACGACGACATCATCCAAGTAGTGATATAAGTACTCAAATTTGATGTCGGAAAAGACCCTATCTAGTAGCCTAGTGAGCACAGCTGCCCCCGTGGGGAGCCCGAAAGGCACGCGGTTGTATTCATATAAATTCCAGTCCGTGGCAAACGCTGTAAGATGTTTAGACTCTTCGGCAAGGGGAATTTGGTTGTAGGCCTGATTCAAATCCAAGATCGTGAAGAACTTGGCCTTACGAAACCATGAAAAACAAGAATGAAGGTCGGGAAGGGGCACAGATTGCAACACCACCTTCCGATTGAGAGCCCTGTAATCAATGACAGGCCTGAAGCCTCCTTGGGGTTTCGGGACTAGAAAAATAGGCGAAGAATACGCTGACTTAGAGGGCCTAATAATACCATCCTTCAACATCTGATCGATGATTTCTTTCAGAGCCTTCATTTTAGGTGGAGATAGCCTATACGGTGGAAAACGGACAGGAATAGAATCCGTGACCTCGATTTTGTATTCAATAAGGTCAGTAACACCAAGAGTATCAGAGAACACCTCGGGAAACGACTGACACAGTTTCCGAATACTATCAGCCTGCTCCTCAGGTAGATGCCTAAGGTCTAACAACATCTCATCCTGGGTAGGCGAAATAGATGAACATGATACAGAATTACACTTTAACAAGGGAATTCTACAATTGGACGCAAATTTGAATGTGCACGACCTACTCTGGAGATCGAGCACAAGACCAGTGTGAGAAATGAAGTCCGCTCCCAATTTGATGGGGCAAGACAAACGCTTGGCCACAAACAATTTGATCTTCCATGTAAATTTAAAAACCCGAATTTTGACATGTAAGGAACCTAGAATTTCTAATGGAGATGAATTAGCCGAAACATATTTAACAGGAGATGAGTCATAGTCAGGGAGTTTACAAACAGATTTCAATTTAGAATACCATTCAGCCGAAATAATGGAACAAACACTGCCTGAATCTAAGAGAGCTGTTATAGGCTCGTTATTTAACTCAATCTTAAGAAAAGGAACAGGTGCGGGGGTATCCGCCGCAATCCTAAGACACTCTTTAGGGCATTCAAAAGATGAATTTGAAGGCTGGTCGTTCTCTGCATTTACAACCTGTTTACTAGGGGCTAAGTCTCGGGAAGATGGATTAGTCGGCTCAGCCGACGCCACTAGTCACTTTTTATTATTGGCATAGCTGGAATTTGCACCAGAAGTTGAGCAGGAGGGGGTGCTATTTGAGTTTGGGCAATTCTTGGCGATATGTGAGAAGGCCCCACACTTAAAACAGCCTTGTGATGACCCTGCTCCATTCCTTGTCCCACTTGACTTGATCAGAGGACACTTATTCCGCAGATGGTCAGGCGACCCGCAAGCATAACATTTACGGGGATTGACTGGTCGGCGAGGTGGAGGCCGAGTGTTACTAAAGGAAGGCGGGGGTTCTTTCGCGACACGCAAAGAATCGGCGTATCTAACTCCTTCCGCTGAGACGGCCAATGCTTCAAGTTCAGAGAAGGTTTGCGGACACGCCGCGAAACACAAATATGACCTGTAGGATGGCGAAATACCTTCTACAATAGCCTGCACAATCTGATCTTCAGGAAAGTGCAGAGCAAACACCCTAGTGTAGAATTTGATATCTTGAATGAAATCAGCCAAGTTTTCATCCAAGCGCTGTACACGGTAATAGTACTTCTGAATCAGGGAGGACCTGGCCCTAGCCGGGATGAAGTTAGCTAGCAAATGGGCATGGAAATCCTCAATAGATGATTGCTCGGCAATGGCTCTTACGATTTTATCAGAGAGAATACCAATAGCATACGGATAGATAATTTGCAAAATTTGACATGGCGAAAGAGAAAAAACAAGAGCATGATCCTGAAATTCCACTAGAAATCTTAAAAATGAAATTACATCACTGGTGGTGTTGACGGAAAACTTAGAGATACCTCTAAGCAACATTGCCAATGGATGAGGCAAGCTACTGAACCCAGGTGACATAGTCGTTAAAGGTTTCAATGGCAAGGAAGTTAATTCAGAGCGGATGTTACCCAATGACGCACGGCGTTCAGATTCGTTGTTCGATGGGGCAGAGATAGTTTGAGCAGCAACGGTTATCCTATTGACTTCTCCCTGAGGAGGCTCTTCCTCGTTACCTACATTCACCGTGGCGGGTTGATCAGTTTTGGGAGGAACTTCGCCGGTTAGCAATTGAGTGACCTTATTAGACAATTCAGAAATAGTTTCAAGGAGCGTATTAGCGTCCTTCCTCTGAACGTCATTCACCTTTAGAGACAACAGATCATTAACTCTATTTGCAAAGTGATACAGCCTGCCTTGCACACGCTTAATTTGATTAGGAGACGGATCGTTTTCATCAAAAAAGCTGACTACAGATGCTAGCCCAGTAATATTCTCGACGATCGTGGAAAGAGAGTCATCAATTTCTTTCTCTCCCAAATTGGGGATGGAAATGGGCAAATCAAGGGACTCTCTAAGCTTGTTGGTGTCGATTGCAACCGTGCCTCCAGATTGCACATTTCTGATAGTTAACTCGTATATCAACTCCTCTTTGCGCAAGTAGTTAAGGAGGAGAACATCGCGAGGGCCGGGCATGATGAGAGAACAATTTTGAAAAACTCAAAAAATTCCAGCAACTGAGAAAATTGTTAGAGTTCGAATCAAAGCAATGTTTAGCCGTCAAAAGGGGCTAAATTGAGACCCATTCAACCACGCTCTGCTACCACTTGTTACGGAGATATCCGTGGTAGGTAGAGGTGAAAGAAGGTGCGGGTGTGAATGGGTTTCAAGCTACGAAATTAACGTGCAATGTAAAATTAATTTAAAATTTAACTAGATTATATTTTCTTTTCAAAAACAAGAGATAACAATCATAACAGGTACAGAGTAGCAAAAAAGTAGGTACAATATTACTGGATTCGGGCTCAGTGCCCTTACTTCATAACTCTTGGGCAATCAGCCCCGCCTTACTCCAAAAAAAAAAAAATTTTAGCCAAGGGGCAGAAAACCCCATTCATGCCCAGGGGCACTGGCTCCAAACATTACACATAAAGCCTGCACGAGGCATACAGAAACAAATTTCAAAGAGCGATCCGCTCTCAAAATTGTAAGCCTATCACAAGGCCACACCAAACTCTACCTTCAAGCTGTCCTCTAAGGACGTATTCACAGGGGTAAAATACCCAACCTACGGAGGTCTATTACATGAAAAGAAGGTTGATTACATGACCTCTAAAATAACAATTTGAGAGGAGGCGATCTTGCACTCCTAATACACCTTGTTTTTAAAACCTAATCTGGCTCTGGGCCGCTAACGCAAGGGCTAATCCCATACTACAGAGGTGACTTAGAGAAGAACACTTTACATTACATAAACGAAGAATAGTTTGAGAAAATAAGTCCACCTCAAAACAAATGTGAGTGGGAGCTCGAGAGGGTTAGCACTCTCTATCCCAATATGTAGCTTTACAAGAAAAAGATGAAAAGAGTAATTACATTTTGGGAAAAGGTTACATGATGGAAATGCTTCGAACCCGCCGCGAGTGTTAAACTGCCGACCTAGCAAGAAAAGAAGTTATTAATAGGCCATTACCTGGTGTTGAACGGCTGAAGAAGAAAGAGGCGCTTCCCGCCTCCTGCTATGTACTTAATACACTGAAAGATGGAACAGAAGTGGCCCGGAGACCCCAAAATCAGCAGTTTATATACTCTCGCGGAAGTTTCTAGGCGTTAGGGGAATGAAAACACCCGCCCACAATGTTTTTATTGGATAGGACCCCGCAACAGATACAAGTTGGGGGAAGATACACCAGATTGGTCAGAAATTACTAAAAGAAATTCGGGATTGGATAAATCTAAAACAAGGGGAAAAAGAGGGGTATACAGCCAACTTAAACAATAACAGAAAGAAATTTAACAAGAAACAAACTTTTGAAATAAAAATTTCTCCAACAAAATAGTTCTTTGACTCCGCACTAGGGTGCGCTATTGTTGATCTTCAGTAGTGTCCTCTAGAAGAGAAAGTTCACACTTCTTACTTCAAGCGAAACAAAAACACATCAAAAGTGACACAGTTCAAAAACTCAAAATTTTCCACGTGGTGACATCTTCTGAGAAAGTAGAGAATTAATAGAATAGATAAAGTTCAACCTTCCTCCAGAAGAGGAGTATCAACTGGCGCAACTTTTAAATAAACGGTGTAGAGGTGTACCGCCCGGTACAATTAATATTTGTATTGTAATGTTGGTTAGGTGAAATGGCGATGGTTTTACTTTTAGAAAAAAGCCCTATTCATTTATTTTAAAAATATATATTAAGTATTTCCATCCGGAGGATGGTCGAACATTTGACACGTTGACTGTATAGAATGAGGGATTAGATTAATTTTCAAAGGGAGATCTTAAGCAAATTTCCAACTTCTTTGAACTCTTTTAAGGAAGATAAGGTAAGTAGGAGATTTGCTACTTGGGCGAAAGCCCTAAATAAAGATCAGTTGAGTGTGGCTGAGTGAGCGATTTGTTTCTGTAAGAAATGGTCACCCTTATCATTACATAACAAACGTGTTACGAAAATACTGTACTCTTTGGGTTGGGAAGACTTGGGAGTAAGAAGACGGGATGCTCGACTAAAATGGTAGAAATGGCGTGGCATGGCATTAGTAGACGAACAAGTTTGAGCGGAGCTTTCAAAAACAGAAAAGATCATTATATCAAGATAAAGTTGGAATTCAAGTGGAGAAACTAGGGCCAATATTCATTTACAGGATGAAGGGTAAAGAATCTGAACAATTTAATAAGGGGAATGTTAAATAAATATCCAAGTATTTTGAAAACCCTTAAGAAAACGCTAGGTAAACTACTGATAGGGAAACTGACAAATGGGCGACAGTCCTAATTGTAGGTCATTCATTGATTGATTGATTGATTGATTGATTGATTCATTCATTCATTCATTCATTCATTCATTCATGATTGATTGATTGATTGATTGATTGATTGATTGATTGATTGATTGATTGATTGATTGATTGATTGATTGTGACGACTAATATAGTGATCATAGCCGCGGCGCCTCCAGTTTTTCTTGGGAGACGATCACAGGGTCGTGAAATTCTTTTCAAAAATTACCCTTGCAATAGTCGGCAATGTAAGGGTGGCAGTTTTTTATATCACTCGGGTAACACACGGAATACTGTATCAATAAATATTTATTAAATATTCTATAATTCAGCCCGTCGTATGACACAATTAATCTCACCGGACTAAAAATTAGTCATCCCTGGGGAAATTATTACTTAATGATTATTTAATAATGTGAAACTCCATCTCAGGACTTGGTAACCACGTGGATTCGTTTAGGAAGAGGATCCGCAGAGTTGAGCAGGTACATCGCATCCAAGTTAAAACACTCGCTGAGGATTTGATCTGCGCTATTCCACCAAATTGCGGGATATTGTCAGCGTTTTGCCCGCTGTTCCAACATGTCCCACAGATTTTCAATGGGGTTCAAGTCGTTGTCATTTTGCAGGCCAATCGATATGTAAGAGTATGGGGAACTGTTCATAAAACCAGTCACATATGGGTCCAGCCCGATGAACGTTGCTGCTGTCATCTTGAAAAGTCGGGTTTTCAATAGCATACTTATCACGGAGATGTTGACTGAAAGGCAACACCTAATCATCCAGAATGTTTAAATGCTGGTATATGGTCGTGGTCAACTCAGTGAGCGGGCCCAATCCATGATACGGAAAACAGCGCCAAAATATCACAGACCCACCTCTGACTTGAACCTGACCTTGCACACATCCAGGAAGAAATGCTTCATTCGGCTTTCGGTGCATTCGACGACGTCCGCCATTAGAATACAGGGTAAAACGTGATTCGTCAGACCACATTTACGTTCCGGCAGTCAGCTACTGTTCCATGTTTGATTATTTCTAGCCAGTTGAAGCTGCACAGTTTTGTGTGTCTGTGTCAGAGATGGCCTCTTGCGAGGTGACCAACTTCAAATGTTCATTGAATGCAGTTACCGTCGCAATGTTCTCTTACTAACAGTTTGTGATGGACCTTCATTCACTGACTCCAGCAATTCCTGTCGGGTTTGGAAGCGATTTTGATTCACAAGCCGTTAAACTCATCTTCGGTCCCTCTCAGTCAAGATCTTTTCCGACCAAAATTCTGGCATCGTGTTTCGTGACCACGTGTAGTACACAATTGCTTGTAGACATGTTGAACACTCCGCCGCGAAACACCAACAAATCGAACAACGTCATGGGCACGGCCAAACACGATTGCCCCTTTCGCCAATCTGTCATATCCTTACGTCTACCCATGTTAACGTACACTGTACACTTGAAATATTAATGTCTCACGGATCGCGACTAACTGCCTTATGCTCACGAAGAGGCAGTGCGCGTGCGGTTGAGCACGGCACTCCTTCTCTGCGCCATCTGTATAAGGGCAATCTCTGCGTGCGCACTAGGGTGACTAATTTTTGGTCCGGTGAGCTTATATCTGCTTTACATTTGTGAACACACTTGGATATATGTTCAAAGAATTGGAGTAATATTTATTCTCATACTTGATTTGTAGATCATCTAAAGCCTGCCGTAAAACAGAGAGATGAGTCCGCTGAGGTTGACTGCTAAGTATTGGATAACGCTGTCTCCGATAATTTTCTGGCTCGAAGACGGATGGAGTTTCCATTGCGACAGGTACGGTGTTAAGTTGCAGAGGAACCGATTCCACGGGATGTACTGCGATTAGCGTAACTGAAACACAGTTAACAAAGTCCTACATGCTCAAGTACGATACATCTGTAAAAGTTGTTTAATCTAAGACACATTTGAAACTACAGGATTAATACGAACTAAGTTCCGAACCCAAGAGGTAAATCAAAATGGTATTTACGAATATTTTAAGTAAACAGTCGCAGGAAAAGTTTTCTATAGCAAGCACATAATATATTATTACATTAAGTTAAGAACACACACTATTAATGTTTAAGAACATAACAATGTATGCATCAGTGCACAGAGCTGTAGGATCAACGTCGTGCAGACAACCTTATTTACTACTATTACTAATAATAATACACTGACTGACAGAGCAAATGCAACACCAAGAAGGAGTGGTTCGAAAGGGATGAAAGTTGGGGAAAAAACAGAGACGGCACGGACGAATTATTGATGTTTATTTCAAACCGATATGCAGGTTACACAATGCGCACGGCATCGACTCAATAGGATGTAGGACCACCGCGAGCGGCGATGCACGCAGAAACACGTCGAGGTGCAGAGTCAATAAGAGTGCGGATGGTGTCCTGAGGGATGGTTCTCCATTCTCTGTCAACCATTTGCCACAGTTGGTCGTCCGTACGAGGCTGGGGCAGAGTTTGCAAACGGCGTCCAATGAGATCCCACACGTGTTCGATTGGTGAGAGATCCGGAGCGTACGCTGGCCACGGAAGGATCTGTACACCTCGTAGAGCCTGTTGGGAGATGCGAGCAGTGTGTGGGCGGGCATTATCCTGCTGAAACAGAGCATTGGGCAGCCCCTGAAGGTACGGGAGTGCCACCGGCCGCAGCACATGCTGCACGTAGCGGTGGGCATTTAACGTGCCTTGAATACGCACTAGAGGTGACGTGGAATCATACGCAATAGCGCCCCAAACCATGATGCCGCGTTGTCTAGCGGTAGGGCGCTCCACAGTTACTGCCGGATTTGACCTTTCTCCACGCCGACGCCACACTCGTCTGCGGTGACTATCACTGACAGAACAGAAGCGTGACTCATCGGAGAACACGACGTTCCGCCATTCCCTCATCCAAGTCGCTCTAGCCCGGCACCATGCCAGGCGTGCACGTCTATGCTGTGGAGTCAATGGTAGTCTTCTGAGCGGACGCCGGGAGTGCAGGCCTCCTTCAACCAATCGACGGGAAATTGTTCTGGTCGATATTGGAACAGCCAGGGTATCTTGCACATGCTGAAGAATGGCGGTTGACGTGGCGTGCGGGGCTGCCACCGCTTGGCGGCGGATGCGCCGATCCTCGCGTGCTGACGTCACTCGGGCTGCGCCTGGACCCCTCGCACGTGCCACATGTCCCTGCGCCAACCATCTTCGCCACAGGCGCTGCACCGTGGACACATCCCTATGGGTATCGGCTGCGATTTGACGAAGCGACTAACCTGCCCTTCTCAGCCCGATCACCATACCCCTCGTAAAGTCGTCTGTCTGCTGGAAATGCCTCCGTTGACGGCGGCCTGGCATTCTTAGCTATACACGTGTCCTGTGGCACACGACAACACGTTCTACAATGACTGTCGGCTGAGAAATCACGGTACGAAGTGGGCCATTCGCCAACGCCGTGTCCCATTTATCGTTCGCTACGTGCGCAGCACAGCGGCGCATTTCACATCATGAGCATATTTCAGTGACGTCAGTCTACCCTGCAACTGGCATAAAGTTCTGACCACTCCTTCTTGGTGTTGCATTTGCTCTGTCAGTCAGTGTACTTATAATAATACAAATGTGAATCAGAACGGTTTTATGTCACATTAACTAAGATAAACGTTCTCTGAGACGCTGTGGAGAATTTTTGTCCCGTGGATGTTCTTTGATGTAGCAATAAATCTTCTGACACGAGGTTGACGAATTTGAGAACCTTCATAAATTATTACAGAACTGAGCCGGGAACGAACCCGTCCACTTGGGCTTAAAACGCGAGCACTATATCGTCAGAACCACTGAGCCCAGTCTCAGCTGTTTCCTGTGAGTGAAAATGGAAACCTTCACATCACAAAGAATGTGTCATTTGTGTTAATGTTGGAGGTAGATTATGCAGAGTCACAATCATGCAATACCTTGACTGCGTATGTTAATTTATTCGCGATTCGTCCTAGGCAATGCAGCTTGATGAGGATACATGACCAATAATCCAGACGCTTGGTTGAATAGTCAGCGTCGAGTCAATTCCCGGGAGGGGCGGGGATTTTAGCTATGTCTTGTTATTTCTTCTGACTTGAGGACTTAATTTCTGTCTCAAAACACTCCTACCCGTGTATATACGACACACCACACTACCAACCAATATAGGAACATTAAATAGTGACTAACTCCCTTCACACAGTGTTTCGTCAGGATGGGTACCTGACTGTAAAACAAGACCAAGTAGATATGTGTGACACAGTCCGCACACGCGACCACACTAGGGAGAGGGATCACCTGTAGTAGTAGTAGTAGCCAAGTGATATTAGTAGTAGTAGTAGTAGTAGTAGTAGCAGTAGTAGTAGTAGTAGTAGAAGAAGACATTACAAGGTCTCCGATACAGCCCAAAGTAGGCAATAGACGCCAAGTACTGTAAGTGCTCAATATCACTTTAATATACAGTGAACAGAATGCTTCATAAGTTTCTGTTATCGTATGCGCATAAAAGTACAGGTGACGTGTATGATCCTTCAATATAGTGTTTGAAGGTTCATGCACCTGTTGTCGCAAGTGTGAAAATGTGGATGGCTAGTAACAAGACGTACAGGCTGGGTCGGACGTCGTTCCAAACACGTGCAATTGGAAGGCGGTCTGGATATGTGCATAAGAGAGCAGTTATCGAACACCATGCAGAGGACGTCACTTAGAATAGAAGTATGTGGACGAGCATTATTCTGCTGATACAGTGCATCAACTTCCCTTTGCAGGAGTGGCTGCAGAATGGGTCGAACAATGTTCTGAATGTAGGAATACTGTTTAATACGGACCATTCACAAACACCGAAGTGAGCGGAATGTAGCATATTTTGACCCACACCGTGATGACAAGGAATGGACGTGTAATGACGCAAGTTTGGTTATATGTATAACTGAAAAAAGTATTCACTTATGTTTGGTTAGGTTATGTATTTGAATTTCATCAAGTGTTTATAAATCATGTATAATAGGTTAGGTTGTAAATAACCTCTGACGTATTTACATACATTCAGAAAACGTCTGGTCCTTTGTATATTTCTCAACAGAATTTAGATTATGGTTACAGCATGTTTATCACTGAAAATAGTCGTCCGTGTTTCCCAAGTCGCTCAGGAAAATCCCAGTTGTGTTTGTTTGTGTGTGTGTGTGTTAACGAAAGTGAGCTCTGTATTCTTCATGTACGAAGAACATGTTGTATATTTAGATGTATGTACAGTACGCGCGAATTTTAGTGATACCTAGTTTTACGGTGGGAGCTCTCCCGGTTCCGGAAATACTGCCAACTGAATGGAAATTAAATCTGAATTGAATCGATAATATTATTGATCGATATGAATTTTATAAACCTTTATTATATTAGCATGTATTCTCTGAAATATCACTTCCACTATCACTTTCACAATCGTCACTCCTATCTGCAGTACTATTCATTCTCAGACTTATCACTTCCACAATCACTTTCACAATCGTCACTGCTATCTGCAGCACTATTAATTACAATCTCGTCCATGGTTATTTCCATGATACCGTCGTGCCTCCAGTATTCCTCTTCCAGTTCTTTCATCTACCTACAATACCCCTCCCAATCTGCGGCAGATACTAAATTGAATGCCCCGATGGTCAGTCGTCGTAAGTTAACTGCTGACATGTCTCCCGTAATATTGCGTCGTTTCAATTAGCGTTTTATTTTTTCCCATGCCAGTTGAATGGCGTTCAGATCACAGTTGTATGGGGGAAGACGAAGGACAACGTAACCTGTTTCACCAGCCATGACGTCAACAGCATACATTTTATTAGGAAGCCTCTTTTCCTCACTCATGTTCAATCCTAACCTATATTTTGGCTTTGTTGTGTAAATAACAGTACTAGTACGAGAAGTGTACGCCAGATATCTCACGGCGATGCATACTCGATGCATAGTTTGTGTTTCAGTGGTTGCCATACCGAATCTCGAAGATAACCGAGGGAGCCCAGGCATCATTATAGTTGCGCGTACTGTATATATCCCTAGGTTATATGCCACAGTAACATTTTTCATGATAATTGTAGAACAGGTAGGCTCTACTCACCAAGTTTTCCGATGATCTACAATCATAGCCATTATATATGTATGATATAAAAGGTCTGTCTGGCCAGAATCTTGCTCTGCTACGGTATGGAGTAGACCGTACAGCCAGAGACTCCACGCCGAGTGTTAGGCGGCGAGAAATAACCTGACACCCTCAGGGAGCCAACGGTTTCGGGCGGATGAGCTCCTTGAGGAAGGGCGGTGGTCCCTCAGTGGAGGAAATGCCACTGGAATCCACTGAAAACCAGATGTCAGGCAGCAGCACCATCAATATCGACTTGATGCACAGAGCAATTCATGCTCGAGATGGGTCAAGAGCGGGGAGCCTCAAGCGTCACCAGAATGACTGGTTTTACGGTTGTAGTACTGCGGTGTGGATGAAAGAGGGACCTCACTACACTATTATTCCCATGAACACTATCATGATACCTGCTTTAAATGGATCTAATTCGTCATGCGACCCGGCTGACAACCGGCGCTTTTGCGGTTCCCGGCTGTAAATTGTGAAATGTGCTACTAGGCATGTGCATGTAGGCAACCAGGCTACATATGCAAAACTTGCGACTGGAAGAACTAAGCACAATGTGGCTACTTGAAATGTGAGAGGACTTTTAGATTCAGGAAAACTTTTCCTGATAATACAAGAGCTGGAAAGGTATAATATAGGAGTGGCTGGGCTAAGCGAAACTCACTGGAAAAACAATGGCCATTTTAGAAGTGGTAATCATTGGGTCTACTTTTCTGAAAATGATGAAAAAAGCAGCAACGGTGTTTCAGTTGTGATCAGCGACCCATTGAAAGGATATAAACCTGATAATGATCGCATTATAACACTAAGTCTCAAATGCAAGTCACTTTCAATCGACATCATTCATGTTTATTCCCCAACAGCGGGTGCGTCTGATGAAATAATCTACCGCTTCTATCAAGATCTTGATGCTACTGTTTCAGCTTTTCTAAGCAGGGAACTAACTATTGTTATGGGAGACTTCAATGCCAAAATGGGTTCAATACAACAGGATGAGCAAGTCAGAACATCGGTAGAAAGGTATGGATTTCGAGAAAGAAATGAACGGAGGAACAGACTTCTTGAGTTTGCAATTCATAACAGGTTCACTATAACTAACACAGTCTTCAAGCATCACATCCGGCACATGTACAGATTGACTTCGCCCGATGGTCACTATAAAAATCAGATCGACTACATACTGATCAGTTCTAGATGGAGGTCTTCTGTAATGGACACCAAAACCTGTCCATGTGCAGCACGAGGCAGTGATCATCAGCTTCTTAGAACAGAAATAAGAATAAAACTTCAAACACCAGTTAAAAGATCTACAGGATACCACAAATAGTTAATATGTCGTCATTCAAGGAATCACTGGCGCAAAGATCCTCCATATTACAGGATCCAGTAACAACTGCAGAAGGACTGTGGAATGTGACCAAAAACTGGATAGAGTCCTATTTGAATGAATCTAGAGAACCAAATACTAGAAGGCAACAGTGGACCTCTGACTTGAGCCTTCAGCTTGTAGAAGAAAGAATGTGACTTCAAAAATCTGCCATCGGTACTAAAGAAAAAAGAGAGCAAATGTTTGCTCTTGATCGAAGGATTCAGTATTCTTGTAGAAGAGATAAGAACATTTGTTATGAGATTGAAGACCATGCAAATCAAAACCACAGCAAAGATCTTTTTGACAAAATTAGAATAATCACTCGAGATTTCAAGCCATATTCCTGGATTGTACAGAACCCACAGGGTGATGATGTTGTGGATATAGAGAATGTTCTGGAAACATGGAGACTGTACTGCCAGGATCTGTACAGTGAACAGTGCAATGCACAAGACCAAGTAAAGATAGACAAACAGTCAGGTCCTGAACCTGACATCCTCCGAGATGAAGTAGAATTGGCTTTGAAAGTGCTGAGAATTGGAAAAGCGTGTGGACCTGATGGAATAAGTGCAGACGTCATGAAAGCTACAGGCGATGCTGGAATTGAAATGCTGTTGAAATTACGCCAAACAATATGGAATTCTAGAAGCTGGCCCGAGGAATGGGTACAGTCAATCTTTGTCCCAATCCACAAGAAGGGATCGAGGAAAAAATGTGGAAATTATCGCTTAATTGCTTTGATTTCACATGCCAGTAAAGTTATGCTTCATATTCTGCATAAGAGACTACGGGCATTCCTAGAGTATCAAATTCCTGAAGTCCAGACTGGATTCATAAAAGGAAAAGGCAGTCGAGAACAGATCTTAAGCCTAAGACATATCACAGAAAAGGCTCGAGAATTCAATGTTCCGGTATACCTATGCATTATTGACTACCAAAAGGCCTTCGATACCGTCAACTGGAACCATATTTGGAAAATTTTAGATGACATGGGTTTGCCAATCAAAACCACAGCAAGTCCTTGCATAAGGAAATCGCAGCCACTGTGAAGATTTAAAAGAACTGCATTAGATGACTGGGACAAAGGAGTTTCCATTGGGAGATGCAAGATAAAACAACTTGAGATTTGCTGATGACACCACCTTGATAGCATAATAGGAAGAGGAGTTGACAGAGCTGATCAAGAGAGTGGAGGAAGCAAGCCTTGAAATTGGATTACGCCTAAATCGACAGAAAACCAAAGTCATTATTGTAATCGTAAGAAAAACAACAGTCCACATATCCAACAGATTGGAGGTTGAGACGTTGTACATCAGTATGTATATCTAGGCTCCTTGCTATCAAATTCTGGTGATTCCAAAGATGAAATAAAGAACTGAAATAGCAAAGGTAGCAATGATCCGTCTGCGGATGTTCTGGAAAGATAATAACATCACCATCAATACAAAAGAGAAGCTCGTTGAATCTTTAGTCTTCTCAGCCTTCTTGTATGGCGCAGAGACGTGGACCATCCTCAAACGTGATCGTGAACGGACAGAAAGCTTTGAAATGTGGTGCTGGAGGAAAATGTTGAGGATTCCTTGGACAGCTCATCGCACGAACACATCGATCCTGAACCAATTTCAGATAAAAGTTCGTCTATCGTGTAAGGTCTCCCAGCGGATCGTACGCTACTTTGGACATATAATGCGCCGAGATGGCAGTCTTCAAAAGTTGATAGTTGAGGGCAAAGTCCAGGCAACTAGACAACGAGGACGAGTACCAACACGATGGATTGACATGGTGAACAGCCCCTAGAGAGTTCTCTCAGAGCAACCACACTGAAAGCTTTAGATAAGGAAGAATGGCGGAGTATGGTTCATCGGCTAGATGGTTGAATATTGTGATAGTCACGACGCCTCAGTCATGAGGCAAAACCAAGAAGAAATTATATAAAAGGGAGGTATACAGAGATGTAAGAGTTGGTGTTGTTATGGCATTTATTTGTTTTGATACCACGACGGTCGTGGATGGGGACTGAGTAGTTATGGAGTTGTGTTGATGATGCTGCGGCCGCCAACGAGCAGAGAATATTATAGAGATGATGAGGCGTACCGCAAAACTCTCGCTCTCTGTAGCCGAGTTTTTTACGCTTCTCCATAATTGCCATATCCCAAGTGACAGTTTATTCCTAAGAGAATCAGTCATTTCAAAGGCATTTCCGTATTTTTACTTCGTCTTTTTATCAGTTTGACCCAATAGAATATCATATTAGATGTAATGTTACGTACTCGACTCCACAGGACACTTTTTAAATAGCAATAACTTCAAGATTCAGAATTATGCGTTCAAATAATCTACTATTAGCTCAAACGTATTGCAGATTTGCAAGGTATAGCTATAATAATGGAATATTAAAAAAAAGGTATAGCGTATATTAGAACAACATTATGAACGGCTCATGAGTATTTGGCACATACTATACACATTATACCATACACAATAAAAATACACAGAAGGCCTATGAATGAATTAGATAATAACAAGGCCAGTAATGCACATTTTATGAATTTCATATACTACACAAACAATCTGTCGTAATAATTATGTAGGGTTATTTAAAACAAAGATGGATATTCAAGTGAATCATTGTTACCGTTATTATTCGCGGAGCAGAGTGGGAAAACAAGCGTGAATGTGAAAGGCCGCACGATCACTGATCAAAAGTTAGTATTTATTAAAATAAACTCTTAAGACTTGTATTCCCTTTATTTTCTAGGAAAAGGAACAGTAAACGACAAGACAATTTGGAATAGAGCTAATAGAGCTGTTACTCTCGAGACGTTTACAATAATATGGAAAGATTACTCCTTGTGTCCAGTAAGCTCTGAAATGTTACAAAATTCAGGGAGCTCGAACAACCTTGTTGGTGAGGATGAACCTTAGTTTTCGGAATGCAGTCCAACTCATACCTATTCTGCGAGGAATTTCTGCACGTTGGTTGTCTTTTCCAAGTTTTATCTTGTGTTCAAGATAGATGTACTCATCGACAGCTTCTATATATTGGTTTCCCATTTTGAGTGGTCGACTCTCTGGGCTTAGAATTTTCGTTTTATTAATGTTCATTTCCAAACCAATCTTAGCAGAAGCAGTTTTTAATTCTTGGATCATGCTTTCTAGCTCATCTAGATTTTCACTTATGAGCACAATGTCATCAACACTAGGTTTGGAGAACTAATCTTTACATAGGAGCTTATAGCTGCCATTATTATTTTAACCTTACTCGGGTCTTCGTACCCCTGAATTCAATTTACATTGGTTTTACGGGATATCCTTAGTCGAGGCTGTAGAGCTGATCATTTAAAATTGTTTGACCTCGTAACTGCTTACTACCCAATAACACTTCCTACACGACTAGGCTGTTACTTTGTTATCCTAAACTTCATGAAACCCAAACCTCGGAGGATCAGAAGATCCCCCAATAAAAAGGGGGCTGCTCGGGCGCAAAAGAAGAAAGAAGGGAATTCCAGCTTTTACAATCGAAAGGCATGAGATTACATCAGATTGGAAGCAGGAATATCGCCACTCCCAAAATTCAAAATTACTAATGGACACCTACTCAGGAACATGACACTAAAATACCGAGGCTAAAGCATACTACAATTAAAATATTAAATTTAATTTACAAGAGCATTATGAAAACGGATGGCGAAAATGCACTCCGAAATAAATTACGCCAAAAAGCCCATAAGTGGACTTCACTCCCCGATGACGCAGAGGTTAAGGCATTCTACGGGTGACTAAGTGAAAAGGAATAGTATAACCCAAAAAGAGAAAAATTAACTTTGGACGGTTAGAGACTTTAGTCGCTCAAAATCAAAACTGTGTGACGTGACGAGGGTAACCATTCGTGCTTCTCCATATTTTACACTTTCCCCTTGGAGAATGTTCTTCAAGGTCTGAAGACTCTCTAAATGACTACAATTCGAAAATAACATCCCTACAATATTTTAAGAAAAGAGACGGACAATCAAGCAGTTACATGCTAACTAAAACCATAGAAATCTTCCCGAGCTTCACATTCAATATTTTCACTTATAAAGGAAAGTTTTTTGCCACACCTGGTAAATACCAATATAAATGGTCCGTTATTGGACATTATAAATTTTCCAGCCAACTCATTCCTGGTTGCCAGCGTTTCGCCACCGTGTGCTAGGCTGGGCTCATCGGTTGGTACCTAGCACACCCACCAATACGCTGGATAGTGCATACTGTGGAGGCCACTGCGTAGGCTAATTGTAGCCACCGACAGTGCCAATGCACTATGAGAGACATTGTGTCATTATCAAAAATTGATGCCTGCTTGGCCATCAGATGATGTAGATGCTGATTCCCGTAGGGAATTAGAAATAATTGTTCCGAATGAGTAAATTTATAATACCAATATAAATGATCCGTTATTGGACATTATAAATTTTCCAGCCAACTCATTCCTGGTGCCAGCGTTTCGCCCCCGTGTGCTAGGCTGGGCTCATCAGTTGATACCTAGCACACCCACCAATACGCTGGATAGTGCATACACCTGGTAAACTAAATGCTGTTCACGTTGCTCCCCGCCTCCTCTCGCTGCGGAGGCTTCCTCAGATCTCCGATGGATGATACACACACTATTGGATCAATGCAAGGCACCTTTGCAGAAAGAAACTTCGCTTTTACACAGAGGATCCTTCGATATTCCCAAAAGATTTTAGTTCCATGGATTGGATAGCAGGATGATTCATAGGGTCAAATTGATTGGATAATCCATAGGATATCGTTTAATTTGATAGGTGGGTGAAATCCAGGGGCGTATTCTCCTTGAATGCAAGGCATTCATTGCATGCGTTATGATAACATAAAGAACTGTCTGATTTACGATTTTAGGTTGTTTCAGGTCAAATATTAACGATTTCATCTCTCAGAAGTTCAAAATGTCCGCGCAACTGTACAAGTTCCGTTGCTTGATTACGTGTGTTGCTGGTGTAGTCTCGCCGTCTGCTACACTCTCGGAAGAAAGAGACAGCAAATGGAGGAGTTAAGGATGTAAGGCATTCAATCTGTAAATTGCATTCAGTGGCAGACGTAGTTCTGAAACCCTCCGAACGATGTCGCTGCAATTGAAACTTGGTCAGAATTTGTCACCCCATACCCGTGCTACCCTCTGCCATCTGTTAGCAACTTGGAGAAAGTCGACATGTTTACAGCGAACGGGACACACAGATTACCCCCCAGCGAGAACCCAACGTGACGAAACTGACCAATGCAACTGGGGTGACTTACCTCCCGTGCTTGAGTTGTGGCTAACTAGTGAATTAATTCATTGTGTGTTTTGCTGATTAGTGAGTTCATTCTGTGTGTGCTGTTCCTGTGCTATTCGTCGTTTTTTGGTGTTTTATTATATTTTGCGTACATGTGGTATTAACGATGGATGCTTCTAAAATGGATATAATTGTAAATCAGTTTGAAAAGCCATTTACTGGCCGTTCGTTTGATGAAAAGATTCAAATAGTTAAAGCCGCGAGACCTCTACCTTCCCTCGTAAATTTCTTCTTCTTAATCTCTTACCCTCCAGGGTTGGCTTTTCCCTCGGACTCAGCGAGAGATCCCTCCTCTACCGCCTCAAGGGCAGTGTCCTGGAGCTGCAGACTCTGGGTCGGGGGATACAACTGGGGAGGATGACCAGTACCTCGCCCAGGCTGCCTCACCTGCTATGCTGAACAGGGGCCTTGCGGGGGATGGGAAGATTGGAAGGGATAGACAAGGAAGAGGTAAGGAAGCGGCCGTGGCCTGAAGTTAGGTACCATCCCGGCATTTGCCTGGAGGAGAAGTGGGAAACCACGGAAAACCACTTCGAGGATGGCTGAGGTGGGAATCGAACCCACCTCTACTCAGTTGACCTCCCGAGGCTGAGTGGACCCCGTTCCAGCCCTCGTACCACTTTTCAAATTTCGTGGCAGAGCCGGGAAGCGAACCCGGGCCTCCGGGCGTGGCACCTAATTACACTAACTACTACACCACAGAGGCGGACCCTCGTAAATTTAAAAACAGAAAACAAGAATTGTGTACGCACGTTCAATCCAGAAACTTACAGTAAAACTCTTTGGCTCGAGTTCACCCACATGTAATTAGGGTGAGTAGAATTGAAATTTACTTAATACATTGTGTTAACTGCATGGTTACTAGTTGCATGCCTCAGCGGAGATTCCAGGATACGCCACTGGTGAAATCACTTTCAGTATTTATAACATCTGGATGATTTAATAGTAACAAACTAAGCAGATAGGCTGCCCAATTTCTAAACACTAAGATTCTTCCTTGTTAATAATATGCTTGAACACCAGGGAGCAGTCCGAAATCGATGCTAGGGACATCTAGTCCCAGACGGTAAAACTGCTAGAATACATGTTAGTTCAATGGATTTTACACAGGTACCAGCAGACACTTGATGGGCAATTTTAAATAGACAGAGAGGGCTTACTCTTGGTACACGTACACGTCACCTGTAAAATAAATCTTAAATGTAGTACACACTGAATATGTACTCCGTCGTATTTCTCACATCAAATGATTAAAATGAAGGGACATATCTTTGATTTTGCTAGCTGATACTTGGGTAAAACAGAAAGGGTAAATAGCACGGCCTATTTCCTCAGCCACACGACGCACAGGAAAAGAGAAAAATTTAGGCATCAGTACATTTGAAAAAATAAATTGTCCGGCTCCATGGCTGAACAGCGTATGACCTTCAATCCGCCGGGTTCGATTCCCAGCCGTGTAGGAGGCTCATTGGACGAAATAATGATAAATTTATTTATTTATTTATTTATTTATCTGAGTTAATTTATAATGCAATGAAATGTAATTGCAGAAAATGTTTCTCACAAATAAATACTGGTGTGATTTCGGATAATGTGCTAATGTTTTTAAAATTTTATTCAGATTTTTCAGTTTTTTAGCTGAAGTCTTGCCTTACTTGCCGTCTATACCGATACAATGATGACAAAGCACTCAACGTCATACAGTAATTATTACCAATACGAGCCTAAAGATTGTCAACAATGGTGCTTAGTTCAGCACCGTAATATTTTATTTTTTTAAGCAATTCCCTTATTCTTCAATGGGTCAATTTGGACGTTAACACAATTTTCTCCATTTTCATTAAAGACATGTCTACATCATAAATATCCTATACTAACATATAGGAGTCTAATTAAACAACTCTTACAGTTTAGGGAGTGATTATAAGGACCCCCGTCACCTGTAAAATAAATCTTAAATGTAGTACACTCTATATATGTACTCCGTCGTATTTCTCACATCAAATGATTAAAATGAAGGGACATATCTTTGATTTTGCTAGCTGATACTTGGGTAAAACAGAAAGGGTAAATAGCACGGCCTATTTCCTCAGCCACACGACGCACAGGAAATTTACAATAAATAAGTTATTGATACTGTACTTAACTAGAGCATATAGTCTCCAATGTTATGGTACAACCAGAATTGCGGCTGCGCTTGTCCGCTGGCTTCAACTACTACAGTGTATTGGCGACTATATATTATTCTGTGCTTGTTGGCATCCATAGATCAATCGTGGTTTAGTAAGAGCGATGTGCTGACATTCCGTTGTTGATGTAGCGAGCTATCGTACATCTGTCATACCATATTGTTACTGCTTCACAGATCGATTGTAAAATTGTGTGTATATACAGCGTGATTCAGCCACCCCTTCCAATGCAGTTTTATGCAACCCACAATATTCATTCCGTCCTGAAAACATCTGCTCTGCCGGTATGCTCAGACAACACAAACGGATATCTCTTGGTATTTACTGCCTCACCATGATAGGACGCCGTAATGTTATATTCGTATTAATTACTGGAAGACATGCGTATGCCTTCCAGATCATATGAAGCTGACACTCCTGGGAAACACTAAATTGTTGTTGTGACCGCAATAAACCTAATACTTGCTATAAGCTGCCTAGTGTGCCGTACGGAACGCGTGGAGGAGCGGACTTGCATGTCAGGCGGGAGGTTTGAGTCCGGGACTAAGACTACATATCTTTTTAATACGTATCGCACGCAATGTAAGTTCTGCCTGCCTGCTTGCGTGCTTGCTTGATGATGATGATGATGATGCTTGTTTAAAGGGGCCTAAAATCTAAGGACGTAGGCCAAAATGTAACTTTTATATCCGCTTTCATGCAAATTGTGTGTCAATGAATGTGTATGTAGCCCTAGGAAGGGCCTATTAGTTAGCAAACCGGAGACATACAGACCGGAAAGTATAGGAACACAACTGTCCTGACAATGTTTTATCGCAGCAAATGACTGTTTTGGATTATGCTCATTCGGGCGCGGTGTCCAATAGATCGTCTTGCGCGCTGAAGAATTCCAAGTGTAATTGTTCGGCAGGCGTCTGTGTAGAGTTTCTGGAGCTGGTTGGGCTTTTCCGGCGATTGAGTGTAAACGGCATTCTTCAAATATCCCCACATGAAGAAATCTAACGGCGTTAAATCCAGTGATCTCGCGGGCCAAGCAATAGGACCTCCTCGTCCTATCCAATATCCTGGCAGTTCCTCGTTCAGATGGTTACGAACGGGCAAAGTCGAATGTGGTGGAGCTCCATCCTTTTGCAACCACATCGTCAAATAATCGTGCAAGGGCACATCCTTCAGTAGCAATGGGAGTTCCTGACGCAGAAAGTGCAGGTAGCGTAGATCCGTCCAATGGTCCTCAAAAGAAATACCTAAGGTCCAATCAGGCGATCCCTCAAGATTCCACACAAAACATTCACTCACCATTGTACTTGACGAACCGTCTGTCGCACCAAGTGTGGATTGTCCGGACTCCAACAGTGCATGTTGTGACGATTGAGGTTCCCAGTATTGTGGAATCGCGATTCGTCCGAGAACAAGGTATGCGATACGAATGCTGCACCATTGTCCAGCCTAATAGCCACCGACAGAACTCCATTCGAGCTTCGAAATCCCCCCATGGAGCTCTTGGTAAGGCTCATGATGGTATGGGTGAAATTCATGTTCATGCAGTATTCGCCAGATGGACGGCTGGTTGGTGTTCACCTGTCGTGCAATCGCCCTTGTACTGATGTGTGGAATATTACGAGCTGCATCCAGAACGGCCTCTTCTGTTTCACCCGATGTAATGGGCCTATCGCGGAATGGTGGCTGGTTGGAAATCACACCTGTTGTTCTTAGGCGTCTTTCAACACGGCGGAATGTCGTAGCAGCCGGGTGTCGCCTGACAGGATACCGATCGTGGTACAGACGTAGTGCCTCGCACGCGTTTCGCCATACTTCCCCATAAACGAGGAGCATGTCAAGGTATTGATCTGTGGAAAACATGTCGAATGACAGCAGAGATTACAGTACATTCAGGCCCTAATCAGAGGAGTATGCGCATGGCACAAGATGAATAATTGCGTCATTTTACTGTTTGAATGTGGCAAACTTGGGTCTGTGTTGACGTATTCAAACATCATACCGATGCAAAAATATTTGAACGATGCAGGATTCGAATCGCCACTGGCACATTCCGTCCATTACTAGGCGAACGCCTAACCACATCCGCTACGCTACACTGCTGGAAACATCCTGGTAGTACGACGAGAGCAGAGTACATACGCCATCCGTTTCAGTGTTTAAGATATTAATTACTGCACTGTTATCTGGTTTTATGTATTTATTCCCCTCTTCGTTACACACGGTCACGAGGCACGACACATTAACTTAGTTAAATGGTAAAATGATGTTTTCACATGATTTTAAGGCGTCATGTTTTGCGAACGGTTCGTACAACATTTCGCTAGAGTTCAGAATCATGTGCAAAATGTGGTCACTGAACGTTAGTACCATACAGTACGCCTACAGGGGAATATCACACCTGTGCCCATGTGCACGTTAGATGGGCTTCAGCAAACGATATTGGAAGGGGCTGCTGAATCACACTATATTTTAAGTGTAATTTCTTAATCGTATTGTATTATATGAAATATCCAAACACCAAGACGGGGTTGTGCTAGATAAACGAACGTTGGTAGGCGTGCTTAAAATCTGAGAGATGGCGTTGATTCAAATTTCCCGCAAATCGCTTTAGCGTGGCGCAAGTAGCGGTCCCATTATTTTGCACGTTAGGTTTGCTTTAAATACTGGGTGCGAGAGCGTTAGTTACCTGTGAGATTTGGACAGAGTGACTGTGAGCGGGTGAAGAATGCCTTTACGACGACGAAGCTGCCAATATCAACAGCTTACAGTGTTTGAAGGAGGCCGTATAATTGGGCTACGTGAAGGTGGGATTTTCCTTTCGAGCTATTGCAGAACGACTTGGCAGGAATGTCTCCACTATGCATGTCTGCTGGCATCAATGGTCACGAGAATGTACGCTCGCAAGAAGATCGGTCTCCGGACGTCACCATGGCACCACCGGGAGGGAGGACCGCCGCATTCGGCGTATGGCTCTGGCGCAGTGGACTGCATCTGCAGCAGATATTCGAGCGGCAGTTGGCACCACAGTCATGCAACAAACTGTTCGAAATCCGTTACTTGAAGGACAGTTTGGTTCTTCACAAAAATTGAAGAGTGTATTTTTGTAGTGTGTGACGACATTGAAGGTAGTGGAAGCGTTGAAGGGAGGGTGTTCAATGTTCGGACAGCCTACGAGGATTAAACATGTATTCTGACATAATAACTGCGATTAAGTGTTTAAATTCAGAACTCCTGTCTTGATACTCAAAAGCAGAGGAACAAAAATCACACAATTCATAACTCTCGCAACAGATCTTACAAGTGAATACTAACTTGACAGAACAGTTATCCTGTATTAGAATCAGGCTGGGACGGATTAGAGACAGACCGAAGGAAATATTTCCTCTTTAGAGCAGAATGTAGTTCTCTTTCATGATACGGAAGAATCTATCTTACATCAAGAGTGGTGCGTGGTATTGTTGCAGTGTTGCACAACTCCCAATAATTTTACTCTTCAATTGTTTTTATTCCTATTTTGGAGTTTAATAAACCTAACATTATGCTATAAAATGTGTTAAAACCAACAATCTTTGGTCGTTCGATGTACTAATACTTCGTAACGGACCAATGAACTCTGCCATCTTCGAATCAAACTCAGGGGGTTGACTTTCCTACGGCATCTCCCTAGCTCACAGCGCGCATCTCTGTAGTTACAGAAGGGACGAGCCTACGCCTGTATACAGTGTACAGCATCAGATAGAACCCCCCACCCCCCAAGTATCGGTCCTAGGGAGTTGCACGAGACCAGCAAATCCCCTATCGAACAATTCTAAATGTCCCCGTTAGATTGCACCACTCTGCAGAGATGACTTCATCCCTGCTTTCTCTCTTCTCGCAACGGTTATTTCTTCTCCACGCTTTTACGGTACACCGTACCGTACCTGCCACAATGTTACCAACATTGTTATTTCATCAGCAATCATAATCATTCCCCATTTTTGTAGTGAGAATATGGTTCTTTTGCAGAAAACGTTTTCTCATCAGCATAACTTCATGTTATACTTTTGTCTACCGTAAAAAGAGCTTAGCGCCAACATTGTCACATGTGGGTAAACGGCTAGACTATTGCGACATGGAGTTGTTCATGTTCCTGTAGACGTTGTGTTTACATTTATCACGAGTAGGTCTTGGTGTGTTTTGGGGTGATTGAGTGTTTTGGTTCTAGATAGTTTTTCTGTTCGTTATTATAACTGATGGATTCTGGATTGTGAATACGAGTTCGTCGCAAAGCTGCCGTGTTTGCGTAGTTTAGTTTGACTGTTTGTTGGTGTCATTTCATGGCATTACTGCTCATATCTATCACCTGTGGGTGTGTTAGTAATTTGTTGTAAATGAACGTTTAGTTGAAATATTAACTTTCCAAGGCGTTATCCCATGTGTAGTTGAAAGTGAGTGAAAGTAAATACTGTAAATAATTTACAAGTTCGAAAGTTTTGCCAGCTTTCTGGCGAGGAGAAACTTACTGTAAAGACACTGTGATCACTGTTTTGGAGAAAACGTTTTCTCATCAGCATAACTTCATGTTATACTTTTGTCAACCATAAAACGAGCTTTGTGTCAACATTGTCACATGTGGGTAAACGGCTAGACTATTGCGACATGGAGTTGTTCGTGTTCCTGTAGACGTTGTGTTTACATTTATCACGTGTAGGTCTTGGTGTGTTTTGAGGTGATCACTGTGTTATGAACATCAACTGGAATTGCTTCGGCACGAAATAGTGTAAATATTTTGTCTGCGATCATTGTGTTAATTATTTTTAGATCTTTATGACCTAATGTTTGCACTGCTTTGCTAATTGGCTGGTTATGACACTTCAAATGTGTTGAAACGGGTCCCAAATGAACAGGTTGTAACTTCTATTTAATTTAATTTCCGGGTTGAACCGTGTTGTACTTGTGCGCATATCACGTACTTCTATTTGGTTCAACTTAACAACGGAGTATTGAAAGGTGGTCCCTTACTTCTATTTAATATTGTATATAACTGATATGTGTTAAATATTTTAATAAACTGTATTCGTTTCTGCGATTCTTTTTAACTGGCCTTAAGGGGGCACGATGAAAATGAATCACCATCAAACCCAGGTATTTCCAGTGGACTAATTCATTTTAGCGCTGAATTGTATGCCGTGCTAAAAGGTCGTTTGCAAAAGGCAACTGTTTTCAAAGGAACATTCAAAAGAATTCAAAATGAACATTTGCAAATTATGTTGGAGTTATGCCAAGAAGAAATATAAAGACAAATAAGGGAATCAGAATTTTTAGCTATTATAGCAGATGAAACCAGTGACATTTCGAATATATTCCAAATGGCTGTTGTGTACCGTTACGTAGTAAGAGGCAAACCAACAAAAAGGTTCTGGAGTTTCCTGTCTCCAGCAAAATCTGACGCACAGTCATAAGCTGCGTGTTTATTGGAAGCATTAAAGAAGCACAAAGTAAATGAAACTCCCCAAACATTAATTGCAGGGACATATAGCGGGGCATAAGTTATGTCGTGTTCCTCTGGTGGGGTACAAGCTATTGTAAAAAGAATCCTATCCCAACGCAGAATATGTGAGTTTCTATGCCCATCAATTTAATCTTGTAATGATCAACGCGGTATCAATCAGCCCCAATGTGGAAATATATTTTTCAAGTTTGCATGGAATTTGTTAATTCTTCTCCAACAGCCAACAGCGGACCGCGAAACTTGATGAGGTGATCAGGACACGTTCACCACGGGCTTATCCTACTAGGTGGAATTTTCAATCGCGTTGTGTAAATACAGTTTATGACTGCAAGGAAGACATTTTTCAGTGTATGAACCAGATATTGGGAGGTAACTATATAATAAGTGAAACTACATTTTGTCAGGCTCTTGATCATAAAAAAGTTCTTTCCACTTGTATTTTCAAATATTGACTGGAATTCTTCCGTAAAGTTATGCCCCTCGTCGAACTTCTCTTCGGTCAGCTACAACATGGAGACAATGATGCGGGTTAAGGCCGTTTCAGGATTTGAAGTAAATATCTTTAAGACCCGAGAAGAAATTTACCTCACTAGTGGTAACGAACCTACCGATTGCTCATTGAAGGAAAACAATTTGGACAAGACCGAATGAATAAGAGAAGCAAAGGAAGTGTGCAATGTGATAATTTCCCAGGCTAAAGCAGTAGCGGCTTTTCAGGTGCATCAGGTACAGCCCGGCTGCACTAACACTTCTCAAAACAATTGTCTATCATTTTCCGTATCCCTACATTTTCTGTTTAAAACATATTCGTTGAAAAAACCGAAGAGTGCGCTCTATATGTTGTGATTACTCAACATGCGTAGCGCTCATAGTTAAGCAAGTACCGCTGTTCGCTTCACTTACGAGTGCTGCGGACTGAGTGCAGCCTTGAGTGCAGCCCTCTCAATGCTCACAGCAGTGCGGGCTGACTTGTGACGTGTAACACAACGGTTGCCATGACAACGCTCAAGACTGTCATGAGTACGCATACGGTTGTATTTTGCGTGGTGCAGCCCAGCGAGTTTCTGGGATATTCGGCTGCTTGGCTCGAGCTGGGATGATATTATCCGAACCCAACCGAACGCGTAACCCGCCCTCTCTGCTTAGGTTGAACACATGCGGGCTCCTACAGCATTGCTGCCAATATTAGTATCTCAATCTCACGCTAAAACACAATCAAACAAAGACACTAGTATATTTTGTCGCGAGAGTTGTGGCTACTGTTACACCAGCTGTAACAAGAAGCTTCTTATAAATTTGAACGTGTGGTGCACGGAGTATTCTTTCATAGTGAAAATAAATGCCCGTTGTTATAATGTGAATCGTGGCCGTGTGGCGGATTAATTGTCAATGAACTGTAAATAACATAAGCGCATTTGAAGAGCATTTAGTAGCACAGCTCACACGGTGAGCTCTTGGCGTTTTCATAGTTATTATGTGAAGCGTAGGATAATTATTGTTGTATGGATGTTTGGAGAGGAAGTGCGTTTGAAATTCATTAGGGATATAAATATGTAGTATTATAGTATTTAAATATTTTCTTATAGTGTGAAAGAATAGTGTTCCCTCCAAAGCGTGCTTTAACATGGAACCCTCCGTGAATTTAGTTTGTATTTTAAGAGAAACTCCATTTTCGAAATGGAAGGAGGAGGATAAAAGAGAAATTTTATCAGTCAATCGTCCCCAGCCAGATATGACTTATCAGAAAATAACAGATACTGCCTCCGGAAAGATGCACACACGAACTTTCCAAGTATCTTGGTATAGTAGTTATCCGTGGTTATGCGGTAGCCATTATTTGCAGAAACACTTTTGTTGGCCTTGTCTTATTGTTGGAGTGAAACGGAGTCTGGAATCACACAGGATTTGAAAATATGTCCTGTGCTACTAGGTCTTTCCAAAAGCACGAAGGTTCCTCGGAGCACATGAAAATGCCGTGGGATTTAAAGAACTTAAGAAGAATCAGAATGAAATTGCTGACGCTTTAAGAAAAAATGCTCGTCTATACATCACAACATGTAATGAGAATGTGTGGCTTAACAGACTTTTCATGCGATTGCAAATCGATGCAGTTTTATTTCTTTCTAAGCAGGAAATGACATTTAGAGGCCATGATGAGAGCGGCGACTCCTTAAATAGAGGGAATTTCAAAGAACTGTTGAAACTTCTAGTTTCCAACAGCTCATTAGAAATGCAGCAGCATTATGCTTCTATAAAGAAAGTTTTTAGCGCAGAATCGAAAACTATACAATGTGAGTTAATAGACTGCATCTATACCTTCATTAGGGATGCTGTGAAAGAAGAAATTTTAGAAACATCTTTCTTTTCAATTCAGGTCGACGATTCAATTGATATCACAAAGAAATCGCAATGTTCGGTGATACTTCGGTATATTATCCACAAAGGTGCGCTAGTTGAACGCTTTCTTGGTTTTTTTAAAAGTTAGTTCGGACCGTATGGCGATAACTTTATTCAGCTTGCTGCAGACTGTATTGAGTGAAATTTCCTACAAAACTAAATTGATTGCCCAGTGTTATGACGGAGCTAGTGTCATGGCAGGTCATCTAAATGGTCTTCAAACTTAGGTCAAGGAGGATGCCCCTCAAGCACTATTTGTACATTGCTCGGCACACTGATTAAATCTAGTGGTACAGCAAAGTATTACCAACATTATCAGAGTGCCGTATTTTTTTTTTTTTTTTTTGCGAGTCTTGGTGGTATTCTTTCATTTATTCATTTATCAGCCAAAAAACTTTCGTCGCTGATTCAGTAATTGCGAAGCGAATACCATCTGGTGTGGATACACGTTGGTTGTCACATGGGAAACTTTTGAGAGTGGTTGTCGAGGAGTGGGAGGGATTGAAATAAATTTTTGAAAGACTCATGTACGATCCTCAGTCAGACGAAAAAACCATTCGCCAATCAGAGGGATTGTTTAATAACTTTAATAGCTTCCAGTTCACATTTTTATCAATAGTATTCAATGACATTTTTGAGCTTGCTAATATATTATTTAACGTGCTTCAAAAGAAGTCTCTGGACGTTTAGTTCTGCCTCTCAAACGTAAGACCCACACGGCAACTGATACTAGGTAAAAGGAATGAAGAAACATTTAAAACCAGTTTTCGTATGGCTGAGAAGAAAACCAAAATTGAACTAAAAAGACATTCTGGTCTAAAAACAGAAAGAGAAAATTTTCCAAAGTATCGAGTGCTTTATTTTCAGATACTGGATTTAGTCTCCGTAGAGACTGATACAAGATTTCATGATATGCAGAAGCTCCAATTTCTTTACTTAGGGGATAGCTCTAAGTTTGAAGAATTTTCTAAAATCCTCCCTCTTGATGGTCTAGAGAACTTAAAAATCTCTTAACCCACGACATTTGACACACACAGGTTAAAAAATGAACTTCAGTTTATCTATTCTGATTCCACCTACAAAAATAAGTTACCAGTTTGGAGGAAATAATTCTGTCGCTCAATAAAAATGAACTCACGGACGTTTTCAAAGAAGCGTATAAATTATTTTATTTAATACTTACCATACCGTCTACCAGCTCTTCAGTAGAAAGAAGCTTTTCGTGCCTTAAGCGGATAAAAACCTACTTAAGGAATTCAACATCGCAGTAGAGGTTGACTGCGCTGGCAACCATATCCTTGGAGAAGTCACTGCTCAGCGACTTGATGGATACAATGCCCTTTTACGATGTCATAAATGACAAGTTCGCTGCTTCAAAGGACCGAAGAATAGATTTAGCATACAAGCAATAGACGTTACCGAATGTAATATTTGTTTTTTAGTTAATGTTATACTTACAGTGTGCATTTTAAAGTAATTGCATGAAAATTACACAGCGGATATTTGTAGACCATTATCATACCAAAAGATCTCCCCGATCCCTTATATCCTCCTAGCTAGATTATCCAACACACCTATTCAAAATGTAGGCTACACATTTACTGCAGATGCGAGTGCTGGGCTGCACCAAACTTACAACCCACGAGCCGCCACTGGGCTAAAGATCATTTGAGCTTCTTTAGTCATCTTCTAGCTTCATCATTGTTTCTTCCTGAGAATCCCCCTTGTACTGTTCTAAGTTCCCTGAAGGTACCTTACAGACAGTGTGTTCAGTGTATACGTTTTTGGGCAAAATGAAATCTTCCATCTATTTAACACAAGAATTCAGATCATTGTCGGGTGCTGTTAGTCTAGCAGAGTTGATAATAGCCAACAACCTGGAGAGGACGTTCAGTGAATGCCTGAAACTGTTCAGGATAATTCTTACAATCCCTATGACGTCCGTCGAAGCAGAAAGGTGTGTTTCTACTTTTAAGAGAATAAAATTGTCTTAAGGAACTCTATGGCCCAGTAAAGGTTGTCGGCCTTGGCAATGCTTTCTATAGAAGGAGATCTGGTGATGGAAATCGAGGACTTCAATCAACGGGTGACTGTAAAGTTTGCATCAATGAAAAACAGGAAGTCAAATTTTCAATTCAAGTGGGGTAAGAATAACTGTAGTTATATTGTATAATTAGCCTCTTATTTTCTGTGTTTTAATTGCTGGATATATTTCAGTTTTAATAGGAATGCAGTTCATTACTTAAGGACACTAGTGTTTTTTGTTATTTCTGTAAGCTTCTCATTTAAAAATGGAACGCCCAGCTTCAGATACCACCAGCCGCCAATATCTTACATACTGCCGAAGACATCTCAGGTCATATTAGTGAGACAGTTTCATCGTCAAACCTGCCAGCGAATATCGGACAAGTAGACTCTAAGGCCATTAAAATAACATCTCTGGAGAGGACATCAGAGGGCTTCTTCTCAGTCCACCAACAGCATTGCAGTGTTTGTGGGGGAATTGAAACTTTTCCTATTTCTGGTCAAGGCCATAGGGCACTCTCCCTCAACGAATGGCAGTACCACCAGGAGCAGGAGAACCAGAGAATACATCTCTTTGCCGAGAAGAAAACGCTTACCCTGACGAAGGCAAATGGCGTTGAAGAGGACCAGATCTCCCCATAGAGGTCGATTGGGCTTGCCGAAGTGGATGAATAGCTGGGTCATGCCCATAGTGAGCCGGATGCTGCGAAGGAATATGTTCCAGCTGGAGGGGAGGCGGATGACAGCGTGGTGCCAACAATCCCGAACATAGAGCAATCCGGTCATGACAAGGAGAAGATCGGGATGGTGTACGTGCGGGTGACCATCCTTCCAGACAACGTCTACGAAAAGGAGCAGCGACTGTTGAAACCAGCACTGAAAATCTAGGTCGAGCCAGAAGCAGCGAAGAAATCTGTTCCAGCTAGAGTTGAGACGGATGAACGCGTGGTTCCCATAACCGCAGATATTGAGCAATTCAGTGAAGGCAAGGAGGAAACTGAACCCACAAATCCAGGAAGAATATTCGGAACCAGGAGGCATGACGGGTGAAGATGCTGAACCAAGACCTAGCCTGCACTCTATAAAGAGTTTACAAGAAGTGAAGATTGAGGCAAGTTATGTATAACTGAATACATTTCATGTATTCATGGCGTAACCAAAGTCATTCCGGAAATTTCTGATCATATGTATTGTACCATTCTGTCCAGTCACTAACAAAGGATATTTAACGCAGAAATAATATTGCGCAACATGACGCCAACTGGAAGGGCGTGATGCCATATAGAACGCGGGAATCCAGATGGTGATTTCTCTAGGCGATGCATGGGTGAGACAGAATGTGTGGAAGGGAGAAAAAGAGATAAGAACTTGTTCGGGGGAGAAGCATGCCATCCTAACAAAAATTCTTAAGCGGGAGCAGTCAGGTTCACCACATCACGGGAATCGAGTGATATCTCCTCTGTCTGAAGGTTTTCCTGGATGATAAAAGAATGGAAATTATCTCCAGAATTCTACGAAGCCAACGATACGTCTAGTGCTGTTCACAAATAATTAGATTAATAACCACGTAGTAAGCCGACCACAGTATAAAAATATTTAGAGGCCGCATACCAAACTTAAGTTGTTCCCCGGGGCTTCTCAGGGCGTCGCGTGGGTTCCTGCCTTGTATAAGAGCTGAGAGATGGGGAAGCAGGGGATTATTTCGACGATAAGATCGCTGTCCGTGCGTGTCGCGTCTCTGCTGATATTTACGCCAGAAACCTTTGTCTAAGACAAAGATTGTGAATAATAAGTGCAGTTGCGATAACTTTTATTCAGTAGATTGGAGATTTATAAACTTCCCGGTAGCAATTCAAGTGTATGACAATATTAGACGCTTTGAAGTGCGATCGCGAGTGCCTAATTAATCGACGCTAAAGTATGCTGTATTTATAGACTTCATTATGAAGCGGTGAGGGTGAAGTGGCGAAGTGCAAAGGAAGTACCAATACCAATAAGCTAGAATAGTTGGTATTATTCCTGTTAGACTTAGAAGACTAGATCAGAGGAGCAGGAAATAGTTAATTGCTACGAATGACTCAGTGTTGCTTTCAGTTTTGAGGTTACAGATAGCCAGTACCGATTCCCATGTCAAAAGGGAATAAAATATATCGGGAGATGGTGTGCCGTTAATAAAGTAGATATTTCATTCTAGTGAAGACCGGTGCTGTGTGCAGGAGACGGGTGTTACGAACTTCCGTCCACAACCCCAAGAGGACGATCAACGGGCCACCCAGACAGAAGAAGACATCATGAACGAGCTACACCTGGAGACTGGACCTAGAGGATCGACCCAGGACTATATCACCACCATGATGGCTTAAGCAACCACTGTCAACCCGGAAGGAGAGGAAGAGGTCTTCAAGATGATAGATAAGGGAACCATAATTAGTACGCATTTGTAGGATCGGGGGTTGTTACGCAGAAATACAGTGATTAAATTTGTAAATATAGTAGGAGACATGATTACGGTTCATCAGGCCATTTATTGAAATGTTATTTTTATATATATTCAAGTGTAAGGCATATATATTTTTATCGTAGGAAGCAAGGATTAAGTTAGCTTATGTGGTAGGATGTAGTATACATAGTAGTACGGGAGCTTGTTTATGAGCTTAGACCAGTATTCCTTGGTGTCTGGCCTCGAAAAAAAATCTGCTTATAACTATGGGTTACTTAAGGCAGTATTCCATTTCTCTATGTTGGAAAGGGTAGTCTGATCTGCGTAACGTAGAGCATGCATGCTGCCTGGATGGGGTGTTTACTTCAATGCTTGCTTTTATTTGATCAACTGTGGGTGTAATGAAACTACACCGTCGGCTGAGTCATGAATATCTGCGACCCGTTTTACTCTGCCAACTAAGGATTTGAACCCTAGACTTGAGGGTTAGCAGGAACACGTCAGATGGATTGACGGTGATGTTTTATGTGAATAACAGGGCAAAGTACTTTATATGTTATAAATGAGACCCATGGCGGTCTGTTGCTTGCGTTGGATATATAGAATGTGATGTGATTCCTCACACATTATATGGCTATTAGTTTGTCATGAGTAGAGGAGGGTAAAAGCACTTTGTGAAGGAGCTCTGAGCGCTTGGAAACTAGGCCGTGTTACACTTTTTTGTAGTGAGGGAGGTTTCACTGGCGAGACTTGGAGGTCATTCCCCCAGCCCGCATGACGGAGGGGGGGGGGGCTCTCAGCCATTTTAAAGGGCTAGGTTAAGAAGAATTCTTTCTTTTCAGGCAAGACGTGTATGTGACAGCGGTTCTTTTTTCTTTCTTTCTTTCTTTCTTTCTTTCTTTTTTACTTGTTAATAGAGGTGTCTTATGTAGGAACTAGGGCACTAAGGAACTAGTTTAATTAGTATATCTTGTAAATATAATGATTGTTAAATGGACCTGTGTTATCATCCATATATATATATATATATTTCTATGCGAGATAGGGAGAGATATGCCTGTAGTAGTAGATTCGAACTTGCTATTTGTTGTGTGTACTCCCCAAATATGTGTGGGGACCCTTTCAATGGCTTTATTTCTGCAAGACAGTTCTGACCCTACCATCATGTCTTTTTATTTGTAGGTATAGTGGTGCTGTTCCGTGTAAGGAACACATCCTTTCTTTTTTTGGTTCACTGATCATCTCCTCCGCACAGCATCATCAAGCTATTGTATATATTTTTTTGTTTTTGGAATTATAGATATAAGCCTTTGGGGCATTTATTTTAGCACTACTAGTGCAATCAATTGTAAAGAGAAACTGATTTATGAATACAGAAACTTATGCTCGAAAAAATTAAGTAAAGCGACAGTGTTCCTCATTTCGTAATTTAATGTAATAGTATAATTTCCTAAAACCCATACTCTCGTCACAAGAACCCTGTAAACGACCTACTGTCGACTGCAGTTAGGCTGGTGCATTTATCTAGTAACAGGTAAGAAGGTAAGTTCGATTATGCATTGTTGTTTATGCCCTGTAGGGTACAGTATATTACTAAATGGAAATTAGGTTAAGGTTACATGTTTATTACTGTAAATAGTCGTCCGATTTTTCCAAGTTGCTCAGGGACCCTCCACTTGTGTGTGTTAACGTAAGTTTGCTCTGGATTCTCCATTACCAAGCACAAGTTCTATACTATTCTGGGCGTTTGTAGATACCTTTAGATTATGTACCACAATGACAAACATGTTTCAAGGCAATTCTACAATTTTTACTCAACAAAATTGCATTTTATTATAGAATCTTCAAGGTATCTCGTAGTAATATTATATTGTATGAAAGTAGATTTAACCAGAATCCTAGGGAGTTGTGCAGAGATGTAAGTCAGTTGGTGCTCTTATAAATTTCAGCTGTTTCGGTACCGCGGCGATCGCGGATCGGAATTGGGTTATTATGGAGTTGGGTTGTTGATACTGAGTCAGCAGATCAATCGTGGTCAAGTAAGAGTGATGAGTAGTTAGTTGTTGATGTAGTGAGCTATATTTGATCAGTAAAACCGTATTTATACTGCTTCGCAGATCGATTGTAAATTATTGCGTATATATTTTTAAAATGTTATCTTTTAATTCTGTTGAGTGAGAATATATAAGTGTAGTCAGTGATAGCAGTGTATCTTTATTCTATTATACTACATCGCCGCATTCTACTTCAGTAATTCAGGGAAGAATTATTCTGGAAAAGAACGCTCTAGATATCGACCGCACATGTAATCAGCCATTACTGCATAAGGCAGAGCCTTCAATCATGGCTAAACACAACAGAGCACCATTCCATTCTCCGGATAATCCTTGCTCGACACCACATGAGACGTGCTCGATTGTGTTGTTGCAGAAGAGGAATCCAGGCCAAAAGCACAAGTGTTCATAATCCTGCTGCTCGTAGACGGTTCTCAATGAAATCTCTACACATCATTTTGCGATGTTTGCTCGGATTTCTGCTGCGTATGCACTAGAATATGACCTTAGAATATGTTTATCTTGACGAACCGGTACGTCTTTAGGCTACTACACGATCATTTCAAACATAATCTACGGGTTTAGTTCAGTTTAACTGAACATTTTTTAGAACATTGCCAAAGGATGGACACATTATGAGTGCAGCAATCCGTCGATATGTCCACACTGCCTGGCGAACCTGCGACATCTCTTACAGTAATTGCACAACAAGGGCATTTAATCGCAAAAATGGATTCATTTACCTATTTTAATTACATAACTAGTGGACCCGTGATGCATTCGTTAGAAATAGGTCAGATAACTCCTCTTGATATGCCTGTCGTAGTCGTATTGTTTTGCCTACCCTTTTCAATAGTCTTATGAACATTTAATACTAGTCCATTATAATGACTGATTCATTCATAGTGGAGTTTATAGCACTTCTGGCCATATAACATACACTGTGCTTCGATCAATCAGGAGTATCTGGATCTAAACATTTTCAAACGATCTTGCCCGGGATAGTGCAATATACAATTGGCCGTTATCGGTAGTGAATACTGGTTCGGGTAAGTAGACACATATTTTTTCAAAATTTTGTCCCTGCGCTTTATCAATGGTCATATTGAAGGCTAGTCGACTTGATACCTTCCCGTCTGTGCGTATGTCGACTGTTTTCTCTTATCAGCATGTAAGTTCTTCCATATGTTGAGTATATTTAGAAGCTGGGGAATGTCAGAGAATCAAAGAGCATCTAGCAGAGAACAGTATTCTTCCATGATCAGAGGAAGTGTGTACGCTTTGGCTTGACAGGTAGTAACCAAACATGGGTGCACGCATGCCAGAACATTAACGAAACAGTCTACGCTGTGCTTCGAATCAGTTCGGTTGTACAGTGTGCAAGTTATTTACTTGGTGGTCGTGAGGAGTTTGTTCGTGCTTTGTGTCTTGTGAAGTTAGCGTGTGATGGCTGCCGCCAGTGATGGGAGGTCCCTTCTGGATATCTCCAAGTTACCAGTTGAAAAGGAGACTGAGGTGGAAATGGACGATATTTCTCTAATCAATCAATACTGATCTGCATTTAGGGCAGTCGCCCAGGTGGCAGATTCCCTATCTGTTGCTTTCCTAGCCTTTTCTTAAATGATTTCAAAGAAATTGGAAATTTATTGAACATCTCCCTTGGTAAGTTATTCCAATCCCTAACTCCCCTTCCTATAAATGAATATTTGCCCCAGTTTTTCTCTTGAATTCCAACTTGATCTTCATATTGTGATCTTTCCTACTTTTATAAACGCCATTCAAACCTATTCGTCTACTAATGTCATTCCACGCCATCTCTCCGCTGACAGCTCGGAACATACCACTTAGTCGAGCAGCTCTTCTTCTTTCTCTCAATTCTTCCCAACCCAAACATAGTCAATCAATAGTCAATCTAATAATCAAAGTTCTCAGGATCCAATACCTAACAAACAAACCACTCAGAATACTCAAAAGTCAACATCTCCGGTTAGTTTGGAAGAATACACTCGAGAACATTCTGGACCTTACATTGTTCTAGTAGAATCTGTAAATAACAAAAATGTTGGAGGGCTGCATCCTATACCTTAGGTCGTTTATTTTATGATCGAAATTTACCAGTAAAATCCATTATACGTAAAGGCAGAAATCGTCTCCAGGTTCATTTCGAGCATGCTGCCCAAGCAAATAAATTGTTGAGTCCCCCGTTATTAGAATCTATTTGTGCCCGGGCATATATACCAAGCACAAGCATATTCCGTGTTGGTATCATAAGAGGGGTTGGTAAAAATTTGACTGAGGAATCTATCCTTCGACATCTCAAATCTGACTACATTGTTAAATCTGTCCAGAGATTAAAAAGGAAAGCTGTTGTTAATGAGGCTATCGAATTCCTTCCTACTGGATCAGTAAAAGTAGTTTTTCGATTCCAGCAGTTGCCACGATATGTATCTCTATACAGTGTCTTTCTGGAGGTGGAACCGTTTATCTTTAATCCCATAATTTGTAAAAAAATGCCAGCGATACGGCCATACAGTCCGACAGAGTCGTTCGCAAACGTTCCGATGCGGCAAATGCACCTTGTCGCATGCTACGGATAAGTGTACAGAGCAGTATACCAAATGTGCTCATTGTAATGGGGACCATCCCACAGGACAAGAATCATGCCCTGAGCACAAACACCAACAGCTTATTAAGAAAATAATGAGCACCGAGCATGTATCTTTTCTTGAGGCCAAGTCCAAGATTTCACCACCTAGCTACTGCCCTGCGCAAAACCCCCAACAATTTCCCCCCCTTGCTGCTGAACATTCCCCTCCTGCTATTGCAAATCCGCGAAAACGAAAGTTTACTCAGATTATTACTCAATCACCCAGACCGCAACCCGCTCAGGGGTATGATCGACCTGCACACATGGCTATCCTTCGGGATACCCCTAATTCACTTAATGTGCCTGTGAACATTAATGCTCCCCCACCCCTTTCACAGCCGCAATTCCCGACTCCTTTAGCAAATGTCATTTCCCCCCTTCCATCTTCTGACCAGCCACAACGTCCCGTTTATCGCCAAAAAGACGACCTACAACAGGACATCCATAAAATTCTTATCCTACTACTGCAAGCGGTAGGTGGTCACCCTTCTATACAGCATGTTATTTACCAATTACGTGACCGACTAAGTGATATTTTTTCTTTATATGATCAATATCGTCCTATGGAATGCTAGGAGTGTCCATCATAAGAAGAGTGACATTCAGTTAATTATTAATGAAACTCATGCACATGTTATTGCGTTACAGGAAACATGGTTTTCCGAACAAACAAATTTTCTAATTCCAGGATACGATCTAGTAAGGCATGATGGCCCGGGGTATGGAGGGGCGGGTTTCTAATTCATTCTACGATCTCATATCAATCATTACCTATACAGTATTACATTCCACATACTTTTATTGTCTCCATTTCTTATCGGCAATTACACCTTATTAACCTTTATTGCCCCCCCCCCCTGATATTTATATTTCGGGTTCGAGTTGGTCTCACTTTTTCCAACAATTTCATCATTTATCACATATTATCATCTTCGGGGACTCCAGTCTGCACCATACACCATGGGGTGGCACTAGTGATACCCCACGAGGCTCATATCTCCTCACAGTTTCACAACAGCATGACCTAACCCTTCTCAATGATGGCTTCCCCACTCGCGTCACTGTACCTGGATCCACACCTAGTGCGGTTGATTTAACATTCTGTCGCTCAATCTTGACCCCTATAATTACGTGGTCAAGACTCTCCGATACATACACCTGCGACTATTATCCTATATGGATTACGTATGGGGTTGGTAGACCCCTACAATCCCAACCCACTTCTTTATCAGCTAGCAATGTACGCTACATACGATCATTTGATGAACAGACATATATATATCTTATCTGCAATATCATCTACGTCATAGCTCAGAGCACATCAACACGTACTCTTCCCTTGTGTCACTTCTCCATCAGTATCTTGATATCTATCATCCTCCTAAAACATTAGCTTCTTCTACCCTTCGCCCGTTCCAATATATCCATTGGTGGGATAATGAATGTCACCAACTAATATTAACCCGCAAGGCTTTATTCCGCACATATCGCCGTTCCCTAACGCGAGATAATTATTTACGTTTGAAGAATCATATTGCCAAAACGAAACTTTAATCAGATAAGACGTGCTGCGTGGAAGTCGTTCATCTCCTCTCTCAATTCCCATATGTCAGCTTTACATTTATGGAACGCTATTCGTATGTTGTCGCGTGCCTCTCAACATCAGGTACATCGAATCATCCCACGTGATATCATCAATAAGTTCCTGCATTCTCTGACCCCTGACTATGTGGTACCTTATTTTGAACTTCCCCCATATAATGTTCATTCACAGTACTCCACTCTTCTACAACCCATACAATTAAGCGAAATATCAGCTGTCCTTCATTCCGCCTCTAAATCCACCTCAGGTCCGGACTATATTTCATATAATATGCTCCGGCTCTTACCCTTGAGAGCACAAAATGCACTTATAAATTCTTATAATGATATTTTACTGAATACGCATATTCCACCGCATTGGAATGAATTTTTCTGATACCGATCCTCAAACCACAAAAATCCCCAACAGATCCAAATAATTATCATGGTATTGTACTTGGATCCTGTATTCGTAAGACATTCTTAAAAGTATTATTACAAAGGCTGTTATGGACTATTGAGTACTATCAGTTAACTCCTAAGTATCAATATGCCTTCCTTAAAGGAAAAAGCACCCAAGATCCTATTAATATTTTTACTATTGACCTGCTCCTAGCCAAACATCGAAAGCAAAGTACTCTTTCTATATTTTTGGATATCAAAAGTGCATATGACTCAGTTTTACTCCACCGTCTTTGGGAAAAGTTAGCTGCGAAAGGCATACCTCCCGCCTTTATTGTTATCCTGCAAAAATTATATACATATCGCTCATTAAATATTAAATCTTCGTATCATCATGTACCTAGCCGCTCTGCTTGTAATGGTTTGCCTCAGGGTGATCTATTAAGTGGAATTTTATTTGCCCTTTATATCAGTGATTTGGAACATCTCATTTCACAATATGCCCGAGTACTTATTTATGCAGATGATATAGTTCTGTACACATCGCAAGACAACACTGATATTGCACGACAGCTGATGAGCCAGGTCATGAGTCAAGTGCATATATGGTTTCAAGATAATGGCCTTCAACTATCCATCGAAAAATGTGCGGCAATGATATTTACTCATAAACGTTCTTATGAACGCTCTCCCTTTACTTTTGAGGGATATAGTTTCCCTCTTACTACTCATCACAAATACCTCGGCATAATCTTTGATCAAAAACTCACCTGGCAACGACATATTACATCGATACGTCAAAAAGTTGATGCATTTATCAAAATTCTTAAAACTGTAGTTCGTCGTAACTGGGGCGCTGACCCCAATACTGCTCTTTCGTTATACAAAGCAACTATACGCCCCATTTTTGATTATTCAGCTCATATAATAGACATCGCTTCAGTTACCTCGCTTATTCCACTCAATACCCTTCAATTTCAATCTTTACGTCTTTGTATTGGAGCACTTAAGACTACTCCAACCAACGCATTATTAGTGGAAATGAGTGAAGTCCAACTTGTGATAAGGCGTTTACTACTCGCACAAAAATATCTGATTAAAAGGCTTGCTTTTTCATCTTCCCCTTTAATTCCAAAGTTACAGCTATTACAAGAATACTATCAACAATGTCCGCCTAGATCTGGACGCGTTCCAGCTATATATACTGCATATATCAGTATAAGATCCTGCACTTCGATTCTCAGGACTCCTTCCATACCCATGTATTCTACTCCATTTGCAAGCTTACACTACACACCCACAATTATTTTTTCTCATAAATCTTTATTAACAGGATCGTCAGCTATCGCTGATTGCTCCTTCCCCATGTCAAAAAATAAGCATATCTCCCTCTGTTATCGGTGTAGACTTTTACACAGATGGGGCAAAACATCCTCAAGGAGTCGGTGCTGCGTTTGTTATTAGAGACTCCAGCACAATTGAACGTTTTCATCTTCCGACTACTTCTCTATCTTTTCTGCAGAGCTATTTACATACAACAACATTCCTTGCCAAAAGCTACCATTTATACCGACGCTAAAAGTGTATTATAGGCATTATCATCAGTTACTCCCTCCTTAAATTTATATATACTGTCAAATCTCTACTTTATCAACTTGAACAAAATGGCATATATATTACACTTGTATGGATACCGGGACATTCCAATATTCTTGGTAATGATCTAGCTGACACTGCTGCTAAAGAAGCTAGCCGTCTCCCAACGCCCCCCTCTCATAGTAGCTATACCACCTCTTGACTTCTATCCCAGTCTCAATGACACTGCCTACAGCTCCTGGCAAGATGACTGGAATCAATCTGCGCGTTATAGAGGCACGTATTATTATCAACTCCAACCACAAATTACCACAAAACCCTGGTTTGCCAGGGGTGCATACACACGTCGACACATCACTAACATAATTAGATTACGTTTCAATCATTCCCTTACGCCGCAATACAAGTTTCGTTTTCATTTAGTTAATCAGCCTAACTGTGTATGTGGTGAATTAGAAGGGGATAGTAACCATCTATTTTTTCAATGTCCTGTCTATTCTGCACCCCGTAGCGTAAGCTACTCACTAGCCTGACACGAATGAAAACTCCCTTTCCTACAAGTCATACTTGTCTATTAATTGATCTCTCACCTGATATCATTGCAGTTCTTAATCAATTTGTTGACGATGCTCAATTGATCCTATAATCATTCCACGCTCATGGTCCTTTAATTACACATTTCACTAGTATATACATTTATTCACTCATTTTCATTTGATCTCTTTTTTTGGCTCCCGTTATACTTCACTTTAGTTGCTACTGTTTTTCTTTTTTCGCTACCATCCACAACTACAGTCTTTTGTTACTCACGTCCCCCGTGCTCCAAACATTATCATACGTAATTCCGGTACATTCGTCATTCACCAACTAAATCAGAACCTTACGCATTGCTCTTTTTAGGTTAGTACTCTCATCTCTGCACTAAATTCTCTGGTATATACCTAAACTCCTCCATATTCCTTCAATTAATACTCCTATTAGCTTTAACTTTTTCCTTCCTCCCTACTACACTTTTCCTACGTGTTTGTTTATCCCAATTGTAGGCCCGGTGTTGTTTTGAGTAGTAGATAAGTCGCCAAGACGGGCCACTTCGGCGTGAAGATTGGAACCTTTGTGTCCCTGTGCTTTTTTCTGTGTCGCACTCCCTTCTTTTCCCCCTTCCTCACCTGCTTCAAAATATTACGTTCCATACGAGTATTTACATGACATTTCCGCAGTTCGATCACATTTACAGGTGCTCAATATATTTTGATCTCTCCACAAGTTTATCTCTATCCTTAGACGTTCTGTTCTGGTTTCCATCTTTGAATTCAGTGCAAGTTTTGATTATATGTGAACAGTGATCCCTTAGACCGCTTTCAAGGACATTAGTTTTCAACCCTCTATAACATGTGCAAAATGCACTGATCCCATGTTTTTTAGGCTCTATCTGGCGTGTGATCTCTTTTTAATACGCATAGTGGCTGGACGACAGTATAAAAGTCCATAAGTATCAAGAAGAAGAAGAAGAAGAAGAAGAAGAAGATTAACGAAAGCGTTAGTTGCTTAGCAACTCGCTACGTGCAGAATGTATTGCGGGCTAGGATAAGCCTTCGCCTGAAATTATTGGTGTGGTCATTTAGTGATTTGATTTTAGGACTACTCAAAGTTGACTGAACTTAGAAACCTGTCAATGTTTGACGATTCACCGGTTGGTAATACTTGAGAGAATAAAAAAGGATGAAGAAATTCGGTACAGTAAGACGGTCTGGCGGACTTTTCAGAGCAGTTTCTAGTATTTTTTAAATATATAGATTACACAATCCAGGCGTTAACATTAATTGTTGAAACATAATTATTCCCGAATGAAGACAAACATTGCGATTCAAGCCGAAAAGGAGAGAGTGAACTACTCGCATGAAATGGTGACTCACGAGATGATGTTCGAAGATATATGAGCTGTAAAAGGGCCAACAGCTGAAAATCATTTGGGGGCGAAAAAATCCACAAAAGAAATTTACATATATGCAAGTAAACTTAGCAGAGTAATGTAGTGACGCTATCAATGTTCCTGAAACAGTTCCATGCTTCTTGACTAAAGGCTTAACATGTCTATTCCCTAAAACCAAGCCTGCATCAGTTGATTCCAGGAAATACTGATCGATCACCTGCCTATCAACAATATGCAAGCCAAGAACAACCATTCTCACAGAGAAGTTCCACCGTCAGATTCACAAAACTACATTCACAAAATAAGGAAGACGGAAGAATGATCAAGGACGTAAGGAGATGCTGTTAAACTGCCAAGTTTGCTATGTGAAAACTGTTTCTATTTGCCGCAATTTGTCGTCTTGATTTTCAAATTTATATTATGATTCGTCCTACTCTAAAATATCCAAGGTTACATGTGCTCTCCGCAACCTCGCTCTCAATCAATCAATCAATCAATCAATCAATCAATCAATCAATCAATCAATCAATCAATCAATCAATCAATCAATCAATCAATCAATCAATCAATCAATCAATCAATCAATCAATCAATCATAATTGATACACATTTAGGGTTGTCTCCCAGGTGTCAGATCCTCTATCATTAATTATTTACTTCGTCTTTTCCTAAATGATTTCAAAGAACTTGAACATTTATCGAACATTTTCCTTGATAACATAGTCCCATCCTAATTCCTCTTCTTATAAATAATTATTTGTCCTATTGAATTCTAATTTTACCTTCATATTATTATATTTCCCATATTTAAAAGCTGCATTCAAGCTTATTCGTCAACTAATGCCATTCTACGCCATCTCTCCACTGACAGTTCGCAACGTACGGTACGTCTTAGTTAAGGTGCGTTTTCCAAGGTGCGGCTGTAGCCGCCACGGCGGCCAGAGCCGCAACGACTGGGGTCGACATATACGTTGACGACAGCAGCCGCAAGCGACGGGAACGTGGCATGTTTTCTTAGATACGAATCCAGCCGCCAGTCGCGCAGTCCAGTCCGTCAGAAATGGACGAGAGAACGGGCGATTTCGTTAGTGGCAGGGCTTTCCTTGACATTTGAATGGAAGAAGAAGAAGAAGAAGAATTGTTAATGTGGTATCTCGGCTGGAAAGAAGGGAAAGTCAACAGTATATTTGCATCGCACTATGAAGAAGGGCGCTATAACAATTTAATTAACAGGCATCTTTTAAGTGATGAGACAAAGTTCAGGAAGTATTTCAGATTGAGTGTTTAGTTATATTCTCTAACTTTTTAAAAGTGAAATTTTGAAAACCCCGAGCAATCGGTACAAGAAGCCTATCAGCCCAGCTGAGAAACTTGCACTCACTCTCAGGTACGGATATTTTAATCTTACTTTAACAGTGTTTAGCTCAGCTGAATAAGTGTTTTTACAGTAAGACATAACGATAAGTAAATCTGTGGTCGTAACAGACTTCAAAATTTTTTTGCTAGTGGCTTTATGTCGCACCGACGCAGATAGGTCTTATGTCGACGATGGCATAGTAAAGGCCTAGGAACTAGAAGGAAACGGCCGTGACTTCATTAAGGTATAGCCCAAGCATTTGCCTGGTGTATAAATGGAAAATCACGGAAAACCATCTTCAGCACTGCCGATTATCTCCCGGATACAAGCTCACAGCTGCGCGCCCCTAACAGCACAGTCAACTGGCCCGGTCAACTTCAAGTTTAACAAACCCGCAACTTAATTGAGTGACACAACATTAATTGCACCAATATGTCATTTATATACATGCCATTCCACCGGTGTAATCTAGGGAATGAAGGAATCAATAAAACGCATAAAAATGATAATGCAGAGTGGGATTTGCATTTTATATAAAAAGTATATATTACACTGTATATTCATTCCTATAAATTTTGACCCAGTAATCTTGACAAGATATCAAGACTTTACATCTGAGCACGGCTCGGCTTTTATCGTCCCTTGATTGACAGAGGAGAGCGCTTGCGGAGAAGGTGTTGAGCAATAGTCACTTCTGTCGCACCGACTGCGACCGCCAGCATTGCTCACTGCACCAGTGTGGCGGCTCAAGCCGCAATCGCAGCGAGTCGCAGACCAAATTCAAACTGCGCATGCGCGGAGATGGAGACTGCTATCACTGTTGCGGCTATAATCGCACCTTGGAAAACGCACCTTTAAACAGCTCGTATTGTTACATTGTCTGGGAAATGACACACTGTGAAGAATTGATCACACCTATGCGGAAGAGATTACTGATACTGTACTCTAAAGTCCTACCAGCCCAAAGTTTGCAACATTTTTGTATGACTAGTTTCTCCTTTTGGAAATCTCCCAGAACAAATCATTCTGATTTCCTTAGGATTTTTTCCAATTCTCGTATCAAGTATTCCAGGTGTGGGTCTCATCCATTGAAACCTACACAACCTCTCCTTCACTCTTTATTACAACCTCTAAATACTCTCATAACCACAGAAGGACATCAGTAACTTTTATTACAAGTATCAATAATATGATTAACCTAATGATCTGTCATTGTTTTAACACCTAGCTACATACAGTGATTCACATGAAGCACAACCATCCAGTAAATAACATAATTAAAACTGAGAGGAATTTTCCTCTTTGTGAAGCTTACAACCGGAATTTGAGGATTTTTTGCAGACGCTCACAATCCTGTAACTTATGTACTAATCTAAACAGTCGAATATTATTTGCATTAAGCCTTATCGGTGATACTTCTTTTTTACTCACAGTATTTATATACGAAAGGAAACATATATGCCCAATAATACCGCCTTGAGGGAACAATCAGATATTGTCATCTACTCTTGTACTCTGAGTACTCAATCAACCACTGTTTTGTTTAGTCCAATACTTCGTCAGCAGTCTTCCATGATTTACTCTAGCGAAAGCCTTAGATAAGTCAATAGCTATACAGTCTATTTGACTTAAATCTACAATCTCTGGTAAGTATCTGGATGGAATCCTACAATTTGTGTCTCACTAGAATAACATTTCCTAAAACCCAACTGCTTTCTACTAAACCACTGAGTAAATTCGCAAACATGTCCAATGTAATCAGAAAAATGCTTTCCCTGAAAAAAGAACACATGTCAAGCTGACTGACCTGAAATTATCGCTTTATGTTTATTACCCTTTGCCTTGTTCAATGGGGCTACTACTGCCACGCTCCATTCATTTCGTATAACTTCTTCATGAAAAACTAATCGAATAATTATTTCAGATACGGTACTATATCCCAAACCATTGCCTTTAGAATATCGGAAGGTGATCTGCTGACCCAATAGGATAATGCTCGCCCACACACTGCCCGTGAAACTCAACGTTCTCTGCGAGACGTGCAGCAAATTCCTGGCCGACACGATCTCTGAACTTGTCTCCAATCAAGCACATAATGGATATGATGGAATCATTACTCTTACAGAACTACGGGGACATTGCGAGCAGGCGAGGCATAACGGATCACTAGACAGTATTCTTGACCTGTATGATCGACAGCATGCCAGAGTCAGCGTCTGCATTATCGCCCGTAGAGGCTACACCGCTTACTTATAGGTATTTCAGAAAGGGTCCATACCTCGTACTTCAGAACCTCTTGAGTTACTGATTTGTAAATGTAATAATTTTATTTAATCCACATTGTTTACACAATAAATCTTGGCTGATTTAGAAACTCCATATATGGTGTTCTATTTTTTCCGGCAGTATATCTTTCAATCTAGTTGATTCCACCACTTTCGTATTCAGGTGTCCTTCTCGGATGAACATTTAAAGTTAGGAGAGATCGGAATTCAAGAGGAAAAATTGAGGCAAATATTCATTTATAGAAAGAGGAGCCTGGGATTGGAATAATTTATCAAGGGAAATGTTGGATGAATTTCCAAGTTCTCCGAAATCAATTAAAACAATGTAACAATTGACAGGGAATCTTTCACCAGGGTGACAGCCCTAAATCTATCACTACTGATCTGCATTTAGGGTAGTCGCCCAGATGGCAGATTCATCTGGTTTCTCCTAGCATTTTCTTAAATGATTGCAAAGATATTGGAAATTTATTGAACATCTCCCTTGGTAAGTTATTCCAATCCCTAACTCCACTTCCTATAAATGAATATTGCCCCAATTTGTCCTCTTGAATTCCAACTTTATCTTCATATTTTGATCTTTCCTACTTTTAAAGACACCACTCAAACGTATTCGTCTATTGATGTCCTCCCACGCCATCTCCTACTGACAGCTCGGAACATACCACCTAGTTGAGCAGCTCGTCTCCTTTCTCCCAAGTCTTCACAGCCCAAACTTTGCAACACTACACTTTTGTCGGAAATCATCTTGATCATATCGAGATGCTTTTCTTTGGATAGTCTCCAGTTCTTGAATCAAGTAATCCTGGTGAGGGGCCCCATACACTGGAACCACACTCTATTTGAGGTCTTACCAGAGACTTATATGCCCTCTCCTTTACATCCTTACTACAACCCCTAAATAACCCCATAACCATGTGCAGAGATATGTGCCCTTATTTACAATCATATTTATGTGATTACCCCAATGAAGATCTTTCCTTATATTAAGTCCTAGGTACTTATAATGATCCCCAAAGGGAACTTTCACCCCATCAACGCAGTAATTAAAACAGAGGACTTTTCCTATTCGTGAAACTCACAGCCTGACTTTTAATCCTGTTTATCATCATACCATTGCCTACTGTCCATTTCACAACATTACCGTATCGAGGTCATTTTGCAGTTGCTCACAATCTTATAACTTATTTATTTATTAATCTGTACATAATACTATCAACTGCAAAAGATCATATCTCTGATCCATCTTCTTTACACATATCATTGATATATATACAAGAAACCATGAAGGTCCAATAATACTGCTAAGTTTGTATCAGAAGACTAGCACCTCAACCGTCTGAGCTACTCAGCCCAGCAAAATACATATCTATGATTGATTGACATTGACTGATTGATATAATTTTGTTGGTCTGTCAGTCGCATTACCATTCCGGGTAATATTTGGTAAATTGAGATCACCCGCTACAGCCATGTTCCTTTCTTTATGGCTCCAAACATTGCTCACTTTCTTATCAAATAATTCCGCTTGAGAGTCATCGTCACCCCTTCCAGGCCTGTAACTCCAAAAACATCAAGTTGTTTATTATCTTTAGAGATGTGTCTCACACATGGATTTTCATATTTCTTATTCTTAACATTTTTGTACCTTACCATTCTTATTTCACCAGTATAAATACTCCCCCTCCTATCAATTCTATCCTGTCTACTAAAAACGCACCACTTCAGTGAGAAAAATTCCGCATACCTTATATATTTTCTCAGTTGTAATTCAACCCCTATTACGTCTGGTAAATATGTATTAATTATTTAATTCTAGTCCGTTCTGTAGAATACTTGTACAATTCAACACTTATAAATTTAAGTCATCCTTACTTGATTTCCATCTGCGTGTACTTTCATCACCGCTCTCTAGTCCACTCATTTCCCCTGGATGTACCTGCATTTGGCCCTTCAAACAAGCCCCCTGAATTTATGTACCATTGCGGTTCAAGTGAAGTCAAACGAGCGTAGATCCCTATCCTCTATCCACCTATTAGGATCTACAAATCTCGCTTCCAACATCCCACATGATCACTCCATCCGCTTCTTAAAATTCTCTCGCTCTGTCAGATCTCACACATTCCCAAATACTGCGTATTAGTAGGTAATCATTCCTGCTTACCTTCGCTTCTTCTTCAAAGTTTACCGTAACCTAATTCCTGGACAATACTCTACACTATTTCCGTCTCCTCCTCACACATTCGCCACATGCATAAAAATAGTGTCGCTCATGACCAGAGCTTCAACCCCAGCCACTTCACTAGATTCCCTCCTGTCTTGGTGTACCTTAACTTTTTGGCGGCTGCAGAATCTACTTGTTCCTTCCTTCTCACGACCCTAGTTTACCTAACTCTTCCTATCTTCTACTCTACGTTTCCATTTTCTGTCGTACCCTATCCTCTTGCCTCCTCAATCCTCTGTAATATTTTCCTGTTCCCAATTTTCTCTCTGCAGTCACTGCCTGATGATACCTTTTAGTCCTCATTTTCCTTCCCGTTTAAACATTAGCCCACCTACCTTCAAAACCTTCTCCCATTTCTTCTCCACCCTCTTACCAACTTACCACTCCGTTAAACGGAAAGATGGAATGATTGTTCCAATCCCAAAAACTCTCCAGAAAGCAATACATCTTTCTACCAATCTGTTTACATTCTCACAGCACTTTCTAATTTTATGGAGATAATCATGCATAAACAATGGTTAAATACTTGGAGAATGCTTTATTTATCCCGCACAGTCTGGTCTTAAGAAAGGATATAGTAAAACAGCAACAAAATTAGTCAATATTGCAAACGAGATTAGACGGGCAATGCACGAAAGAAAACTGAGCATACTTATCCTTCTAGAATTCAGCAGTGCGTTTTAGACTGTTAATGTAGACATATTGTTAGCCAAGTTACAATAACGTCGCATGGCTCCTTCTGATATTCAGCTCTTGGTCTCATGCCTCAA